>NC_138767.1:50223408-50823408 GCF_965113315.1 Podarcis vaucheri
TGATTGTGTACAGCCCAGGTTGTAGGGATGGGGGTGGCACTGTGGTCTAAACCACTGAGCTGCTTGGGTTTGCCGATTAGAAGATTGGCGGTTCAAAAAACAAACAAGATGAATTTTAACAGGGAGAAATGTAAAGTATTGCACTTGGGCAAAAAAAAATGAGAGGCACAAATACAAGATGGGTGACACCTGGCTTGAGAGCAGTACATGTGAAAAGGATCTAGGAGTCTTGGTTGACCACAAACTTGACATGAGGCAACAGTGTGACGCGGCAGCTAAAAAAGCCAATGCAATTCTGGGCTGCATCAATAGGAGTATAGCATCTAGATCAAGGGAAGTAATAGTGTCACTGTATTCTGCTCTGGTCAGACCTCACCTGGAGTACTGTATCCAGTTCTGGGCACCACAATTCAAGAAGGACACTGACAAACTGGAACGTGTCCAGAGGAGAGCAACCAAAATGGTCAAAGGCCTGGAAACGATGCCTTATGAGGAACGGCTAAGGGAGCTGGGCATATTTAGCCTGGAGAAGAGGAGGTTAAGGGGTGATATGATAGCCATGTTCAAATATATAAAAGGATGTCACATAGAGGAGGGAGAAAGGTTGTTTTCTGCTGCTCCAGAGAAGCAGACACGGAGCAATGGATCCAAACTACAAGAAAGAAGATTCCACCTAAACATTAGGAAGAACATCCTGACAGTAAGAGCTGTTCGACAGTGGAATTTGCTGCCAAGGAGTGTGGTGGAGTCTCCTCTTTGGAGGTCTTTAAGCAGAGGCTTGACAACCATATATCAGGAGTGCTCTGATGGTGTTTCCTGCTTGGCAGGGGGTTGGACTCGATGGCCCTTGTGGTCTCTTCCAACTCTATGATTCTATGATTCTATGATTCTATGAAATCCATGTGACGGGGTGAGCTCCCGTTGCTCTGTCCTAGTTCCTGCCAACCTAGCAGTTCAAAAGCATACCAGAATGAGTAGATAAATAGGTACCACTGTGGTGGGAAGGTAAACAGTGTTTCTATGTGCTCTGGCACTCATCACGGTGTCCCATTGCACCAGAAGTGGATTAGTTATGCTGGCCAGAGGACCCAGAAAGCTGTCTGCGAACAAACGCTGGCTCCCTCAGCCGGAAAAGCGAGTTGAGTTCCACACCCATAGTCACCTTTGACTGGCCTTAGCCATCCAGGAGTCCTTTACTCTTTTTTACCTTACAGCCCAGTTACAGGTCCTTTCCTAGAAGGGTATTTTTTGCAGAGCTTTTTAGAGAGTAATGCAGAAGCAACAATAAAGTCAGTAAATTTTAGTGAGCCAACTTTTGTTCCTGAGAGATTTAATGGACTGGTCCTGTCATAATATAAGTCTAATGGTTTGTTAACTGAGAACAAACCTTGTGTATGTGGGCTTCCTCTTCTGCTTCCTCTTGCATGCCATAATTCGGTACTTCTAGGGTTGATTCAACTGACAGTTTCCTGTTTCATCTCTGTTTACAAACCTCTGAAGAAATGTGCGGATGCAAGGCTCATTCTGTGTCTAATAGGCAATGGTTTTATTAGGCTGGCAGTACTACGGGTGCCACATCATACCCGTTCCACATTTCTATGAATTTGTATCTTTTAGCACGGCAGCACCTATGCTTTCAAACTCCCTGCCTACTGATATCTAGCAGGTACTGATACTGTACTCTTTTCAGTGCCTGCTAAAAACATTCTTTTTTAGACAAGTCTACCAAGGTGCTTAGAAAGTTTGTAAGCTTTCAGCAGGGTTTCTTTTTTTTACACTCAAGCAGTATATAAATTTTACTAAATAAAATAAATAAAAATGACTAAACCAACCCAATGAGTCTTTAATTCAGACTCTGGATACAAGTACAGATAATATGACATTTCAGAGTATTCTGCTGCTGTTCTGCACACACAATTAATCCATAATTCAGGTTTCTGCTTAGCTTCATGTGAATTTTTCTGCTTTTGCATGCTCTCACTTTCATATTTGTCCTTTCTGAAGTAAGACAGCAAATAAATAAACAGTAGGTTTTTAAAAGTGTATCAAGGAGGGACAAACCAGTTAGTTTGTTTGCCTGTCATCTTATTTCTGTGCTTTCCTGGCTGCTATTTTTTATTTGCACCATTCTATCACATTCTATTTTTAATTCAGCTTAAATGACAGAATGTCACGTACGGTGACGTTGGAAGGCACCTAACAAAGAAATGGCATAACACAGCCCTTTTGTGAGCTGCTCCCTGCCTTTGTGTGGATGAACACAGCGAGATACGTTCCACCTGCATTTACCGAGCTAAACCTCCAGCTCTGAAGTTGCTTTTTAGCATTGTACAATATGGTTCAATCAGATGCTGACATTCTTTCAGATGCTGAAATTCCATGCCCAAGAAGAAAAACCACCTATGGCATTTTAAAAACTCCAGTACTATTTATGGTATCAGTTTCAAGACATTTAGACAAATGTTTTAATGGGGTCGGGGTGGGGTGGGGGGAATCTGTTCTAAGACAATCTCCTAAGACAGTTGTCTCCTAAGACAATCTTCCGGTAACTCCATTCAATGAAAATGCCAGCCTTCCAGCCATGCATAGGCAAGTCTGGTACTTTATGTTTACTTTATACATATATGAGTACCAAATGCATGTACACAATATATAATGTGAATGATGCAAAGATGTATTGGGGCATGGGGAGCGGGTAGAGGTCCCTTTAAATATACCTTAGTGGTGACCTGATCCTTTCCATATCACCATATCTGTTCATTTTAAAGATGCAGACACAGCAAGACACAGGTGTGAACATCACATCTAGTACTGCACATAGTTTATACTCAGGCATAGTGATTATGAGTGAGAATTATCTTGAAAGAATTAATTGAAAGATGAATCAGGAAGCCCTATAATGAACTGAGAGGAGTGAAAGAGTGGAAATTCTGACTAGATAAAACATCTGTTTCATATTTTCATATTACTTTCCTATATATACACTAGTATATTTAAATACTTCCACTGAATATGCACACACCTCATTTGAAGTAATAATTCAAATTAGCACTTATCTGTAACCCAAGTGCAATGTGTAAAATAGTAAAATAATTAGTTCACTTCTATCATTCTTCCCACAAAATTCTGCTGCAAATTAACCTTTCACAACGGAGACCCAGAACATCTTTACAACTGAAGGCATTTTGCCTTAAGCCTTGATATTGCACAAGAGCACATTACTCACATATCAAAAGACACCAGGCAAAAGTATTAATATTGAAGTTCATTCTCCACCCAACATGTATAAGACAGATGGTCTGTGTCCAAACACTTGGGGGGGGGAGCTTTGTCTGAAGCACAGTGTGCACTAGCATGAATTCACTGACAATGGGAAAAAGAAATTGCCAGCTCATCACTATCCACTGAAAATTACAACTATTAGCAAATATTCGTAGGCAGCAACCTCACAAAATAGATGCAGTCCACATTCCATCTAAGTAATGGCAAGATACTCTTTAATTGTAATGAGAAATACAGCACATAAAAAATAATAGAAAACTCCCTTGCCTGTGGAAGAAATCTGTGTATCTACCTATCTTTAAGTCTGTCCATCCTTTAACATTTGGAAAGCTGTGGCCCTCCATATATTGTTGGACTCCAACATCCATCAGTCTTGCCAGTGTGACCACAGCTTTCTAAGGGTTGAAGGATGGATAAACTTAAAGATAGGTAGATACACATAGAATTAAATGAAGCTCTCCAGTTGCCTGGAGTGTGTACTTTGAGTGTACATGTGAGTACATAGTTGCTCTGTCTCATGCTGTCTAAAACTCAGGAAGTATATTTAAACTTAAAGCCTGAACATTTTTTACTCCAGGGACATCAAATATGAAAATGTGTATGGCTAGTATCTCAGGTTGCAAATCTTAGCCCACTTTTTGTTGTCTGTTTATACCTTCATATGAGATCAGGTCTATGCAGCCAGCAGAATGAGGTAGTAGAGTCTTCCTAAAGTCAACCACTAAAGGCAGGTACCATTTTTTACTGTTCTTTTTAAACTGCTCATAAATCATACTTCCTGTAAGTAACAAAAGATACATCAGAAGAAACATTCCAGCCCAGCCCAGTCTCTGTTCTACTAGTTTTCTGATTTCAGAGCATTTTATTTTATATGGATAACATTCCTTTTGAACCAGTCAGAAATGACACTATCTATTCTGCCCATCTCTGGACTCCCACATCTCATTCTCCTACATGTACAGGCCAAGCCATAAAAGAATCAAATCAAGTATAATTCTTTTCACCTCAAGAGAGTTGTATGCACAACACACACCCAAAGCCTGCCTCCTTCCAAATGAATGTTAAATTCATTTATTATTAATTACCTTTCCAAACCATTTCCTCTGACAGAACATAAAGAAAGGAGCTTCCTCTGAGGTTAAAGATATGAGATGATGGTTGCTGTTTTTCTCCCCTTTAGGTAAATCTGAAGGTTATTCACATTTTAGGCAGGCAATGGGAACAAGCAACAGTGGAGTGATCTACCTTATAACACAGAAACAAGATTACTACTTATGGTATTTCAAAGCTAAGACTGTGTGTTAAAATTTGATTGCAAGAAAGATTGTTTAACCTAACAGAAGGATCATATATCATCAATAGACTCATGGAAACTACATCAGCTATATTTAATTTGACATTTTAATTGTTGGCATAATGTAGTGCTCCATTAATATTTTATAGTACATTTACATTTCTGAATTAATAAAATTGCTCAGGTAAAAGATCAACATATAAACACAATTTCTGCCTTGCTTGGGATGTAGTTATAATGTATGGATTTTAGCCATTATTTGTTCCAATAAATTATGGTTGTTTAAGGAGTTCTGAATACCATAAAATAAGTGTATTTATAGTCTGTCCTTTGAAAATTATTTGGAAATTATTACTTATAAATCTTCAGTTCACACAATAAGCATGAGAACTTCTCCAGATAAGAACTATTCTGTGGCATGCACAGAGTATGTTGAAGCATGCCCTGATAGAAGTATCCGAAGAAAAATTGAATTGACATTGCAATGATAACAATTCTCACTGGGAGAGGCATAGATAAAGCCCCCAGAAATATCCCCAAAGATTTAGTGAGCAAAGCACAAACACTGTGAAATTTCTCTTGGTGACTTGGCAGCAAATTAAGTCAGGGGCAGGTCTTATGCCCTGTTACCAGGAGATCAGCATCAATGCCCCAGGAAGCTCATTCATAAGCACCAAACTCTCACAGAGACAAAAGCACCCCAACTAACAAGAAAGCAGCAGTCTTGGGCAAAAATATGTAGTTTGGTAGTAGGCAGATGCTTTGGGACTAGGCAGATGCTAACTGTTATGGTTACCATCATGAGTCTGGGTGGATAATGTGAGGAAACCTGCTCACCTTCTTGCTCTAAAATATTTTGTGGCAATGGTGCTATCTACTAGGGCTAATGCAGACAATGGACACCTATGAAGTAATCACGGGACAGATTTGCAGAGCCATTACTGGTCCTGAAACAAAGTGTAATTGATTGTTGGGTATCATAATCACCTAGCATACTTGCAGGAGAACAGCCGTTATACAGAAAGCCAATAATTCCTGATAACAAACCTTCCTCACCCAATTCCCCTTAAGAGAAGTCATAGCCTCGCTTTGGAAAAGAAGATTCAGACAACGCACGATAATGCTCTTTTGTATTATTTGCAATTCCAGCAATGCACTGACTATTACCTGCTTCTGGATTATGAAGGTTATGTTTTGCTACAAAAGTTGTGCTCCTAACCTTTACCTTTTATTTGATTACATGGCATGTAGCACGAGTGTTGGAGAGCGAGTCTGCTGGGTCATCAGGATTGTACCTGCTGGCTCTGCCTGAACCGATATGATTTATTAATTTATTATTTAAGCCATTTATCTCCGGCATTTTCTTTGCAAAGTCCAAGTCACCTTACAGAAAATATGCATTCAAATGACCGAAAGCAACAAAGCAAAAGGAGCAGAATAACAATGCAACAGATAGAAATCATTAAGAACAAGCAGCTCTTAAAAAAAATATAGAGCGATAAAGGAAATTATATAACCTCCTAAAACACACTCTGGAGAGTCAGACAATCAAAACTAAGCATTTAAATCCAATCTCTAAACACCAAAAATTTTCCTGAAGAAGGCGAGCTTTATGCTGTGCTGGATGGCAATAATGGAAGGGGCAAGGAAGGCTTCTCTGGGTAGGGAGTTCCAGAACCACAGGTATGCGCACAGAAAAGGCCCCCTCATTTGTTCCAGTACAGACAAATTCATGTTATGATCATGCTGAGGATCTTTATATATGGCAGGTTGCTACTGGACCAGGCAGCCCTTGAGCTATTCTGCTCCCAAGCCAAATAACGCTTGAGAGGTCATAACCAATGCTTAAATTGGTCCCAGAAACAAATAGGGAACTGGTGCAGTTACTTCAACAATGATAGAACATGTTCTTTACACCCAGAACCAATCGAAAGCCTGATCACATCACTTTCAGCAAACTGAATTTTTCAGTTGGTTTTCAAAAGTCATTCCACATAGAGTTCAATTGACCTTGTCAGTATAGCCCCTACATAAGTACAAACTGGTGTGCATAGGCTCTTTACATCTAATCAGGGATCTTGGCTGAATCAAGTGGTCATCTATCATGGAATGGTATATCCGATGCATGGGATAATATAGCCCAATGGTAATAATTATATTGAGGTTTCTAGCAATGCTGGAGTGGGGTTGGGTTGACTTAAAAATGGAAGGAAATAGCTTTATTTAGACCTTTTCTTTCACTTCAGAATTCTAGAAAAGGTTGACAGTACCCTTGTTTCTGCATCCAAACACAATAAGCCATGCAGTCATTTCCCCATAGTAACAATCACGCATACCACTTGCCTGGGCTCATGATTTTATTATATTAAATATTTAAATCTAACAGTGTAGTACTGTTGGAGATTCCCTAGACAACTTAAGTTTATATTACAGTTTATATTGCTAGGGCTTCTGCTTCTCAACCTGAGCCTTCCTGGTGGCACTGCCAACCACATGGCAGCTGCACCTCTAAGAGCCTTCAGCAAAATATTATAAACAGAAATTACTTGCAGATCACATCTGAGATCCAGCATGGGCTTGTGGTGAGGGAACTGGAATATATATTTTTCTTTTCACTGGCAAAAAAAAAAATGGCAATGTTGGAAATTAAACCTTGGAAATTAAGCATAAAGACTACTTTGCCTCTATTTGGAGGCTATTGAAAAATCTCAGAACAGAAGTTAGAAAGCAGGGGAGTTGCAAGCAGGGCAAGACCACAGACTGCTTAATAAATAGCAAATATCAGTAATGAAATTTGTATGCATAACTCCCGTTCTCATTTTTCCCTTCATTTGCTGGCCGGCAGCCTAAAGAATACAAGAATGACCAGAGCCCATGACTTCACTTTTGGCTGCTGGATAATCTTTCCCTTTTCTAGTTTCTCTCTGCAAGTAAAAATAGATCATGATCTCTATGCCAGATGAAGGGATGGGTTGCAAGGACAATTATATATTTGCACTTACATATTTGCATTAAGTTCTGTGGCACACAGACTTGCACTATCCATCCTTCACTGAACTATAAGAAGGGTTCCAATAAATTGTTAATATAGGGAACATTCATCTGGTGAAGGGATGAATGATTTCTGAACTCACAGATGCCATTAGATGCCCATCAGCCCCAATAAGCATGAACAATGATCAAGGATGATGGAAGTTGTAGTCCAACATCACCTAAAGGACCACAGGTTTGCCATTGCATCACAGACACCTACTAAAGAAACCAATCGTTACTTGAGATTGTTTTTAAATGTTCCAGAATTGATATAATCAAGGTATTGGATCCATCTAGTTAAGCAGAGGTGCCAACTTCAGTCCCAAACTGTGGATGCCCAGCAGTGCACATGTGTGACATGACATCATGATGTCACATCACATTGTTCTGCTGCCATTCTACAACACCACTTCCGTGCTTCCGTGGGGGCGGCAGAGCATGGACGCATGTCCGTGACCACAGCAAGCCCCAGCAAAGGCCCCACAGTGGAGGTGGAGGCCCTGGCCCAAATTTTGTGGGTCCCTGGACCCCCAGGGCCCCCTGGAGATGACACCAGTACAGTTAAGAATCATTCCTTAAGACTTGCTTTTTGTTCCCAGGTTACACTGGGAGAAAAGCCAGGCAAATGTCCTATCATTGTACTGCTTTTTATGGTAAGTTTCTGCTATGGGTTTTCACATTTATTGCCAACTTCTGGTATTTGGTTTTGTTCATTAACTTAGTGTTGTGTCCTATCCTTTAATGACTTTTTGTCAATAAGCCAAAAAGATGCCTATGGGAAGCCCTCAGGCAGGACATGGGCGGCGGGGGGATGGGACCTGATTTTTAAATAATGTGCAGATTGGAACTTAGCTCTTCATAAGCTTTTACTCTTCTCCAAATGTTGCAAAGCAGATGCCCACAGTTTAAATGGATATATATATATATATTTGCTTTCGTAGATTTTCACGGGTACAGGAATGCAGGTTTTGGTGTCTTCGGGTGTCTTCCCGTGTAAGAGTCGGGGTGTCTGTGCGACGTTTCGACGAGGTCTCACTCGTCATCTTCAGGCTGGTGCTTTCGGCTTCTTGTTACTGGAACAAAGCAGAATCTGGTGTTTGAGTTCCTATAAATACTGTTGAGGGGTGTGGTGTATAGCCTCCAACGTTCTGGGCAGAGAGGAAGTTCCTAGATTAGTGTGCCTTTTCTTCTTTTGTTCCTTAATTACTTGAGGGATATCTTGAGTGATTTCATGGAAATTAGCCCTCCCCACAAAAACCGACACCAGAACCAGAGGCACACAGAACGCCGTCACCAATCAACCACACCAGACCCAAACCCAGACCCTCTCCACAGACATATTACAGACTCCATCCAGTAGCCAAACTATAGTGGCACCTCCGGATGCTGCACCCCCCTGCAATCCCTACACAGATCTGGCTGGCACAAGGCACAAAACCACAGCTCGCCCCTATACACGAAGCCAAGCCAGAGCACAACTAAATGCAACACAGCCATCTTCTCAGAAAAACTCTTCACAAGCTCAAGAGGTCAAGACACAAAAGCTTTAGCAACTAATCTACACTTAATGACCCACCCAGTGGTATTCAGAATATCACTCATGAAATCACTCAAGATATCCCTCAAGTAATTAAGGAACAAAAGAAGAAAAGGCACACTAATCTAGGAACTTCCTCTCTGCCCAGAACGTTGGAGGCTATACACCACACCCCTCAACAGTATTTATAGGAACTCAAACACCAGATTCTGCTCTGTTCCAGTAACAAGAAGCCGAAAGCACCAGCCTGAAGATGACGAGTGAGACCTCGTCGAAACGTCGCACAGACACCCCGACTCTTACACGGGAAGACACCCGAAGACACCAAAACCTGCATATATATATATATATATATATATATATACACACACACACATTCAGAACAAATTTACACATTTTAAATGCATACATTTAAATATGTATTTTCAGAGAACGTTTTGTAATAGGGTAATGGAATTGTGGATAAGAACGTGTGAAAATGGCACAAACCAGAATTAGACAGAATTAGACAGATTTGCCTATCCCAGTCTAAATCCAGCATCCTCTTACCAACACTGTAGTACAAATTAGCCAAGAGAACATATAATTTAGATTTAGCAGCATTGCCAGCAGCCATCCATCTGCAGATACTGTTTGTCTCTTTACCAGTTTGAAATATTAAGAAAAGATGCAGTTGCCTCACCCCCTTCTATTCCTGTCTGACAGAGCGAGCAAAAGTTCCGTTTTCTACCCAAATCACATAAGAAAGAAGAGTGGTTACAGGGGTCAGTGAAAGATTAGGTGAAGGCATAGCCACTGCATCTTCTTTCACTGCTTTGGAACTTTAAAGGAGATGTGCAGGCTCTCTAGGCTAAAAGATAATAAAAAGAATGAAGTCTGGTCAGGATCTATCTATTGAATCTGGCTTCTTACTGACAGTAAATCTTTGTTCTGTGTCACCTCCAACACTCAGTACGGGAAAAGCAAATCCACCACCAAATCTCTGCTACTGCACATATAGTTCTGTGGTATATATATATATATATATATATACACATATACATACAAACACAGAAAACTTGGGAGGAATTCAGACCTGCTTGTGAATCTATGCCCACGCTTCACCCCAACCAGGTCACTCCACCATGGTGGTTCTCAAAGTACTGTACATACACAAGAGCGTGGCTGATATACTTACTTAGAAGACATACTTAGAAGTAAGTCTGACAGGAATCGGTTGCAACAGTTCTGCTAACAATGACTGATTTATTAGTAAAGGAGTGTCATTCATTAATTATCACGTACCTACTAGTAACTCATCACTTTTTAAAGTCCCTGAAATATATCGTTCTCAAGAATCAACTGTGTCTTAACAGCCATATATTTTGGGTGACAGCTGTTCTCCTGATCAAAGCTCACTTACCATTCCAGTTTCATGGCCTCCAAAACACACAGTGATAAATTCTAATGAAATGAAGATACATCAGAATGGCCATTGAAAAGACACAGCAGTTGGAAAGCGCGTTTTAAATGGCTAGATAAATCTGGTGCTATGTTATTATATTGTCCTTTACAAAACTTCCAAGATGCTATATTACTAATAACACAGTATATTACCAAAAAAACCCTGTCAACTAACATAATTATCCCTTCAGGAAATATATCTACCCATACATCTATACTACAGTATGTTGTTCATGTAGGCTGACTAGTATTCTTTACAACAAAACCCTAAGAACTCAGCCTTATCCATCAGAGCAACTCTCTTATAATAAAGGAAGGTAAATAATATCGTGTTCCAAATATTCTCTTATATCTAAAAAGGGAATATTTGAAACAAGAGATTATTTACCTTCCTAATATGTCATTTTTGTAAGAAATATATTTTAAAACCTCTTCTATTTCCTCTCTTCAGCAACATGTTTAAATGAGCAAGAGGTCATACTTTGATATGCACATTCTTAAGTGTTGATAGGATGCCTGCATCTCCCCCAAATCTGCTCTGGGGTGTTGGGAAAACCCCTGGAATGGTATACAGAAAGAGGAGAACAGAAATGCTTCTGCAAATGGAATGATCAAATTAGTGTAGCACTGAATTCCACCTAGTGGGCTTAACAACATGCAGGATGCACCATCTGACCCAACAAGGAATGTTCAACATGGCATAATGGCCTAGTACAGTAACATAAAACCTTCTGGGACACCCTCTCCTTTAACTCCCAGAGGAGGATCTTCCAGCTTATTGCCTGAGCAACTGTGCTTGTAGACTGGTAGCAGGGCTGGCCCAAGGCATTTTGGCACCTTAGGCAGACCCCAAAATGGCACGCACCTCCCCACCAGGGAAGAAGGGGTAAGGAACGATCTACATCATTAACAAGGAGAGGAAGAAAGGTTGGCATTGGGGTCTGTTGCCTCTATGGATCCTTCCAACTGAGACAGTCGCCTCACCTTGTCCCGTGGGTGGACTGACCCTGACTGGCAGATCAGAAGCAATTAAAACAGCCACTCAGTCTGCAGAAACCCATTTAAACAACTGTTTTAATTGCCCTGCTTTATGGGGATGCGGGTGGCACTGTGGGTTAAACCACAGAGCCTAGGACTTGCCAATCAGAAGGTCAGCAGTTTGAATCCTCACGATGGGGTGAGCTCCCGTTGCTCGGTCTCTGCTCCTGCCAATCTAGCAGTTTGAAAGCAAGTGCATGTAGATAAATAGGTACCGCTCCAGTGGGAAGGTAAACGCCGTTTCTGTGCACTGCTCTGGTTTGCCAGAAGTGGCTTAGTCATGCTGACCACATGACCCGGAAGCTGTACACCGGCTCCCTCGGCCAATAAAGCGAGATGAGGACCGCAACCCCAGAGTCGGTCATGTCTGGACCTAAAGGTCAGGGGTCCCTTTACCTTCACCTTTACCTCTGTATATTTGTTAAATCATCAATTAGTTTGGGACCTATAGTAATGTAGGATCAAACATTTCCTTCGGTAATTTATGTACTGCTGTCTGGGTTTTTTTATATAAAAGCTTGGGGGTCTAAGCTTGAATATGCCTGTTCTATACATTCTTTTCCACAGCTTTCTATACATTCTTTTCCACTTGAACAATCTATTCCACATGCCTCTTTTCTGGCACATTCCCTCACTTTATGAGTGTGCCAAAAGCAATGTAATTATTAGTTAATATTCATCACTCAGGAGACAATCTTAATTCCCAACATGAAGGGCTAAAATAAATTTCTGCCTAGATGCACATCTGGCTAAACACTAATTCCACAATGCGTTATATCTTATATTCCAGAGCTACAGTAGAAAAGGGGGAAATGGCTCCTGTGGATTCATGAATAAATCAGCACTGAATTACTTTGGAAATGATTCTGTTAAGAATCAATTTGAAGTTTACTGTACAATGTGATCCTGTTATGCCCAGCTATCCAAGATCAATATGATGCAGACATTAATCAACATTTGAGCATATACCCCAGTGCTTCAGGTGGAACAGTGACTGCTGAATGAAGCCGATTATTGTGAAGGGAGAGCTGTAATAATGTTTTCAGACCACTCCTCCAGTTCATATTGTTACAGTGAGAAAGACCCATTATAGTTATTAATTTGTTCCAGCAGTGGGTGTCCTCTTAAAAAATGTTTTCCTCATGCATCCCTGCCTTTGCTCTGTGTGCCAACATAGATAACAATTTATTGTAAATAGTCAGACAAATTAATTAGGCATGCACTTTGATTGCCTTCATCATAATAAAATCAATTGGTAGTCATAATTACTCCAGAAGATGTTCTATTGTAATTCAAAATTCATGAAGTTTAAGTAGGTGGGAGCTTTGAAATAGCCTTTTTTCTCTTCACATATAAGAAGGATTTGTAGAGTTACTGTTGTTTATTATTTCTCATGGAAGTTTATTACTCATGGAAGTTTATTTATCACATTATACTTGTGTTAGATGTCGAGAAGGAAGGTAGCAGGCACTTAGCAGCTTATGAAGCTTCTATAGAAATAATTATTTTAATAAAAACACAAGTTCTACATTGAATACTTGGAAATTACTACTTGGCCATTATCCACAGAAGATTTGCCCTTGAGTTTTCTCAATGAAGTATTTTAAATTGCCATTATTGAAACATTTTGTGGGCACATAGAACTCATGCACAAATAGGCTTCCTTACCCATTTCAACAGACCTCCAGAAAGAGATGCATTGAGCTTTAGATCTCATTGAAGCCGGTGGACAAGCTCCGTGGCTGGAGAAAGCTGAGTCATAGCTGGTGTCTATGGAACTGCTCCCCCTTGTAAATGATTCTGAGGGCTACCATGTGAGTGCATGGGCTCAGCATTGTGCTTGTGTTTTAGGGTAGTCAAAACTAATAAATTTTGCTTTAGTATCTATGGTATGAACCGCTCTTTGCACTACTGCAACTATAGAAGCATCATATGAATAAGCTTTCTATCATTTACAGAAACGTCAAAGCTGGAAGAATTGTCTCTTCTGGTCCTCCCAGCTTCAGTCTCAAACTGATGTAAAAGGGAGAGATCAGGTGGAATGTATATACAAGTAGCCTTACAAACTATTGAATAATATCTAAAATATTTTCAGAAGCAGAGAGCCACAGATCACTCCAGAAAGTGGGAGAAGCAACAAGAGGAACAGCCTTTTTAGACCTGGTCCTAACCAATGTTGATGACCTGGTTAGTGGGGTAGATGTGGAAGGATCATTAGGCGCGAGTGATCATGCTCTTCTGAAGTTTACTATACAGCGGACAGTAGCAGCCAAGCATACTAGGACTCAATTTCTTGACTTTAAGAAAGCCGACTTCATAAAACTTAGGGAAGTGCTGGGTGAGATCCCATGGACAGCAATACTAAAAGGAAAGGGAGTTCATGATGGCTGGGAGTTTGTTAAGACGGAGATAGTAAAAGCACAACGTCAGGCAATACCAATGAGACGAAAACATGGAAGGTGCCTAAAGAAACCAGGGTGGCTATCTAAAGAACTTTTAACTGAATTAAGATTAAAAAAGGATGTGTACAAAAAATGGAAAAGGGGGGAAACCACCAAAGAGGAATTCAAACAAATAGCCAGCACGTGTAGACACAAAGTCAGAAAAGCTAAAGCACAGAATGAACTCAGGCTTGCTAGAGAGGTTAAAAGCAACAAAAAAGGCTTTTATGGGTATGTTCGTAGCAAAAGGAAGAACAAAGAAACAGTGGGGTCACTCAGAGGAGAAGATGGTGAAATGCAAACAGGGGACACAGAAAGGGCTGAACTCCTCAATGCCTTCTTTGCCTCAGTCTTCTCCGATAAAGAAGACAATGCCCGACCTGAAGAATTTGAAGCAAATGATTCAGCAAAGGAAACACAGCCCAGAATAACTAAGGAGATAGTACAAGAATATTTGGCTAGATTAGATGTATTCAAGTCTCCAGGGCCAGATGAACTGCATCCAAGAGTATTAAAAGAACTGGCAGATGTGATCTCAGAATCACTGGCAGTCATCTTTGAGAATTCCTGGAGAACAGGCGAAGTCCCGGCAGACTGGAGGAGGGCAAATGTTGTTCCTATTTTCAAAAAGGGGAAAAGAGAGGACCCAAATAATTACCGCCCAGTCAGTCTGACATCAATAGCAGGGAAGATTCTGGAGCAGATCATTAAGCAAACAGTCTGTGAGCACCTAGAAAGGAATGCTGTGATCACCAATAGTCAGCATGGATTTCTGAAAAATAAGTCATGTCAGACTAACCTGATCTCGTTTTTTTGACAGAATTACA
Organism: Podarcis vaucheri; assembly: GCF_965113315.1. Taxonomy (NCBI): domain Eukaryota; kingdom Metazoa; phylum Chordata; class Lepidosauria; order Squamata; family Lacertidae; genus Podarcis; species Podarcis vaucheri. Next base: position 50,238,304 of record NC_138767.1, read on the forward strand.
AGCCTGGTAGATGAAGGGAACGCAGTGGATGTAGCCTACCTTGATTTCAGCAAAGCATTTGACAAGGTGCCCCATGATATTCTTGTAAAGAAGCTGGTAAAATGCGGTCTTGACTATGCTACCACTCAGTGGATTTGTAACTGGCTGACTGACCGAACCCAAAGGGTGCTCATCAATGGTTCCTCTTCATCCTGGAGAAGAGTGACTAGTGGGGTGCCACAGGGTTCTGTCTTGGGCCCGGTCTTATTCAACATCTTTATCAACAACTTGGATGATGGACTCAAGGGCATCCTGATCAAATTTGCAGATGACACCAAACTGGGAGGGGTGGCTAACACCCCAGAGGACAGGATCACACTTCAAAACGACCTTGACAGATTAGAGAACTGGGCAAAAACAAACAAGATGAATTTTAACAGGGAGAAATGTAAAGTATTGCACTTGGGCAAAAAAATGAGAGGCACAAATACAAGATGGGTGACACCTGGCTTGAGAGCAGTACATGTGAAAAGGATCTAGGAGTCTTGGTTGACCACAAACTTGACATGAGCCAACAGTGTGACGCGGCAGCTAAAAAAGCCAATGCAATTCTGGGCTGCATCAATAGGAGTATAGCATCTAGATCAAGGGAAGTAATAGTGCCACTGTATTCTGCTCTGGTCAGACCACACCTGGAGTACTGTGTCCAGTTCTGGGCACCACAATTCAAGAAGGGCACTGACAAACTGGAACGTGTCCAGAAGAGGGCAACCAAAATGGTCAAAGGCCTGGAAACGATGCCTTATGAGGAACGGCTAAGGGAGCTGGGCATGTTTAGCCTGGAGAAGAGGAGGTTAAGGGGTGATATGATAGCCATGTTCAAATATATAAAAGGATGTCACATAGAGGAGGGAGAAAGGTTGTTTTCTACTGCTCCAGAGAAGCGGACACGGAGCAATGGATCCAAACTACAAGAAAGAAGATTCCACCTAAACATTAGGAAGAACTTCCTGACAGTAAGAGCTGTTCGACAGTGGAATTTGCTGCCAAGGAGTGTGGTGGAGTCTCCTACTTTGGAGGTCTTTAAGCAGAGGCTTGACAACCATATGTCAGGAGTGCTCTGATGGTGTTTCCTGCTTGGCAGGGGGTTGGACTCGATGGCCCTTGTGGTCTCTTCCAACTCTATGATTCTATGATTCTATGATTCTATGATTCTATGATTCTATGATTCTATGTCTACGCCTTTGTGAAGAAATTCTGATATTTTGTAACATCATACAAATAATATAGTCATGGCTCTGGGCCTGGACTCCTCAGAGTCAGAATTCTCCAGCTGCTATAATCCTGAGGAGGAGGAGATGGAGCCATTCTTGTTTCCGTCTCTGTACGTTTGTGGGTACTGAAGCCCATTTCCCATTCCCTGAACCCTAAGGAGACAGATACCTCTAAGATCAGACTCTGATGGCTAATCCATAAACTTCTTGGAGAATCCTGAGGAGATATCCCCAGAGCCAGAAATACAATTATGTGGATGAATTCAACAGGTACAGAAGAAAGTAGTCATAAATTAACTGGCCAAAAGCCAGCACTGAAAATGGGGTCTGTAGTGACTACTACAACCTGCTATAGAACTCTGCCAGTTGTTCTAGATCCTCACTGAGGCAACAGGCATTTGGGCTCAGCTTTAGGAGAACTAGCCATTGCCTTGAACCCACACTTGGTGCTGATTTTGCCTTGCTCTGCCTCATCATCTTGCCTGCCTGGGGAACCAGGGTTTACTCACCTCACCTTGCCTGGGCCATCGCCTCTCTCCAGTGGTGGGTATCCTTGCAGATCATGACAAATACCCTACAAAACATGGTTCTACTTTAATGGTACCTTCAGTCAATTGGTAATCAGGTCATAGCATCTGAATGCTCAGAACAACAGCGCCCCCAGGTGTGCTAAGATAGTCTTCACTACATCCAGATGAAATCAAGATAACACCCTGTCTCTAACTAATTGCCCTGAGGACCTTTGTGACTATCTGACTGCCTAGTCAACAATGAAGCATCCACAACCCTATTTTCAGAAATTATCCTTGGCTTTTCTACTGCTTCTATATGCTGAAATCCTAACCCCACTTATTTGGGGGTAAGCCCATTGAATTCAATTCTGAGTAGATATAGTTAGCTTTGTACTGTTTGTATGAGGGATGGACAAATTTATGGAGGAACGTGCTACTGAGCACTGATAGCCATGATGGCTCTGCTCTGCCTCCACAGCTGGAGGCAGCAATGCCTCTGAACACCAGTTTCTAGAAATAACGGGAGGGGCAAGTGCTGCTGTGCTCAAATCATGCTTGTGGAAGCCAGTGTGGTGTAGTGGTTAAGAGCGGTAGTCACGTAATCTGGGGAACCGGGTTCGCGTCTCCGCTCCTCCACATGCAGCTGCTGGGTGACCTTGGGCCAGTCATACTTCTCTGAAGTCTTTCAGCCCCACTCACCTCACAGAGTGTTTGTTGTGAGGGGAGGAAGGGAAAGGAGAATGTTAGCCGCTTTGAGACTCCTTAAAGGGGGTGAAAGGTGGGATATCAAATCCAAATTATTCTTCTTCTTCTTCTTCTTCTTCTTCTTCTTCTTCTTCTTCTTCTTCTTGTGGGTTGACCACAGGCATCTGTTTGGCCACTGTGAGAACAGGATGCTGGACTTGATGGGCCAAGGGCCTGTTGCAACATCCTCTTCTTATGTCCTTATGATCTTGTCACCAACCCATCTTCAATCTGCCCCCTCTCCTTTTGGAATAGTCTTCAAGTTTACACATTGTAACAAAAGCCACCACCATACACACAGTTAGGATTTCATGATGGGGAGAGTGTAAGGACCAGTCCATTGGCTTCACCCAATCTATAATATTCTTGTTACTCAGTTCCATAAACCTCCATGCACTGGCATGATAACTTCTTCAGTGGGAGAGCCTGCCACACTCCCAAGGCAATTTAGAAATTTGGAATTCCAGAGTTCTTAATTATGTGGTGATCCTACATGAGCAAACAAGACTCCTTGCCTCAGAAGTTCAATCTACAATGTGTTGAAGCCTATGGAGCTGGAGAATGAGAATGTTGGGGGAAGGGAACGAAGAGGTTCACACCGTGTGAACTTCTGAAAAGAATTAAAGTATTCATCAATTGGTGTTCCTCTCTGCTTTGTTCTGCAAGAGAAATCCTTTATCAACTGGTGTGTGTGCTATATAGTAATACTTCTCAGGGGAAGTAAACACAGTGTTAAGAAACAATTGGGGAAATCCAGAAAGGGCACTTAGAAGGTACCAAGTTTAACTTTAACTAAATTGGACACATTTAATGCACTGTGAACATAACTGCTTCAGCAAATGCGAGGAACATGCCTACTTATCAAATTAAAAGTGCCCCAGGGCACCACTCAATTCCACATTCTGTGATGTCCATAAAGCTCAAATACAAGAGATGAAAATTATGTGCATGTGTTTTAAACTTCTACTGAAGTGATGAGAGAACTGGTAATTGTTTACTGCAAGCCTCCCAGCCACTTGCTCTAGAGACCAAAGAGGACAAATGTCAATTCCCCAGTCCTGCATCGCCATGATGTCTAGTAATTACCCTATTGTCACTGGTGCTATAATTATTTGTTTCTTTTAATCATCTCCTGAGAACCGACGGAAACAACTTTGTTACATTAGATTTTATTGTGGGGTGAACTCCAGGAAGTTACATTGTCTTGGGAAAATGCTGAGGATAATTAATAGCAAATGGAACCACTCTGTGTTGGGTGTTTTTTTTAAAATGACTACAGTTCAACAATTTAGAGAAAGTGAGTAATAAATCTTCATTTAGAGTGCAAGGTCTATAGCTGAAGTACAGCTCAAGTAAACAAAAAGTTTAATCTAAGTAACAGTGATGTTTTGTAGAAAGACATAATTTAAGCATGTAACTACCTCATTGAGGGAACTCTTAAAGCAACGTTCAAAGGGTGAGTGCATATATGCTCATTCATCAAGTGATTAATTGGATGTGTGAATGGGCAATTGCAAATTGAACCCCACAAACAGAGTTTGTGTATCACCCCTCAGGACCTCAAACACAATGCTTTGCTACCTTTCAGTAGAATAGTGTTTATTTAAACCACCATAAATTTAAGAATGTAATATTTATTAAGGATGTGCATTGACTCGGTGTGGGGGCCTCATAATCAGGAAAACCATGAATCTTTCCCCTTTCCCAAGTCAAAGTGTAATGTCCTGCTCTCAGGAATTTGAGCCACACTCAATGGCTACATTAGCAGTTGGGGGAAGTTGGCCAGGCATACAAATTTAGAACAGCCTAGTGACGGTGCTGCTCCACAAACTAGAGTTGTGGCTGTGGTTGTTGAGGTTTGTGAGAAACTGCAGCTTTGAAGTGGACAATTAGTGAGTTGGCAAGAAGCCAAGTGAAGCAAGAGTACACGAGAAAGTCTGTGTGGAGATAGGGAAGCCTAGCAACAGGTGGTGATTGGCTAAAAGTTTTCCCTTATAAGCAGCATGACAAAGTAGTTTGGTGTTGGAGTTCAGAGGCTGGTGTGTAGAGTTTGTGTGTATATAGTAACTTGTACAAATCTGTGCTATACTCTGTATATAATAAAAGCAAATACAAATCAAGTTACTGTTCAGCAAGTTGTGTTCCTGAGTCGTCATCCTGGACTACATGGACTAAGCAGCTGGTAGCAGAGAGTTTTGGTTGAGATCCATCAACAGTGGTATGGTCTTTCTTCTATTTTTGCAATTATCATGAAGCTAGAAGAACTCAATGCACTGCACTGATGGGCAAGATAGAACCTTGAGCTGGCATGAGATCCACTGGAGAGTGATAGCAGTGCAAACTCTGATATTCAGATGTCACAACATGTTAAGTAAACAGCTTGGTTAGGCTTCCACAATGGTAGCAAGTACAAGCTGGTTGCCTTTCTGGAAGAGAAGGTACAGAAATTTGAGGTCCACCTATTCAGTAATGTAGATTGGGGAGGCTACAAATGAAATATAGGATGTCTTTGCTTCAATATTAAAACTAATCTTAGAAAATGTTCTCATTTAACCTGCATTTGGGAGTTGTAGTTGCAAGGTAGGTAAAACAGGAGGAACAATAAGATAATGTAGTGGGGGAGACACTTTCAACCCTAGATTTACTATAAACTACCATTCAAGAGACCAAGTCTGGACATTCACTGGTTGATAAGCTTATGTTCATGGGAAGTGCATGACCCATTTTTGTTTTTGTTTCTTTTTTTAAAAAAATGACACTCCAATACTTGTTAGAATCCCTGCAATCATTTACTAGCATCAGTACAGGAAAGGCGGTTTGGTAAATGAACTTATTCCAGAGTACATGATTTTGTGATTGCAGAATGATGTGAAGCTCACGAATCAATTGTTAGTCATCACTGGAGGCAGGATTTTGATGGTCCACTTTGAGCAAAAACTGCTCTCCTTATAAAGAATATGCATGTTTATTTAAGAAATAAACCTGGTGGTGCAGAAAAGCTCACAAAGGCACTATCAGAATCAATAGGTTAGCCAGAACAACTTTCAAGGAAATGCACTGAATAACAAAATGAATTCTCTCTCTTACACACACCTTTCTATTTGCCAATGGCAGATGGTACTTCTCATTTATTTGCACTTTTCATACATGTCATTGAATACATAGAGGAGGAGCTGGATTGCATACACAATCCTATTCTTCCCCACTCATATGAAAAAGGCTGTGGTTAGTGCTGTGTCATCCAAGCTACTTTTGATCCTGCCTTCCAATTTCAGACCTTCCTCCACTCCTCATTGCCATTCCTTTGATCGCAACTCAAAATACTTGCCCTTTCTTTAGCGATGATGAGATACTACCGCAATTGTATTATTCGTCTCTGATCATTGCACCTAGACAAGCAGGGGGGGGGGGGTTTAGTGCAGAAATATAGATAAGAATGCAACATATACTTTCCTTTTGTGAAGCTATCAGAGATTCACGTTTAGCATATGTATGCTTCAATCAGTGGATTGCTGAATGTAAGAATTTTATTTTAATAGGGAAAGACTGTTTTCTTTTTTATCTGGTTTTTGCTGTCATGTTTCTTATAATAAATTTAAGGAGATATAATGTTTAAATTAATAAATATTATTTTAAAAGAATATCGTAGATATAAGCATTAAAAATGGGGTGTGTGGGGCATTAGGGGAGGGTTAGTACCTCTGGTGGGTGATATGTCATACTCCTTCTGGGGTAGTTTGCCCACCTTTGTACCTACCCTGGACTCTGTTCTCACCTGTGGCTTCTAGAAGCTGTCAGCATGTGACAGCGGCCACATCCCACAAAATGGCTTCGACTGGCTGACTAAACCAGGTGAGGGTAGCTGATGGGTCTCAAACCCTCAGTGAATTTGGAACTTCGCTTGCATTCAAACACAGGCTCCAGCAGATTGAGCAACAAGACCAGTAGTGGGTCCCATGGTAAAGAAGACAGTTTCTGCTCATACTGTAGTGTACTCTACTGTACTGTACTGTACTGTACTGTAAGTGAGGGACAGATGGGGTCATCAACCTGGGAAGACAGTCTATCTAGAAGGAAAACTCTGATCCTTAACCTCTGCCACCTTGCAGGATATCTTTGGTAGAAGAAAAGGCTAAGGGGGTAACCCTACACAAAGATGGAGTGGAGACCCTAAAAGGATTGAATGGTGCCTTGTACACCTCCTTCTAGCAACTCATGCAGCGAAGCTGGTGACAAATATATTGCTCTGCTTTTTTTCAGACCCCATCAGCGAGGCTGAGAGAGGGTTCTTGTCATCTGAGCAGCCCAGGACCTCCATAAGTACTGCCCAGGTTTGTGCCCGGGGAGGTCACTTCAGTGCTGTGAACGCAGTTGTTTGACTTCACCCCAGAGGTGTACTCCATTGTCTCTCAAGATAAATAAATGCCAAAAACATATAAACATGAGAAACATAAAAACAAAAATGATGCTTTTCCACATATTGTTCAATTTATATTTCTCCTAGCATCATGTAAGGGTTTACTTCATCCTGCATTCTTTCATTCCATTTTTCAATAAAAATATTGTCACTTTGTCTCCCCTCCATAACCCTAAATATATGTGTAGCTTAACTATTTGGGCAATATCCCAAATTTTAATTAACCATTCCTCTATTTTTGACATTGCTTTTTCCATGCCTGAGCTAAGGTCATTCAAGGTGCAGTAAGTAGATGAATGTCCATTTCTTGATCTTCTTATCCCAACAAAAATGCCTGCAATCTTCTTGTAAGTACAATTGTATTAGAATTTCCAGATATCATTCCATGGCTAGTTTAAGAGCTTGAAATACATTGGGGGGGTAGTATAAAGGATGTCTGAAGCCACATTTTTTTTCAAGTGCATAGAAAGAGATGGATGTCAACAGTTTAGATTTTAGCAGCAATTTGGATTGTAGAACTTCTACAGTTCTTGACCTAGCACAGCTGTATGTTGGTTTCTGTTTCCCCACACCTTTTACAGTGGGTTATAGATAGCAAAGCACAGAAGGAGATGCAGCCTGAGTCCAAACAAGATTGAGATTGGCGTTGGATGGAGCCAGAAGCTCCACCTTGTGAGGGAGATTGGGAGGGTCAACGTCATGTTTGTGATGTTGCAAATGTGACATCACATCATGATGTCAGGATGCTGGGAGGGACCAGGGGCGGAGCTGAACATGATGGCAGCACAGCTTCAATGGCTAGGGGCTCCTCATCTCTGGTGCTCGGCATCCTCCTCCTGCCTTTGCCACTGGTTGGGGGCTGCTTCTCCCTTCCTTTCCCTATGCAGGAGGAGGAGAAACCAGCCACTGAAGCCATGTCATGCTCGGCTCCATGCTCAGCCTCCTCTGCCCCGTGGTGGGGCCTCCCTCCCAAAAAAAGAATATTGGGTGTCAGGGAACTGACATCAGAGACCAGCAGAGAAAGAAGTCGCCCTGATAGTGCAGGAGAGGGAACCAGCAAGGAGAGAGAGAGGGTTTCCGAGGGGGAAGGGAATCAAGGGGACACCAAGAAGGAAGGAGGGAATGAGAGCACTTTGGAGGGAAGGCTCAGGGACTCTTCCAGCGGGGAGAGTGCCGGACCACCACTGGGCACGCCTACTCTGCACAGAAGGCTTCTGCGCAGAGAGGCTAGGCGGAGACTGGCTGTCAAGGAATTCTTATGTTGGAAAAAATTTAGGAAACACCCACTAACGGATTCTGCCAGCGACTGAAGCAAACGCACAGGAGTGCGCTTCAGTTAGGGAAAGGTTTAAACAACAAGCAGTTTAGGGAAGTCGGTGACTTACACACAAGCAACTACAATTCCCATTACATTGGGGGATGCAAAAGAGTGGGGCCCCAGGAGCTGGCACCCCTGGATAGAGCACAGAGGAGATTCCAGCAATACTGAGAATTGGATTGAATAGTGTACTGTGAATATCCTCAAACTCAACAGGTAGTTACTATTTAATAATAATAATAATAATAATAATAATAATAATAATAATAATAAGGGGTTGCCATGGTCATGGGAAGCAATCAGATCTATGGCATAGGATACAGATGGGCTGTCTGGAGCTGTCAGAAGTAATAATTGATTCAGGATAGGGGTAATAAAGTTACATATTGTTGAAGGTAAAATGAGCAGTTAAAAACTATTTAGCTTTTTGACATTCAAGCTGTTAAATATGATTAAACATAGTGTAGCAGTTGCTATAGGGCATGCAGAGTATATAAATAGATGAAAGTGACAGAGAATGATAATCCAACAGTGTATCAGTAGCCGCAGAAGAAGAAACAGTTATATCGTCTGCATATTCTTCATAGCTCTCCCATGTTGCTCGAACCTCGCTCTGTTGCAAAGTAGATTAATGAAACCAAGACAAACTTTATAAAGGTAGCTCTCAGCTGTTAAATTGTTAGTACCTATCTAATCTCCCCGTGACACTAATGTTACCTTTTCAAACTGTACACTTTCTCTCCCATTTTCCATGTACCCAGAGGCCCTGATTGTTATAAATTATTTTCTCTGTGTAAGTAGTAATTTCATTCAGTGCTAGCTATTTCATTCAAGTCCTTTATGATGGAAGAACAGAAACTGTAAGGTATATTTTGTCAGGTTTTAAAAATTCTTCCTTCCCCCACTTACAACCTAGAAAACAGCAGCCACACAGAGGCAATTTCAAGCTGTCTTCATAGTACAGTTGAAAGGTGGTCACCTAGGTACCACCTAGGAAAAAAGTGCTGCCCACAATTCTCTAAAGCCACACCAAATTTTCCCATCCTGAAATATACCCTTTATTTACTTCTTTGTTTATAACATTTCTATACTGCCCATTAACAAAACGTTTCTGGAGTGGATCACTAATAAGTGTTAAGGTCATAGGACAAAGACATAAACTCTTAAAACAGTTGAAATACCACCAGAATAAAAACAGCAAAGTGTAAAGAACTGGATAACACTGAAAGTAAGACCACAGTGGAAAGGTGTCAGGGACATTCCTCCCCAGACAGAAAATGAAGAATCCGAAGAGGAGGGAGGGCAGACTGAGGGGAGTAGAAACTTGATTCCTTCCCACATAGAGAGTGAGGCAAGCCCCTCTTGCTCTGGAATGGTGGCTGTCAATTCTTAAAGCAGCAGAGAGCCGACAGGGCAGACTGCAGGAGAACTGCTGGGTTCAGACTGTGCTCAAGAGGAAGAGGAGGGGGGACTGGCTGCACACGAATCTCCTAGGAGCAGAAGGAAGAGTCAGCTATTGGAGCAATGTAAGCCCGGCAGGAGATGGGGCAAAAAGTGGAAAATATCCTGCTGGAGAAGAACACGCCATTTAAGACGGGAGGAGGGCAAATGTTGTCCCTATTTTCAAAAAGGGGGAAAGAGAGGACCCAAATAATTATCGCCCAGTCAGTCTGACATCAATACCAGGGAAGATTCTGGAGCAGAGCATTAAGCAAACAGTCTGTGAGCACCTAGAAAGGAATGCTGTGATCACCAATAGTCAGCATGGATTTCTGAAAAATAAGTCATGTCAGACTAACCTGAATTACAGACTAGACAGAATTACAAGCCTGGTAGATGAAGGGAATGCAGTGGATGTAGCCTACCTTGATTTCAGCACGGCATTCGACAAGGTGCCCCATGATATTCTTGTAAAGAAGCTGGTAAAATGTGGTCTTGACTATGCTACCACTCAGTGGATTTGTAACTGGCTGACTGACCGAACCAAAAGGGTGCTCATCAATGGTTCCTCTTCATCCTGGAGAAGAGTGACTAGTGGGGTGCCACAGGGTTCTGTCTTGGGCCCGGTCTTATTCAACATCTTTATCAACAACTTGGATGATGGACTCAAGGGCATCCTGATCAAATTTGCAGATGACACCAAACTGGGAGGGGTGGCTAACACCCCAGAGGACAGGATCACACTTCAAAACGACCTTGACAAATTAGAGAACTGGGCCAAAACAAACAAGATGAACTTTAACAGGGAGAAATGTAAAGTATTGCACTTGGGCAAAAAAAAATGAGAGGCACAAATACAAGATGGGGGACACCTGGCTTGAGAGCAGTACATGTGAAAAGGATCTAGGAGTCTTGGTTGACCACAAACTTGACATGAGCCAACAGTGTGACACGGCAGCTAAAAAAGCCAATGCAATTCTGGGCTGCATCAATAGGAGTATAGCATCTAGATCAAGGGAAGTAATAGTGCCACTGTATTCTGCTCTGGTCAGACCTCACCTGGAGTACTGTGTCCAGTTCTGGGCACCACAGTTCAAGAAGGACACTGACAAACTGGAACGTGTCCAGAGGAGGGCAACCAAAATGGTCAAAGGCCTGGAAACGATGTCTTATGAGGAACGGCTAAGGGAGCTGGGCATGTTTAGCCTGGAGAAGAGGAGGTTAAGGGGTGATATGACAGCCATGTTCAAATATATAAAAGGATGTCATATAGAGGAGGGAGAAAGGTTGTTTTCTGTTGCTCCAGAGAAGCGGACACGGAGCAATGGATCCAAACTACAAGAAAGAAGATTCCACCTAAACATTAGGAAGAACTTCCTGACAGTAAGAGCTGTTCGACCGTACAATTTGCTGCCAAGGAGTGTGGTGGAGTTTTCCTTCTTTGGAGTTCTTTAAGCAGAGGCTTGACAACCATATGTCAGGAGTGCTCTGATGGTGTTTCCTGCTTGGCAGGGGGTTGGACTCGATGGCCCTTGTGGTCTATTCCAACTCTATGATTCTATGATTCTAAGAGAGCCAACTGGCTCAAGCAGAGGCATTGTAAACCTGACAAAGGGGACATCACCTCTACAACAGGGCATCACCACTGAAAAAGCCATCTAGTGGCCACCTGCCTCATCTCATTTGGCCTCTGAAGAAGATCTTGGGGTCTGGCCATGTTTATATGGGTTTATATGGGTCATTGGTTACCCATCACTGCTTTAGGAGCTTGCAATTTCCTCCAAAATAAGTTGGACACCAACCAGTTGGTTGGAGCAGTGCCATCTTGTCTCTAGATTGAGTCTCAGCTGACTGACCTTCATCTAGTCCACTTGTGCCTCCTCCACAAGAGGTTCAGAGGCAGCAACATGAGACCATGCTTTTTTCTGCAGTGGCTCCCCACTTGTGGAATGCACTCCCCAGGCAGTCTTGCCTGGTGCCTTTGTTTCATATCTTTAGGTGTCAGGCAAAAACATTCCTCTTCTCCCAGGACTATGGCTCATTAAACAATTTATTGCCTTTTCAACTAGGTGGGGAGGTATTGTTTTTGTTTGTTAGTATGTTATGCATTTCTGTATTTATATATTGGAAACTGCTCTGTGATCTTCGGATGAAGGATAGTATAGAAATAATGATGATGATGATGATGATGATGATGATGATGATATACCCATTTGAAGGGCAGATGATTCCACTGGGAATGCGCACATTTCAGCTAGCTATGTTTGATCATTGCCATCTATAAATGATTGCAATTGCCAGAGTTAGGGCCATTCAGACAATACTGGTGTCTTGGTTCAAACCTGTAGAAAGAGACGAAGTGATGCAATTTGTGTATTCTGGGTGCAAACCAAATATTATTTCAAAACACTTTTCATAGATTTGATTGTTCTCTGTTCTTAAGCAGTCAGTGACCTTGACATACCAATTTAATAGTCATGCTTAGGTAATATCACTATTCAAATGGAATCATAATCTAGGATTACACCAAGACTTTTTAGAAAAGAACAAGCAATGTTAGTGGAATTAGCAGCATAAAATTAATTCAAAACGTTTGCAAACTGGTGACCTCTCCAGAGAATCTGATTTTACAGATTTGTGGTTTGTTTGTTTTTTTTAAAAAAGAAAAGAATAATGAACTTGGCATACTTACAACAGTGTACTCAAGAACCATTCAACAAAATCCCATTTATCTCAATAGGTGCTGATAGTCTTACCAGAATTTGTATGGCCGCATTTTCCCTCACATCACAAAGTAAATATGCCATAAAGTAACAAACACACAGGAATAGAGCACATGTTTGTATAAAAATGATGCTTTTAGCAACCCAGTACCAAGTGTATTGGATTGTATCAGGAGAATGGCCATCAGTAATATTAGAATCAGGGACCATTGTTAGATACTAAGGCCTTCCTCACATAACTTCTACAGCTGTGTGGAGATCATTGCCCTCCCAAACAGCTGGTGGGGTAGCAATTAGAGTTGTGTGAATATGATTAACCATTAATATGATTGTGTCATTCACACAACAATGTGGGATCACATCAGAGGGCTCCAGTGCACCTATCAGTACCTCCTATGGCACATTACAAGTTCTCAATAAATATCCCCTCAATATTCCACAATGCACAATATACCATTTGCTCTTCTTGTTCACACTGGCTTGGCCTCTCTTATATGCCCACATGTCATTGGATGCCAGGATTGGACACCCACCCTCTCTTCCGCTGTGAGTAGAGGAGAGGTTCAAAGAGCTTCTCTCTGTGAAAGAGCACAGAGAAGTAAGAACCATTTTCCATTGAAAAACAAGCATTTCCCTTTCCAAGGGAAGACAAGCCCATGCCGTTTTGTGTTATATTCTCTTTTTCTACTCTTTTTTAGATGTAGCAGGCATCTGTGCTATTTCATGCCCCCATGGCAGCTATTTTCTGTTATGCCACACCCCCCACAATAACCATTTTGTGACTGGTGCTCACAGCACTTTCTCAACCTTCCATATGTGCCCACTGGCCCAAAACATTTGGTTACCCCTGAATTAATCCAATGATTCCAATACAGGAATTTATACAGGAAAACTAGGTAAGTTTTAGTAAATTAGTGCTTTGTGCTCAGAGGTAAAAGATTACCCATAGAGACCCAGCTGCAAGAAATGTTAACCACACCAAAACTGCACATTTGATTTACCTAACTTGTTTCTCAAACCTGGCATACCTCGAGTTAGTATCATCCAATTAGACTTTAGAGATCTGGGCTGGATCTTGACACATCAAAAAAGCCTTTCAGGAAAACACATTGTAAACTTTATTATGGGAAATCTCGTTGGAAAAAAATGGGAGTCCACAGCGATATCTGGTGTCACAGTGTTATAACACATATAAGACACCTTTCCTTTACTAATGTAACTGAGTCCCTGGTTTACCTTTTACTGAAACATCTGATACACAGGCTGTTTTTAGCTAGTCTTTCTTTATAGCATAGCAAGTGCTAGAGGTGCCAATAGACAGAAAATGTATATTAGCAAAGGGCAGATAACATGGGCAATGGTGAGGGATGGTGGGAATTGTAGTCCAACAACAACTGGAGCATAGCACATCAGCTACCCCTGATCTAACCCAGTTTTGAAATTCTGCTATTGTGCTCTGATACTTTAATGGAATGTTAATGCCTGAATATAGTTGTAAGAAATGCCCTGCATTTCAAATATAGGTGCTGAATGTGTATGAATCTTAATTGTCAGGGATAAGCCAAACTCTCATGTTGATATTACTTTGGGGTTTTATATTTCAATACAAGTGTGCATTTCATATGAATGAGTCCAAATCAAATGTTATGCATTCGTCTGCCGCCTCTGCAGTAAAACTTTCTCTCAACATTCTGCAAAGGAGAGCATGTGCGGCAACTGCCAGAACAACACATGGATTCAAATTAGAATGCATTTTCCTTTTCTTTCTTTCTTTGTTATTTCAGGAGAGATGCTGATTTGGGCATTGGAGAAGTCTGTGTTCACCTGAATTGTCAACAGAGCATTTATTACAATGCAAGAAGCAAGGCATGGTGCTACTGCAGGTTCTGAAGGGAAATTAAAACACCGCGAAATGTAAAGAGTTTGAGGAATATGTGTTCCAGCCTCATTTGACAAGGGAGATTTGTCAAGCTGTCAGTTGTACTGATTAACCAAATGACCACACATTATCACTTTTTATCTTTCCTTTTGCATAATTTAAACACAAAATAACTTCGCACACTGTTTCCAATGCAACAAACAAAATACTCCAATACCACTTGTTCAGGTAAGTTTTGTTGACATACTTACCTTTTTCCTTAAAGGAAGGGAGAAAAAAATCAAGAGATTTTTCAGCATGCACTTAGGTTCACAAAAGTGCACTCCATTCCATGTACTACACAATTTAAATACAAGGTATACATATGCTAATGAAAACAGGTGGCACTTTCAAACTGGAAAGCAAGCACTACTGAGCTCATTTATATTAGGTAATTACACTTCTCATTACCTCTTCCTGTAGGTGCCAGATTGGTTGTTACTCTGCAGGGAATATGTATCTCCGAAGGCTGTATTTTTCTTAAATTACCCAATATCAAATTGTTAATAAAGTCAAGGCTAAAACTTTTTACGGAAACAGAGCCAGGAGGTTGGAATTGGGCTGGAAAATACTTCCATTCTAGGCATTCTGTGGACCCACCGTCTACCCAAGGGATCCAGTATGGCAGGAAAACATCCATCAAAATCATATTCAAAAAACTGGTCTTAAAAAAAATCCCTCTGAGCCATAAAATAACATCCATCTCCTAACACTATGCTAATACAAACTGTCTTGCTGTTTTCGGCTTAGTCATCCCAAATCCCATCCACATGTTCATATTCTAAATTTATAATGGCTGATTTAGAGCCAGGTAGATCAATTACAGACAATAGAACTCAACACTGAATACAAAATATGAAGGTTGTCAGGAGCACCTTGAGCCAGAAGCAGATGTATTTTCCAAGTTACATTCAAAAGGATTGCTCCAGTCTCCTTTAAGCTCTGTGGATCTATGCACTGAAGAGAGGTCTATCGGTTGATGTTAGCCAAAGCCAGTCAAAAAAGGACAGGATGGCACCTTTCTCCCCATTCCACAAACAGAAATTGACTAGACTTGCAGCGGAATCATACTTTAGCACTGGCAGGGGACATTTTCTGTCATCACACCAGAGGACAGAAGGCTAGCATCCTTATGGAGAACAGGGCTGGCACACATAGCTCTGCTGGTTGGCCTACTGTATGCTGTTATAGCTAAATAGGACATCCATGTTCAGAGATAATATGTGATCAAAAACCAATTTCCAGTGAGCAACGGGGGGTAGGGCAGCTAATGCCGTCAGATAAACAGGAAACATCTTCTCTGAAGTATCTTGAACTGTGGGAAACTGGATGATGGACTAGTCCTTTGATAATTTTGAAGAATGCTTTAGGTACCACAAGGTGTCGGTGGTGCAAGTAATAAATGGTCCACTTCTTTTATTCCATGGTGAAGAAGAAGAAGAGTTTGGATTTGATATCCCGCTTTATCACTACCCAAAGGAGTCTCAAAGCGGCTAACATTCTCCTTTCCCTTCCTCTCCCACAACAAACACTCTGTGAGGTGAGTGGGGCTGAGAGACTTCAGAGAAGTGTGACTGGCCCAAGGTCACCCAGCAGCTGCATGTGGAGGAGCGGAGACGCGAACCCAGTTCCCCTGATTGCGAGTCTATCGCTCTTAACCACTACACCACACTGGCTCTCACTGGTGCAATATGATATGATAGGATCACAGCTTTCATTTAAAATCCAGTGGTGCCTTTGGCACCCCAACATTCTGGTGATCCACCCAACTGATACTCATCATTTCCCACCCTCAATATCTCCCCTAATTTAGAGTAGAGTTTTCAAGATCCTAGGCTTGTGATCATCACAAAAGATATTCCCATGTGACCTATGAGCAAAGAATAAGTTAAAGGTGAAGAATAACTTAAAAGTGAGTCACAGAACTTACATGCTGTGAGTGCAGGTTCTACCTAGCCAAGCCCAGAGTTCTAAATTTCCCAGGGAGCACAAATGGGGATATAGCACTGTTGCACTCAGGTCTTGCTTATGAGCTTTCCATAGGCATCTGGCTTGCCACTCTGAGAACAATCTAGTGGTGAACTAGATTGCCCCTTATCCTGATCCAGAAAAGTTCTTCTTTATGTTCTCATGTAGAGCAGGCTTCCGGTATCAGAAATTATACCAGTGGGAGAGGGAGGAGATGTCTGACTTCTGTGGCAAATCTATAGGCCCTTTGGTAACACTTGTCTCCTTCCCATGATTAATGCCAAAAGAGAACTTAGGTCTTATAGTACTTCAGAAAAATGACCTCAAAAAGGTTTCCAAGTGAAGAGTATTTCACAGGTGTCTGGACAGCCACTACGAATTGCAATCAAAGCATCAATTCATAGAGATTTTGTGCAAGAATGCTCTAGGAGACATTCTCACTTGACATTATGTATAGTAAAACAATACAGTTGTACCTCAGGTTATAGACACTTCAGGTTACAGACGCTTCAGGTTACAGACACTGCTAACCCAGAAATAGTACCTCAGGTTAAGAACTTTGCTTCAGGATGAGAACAGAAATCGTGCGGCGGCAGCACGGTGGCAGTGGGAGGCCCCATTAGCTAAAGTGGTACCTCAGATTAAGAACAGTTTCAGGTTAAGAACGGACCTCCAGAATG
Source organism: Podarcis vaucheri (assembly GCF_965113315.1). Classification (NCBI taxonomy): domain Eukaryota; kingdom Metazoa; phylum Chordata; class Lepidosauria; order Squamata; family Lacertidae; genus Podarcis; species Podarcis vaucheri. Next base: position 50,255,277 of record NC_138767.1, read on the forward strand.
AATTAAGTTCTTAACCAGAGGTACCACTGTACATAACAAAGCAATCATACACTTTCACCCATAAGCTGTGCATGTTTGCCTACATCAGTAAGCAACCCAGGACTCTGTGCTACAGGATGTTTAATTTGCATTGATCTAGATCTAACATATTTCTCAATGTATACTCCAAATATTTTTGATGTCTAAAATATTTGGGGACCTCTTCCCCAGTGATCTGCTACTCAGCATTAGTAGGACATGCCTATAATCATGATAATATCTTTGAACAGTTAATAGGAGAATTAATTGTTTTACACCTTATTCTAGTTTCCATGTTTAAAAGTACTTTCCCATCTAGATACAGTGTGTGCTTAAAACAAACTTAAGCATGATTCCAATCACTTGACTGGAGTACCAAGTTAGACTACCGTGGGGATAACTTGTGCCACACAATGCCCCTTAGAAAGTGTTTTGTTAACACAGAGCATGTGCTGCGATTTTGTATTATACACCACAAACCAAAGCTGCCTTAATTCTTTAAAATAGAACATAATTCTCCTGTTTATGTTTCTGTCGCTGGAAGAAAAAAGTTTCCATTCTCTCTGCTTTGTTGTCTTGTACTGTGAGCCTAACAAATTATTCCTCAATGATCCTTTTTCCTACTCCCAAACCAATTTTGACTAAACTGCCTGTCACTGCTTTTAACACTTCCTTATTTCTCCAACAACAGTGGCCTTAGGCTGAAGATTGACAAAGACACCCAAGGCACTTCCATTGCTTCATAGGCAGCAGCTGACACCATCCCTCAGCAGCTTTTGTGGGAAATCACACAGTGGTGTGTGTGTGTGTGTGTGTGTGTGTGTGTGTGTGTACCCTTTATGGTTTTTGTTGCTGTTTTTGTATTCAGAATACGGTACTCTCTGTCTAATGAATAAAATGTGTCAGAAATATCTCTGACAGAGTGACAACCCAGGACGGCTTTCTGAAGCAGAGAATTCTTGTTTCGAATTTCCAGTTTATAGGACAATAATAGCTTTATTTAGGTATTTTTGACTTCATGTAAATAACTAGGTGTGAGGGGTAGCAGGGCAAGATACATTCGCCTCACACGCTCATGGGTCCCCTGCAGTCCTTCCATTGGGTGAAGCAGTAGTAGCCAGTAGGATGGTGCATGTAGGGGCAGCATTGATCACCTGGCTTCTCAATGGCAAGTGTCACTGCCAGATACCAAGAGAAAGGGGGACACAGTGCAAGGAGCTTACCGCAAAACCAGAACAGCAGTGTGTTGGTTCCTCCGATGTTGGGAGAGGAGCACCGGGCCGAGTTGTGATTGGGGCACCAATGTGGGGCCACCTGCTTCACTCCCCCTCAAATATCTGTGCCCGGAGCCACGGTCCCTCTGGCATGCCTTATGCCATGCCCCTGCCAAAAAACAAGCACTTCGCTTACCCAGCTTTGGGAAGGCAGTGCAAGGGCTAGGGGCCGCCAAAAAGACCTTGACATGTGGCCCTCGGGTCAAACAATGAACAGATAAAATTGAAGAAGGACTATAGAAGAAAGGGAAGAACGCAAAGAAAAGAAAGATGGTACAGATATATAGGATAAGGGATGACGTATCTATAGGGCTTGGAACAGTTCTCTTTGTATAACACCAGATTAAAAAGGCATGAAGTGGCTTACTTGAAGGGAAATGAGAAATGTCATCCTTGCACTGATGAAAAAGCACTCATTACATCCAAATCAGCTGCCTTCTCTTAGCTATCACTACACATACATCTGCACTCCTTTTAGAATTAACTACATAAGCTATTTTTTCAGCAATTAAAGCATTGGAGGTTACAGACCTCTTCAAGTGTAATCAGCCTCTTGAAGGGATTTTAAACAGCATGCATTGTGTAAACGAGAAACATTCTGTTTTATGCCACAGACAGTGATGTGCTGACAAAGTTTAAAGGGCATCGACAAAAACTTTTCCCTCTAGTCAGCAAATACAATTTTCATGGGTAAAATACCCTTCCCTATACTAGCCTCATAGCTTCCTGTAAATATTTCCTTTTTTCATTCCCAAAGTCTCACTTCGGTGCCTGTATGCACATTTTTGTCAGCCTTTTAGCAGACTAGATGAAACATGTATCACAAAATGGGTTGCTTCCCAGGAGAGCTGATGAAGTCCCTGGTCCAAACATTGCCACTGCCATGAACTCAATAGATGGCCTTAAAACCCCCACTTTTAACCTCCTGTCCCTTCCCCTCCCCATTGCCAGGGGCAATATCTAATTTGTGATTATGCAATTGTGCTATATCATACAATCATATATTTTTGAGTGATGATGCTATGTGTTCAGCATATGACAAAAGCTATATAATGAAGGTCCCAGAGTGTGGCCTGGGAAACCTCAGGGGAATCATTCAATTGGAAATATTCCTGAACTCATGTTGTTAATCTCTTCACTACCTCCAGATCAGCCAAGATCTGAGTACTTAGATTGTGATCTTGTCTCAGACAGGTCCAAGTCAGCCTACACTGAGGTGTGGTCTGAGCCAGTCATACTTTATAGATTGCAAGCCTGCAGACAGGGACTATCTTGTTTTAATTGATTGTACGTAAGCCACTCTGGGAGCCTTTTTGGCTGATGTGCAGGGTGCAAATGCTCTAAATAATGAATGACAATAATAAGTAGCCAATGGAGCTGTCAAAATGTAATTATTATATGAGTGTGTGTGGGAGCAAATGAAAAAGAAAGTAAAGTCTTAATCAATGGGGTGAAATTGGCACCATTAACTACTAAACCAAGTTACTTGGCTTCTGACCCACTCACTTCCTTCCAACACTTCTCTCCCACACATCATATCCACATTTAGGTTGCATCCTAACACCACCTCCCCATGTTGAGCGCCTTAAGGTCCTTCAAAAAACTCCTGACACAGGGCCAGTCCTGCCATGCAGGTAAAAGGTAAAGGACCCCTGGACAGTCAAGGTCCAGCTCAAGTCCAGTCAAAGGCGACTATGGGGTTGCAGCATTTATCTCACTTCAGGCTAAGGGAGCTGGCGTTTGTCCACAGAGAGCTTTCTGGGTCATGTGGCCAGCATGACTGTTATGTACTGAGTTGAATAGGATCCAAACTGCAGCAGTCTGACTGGTCATTCCTCCTAGCACAGCACAGCACCCCCAGCTCAACGACTGGCTGGAGCCCCGCTGAACTACTAATGGGTCGGCGCCTTGCAATCAGATTGGACCGCCTTCACCCCGATAGAGCTCAGGATGAGGTAGTGGGGGGGAGGCAGGAACCCCCGGACCTTCGAGGCCCAGGGCCCAGTGTACGCAAAGAATTTTGGGGCAGGCCCAGCATGGGTACCCGCCACCACTGGCCCAGTGTCGTACGAGGTGCTAACGGATGGGGGGGCACTGCGACCAGATACGGCGGTGATTCCCGGGAAAAAACCAGGAGGAGGAAAGGGCAGAGGAGTCCCAAGGGAACAGAGGGGCAGTGAGGCCCATAGAGCAGGAAGGGCCAGCAGGAGAGGCAGAATCAGTAAATACAGAGAGGACCCGCGAGGCCGAAAGGACACCGGAACCAGAACCACGACTGAGCGAGCCGGTTGCGCCAGACCAAACAGCCCCATCACAGCCAGCATCCTTGGAACACGAGCCAGAACCTGAACCCCGGACCAGGGAACACCCCAGGCCGCAACGCACACATAGGCCGCCGGTGTACCTCGAGGACTATGAATGCGACCTCCCGGGCAGGACTGGAACTTAGAGGGGAGGGGTGTTATGTACTGAGTTGTATAGGATCCAAACTGCAGCAGTCTGATTGGTCCTAGAACAATAGGATCCAAATTGCAGCAGTCTGATTGGTCCTAGAACAATAGGATTCAGAATGCAGCAGTCTGGTCCTAGAACAATGCAGCAGTATGATTGGTTGGCAGGAACCACCCAATCATGCTCCAGATATAAGTGAATCCACAACCTGATTGGCTTACAGTAGAATTCCAGAATTAGCCAATCATGTGCAGCCCATTGTGTAAATAATGTATATAAAGCAGATACTTTGAGGGGACTTTCATTCATTCCTCCTCACCACTATGAGCTGAATAAAGAGCATGAAATCACTTTGCGACTCTGAATATATTTCAATGACTAAACTGCTTCTGGCGCAATGGAACACCATGACAGAAACCAGAGCACAAATAAACACCGTTTACCTTCCCGCCATAGCTGTACCTATTTATCTACTTGCGCTGGCATGCCTTCTAACTGCTAGGTTGGCAGGATCTGGGACAGAGCAACGGGAGATTCGAACCACTGACCTTCTGATTGGCAAGTCCAAGAGGCTCAGTGATTTAAACCACAGTGCCACCCGCGTCCCTTTACCTTTGCCAAGCAGGAGAGTGAAGAAATGTGTGTCCTTTTATGGATAGCTCAGTTGGTTAGAGCATGGTGCTGATAATGCAAAGGTTGCAAGTTTGATCCCCATATGGGATAGCTGCACATTCCTGCATATTACTTCCAAGTTTCCAGTTCTATTATTCTCTGATTCTAATGTGCTTCAGGCATCACTTTCATGAGGAGCAAGGGAGGTTAAATCAGCACCCTTCTTTACCCTGCTGCATGGTACTCCCTTGTCCACTTAGAATTCTAGCACTTTGGGAATTTAGTACAAAAAACCTTTTAGTTATATAAGTATTATCATCATGTATTGGTGGGTTGAATATACTCTCCACAGTTTGAATAATTTCTCACTGCCCCCACCCCCTTAGCTAGTTACAATGAGTTTTGCTTATATGGAAATAGCCACCTTGACATCAGATTGGCACAGAACATTCAGCAATCAGCAATGGATTGAGAATAAGAATTAATATGTATTCAGTGCAGAACCATTTGATCAGAAGGATTTTAGAGAAAAGTTGCAGGATTTACTGTACTTGATGTTATGAAATTCAAAATCTTTCAACTTCAACTTACAGGTACACTTCTATCATTTCCATAGTACTATAGAATATTATCTTGCAACACTACTGCAAAAGCAGATACATCTACATCACTTCTAGAGTTGTACTCAGTGGAATCTTACTGGTGCTAGGGAAAGTGGGAATTTTTTTCCCCTATTTCCTGTTCCCATATCGGATTCCTGTCCCCTCCTTTCAGATAAAAGTCCTTCCAGAGCAGCATAGGAGGCAGTCCTGAAGACTGTGGGAAGAAGTGGAAATACAGTAGTCCAAAATTGTTTCCTCATCCTGTTCCTCCAACAGGAAGCTTCCATAAAATGTCAGTGCCTTTCATTTGTTGAACAGCCACTCTGGATTCATTCCATAAGAATCATCCCTTTATGTGTATTAATCACAATGGGACAGAATAGCTCTTACAGAGCGGGCAGTGAAAGGTGGCATCTTGCCATAGATGGTATGTTGGTACACCCCAAAAAGTTTGTGACTCTTCAGCAGTGATACTTCCTATCGGAAATGCAGTGTCTACTGTCAAACCTCCCCAACCAACCCTGTTCAGTTAATGGAGCATCTGTGGAGAGGAGAGATATCTCCAGGGATTGAGGTCCTGCATGAGATAACTTCCACCCCACCCTGCAGCTCTTAGGATTCACACTTATTCATACAGAAGATCATCCAATACCTAAATCAGTGACACGCATTTCCCTCCTCTTCCCTGGCTCACCAGCCTATTTACGGCCAGGTACATGATTACAAAAGATGGATGCAAGTCTTCACATCATACCTGCAAGCTGATAAATAATAAACAAAACAAAGTGAGAAAACTCACAGTAAGGCAAATACATCCAAGAAGAGAGAGAGTCCTATTTGTTCATCTGTGTATCTAGCAAACATAATGACACCTTTGTAGATCTGACTGATACCAGTGGTGTTAATAGCTATAGGCCTCTGAGTCCTAGCTTGGTATATAGCCGACGGTAATAATTATCTCATCATGCCAAATACAAACTTGCAATATTAACTCATTCATCCTAGCATACATACATACATTCTCTCTCTCTCTCTCTCCCTCTCTCTCTCTCTCTCTCTCTCTCTCTGAATGGAGCAAGGCTAAGTATCATTTGCAATATGCCTGAACTGGCTTTCCTTGAAATGCTTGTTGTGCACTTGCAATTCTGAGCACCATAAAAACCTCCCCACACCGACAAGCAGCTCAAATTGCTGGTTTGTGAGCCTACTTTTGAACCAGTTCATTGGTGCTTCTGAGAACAGCACTCTAGTGCAGATCAATCAGCATTTCCTATGCTGCAATGACACCTCCTTAATTGCAGCAATAATCTCAACATGGCACTGTGGTGTTCAGTCAGGTTTTCATTCCCTCCCCCCACTACAGCTGTAATGGGCCTGCATGTGCTAAGGAATTTATGGTAGCAATTGACATAAGAAAATGGGCCCTTATGCAGTTGATGGCACAGCTAAAATCTTCATGAACCACTGTGGAACTTTGTTTCCTTCCTTTTGTCCCACTCAAGAAGCACATTAAAGTGAATATAAGAAGTCTCCAACTTCCCAGCTAAGTTTCTTACTACACTGTCTCAACTACTGCATAGAAACAGAATTTGATTTGTTTTCTCTGCAGTGTGGTGCTCAAGCCTTAACTACAAAGAAGTAGATAGAAAGTAGGGTTACGGTTTGTGGGCTTAGCGTTATAAATCCAGTAGGTACACTTGTGGCAAACCCCTGTACCTTTGTAAATGTGTTCAGATTTTGATGCAAGGGCATAAAGTATTTTTGCTTCACTGGATCTGTTTTGGGAGACAGGAAAATAGATGTGTGTGAAAAAATTGTCAGCAGTTTCCAATTATCTTGAGGCTGCAGTTGTAATTTTTAAAAAATCAGAAGTAAGGAAACTGGATTATATAGGATTGGGTTATAAGACCCAATCAGGTTCATTGTTAGCTTAGAATGTATTAATTCTGAAAAATTGGGGTCTAGCTAATCATAATAAAAATGGAGTTTGTATGTATTTGAATCTCTGTCCTAATTTTGTCACATATTAAAGTGTGTAGACTCAATGTAAGCTGAATACTGCAATCTTAGGCACAACTACTTGGGAGTAAATTTCCTTGAATTCTGAATAAAAAGAGGCAGACTCCATATCTGATATTCACAGGGTATTGGCTCCAGCATTTTAATGGTGGGGAGGACCGAGACAGAATTTACACCTCTATTAGAATAGATTACTAAGCATTTGCCTAGACATGAAGAAAAAAAGAAACCAATCTGATTTAATTAAGCAAGTATGTGAGCAAAGGATAAGCTAATTATAGATTAACAAATGAATCTAGTGCAGTGAGCTAATGATGTGCAGCAGCTAGATCAGAGATGCTCTTCATCAGGCAATGGCAATCCTTCCAGGCTGTTGGTCATCATCTAAGAAGCCTTGAGCTAGTCATTTCTGTATTTGTTAAGGAGAACTAAACATTCCTCTATAGGTGGAAAAACTACTCAGCAGAAACCTTTGCTTGTGAGCTACTGACACTCATCACCAACTCACCACTAGTGATGAGACCAACTGTCCCTGCTAGAAAACTGAGTTAAGCTTCCTCAAAAATCAAGTTTATTCCAAGTTGAAATCTTAGCGAAATCAGACCCCAACACTTCAGACATTATGTTACTCCCAGGTGAACTTACAATCTCCCTGTTCAACTGAGTGCCAAATCCCCAACCCTACACAAATCACCAAACATCTAGTTTCATAAGTGGTGCAAGACACCGGATAATTGACTTGTCCTTTGTCCTCCGGTTTGTTCTCCTTGTCTCCTTTTGTTCTTCATATGTATTTGTCTTCCACTTTTCCAAACTTCTTATACACCATCCTGTTTCTTTTATTTTTTTCATATCAAGCCTGTCCTCCTATTGGTCCTTGCTAAGATTATCTCTTAAGACATTAAGGAATGTCTTCAATTCAAGCTAAATTGTCAGCAGTAAAGGATAGAGCCTTCTTATATTTTAGCTACCTTTTGTGTTAACCAGTTAATAATATTGATGTTTCAGTCTTTCAGGACTGCACAGGATCACAATATTTGAATAATTTTTGGTGTTGCATCGACACTTTGAAAGAAAATGAATACATTTGTATGCTAACATTGTATACTAGTACTTTCAAGATAGGTTACTTTTAAGGAGCATGCTCAGGATTTATGGTTAACAAGTGGTTCTGAGGATAAATATTTGTTTTTCAAAGTATGATTTGTCAGGACTTCTTAATACCTTTGTTCATGATACAGATGAAACGTTCTTGTCATTAGACTGCTTCACCTGAAAAGCTGCATGAAATAAAAATGTCAGAGTTTGTTTATGTTCTCCCTCCCTGCCTCCCTCCCTCTCTTCATAGGTGCATCCTCCAAGTGAAAATAGCCCATTTTAGATAATTTATTTGTTAATTTGACAGAATTTATATGCTGCTTGATTGTAAACAGAACCTCTAAAAATGATTTACTTGAGAAGTCATTGTGTTGTCACAACAAAGGCATTGTGACCTATGCCCCAAAGCTACATTTCTTTCTTAACCTATTCCCTTCTTCATCTTAACACTTTTTCTAAATTGAAAGGCATGCAAAGATGTTTCTGTAAGAGCTATTACCCTTTCATATATTTTCCAGTTATCTTGCTATTCCCCTGTGTTTTATTTATTTGTTGCATTTATATACCACTTTTTCTTCCAAGAAACTCAGTGGGGCCTACATGGTTCTTCTCTTCCCCCATTAAACCTCACAACAACCCTGTGAGGTAGGTTAGGGTGACTCGCCCAGGTCACCCACTGAACTTCATGGCTGAGTAGGAATTTGAACCTTGGTCTGTCAGATGGTAGTCCAACATTCTAACCATTATGTCACACTGGATCTCATTATAAAGAATGAAAAAAAAGATGCAAGGGGAGCCTTTTGGTTGCACTTTGTAAAATGGGATGGCAGAAAAACCAAAAGAAAATGCAAACTTGTGTTTAAAATATGACAAAATGTTTTGCCATTAATAAGAAAAGTTACACATTGCACATTTCTTGCTTGATGTGGACAGTGTTACCAATCTACATCAAGCCAACCCACATCCTCCATAGATATTTTCCAAGTTCAAATGGATAAAATATATTCTGTATTTATTTATTTAAAAAAAAACCATTTTCAGGGAGACATGACAAATTTGAGGTGGGTAGCTAAGAGTTCCAAACATTTGAGTTATAATAGAGCAGAACACTATTAAACTGTTTACAATTCTATCTACAACAGGAACATCATAAATAGACAAACCAAACAATGATTATCCTACTCAATGAGCTACAATGAGTAATATTTATTTATGTGACTAGTCAATAAAGCAGAGTACCGCAGTTCACAGCAAGTAGTTCATTTCTGGTGAAAGGGGTATTATAAAAAGGCTCAGCTTGCATACGAATGACTAATACTCAGAATTTTTTTGTCATTCAGCATTTTCCCTGTATCTTTACTGTCTTCAGCAGGCAAATATGATGCTGGATTATGTCTGGTTGCTGCATGCATAGTGATAAATGTGCAGCAAGGATCATCACATTATTATGGGCATGTGACTGGACAGAAGCTAAGCATAATAATTGGACCTCAGCTGTGACATCTTCAGAATCATCCACAGTATTGCTAGCAGCTATGTGATGGAGATAACCACTGCCTAAAGTTAAGTGTGGCAAATTAACTACTGCATTAGAACATTCTAGCTACCTTGTTCCGTGAATCATGACTGGACTATAACAGGGGGGAAGTAATAAATTATTATCATTAATATTTTGTGGACACAATTCTTATGCGGTTCATTGGTCTGTCATATGCCACTAAATAGAAATGCTCTGTATGAATTTGAAATGCCTCTGACTTGAGAAATGTTGCATTTAAAAAGAAAAAAGACGCTAAGGGGGACATAGGAAGCTAGCTTACACCATCAGACCATGAGTTAATCTAACTCAGAATTTCCTAAACTTGGGTCTCCAGCTGTTGCTGGACTACAACTCCCATCATCCCTAGCTAGCAGGACCAGTGGTCAGGGATGATGGGAATTGTAGTCTAATAACAGCTAGAGACCCAAGTTTGGGAAACCCTGGTCTAACTCAATATTGCCTAAATTCAATAGCAGTAGCTCTCCAGGGTTTCATTCTGAGCCCTACCTGGAGATGCTGAACTTGGGGCAGATGCTCCTCTCCTGGTCCACAGCCTCACTCAACAAGAGAAAGGAATGTACACAGACCAGTCACACACAAGAAGGATCAGAGTTCCACATCAGGGGGATAGCTACATATTATCAATATGTAGATGTGCCCACAGGCAGGGCCAGCCCAAGAGATCTTGATGTCTGAGATGTAAAAGCAAATGATGTCTCATTTCCTGCTCCAAGTCAAGATGTGTAATAGTCAGGGCCAGCCAAACTATTCTGGCACCTGAAGCAAAACAAAACAAAACCACAAAACCCTTATCCCCTTCCCTAGCAGGGAAAATTCAAACTAGATAAATAAATAACAATTTGCTGCATTTGCAGCCTTCTCATGCTACCTAATGGCAGGGCTGGCTCTGGGATTACAGAAATTCTTTTCATAAGAATGATAATTACACCCAGAAATATAAAGTGTCTCTCATAAGATTAGATCCACAAGTCTCCTTTAATAACAAACAAGTTTGGCAAAAGTTTGCATGTTACATATGAAACACCTCTTCCCTACTATATTGATGTCTCATTAGTTTAAGGACCTGGAGCCCTCCAGGAATTGTCACTCACATGACGTTTATGAGCACTAGATTTTGCATTTGGATTCTGTAATAAGTTCAGAAGATGTGGAGGAATCTTATGTACAGGGAACTCCCTGGTGACTACAAAGCTGTGGATGCAACAAGAGTAGAGGAAACTGGCACAGAACAGCACTAAACAACATTAAAATGCATCAGATGGAAGGAATTTATCTGACGGGTAGCTAGCTAAAATACAAGATTTGTATACAATGGTAAGTTCTGTCATTAATTTCACTGCAAAATCTTCTTTTGGAATGGATCTTTCCCCAAGAACAGTATGTGGTACTTTTCTTTTTAATCTCACACACTTCCCCTGCCCCCCTCCATCACTTTTCATGACATCTTCTACTAAGGGGCCGGAAAACACACAGCATTTGTATTTATCTGGCTATATATACCAGCATGACAAGATTTATTTAGTTTAAAAAATTAGTTTAATATCAGAGATAATTATAGACCACAAAAACTATTAGAGACCTATTACTAAACTGCCTCACTCAATCAAAGCAAAGGCGACACCAAAGCGCAAGGGTTAGAAGACAATGCTGAATTATTAGAATGAGTAATAGTGACAAGTCTGAAAATATTTCATCACAACAAGAGTTGAGGAAGCTCTCCTTGGCTCAAATCTGAAATTGACTGGCAGTTATGAGAAGCATTATGGAACACAAACAAACATTCATTCTAAATTGACTATTCTACTGTGCAGATGTGTTCTTGTATTGCTACTTGAGAATTTAGGGGCTGGGGGCCACTAGGGGGCATATCGGAAGATGGCTGACAATAACATCTCTCCGACCCACACGAGGTAATTTGGAGGCTATGATGGGGGTAATTAGCCTCCTTACCCCCCCCCAGGATGGTGGGGAGGACTGCCCTTGCCTGCTGTGCCCTATACCACCCCCAAATTTGTGGGGATGGGGGCACTAGGCACAAAGCCCTCCTGTGGGATTTCGGCATTCCTGGACGCCGTCCCTGATCCACGCCACTAGCTGCAAGAGCTTCAAAAGAAACAATTTAGATGAAGGAATGCACATATTTCAAGGAAGGAGGGGGAGTAAAGACTGCTAACAGAAGAGATCTCTGATAAAACAAGACAAGAATAAATCATGAGAAGATATGCCAAGATACGGTATGGCAAATGACTGATGGGGGAGGGGGTAAAACTTTCCTTTCTTTTCTTATGTGATTAAACAAGAATCCCCTCCCCTCACGAGTCAGAAATGTCGTTTTAAGGACTTAAGCTGTGGATTTAAGGCTGTGTGGAAATAAACTTTCGAACCAAAGCATGTTTTAAGAAGAGCGTGGAATGTATAAGAGCTTTGGAATGATGCAGTTTAAAATGCCGTCGCCATTTTGGGAAGTTCTGTCGGAGGTTTTGAGTCTGGGAGGAGAAAGAGAGAAATAGAGCTGCTTTTATAAGGTGGGTGAAACTCCTCAGAGGGACTTAAGAGCGACAGTTTTGCGAGATAAATGATGGAAAGAGCGATGTTATCTATGAAGGCAATGATATATGGAAACCATCTCGATTTGAGGATTGGAAGAACGGAAAAATTCACACAGGATTAATATTGGTGTTTATCGGCTTAAGGAGACTATCAGAAGAGATCATAAAGAAAAAAGAGAAAATATATGAACAAGATGTGATGTGGAAACAGCAAGATAAGACTGGATAGAATTATGAACTCTGTTTGGACTGATTTGGACATTAATGCAGTAGCAAGAAGATGATCAGAATCCCCCTTCGGATCTTGAAATACGGGTCCCCCCAACAAAATTTAAAATTCAGCTTTGTAATTCGGAATTTATGTGATGTGATTTAATTTGATTTGATTGGCCAGTTAATAAAAATTATTTTTTAAAAAAGAAAGAGAGAATTTAGGGGCTGGATTTGGAAGAAATTGCCTAAGCAACTCTCTGATGCTTCCATAGGCATGGACGACTTGGAAATTTCAATTGGTCAAAAATGCAGCAACAAGATTACTGGCTGCGGTTCCATTTAGAGATCATATAACCCCTGTTTTAAAATAGGTGGATTGGTTACCAGTTCATTTCTGGGTCCAATCCAAGGTGCTTATGTTAGTTTTTAATGCCATAAAGCAACTCAGCCCCTAAATACCTAAAAGACCACCTCCTTCCCTACAGACCATTTTGGGTGCTAAGATGGTCAGTGGGAACCCTCTTGGTGGTTCCACTGTCCTCAAAAGCTCTGGGGTCCTAAGTTGTGAAATCCCCTCCCCAGGGAGGTGTGTCTGGCATTTTCATTCTACAGCTTTGGTGAATACTAAAGTCAGACTTCCATATCCCGGCTTTTGATGCTTGAGGTGCATATTTTTCATGATTGTGAGTTGTTTTAAATTGTTTTAATATTGTGCCACCCTGGCACTTTAGGGAGAAGGGCAGGGGATACTGATACTGATAATAATGCATGGTGACATCTTGCCACTGGTTTTCTGGCCCATATTTACAAATCTGGAGCATGTGCAAAAGGGTACAGTAGCAGCTGGAACACCAACAGGGACAGCAGCAGTTTTGTCTGACAACAGAGAAGAGGCACCTTTTCCAGCACTTGTATTTTCCAGCACCTACTCAGTCTGCCTCAGGTGCAAGTGAAGGAATATTCAGGTAAGTGAAAGTGACAGTATGAGTTTCCAATAGGGGTAGGGCTGCTTGTTTAGAATGGGAAAGGCTTGCAGATGGGGGTTCAGGCATGTCCAACACGTCCATCACGATCTACCGGCAGATCACTGAACACCTGTGGTAGATCACTGGTAGATCACTGGCTCCCCCCAAAGAAGCCCAACAACTTTGGCTCCCCTAAAAAAAGCTCAACATTTTGGCCCTGCAGCTCACAGAAACAGGGCTTTCCTTCCTAAAAAAAAGCAAAAAGCTCAACAACTTTGACCTGAACCCCCAAAAAGGGAGTAGATCACTGCCAGTTTTTAACTCTGTGAGTAGATCACAGTCTCTTGGGAGTTGGCCACAGTTGACTAAATGATTACTGCCGGTGAAGCAATATGTACAATATGGACTATATTGTAGAGCTGTGGCTAGTCACTATCTTGCAGCCAGCTACTGTCCCCTGAAATAATAGCAGCCACTGTCCTCCAAAAGACAATTTGTACGTTCATTGAACATGTACCAGAACATCAGCTGAATGCTAAGTCTGAGAAATGCAGACTACAGAGGTGTCAAAACTAGGATATGAGCTCACAGTAGACTAGGGAGGAATATATCAGGGACTATGGAGCTTGCTTCAATACAATTAGTTCATTGAGACCTGTTTAAATTTGTATTCTGTTCTTGTTGTTTTTTGAACTTCAGCAACATCAATAACCACAACAGCTTGTTGCCAATCATTAATTAACCTGCTACCCACTGTTGCTGTGTCCAACACTGAATGTTTTCTCACTCCAGCCTGAGAAACAACCACATATTTCTGGCCAAACACATTTCCTATCATTCATCTTCAGATAGATAAAACTGTGAATGCAATTGCAAATTCTCTCTCAAAGTATACATTCGAGACTATCAACAACAGATTGCACTGTAAGACTCAAGGACTCCCTGTAGTCAGCGCCACACAATTTCTCCTGCGGACCAGCACCCTGATTCCATTGCCAACCTGGCAGACTGAGCATTATGCTTTGAGAGCACTACCTAAGTCAGGTGTAAAATCCTCTAGAGTTTACCAAGGAATCCTCCAATTTGTTATGGTATTTAATTATTCATCACGCCTACAGGTTCCCTATAATGATGCCTTCCAATCTGTCCAACTTTATATATATATGACTGACTGCTTCCATAAGTCCCCTGATGTGATGTAAAATGTTTTTGTGTTTCTCCAAGTTGTCTGCCAGCCCTTCAATGTTGTACATTATATGTTACCAGTGAAGTTGGAGGGGGTTAAAAATGAGGTTCCAGTACTCATTTCTTGATAAAAGTGGATGGTAGTGGATGGTAACCTAAAACCGTTCTTAACCTGAGGTACCACTTTAGCTAATGGGGCCTCCTGCCACCCCCGCCCCCACTGCGCCGCCGCCACACAATTTCTGTTCCCATCCTAAGGTAAAGTTCTTAACCCGAGGTACTACTTCCAGGTTAGCAGTCTGTAACCCGAAGTGTTTGTAACCCGAGGTACCACTGTAACTTGGTGTGAGGACACTACCTAGGTGCCTTCTCCTGAGTTATAGTTCTGGAATATTTCTGAATATTTCTAGCTCTGTCACTTAAATTTATGTAGTATTTTGCTTGCTTTTGGTAGTTTTTCAACAGGCATTCTTGTGCTAAAGAAGTAGCTTGCTGCAGTGGATAAGAGCATTTTATACATCTGGTGCTTTGTCCTGGATCTTAGGCAAGTCTATTTTACTTTTTTAAATATGGCAAGTATACACAAAAGCAATTTCATGAAAATCAGTAGAGAAATTTGAAGTAGCATATCATCAAAGAGTTCCGCAGAACAGAGGAAAGATTTCTTTAATACAATTAATACCACATTAGACAAAAATCTAATTATTTAAAGTCTGGATTACCTCCATACTTCAGTAGTCACAATGTGCAGGATCACTTTTCAGAACCGAGCATGGTATAATACAAGTATAGACCCTCTAAAACATTTCCTGGTTTATGTATTTTCTTTTATTACATTTAACTTTTTATTACATTGGACTGGGCCCTATATATCATCAACTTTTGGCTGAGGGGGGTGGAAAAGGGGCAGTCCAAAAATGGTTCAGGGTAGGACAGAAATTTCACATGCAAGGTCAATCCCAATTATATTCAGTTAAAAGAATCAAGTATCCAAAGCAACAAATGAAAAAGATCAGGTAGGAGTGAAAGATCTCTACTGGGCCAGTGAACACATATATTTATGGAAAAGCTATTTTGGGAGAATTAGTAATACTAATTTTGGGAACATTTACTGGGTAAGTCTGTGCATCAGAGAAAGAAGTGGCTACAAATACCTTGCTTATTTTGGAGAATTTCAGCCATAGCCAATGATAACTAATATTAGTGTGCTAGCTACAGAAAACTATCAATAAGCAGACTGTTTAAGAGTTAAAGAAAAAATGTTCATAATTTTATGTGCCATGGCAGAAACAGAGAGACAGACAGACAGGTCACACACACTGCCTAGACCACATAATTAGCTGATATTAGAAGAAGGACGTGGGTGGCGCTGTGGGTAAAACCTCAGCGCCTAGGGCTTGCCGATTGCATGGTCGGCGGTTCGAATCCCCGCGGCGGGGTGAGCTCCCGTCTTTCGGTCCCAGCTCCTGCCCACCTAGCAGTTCGAAAGCACCCCTAAGTGCAAGTAGATAAATAGGTACCGCTTTATAGCGGGAAGGTAAACGGCGTTTCCGTGTGCTGCACTGGTGCTGGCTCGCCAGAGCAGCTTCGTCACGCTGGCCATGTGACCCGGAAGTGTCTTCGGACAGCGCTGGCCCCCGGCCTCTTAAGTGAGATGGGCACACAACCCTAGAGTCGGACACGACTGGCCCTTACGGGCAGGGGTACCTTTACCTTTACCTTAAGGAAGATAATCACCATGTAGGGAGATACAAGGATCCAGCTTAGCTAAGAATAGCAGGAAGGGGGAAAGACAGTCATCCAACATTTTCCCAAACTTACAGTGCTGTACTCCCTTTCTTAAGGTTCTCCTTTATACATTTTAATTGGGGTTCCATTGAATTTTCTTATCCTGGTTCAAACCAAGAAATGTATACCCAGTTACACAAACAAACTTATCAGTGAACCTCAACCTGGGTCTTAGCAAAGGTCTGGGCTTAACACAAGTGTCATTACATAACAAAACATACACTAAGGAATTTTCCTGGGTCCGTCAGATATATTAAGTCCCCTGTCAAAAAACTTAGAACAAAGTCAAAAGGGTGTCCCTGCTCAACAAATCTATGCTCTCAGTAGTGTAAGCGTGGGCAGGGCCCCGAGCACAAAATTCTTAGAAGCACAGAATTTCAAAAGAAAAACAGAGAAAGCAGTAAGAATAAATAAAAAAATAGTGCAGCCTCCTCCTCACACAGAAAATCTCCCAATGTTTGTGTAGGCAGACTGAGGAGCAGATTTGGGTGACAGCCAGTTGCTAAGGCACAATCTGCATGTGCTTTAGAAAGATACCTGCTCCCGACCAATCCCACATCCCCTTTTCTCCCATGCTCAGTGCTCATGAGGTGCCGCGGCTACCATTCAGATAGGTCACCGAGCTATTGCCCCTTCGTTCCAGCCTATTGGCAGGCAGTGGCAATTATATTTGCCTTGCCTTGGGCACTGTCATCCCATGCTACACCACTGGGTGCTCTTGTGCTTCTTGAAAGGGCTTGGCCTCTTTAGAAAATGTAAACAGAATACTTGGTTTACTTGATGCAGAATATTTATTTATTAAGTCTATTTATATCCCACCCTCCATCCTATGATCTTTGGCTTGTACAGAATAAAAAGCAGTAAAACAAGTTTATTTGTTTTATTAAATTTATTAGTCGTTTATCTTGCCCAAGATACAACCAGATATTCCACCACTGCCCTAAAAACAATACAGTAGTACCGCGGGTTAAGTACTTAATTCGTCCCAGAGGTCCGTTCTTAACCTGAGGTACCATTTTAGCTAATGGGGCCTCCTGCTGCTGTCGCGCCGCCAGAGCACAATTTCTGTTCTCATCCTGAAGCAAAGTTCTTAACCTGAGGTACTATTTCTGGGTTAGCGGAGTCTGTAACCTGAAGCGTATGTAACCCAAGGTACCACTGTATATCAAATAACACCAGTATTATCACCCAAAGGACAGAACAGCTAGATTTCCACATGGTGGCTGAATACCAGTTGTGTGAGTGCCAACTGAATTTCCAGGGGGAACAGTGAGACCATGAAAATGGCCCAACCGTGTGTTTCCACCAAACATACAGTTTCCAGTGACAGGAAATTAAGGAGAGCCTCCAAGGAAGGGCCTCACAGGCAGGGACATAGAGAAGAAAGGTGCTCCAACAAGCATTTAGATCCTAAGCCATTTAAGGTTTTCTAAATCATTTGCAGAACCTTGAATTCAGAACATAAATGAATTGTTATCCATTTAAAAGGAGCCAATTAAAAGTAACAATGTGGTTTTCCTGCATACCTTTGCTGTCTATCCTGTATGTAGGAATTATATCCATTCCTGACATGTCCTTTCCACCATTTCTCTTTCCACTGCACTCACTGGCTAAACAGCCACTTTCCTAGTAGGAATAGTGCTTATACATTTTGCATGTTAAAATTGCCTATGTGAGGTAATTTTGTAACAGCTAATTAAAGTTATTTACTCTAGTAACAGTCTCCCATTTGGGCTGTAAACTCTGTAAAATTTAACATTTTCGTTTCCCCCAACAGATATTAATTGGCTTTCTGGATGATGTTGAGTAAAGCACATATTTTTTACACTGCTTACAACACTTCAAATGTTGAGGTCAGCACTAACTGCATGTGAAACTACCATATGCAATTTTCATGTCATAGCAGAAATAAGGGAAATGCCAACTTGATCCTAGTAATAGATGGTATTACTTTCATGAAAGATTATAGTTCTTCTGCAAAGCAGTTCATTAAATCGTAATGTCACAAGAGGTAGGTTAAGGGGTATCTAAAATACAGTATTTCTAGTAAAATTAGGTGCTTCTAGCAACCATTGGTTTTGTCCTAAACAGGGTATGTAGTATTAATAATTCACTTGAATTTATGATACACAAGAGTCCTTCAATATTTTAAAATTGAGATGAAATGAGGTCAGTAAAGACATAATTTCTTTCTCCATTAAGATAATGGCTATTCAGCAGCTATAGGCAAGTAAGTATTGTGTGCTGAAAAAAGTAACCAGAAAATATAGTTATGAGTTAGTGGGTGCATAACACACTAAATTCCGGATCAAGATGGTCACTAGCTTGTGTCTTGCATCCACCAACTTCTTTAATCCTAGGGAATCAACAAGTGTTAAGAGCTAATTTCCATTTGAGTGCCTGGGGGTGTGCAATTAAGACAACACAAAGGACCAAGGGCAAATCCCATTTGCAAATAAGCTACCTCCTTCCATCAGAGTTAGCTTAAAAGACAATGCCAGTGTTTGGTGGGGGGAGTTTAAGATTGCACTTAGGAGTTATGCAATGGGGATACTAAGCCGTGGGCAGGAGAGTCTGAGAGCAGCCTTTGAGAGCAATAGTTGGAGTCTGCTTAAGTCCAAGGCTGCTGTGGCTATGGGAGAAGCCAGAACTTCATGGGGCGTCAGTGCTGTGAACACCTCTATCATAGGCTGAGATTGTATATATCCGTAATAAACCATATATCACAAAGTCAGCAAAGTCTGCCCTGCACCTCATTTTCCAAAAGGAAGCACAGACCCTGGCTAAAGCACACCTGGGACTCCCTGGAATCTTGCACCACTCAGAGATTGGTGGTACCATGTAACAATATTGTGTGTGGCATAAAGTAACCAGTGCCTTTTAAAATTGTTCTCTCTCTTTTTAATGCAACCTCATGTTAAAATAAGTGTATCACTTCACTTCTGAAGTGTGATGCTTGAATGACAAGAAGCCCCAATACAGCAAAATATCTATAGAAGTTTTATTTTTAAAAAATGTAATTTGAGGAATAGGGAATGTTTATAGATCTATTTTTGCTCAAAATACTTCGATTCACAGTAGAAATATTTCCATTCTAGTACTCATCTAACTTATGGGATGTGGGTGGCGCTGTGGGTTAAACCACAGAGCCTAGGACTTGCTGATCGAAAGGTCGGCGGTTCAAATCCCCACAGCGGGGTGAGCTCCCGTCGTTCGGTCCCAGCTCCTGCCCACCTAGCAGTTCAAAAGCACCCCTAAGTGCAAGTAGATAAATAGGGACCACTTTCTAGTGGGAAGGTAAACGGCGTTTCCGTGTGCGGCGCTGGTGCTGGCTCACCGGATGCAGCTTCGTCACGCTGGCCACGTGACCCGGAAATGTCTTCGTACAGTGCCGGCTCCCGGCCTCTTGAGCGAGATGAGCACGCAACCCCAGAGTCAGACACGACTGGCCCTGACGGGCAGGGGTACCTTTACCTTTTACTCATCTAACAGTACAACAAATTCTAAGAGCACAATCTTTAACAACCCTTTATACAAGTTTTCCTTTCCCCCTGCATTTATACTACTGCTGTCACCAGTGCTGCTATCCCATTGTTGCTGTGTGCAAAGCAGCAGTGGAAAGCCTTTGCAATCACTAAGGGAAAAGAGGCCATGCCCCATTTAAAGTTGGTTACAATGAGTGACTTGGCATGTGTATTTAACATACTATAACTGCTGTTTCTGAGCTCTGCTTTCTACTATACATTATCTCATATGTGAGATATAACATGTCTTGCCATATGAGATTAAAAAAAAATAGGAAGGGAGGGTGCCAGAACAGGAATTAAGAAAAGCAGAACTCTTAAAAGGTGCACCTCAGGCTCAGAGTTTCCAGCTTCATGGCTCTTTTTCAGGAGTAACGGAACCAGTTATTTGCTTTGGAAGCTACCATATAGATTTGTTTTAGCTGGTTCAATCTGGTTCAATGGGCCTTGAAAAGGAGTCACCTGCAAAACCGAAATGCATTGTGACTTAATAAATTGTTTCAAGACAAGCTTTTGAGATTTATTCTTCTCTTTGTTTAAGTATCACCATAGTAACACAATTCAGCGCATCATATAAGCAAAAGAGCAGCCCCTGGCAGTATTTCACTAACAGAGTATCAAGATGCCTGCTGCTTATGGCAACACTTAGGACACATCCACCCTTTTGCTTGACTTCTGTTTTGATCATATTGTGCAACAATTAATTCCCCTGGGCCCCAAAGTATTTTGGAATGTGCCTTGAGAAAATCTTATCTTACCCACTAAGTTAAGCAAAATCTCGCTTCGGATTTTTCATGCATCTGATAAGATCTGATTCAGCTGGTAAGATTGAATTTTCACAAGGTGTAGCTATAGAACAAGAAAAGCTCACAGACCAAGGGGAATTGATTGGTACAAAATATTGGTCAAGCAAAAGTATAGCTGAGCCCTACTTAAGGAACATGGGGAAAACACCAAAGAGAAAAAGAAGGTGGTGCTATGCTAAGATATTTTAAATCCATGTTCTTCCCCCACCCTCCAAAAAAACCCCAAACTTCTCACATTGAAGTAATGCAAGGAATTGGGGATAGCATAATTTAAAAAGTCAAAAAGTAATTTCATCTGATAGATTTAACATTGTGTTATATAACTACTGAAATGAGAGAGAATAGAATAGCTACATTACAGTAATAAACTGCTCTTTTGAAATGTTTGTTTTTGATTCCTCTTCCCATTTTGCCAGCATGATTTCTAGGGTGGGAGAAAGATGACATGAAGAGGGATTTGCCATCATTCAATAAAATTATAGGGTTAATCAGATTGAAATGACTAAATATAGAAGCCTTATAATCATCAAAGAAACCTTGGAGCTGAATTGGCGCACGTGCTCAGCCTGGCTCAAAATTATTCAATACAGAGTGGATCAAAAGGGCTACTTTAGCAAAGGTTTCACAATCATCTCCTTTAAGATAATTGGGATTATACCCACCCTTAAAGAATTTACTACCCCTGTTACTTAATATCAGTCAATCAACCTGTGGCTTGTTTAAGCAACCAGAGGGATGAAGAACTGAGTACCCAAGTAGTCAGTTTCCCACTTAGGCTGCAGTTTTATACAACCTAACTACTGAACTCAATGGGGGGGCTTACTTCTGAACTCATATGCATAGGGTTGTGCTGTCAAGGAGCTTTGAAAATCTATGATTCATCGTATTTTGGGAGGACACAGACTGGAGGAATATAGCCTAAAATTAGATAGTTGAAAGAGGTGCTTATGTAGGTTGACAGAATCAGGTTGATCCACCTTTATACTTCATGCCACAATTTTAAGACAAAACCAAAATTAGATTATTGGATTGACATGCGGTGTGTTGTGATTTTAGCATCACTTGTTGCCAGAAAAATCTGCAATTGAGAAATTTGCCTTCATACCAGTGGAATATAAATGCCTCCCCGCCCTCCTTAATTCATCTTGTTACAAATATTCTTTCTAGCAGGATGTTTTTAAATGACATTCTATCTATATTTAATTAGTCAACATGAAGCATGTTTTAATAAAACCTTCACAATGTGTCTGTATTGATGCAGTGCAGCTTTTAATTTAGTTGCACTGTTATAGTATTAATAGGTAACAGCTGTAATCCTAAACACACTTGCTAGGCAGCAAACCCCACTGGACATAGTGGAACATCCTTCTGAGACTACAGCCTGTTTATGGAACAAATACCTACCAGAATTAGGGAAACTCGCTTAAAAGAGCAGTACAACAGAAGGCTCTGATTGGTGTAACAGAGTTAGAACAAGATAATTTTTGGAGCCAACATATGTATGTTTAGGTACCCTCCTTCTGCCTCAAGATAGTATAATGCATTTCAATAATAAATGCAATTGGCTGACTTATCTATAAAAAATTGGACGGTGGCATACAAAGGGAGGCAGGGTTGGTGCCACTAGCAGCTGTTTCCACTCACTCTCTAATCAAGCCTGAAGAGCAGCAGGTAGCAGCATTTCAAACAGGAACATGCACAGGGGGGCAACGCCAAGCAGGAATCAGCCTCAACCAAGAGGTTCAAAAGGACTACATTTTCTTTACTGGGAGAAGTGACAACTACCGATGAGTTAATGGCTGCTGTCCTAGGGAATTATGTATCAATGGCAGCCAAAGGAGAGCAACTATCCCATGCCATTTCCTTTCCACTGCATGGTGTATACTAGAACTTACACCTGTCCCTTACACTGTTATGCCAGGAGGTTGTATTTAAAAGCAATTGGGGCAGTTATAATTAAGCCTTTCCCAGGGAAGAAACTGGCACAACCTTTTTTCTTTCTATAGGTTATTAATTCAGCCTCACTTGTGGTGTTTATACCTATGTTACTTGATCTGTGATATTTATACCTACACTTTAAATAAGAACACGGGAAGTTGCCTTCTACCAAGTCAAAAAAAATTGTCCATCCAATATTTGTGCCAGTGTTGTCTGTGCCAGGGATAACCAATGTGGTTTCCTCCTGACGGACCACAACTACCATTTGTCCCAGTCAGCATGGTCAATGCTCAGGAATGATCGGAGCTGTAGTCCAACAACATCTGCAGGGTACCACATTGCCCAGTTTGGGTCTAAACTGACAGGCAATGGTTCTTGAAGGTTTTAGACAGAGGACATTCCCAAGGCATGCTGGGGTTGGTGCTGGCATCTTCTCCAGACAAAACGGATGCTCTACAGCTGTTCCCTAGCAGCTAGGAAATGCAGGCTTCTTTATTCTCCTACCTGCAGCAGCACAAAGCTCCTTCTCCTCTTCACCCCCCACCTCCTGCTGCAGGAAGTGTCAGAAAGAAGTGTGCATTTTACAGGCTTTCTTTGAGTGTGTGCACTTGTTCCGTGAACAGAAGGAAACCCGTCCTCATCACCTAAGGAGTAGGGGTTAACACCTGATGCACAAACAGGATTTAACCCTGTCCTCTCACCCCTCAAATGAAGTCACTAGTGTGTACAAAGCTTTGTACTGGGAAATTCCTTTAAGGTGGCATTAGAGGAGAGCAGAGGGGAACATCTGCAGAGTAATTCCCTGACTCCATCTGACTCTTTCAATGTGAGAGCAGCCATAAAGGGTCAAAGCACAAGTGCTAACACTTAAGATCTGATCTAGTTTATTAATAAGCTTTTGCTGCTGCTGCTGTTGAAAAGAAATCCAAGAAGTTTTTTATATATATAATAACTAAAAATTACAATTCCTATTGATATTTTTCATTATCTTCAGAAAGGTGGAAGTGGTACAAATCTTTTGCATATTTATGCTGCTACCTGGAGTGGTGGGAAATGGCTTGAACTCAGTGGATAAAAAGCATGTCCAGAGGGGAAGAGAAGCCCAGAAAAGTCATTGTGAAGGTAATGATGGCATGAAGAGGAATATCAGAACTGTGTGTTCAGTTTTGGTTTTCAAATAGTCAAAAAGCTGGCTCCACCAGGTAGGTGATGAGAGCGGCAGACAAGAGAAGAGTGGTCAAATAAATGCATCAGTTTGTCAGTAGCATTTTGTGTATAGCTTGGAATGCAGTATTCTCCTCTTTTCTACATGATCTTTCTAAAAACTAAGCAATTCACTTTGGAAACCTGTCCAACAGTGTAGACCAAATGAATTCCTGGGATAGTTCCATGTCAAAGAAACTATACAGAAGTGGATTTGACTGCATTTGTGTGACAAATGTAGTGGACCATGGATCAAACAAATAGGGGGGTGGCAAAGGTGTTTTCCTCTAATTTTACAATTCACAAATCAAACATCTATTAAGACATCATGGCTTGCCTTGACAAATGCCAGTTGTTCTCTATTGCAAGTTATGAACGCATGGGGTTTATATGTGTAATGTATGAGTGGACCATATATACATTGAGAACAGAGTGTGGATAGACTTTTAAAAAAGCACATAGGCAAGTAGGAAGATTATAACTCATTTGGAAGTTTTACTGAGGTAATGGTTTTGTTGTTGAATTGGTAGCTCCGCATTTTCTGAACAGTGTCACCAGATTCTGAATGCCTGGCTTGAATAACATCTGAAGTGTTTCAATAAAGAATGAGGTAACATCAACAATTTTTTTGAGGAAGGCATGAATAGCAGTTTTCTGACTAGTATAGCAGATCTAATTAAACTAGAATAATACATGGCAATGTAATCTTACACATGTTTATTCAGGCCATTGTGTTTATGGTGCTTATTCCAAAGTAAGTGTGCCCAGAATTGCTGCCTATGCCTTAAATCCTATATACCCTTGCCTGGGGAAAAATCCCATTGGAAAAAATTGGATGAGTAGACATGTGCAAACTTTCACTGTGTGAATGTCAACAAGCTGTCACCTAAGATATAAGCATTTTACTTTCTGCTAATATTGCCACCAGATATATGAATATTGCTTGCCCAAAATATTGTAGAACCTATACACATGGACATATTGGGTAACAATTAAAAGACAAGTATGAAAAACAGTCAAATAATAACACAAGCTGTTTATTACATGAAACTAATTTCATTGTTCAGATCAAAAATATAAAGTACATGATGCATTTTTTGAAATTTATGAGGAAACGGTAGCTATTAACATGCAAAGAAATATGAATTAAGTACCTCCTGTTTAAATTAAAGTCCATTTTTCATGGC
Source organism: Podarcis vaucheri (assembly GCF_965113315.1). NCBI lineage: Eukaryota > Metazoa > Chordata > Lepidosauria > Squamata > Lacertidae > Podarcis > Podarcis vaucheri. The sequence continues at coordinate 50,280,270 of NC_138767.1, forward strand.
TAGTGCTACAGTATTTATTCCATAGATATTCAATTGTTTCATTTATATTTCTGTAGTTTTTGCTTTGGCATTGAAATTGTTAAACTTGTCTCATCTCTTCTCATTACCAGAATATTTCATAGGTAAATCTACTCAAGAAAGCTATTGTGCTTTCTGATCAAAGTGGAAATTGATGCTAGGGTATAATAAACAATTTAATTTTTAATGAGCTTATTTAGGCCCAAGGTTATAAGAAAGGTTACAAGGTGCAAAAAATAACCTAAACAAAAATAACAACAAAATCCTGCTCCAGAACACTAATGACAGTGTCCAAAATTTGATCAGGGTGGAATAAAAGTTAGCAGAAATCATTTAATATTGCACTACTGTATTTTCTTTTTTCAGAACTGTGACTAAGAATGAGCAATGTATAGCATATTAAACAATACTGGAACACATAAAATGTGAGAGGCTATTTTTCTTCAAAGAAGTCAGCTAACCAATTTGTTGAATTTAACTTTTCAAAGTGCATGTTCAAAAGCTTGTATTGTGGTTTGTTAACCCTGTATTACCTCTCAAATCTCTACAGAGAAGCAGATTCTTTGACAGCGGAGTCTATCTTCAGGAAATTTTATTTTTAAAGCAAAAAATAAAATAGAAAATTGGTATGTGGCCTTTAACAGAAAGGGCTCTTTATGCTGCAGCTAAGAGGGCTTGATTCTGCAGCATTCCCATCAGCTACACATAAAGAGTAGCAGGATGTGAAGCAGAGCCTAAGAGGAAGGTAGGATCATGTAGCAGCAGCTAGTTTCCAAATCATGTTTGGCTTTAGAGGAGATAACCAGCACTCTGAACTGAAATCACATGAAGATCAAATAAAGAACAGTAGCCCAACCTGTCTATGATCAAGGTATGTTCAACAGTACCTGCATTTTCTTCTCTAGAAAAACAATCCAACAGCAAACCATGGACTATGGCTGGTATGTTGAAACTAACCATACTTTAGTATTATCTTGTAATCCCCAGTTCAGGTGCCATGGGGTTTACTAACTGCAAAGGGCAAAGCTTCCAAAATCGTCTTCTCAGCTGTGCTGGAGGAAGACAAAGAGAGTATGTGCAAACTATGGTCATTCACTGTCAGCATTGCGTATACAATAGCAGACTGAGGTGAGTCAGTAGTCAGGACCCCTCAGATCAAACAACCAACTAGAAGGCGTGAGTGGGACTCATGGGGGCCATAGCGTTACCAATTTGGGGTGGGCAATTCTATTCCATGCCTTGGTAATGAGCCTATGCTGTCCCTCAGGACCAGTATGGCCACCATGCTGTTTATCTATATAAAGTTGTTTGGGTAGGACATTCTGGGTTTGGGGTTCTGTCACCAATACAGTGGTACCTCTGGTTATGTACTTAATTTGTTCCAGAGGTCCATTCTTAACCTGAAACTGTTCTTAACCTGAAGCACCACTTTAGCTAATGGGGCCTCCTCCTGCTGCCGCGCCACTGGAGCACAATTTCTGTTCTCATCCTGAAGCAAAGTTCTTAACCCGAGGTACTATTTTTGGGTTAGCGGAGTCTGTAACCTGAAGTGTATGTAACCCGAGGTACCACTGTACATAGAAGACACTCAATTCTATCTCTCCTTTCTGTCTCATTCACAGAAAGCTGTGAACCCAAGCCTTCTCAGATACCTAGAGAGGCCTGGACCACTGGCTTTTGAGGCTCATAGCCATAATAAATGCAGCCATGAAAAATGATGACATCTGAACACAAAGTGAGGCTCTAAATAAAGAAGAGTGAAACATAAATTGAATTTCAGGTTGTAAATTATTGTTTTGGTTTTCATGATTTTGCTGCTGTATTTATTTAATTTCTGCAGTTGCTTTAGTTAGCTTATAATTTATATTTTCAGGTGTTAAGTTATTGTTTTGCCTTTGTTATCTGCCTTGATCTACCTTTCATGTTCTTAAATATTAAATGAAGGACAAATCAAGAAGTGTGATAAAGGAACAAACCAGGAGTTGGGACCAAATAATAATGAAGATACCAGTGCCTAGGAAGACTTTGTTGCTCAAGCAAATTTAATTTGGAGAAACAACTCTTTAATACTCCTTCCTGCCTAGAAGGATCCAATGGTCAGCATGGGTGGACAGCACTCTTCACTGACAAGCTGCAGTTCAGTGGGTCACCACAAAGGGCAGCCACACAGATCTAATAGCTTTTCATACACATGCAGTCTTAACCATGGTGTTCCTCATATCTGCACAACAGCTGACATATTTTTGGAGAAGGTCAACATTTTTGGCCTCATGTTGGATGCTGTTCTCAAAGTGGACCCACATTTTAGGAGCAGCTTCTTGGACAGTGAAGGCACCTGTATTCCAAAGGGAAGCTTCAGATAATGCTTCATATGTATGGAATTAAGTATATGGTCCACTGGATCACAGACAATATCAGCAATGAATGACCTCATGAAATATATATCAAACTATTAGGCTTTAATATTTTATCAGGAAATAGCATTGATAGCTTGTTAGGAGGTTTAAAAAATCTGGAAATCCAATCTTATGTCACAACTCTTCTTTTCAATATGTTGTGTTTTTCTTATTGTGTGGAAGCAGGGAATTTGCTTAGCAGGTTAGGTTTTCATGCCTTTTGCTTCACTTTTGAAGTATCTATTCTCTCTTATCACAATGGTTGCTGTAGAAACAAATTTGGATGTCTCAGATGAAGCATTATGACTTCAGGTAAAATAGGTAGAGAGCAGCACAAGTTAAGACAATATTGTTGGAGAGAATTTAAGCTTCTAAGAGAAAATAAATAAAATATCTGACAGGGGATCTGAAGGAGATAAGATGTGATACTCTGCCGTATGTATTTCGGTTACCAAATAGCCACACAAAAACAACACTGAAATAAATTCAGGGTTATAGCAAGTTATTTCAGACTTCTCCAGTGAAATAGAGTGCAATACAGATTAGAACATTCCTCTGAATTCCTTCAAAGCCTCTGGCTATTGTGCAATAGATGGCAATTGTTAGGATTTTATAAATGAATTCTAGAGTCCTCTAGAAGTCATTATATATATTTTCTATGTTCTTTAAAAGTTCTAAATTTATGAACCTCCATAGCAGCAAGCCATTATTTGTCTGTAAACCTAAGCTTTCTTTCTTCAGATGCCCATGGCTACAGTCCTACAATATGGAACCACATACACACCTACCTTCATAGATATGGGGAAGGTCCAGCTCTTCAACTAAAATGTTGGACAAGCAATGCCAAACTATGGACAGGGTTCCTATATAGGTACAACCAGCTGCTGAATCCATCAAGGTCTTCCCTGCTCCGTTCAGTCCTATGACTCACATCAGCCACACATGGAGGTGACTGACCAGCAAGCTCAAATAGCTTTGTTATACCAGCTCCTGGGGGAGGAAGTACTGTTGATTAATGTTCCTGCCCTTGTATTCTATTGGCCTTAGCTCTTAGGTACCAAAAAATGGCTTACTGTGAAGACTAAGGTTTGAACTGAAATACTCTGAGCTTCAGCAAATATCACTGCCCTTTCATTCCTTCTGCATTTCTTATGCAATGGTGCTCTCCCAATTTTAAAGAGGGAAGATGCTGATAAAAAGTGCATTACCTGCCCTATTTTCAGTGCGGGATATTTGCTGTTAAAGCCCAATGAAGAATTAATTTCAGGATTGGATGATATGGCACCAGGACATAATGTCTGTTGGAAAATATATTTAATTATTCAAATATTTTACGGTTGTAATTTTGTAGGATCCTTCAAAGACTTTTAAAAATACACTTTTACATATTCTTGCATAGTTAAAAAAAAACCAACCCTGAAGAAGACCATAAATAATAAGCCAACATAATAACAAAATTCCCTGCTAAATGACAGCCAGGAATAAGTTTAAGATTGGAGTGTCAATCATGTGAAATGGAAATAAGGTTTTTTATATTAAGAGCTGGATAAAAACACAGAAACGAAAGCAATAATTAAATGGATCAATTTTTGTTACAATATAAATTGCTAAGAGCTGGCAGTCTACAGGTCAGTTTTAGCATGGCTGTATTTATATGTGTAGCAATACTGCCAGGCAGTAGCAGAATTAACTGTGTAGTGAAAGAGAAGATGCAGAGAAGCCTGTAGTGAGGTATTTTGCCTTTTCAAGAAGGAAAGGCATTTCTTTCTCCTCACTGGGATTGAAACCTCTGTGGTTCCACTATACACCTCTCCCACTGACTGCCCATTAATCCTTTGCAATACATAAACCCCGCTAAGCGAAGCCTCAACCGCAATCTACCACAACAAGGCTGACATAAACATCATCTTTCCTTTCAAAGCAGTAATACAGCATGGTTAAAGACACTGTTCTCTGGACAAGGTACAATAAAGAATAGAAAACAAAATATAAGACATAAAATACATACACATTTGATTGTCAAGGCTGTCCAACAGCGGTTACTAGCCACAATGACTATGTTGTACTTCCACTGTCAGAAATAGTATGCCTCTGAATACCAGTTGCTGGGAATCACATGCGGCAGAGTATTTTTCCTCTCAGGTTCTGCTCGTGGGCATGCCACATGTCACTGACCACTGTGAGAACAGGATGCTGGACAACTGATGGCTTTTCTGATGTTCTCATGAGCCCTGTATTTTTTTTAGTATGGCAGTGTTGTTTCCTTCTTTAGGTCCAGAGACTACTCAAGAAAATTCACCTCCTCCTGAGTTTGGTGGGTATGCTTTTCCTTCACATATTTCTTCCTTACCTGATTGTGAAATACCGTAAGCAAGGTGTGAGTGGCAGGGTTCTTCAGATCAAAATAATGACACTGCAAGGATACAAAAATACCTGACTTTACTGTGCTATCTGCGCTTTGTACCTGCTTAAATGCTAGACCCAATACAGTGGCTAAATTTTGGGTTATTTACCTCTGTAATAAAAGCCCATTCATATAAAGATGGGATATAACCATATTTGATTACTTCGTTCCTGGAATGTCTCTATAGAATCACACACTCGTAGGGTATGAGGTTTAAACATGTTGACATCGTACTGTAAATAGGGATGAGAACGAGTGCTTTAAGTGTTGGTTAACAAAATATGCAGCAGGCTACAAAAACCATGAATCTTTCAAAGCAGAAAGGGGAAGGATAATTGTAACATAGAGGCAGGTGCAGAAAATGCTTTTTAAAAAGAAAATACAAAATGCTTCAGTCTACAGAAACCTAATATAAAGGTACATTTCAGAGAGTTCTTTTACCCTTTCTATTTGATGTTTCAGTCTTAAAAATAATTAATGTAGGAATTTTAATATATGGTTATTAAGTACAGAAGAACTGAAAAATGAATAAAAATTGAAGGAGGCAACTACAAGCAACTCAATAAAGCAATTCACAGCATTTTGAAACCAGCAGATCCTTACTTAGCCTGGCTTTGACTCTCTTCATCTTTTCTTCTGTTATTCTTTTTCTTTGGGGTCCTTTGTGATTTTTTCCATTTTTCTTTGCTCCAGCCACCTGCCTCTTTGTGTTCTCCAGCCACCTCACCTCTTTGTGTTCTTAACCCTAATTTCTCAACATTCCCAGGAGAAAAAAATATATAGTTGCTTTACCTGAGGAAGGAGATTGAATTCATTGAATTCAGTAAGGATTTCAGGTGATTAAAATGAACAATATCTTACCAATTTCCAGAGCAAGCCGATATAGGTGGGGGGTGAAGGGGTGGGGAGACTGAAATACAAAATGGACTCACCTTTCATACTTGCGGTGCTGTGAAAAGTATTGGAAGCAATCCAAAGTGGACTTATTCTATAGCGGTGTCCAGGACCTAGTGTGAGATATAAGTTTTGTTGAATGAACAGTGCTTTCAAATACCACTGTGCTGTCAAATTCCACATACATGTAAGTGAACAATTGTCAAGAAAATTCAACACAATCACATTTGACTTCCAAAGATGATACTTCATCAAAAATAAGGGGAATGGTAAAAAGTTGAAGAGGAAGAGGGTCAAAACTCTTATAGTGGATGTACAGTATACTGCAAATCAGGGAAAGTGCCATCAAGGTCAATTAAGTTTCACCCACTAAAATGACATACCACATTGTTGCATTATGGAACTGTGGTTTTTTCTAATGACATACCACTATGTCACTGAATTCCATTCATGTTAGTGTACACAACTGAACATGCCATGCCTCTTTATGCACTTGCATGCTTCTGTTCTCCCATGAGTCACCCAAGAAAATGGTAGGAAAGAACTGTTTGCTAGAATACTACCCCCAATATTACTGCATGCTCTGGTCCATGCAAACTGCAGGAAAATAACAGTGCAAAATTCCCACGATTTTCCAGGTTAATGGGGTTGCAATTAATGAGGAAGCAATAGAAATGAAATGAAACTGTCGAAATCATAATGCTGCTATACAAATCTATGGTGTGACCATGCTTGGGATACTGTGCCCCATTCTCATTGTTGCATCTCAGAATGAATATTGTGGCGCTGGAAAAGGATAAGAAAAGAGCAATCAAAATATGTATGAAGGAACCCCCAAAAGGTTACAGCATTTTGCGCTTTTTAAGTTTAGGGAGGGAAAGGCAAGGAAAGTGGGTGGGGAGAGAACATCATAGAGGTGCATAAAAGTATGCATGTTGCAGAAAAAGTTGAGTGTTTGTCCCTCTTTCATGAAAGTAGAACTTGGGATCATCCAATGAAGCTGAGCCTGGGAAAATGTAGGCCAGATTAAAGGAACTACTCCATACAGCACATAATTAAAATAAGGAACTTATTTATAAGGACTAAATAGCCACCAACTTGGATGGCTTTAAAGGGGATTGGGGGGGGAATCCTTGGAGTATAAAGCTATCAATAGCTATTAGACATGATGGCTGTACTCTGCCTCCTGTATTGGAGATGCCATGCTTCTAAATGCAACTTGATGTAGAGAAGAACTGTCGTGCTCTTGTCCTGCTTGTGGGCTTCTCAGAGGCATCTGGTTGGCTACTTTGAGAATAGAATGCTAGACTAGGTAGGCCTTTGACCTGATCTAACAGGCCTCTTATTATGTTTCCATGCCTCTTGATTTGTTCCATGGTGAAAATAAAACATGGCTTACTGTTATTTGCAAATGCAGTTTCCCTAAAAAAAACTTACAAGTGCTCCATGTTTGTTTCATGAGCAGTTAACCTTCCTTATCCACTTTCCTTTCTCCTTTAGGAAAGCCTGTTCTACTTCCTTCTGTGCCTCTTGCATGCAGCCCAACCCCATACTGTACTTATTTATGTGGAATTAATTCCCACAGCATTCAATGGTGCTTAGTCCCAATTAAATTTCCATCATGTTGCAACCCTAAAGGGCAAAATGGTTCTCTATACAGCTTCTTTTATGCCTCTGGTAAATATATTTTAACAGCAGTTGGGGGAAGGCTGGTATGTCTTGTGTTTTTGCTATGCTGACTCCCTGGCCGGTGAAGCAAACGGGACCAGAATGATTTGATATGCTGCTTCCACCACCTGCAGTTTGGACAGGCACATTCCAGAGTACTGAGGTGACAGAAGCTTCCTTGCCACTGGCTGGTGAAAAAGGCAACCCAGACAGAGCTGAGCAGGGGGACAACTTTGCCTCACCCAAATCTCCTTCCAGCATAGTGGACCAGGGGTTTGGATTGTGCTGTTCATTCTTGTTCCTATCTTATTGGCTGAAAGTGATTTGTTCTATGTAGAAAAGGTAACCTAGTGTTTGTATTGTCTTACAGCAAATATAATAAGTGTGTTCTTTCTTATCAGTGTATCTTTCATAAGGTATGTGGAAACACAGGTGTCAAGTTAGTATGCAATAAGCAGTAATTATAAGAATTTGAAGACTTCACTGACATTTTCTTCTCTAATTTACCTTGAAGTCTAATAGGATTAGCATCAAAGATGAACATTTCACTAATTTAAATAAACCAGTTAGAACAACATAAATAGGTTTTTAAAAAAGAAGTATGTGACACACTTTTGTTACCTACTGTTCTTCTCCATGCCTGAAGAAAACTGGCTGAATCCAAAGGAGTTTTTGTCCTTAAGTGGCAGTGACCACAAGGATTGACAAGTACAGCAATCACCTTTGAGAAGTGATTTCTAAGGATGTTAAGACCATGAACTGCTTTCATTTGGAATGCCTTCTTTAATAGATGCTTCAAAACAAAGCCAACAATTGATCTGCTCTTTGGAAAAAAATGTGTTTTTGTATTTGAGAATGTGCTTTATCATGGAGAAGAAAACATGCACTTGTCTTTTCCAGTTTGTTATTATTTGACTACAGTGGTTACAAAGTTCTAATGCAGAGAACCATCTAGTACTCTGTTGAGAAATGTGAATCTATGTGAATAAAATAATTCTTCACATTGCCCGTGCAGCATCTCATAAAGCTGCAGCAGTTGCTACCAAACTAATATTAATCCATAGGAACATTTGTTAAGTGTTTATCTGTGTATCACAAAAACAGAAAAATGTAGCTGTGGAAAAATGTTTGTGGATTGTGCATTCCATCCCTTTGGTCTGGAAGTGTTACAAAAGTGGCTGCAGTTACATTGTACTAAAAGTGCTGAATGTTCTCCCACAGGGGCTAGTGATTCCTTATCTAATCTCATTTAGGAGACCAAAATGTCCATTCCTGCACTATAATAATCTTGAGTATATGTCTGCTTGAGGAAAAAAGTCAAAGGGTTTTTGTTTTTTACTTCTCAACTGATAAATAATGGTAATATAAGACAAGAAAAAATAGGGACAGTTTTTCACTTTCTTTTTTCATCTTTATTCAAGCAACAACAGGCTAAGGGTTTTCCCTCTTCCTGAGTTGCTGAAAGATGTGCACCAGGACTGAGGAAATGCCTCAGTAAGACTTACTGAGGCTACTGCAGTTGGGCTTCAGTGGCTCTGAAAATCCAGCAAATGGTTCCCTGGTCAATTTTCACATTTTGCAAATCAGAAGTGAAATAAATCCTGTTTGTTGTGGGGCTCACATGAGCAGCAGGAAACATAAAGCCTTGACAAACCATTCACTGCCATAGATCTCCTTTGATTTCAACTTGCAAACAAACTACATATGTAACTATATATCACAGGCCAGTAGTTGTAGAGCCTAGTTGCATTAACATCTTCCCTTAAATTTGAGTTTCCTTTATTTGTAAAGTAATAGAATAGTAAAAAAAATAAAAAATCTATACATTATAATTTTGGGGGAGGACTGAAATTTTCTATGTGCGTGATGGATAGGGTAATGTTTCAGGTTTTTCTTTTTTCTTTTAATAATGATGCTTTCCTTCCAGATATGCTAGCACAGGAAATAAATATTTGTCTATTTTGTCTTTCTTTTCTGTTTATATGTTTCTAAATGCCTGTTTGATCGCTTTACGCTTTACAACAAGGTTTAGAATTTTGTTTGCAAATACCAGTTAGCAGTCAGAACTCCAGATTGGAAAGAAAATACCATACAGTGACCCGAAAGTGGGAATGTGAAGAGGAAGAAGCTCACAGTTCAATCTTATGGATTGATAAGAAAAAATAAATGTAAAAATGAGCATAAAATTACCTTTGAAGAATGTGCCTGTTGATCACTATCAGAATATATACCTCTCTCCACGAAATCTGTGAAAAAAACTTCAGCCAGAAGGCACAGGCAGTTTGTCCTTGTTCCTCTTCTTTCCTAGAAAAAAAGGGAAGATAAACCCACCTTTATTCTTGGAGAAGAGAGATGAAAGCACAAGCTCAAGGTGATCATATTATGTAATTCCATCCAAAGCCAAGTACACTTTTCTGCCAATCCTATCAAACAAATGGGCACTGCAATTCTGGAAGACTTTTGTCTTCTGCAGTGCCTCCAGAGGACTCAGTCCCCAGACTCACTTCAAGCACTGTTTCTTCAGTTTTCTCATTTTCCCTTACGCAAGTCTTGCAACACCTGGTTGAAGAGGATCGGAACAAGAGCTAGAAATTTAAAATTCATGTTTGACAATTTGGGTATAAAATAGTCAGCATATGCTATTCAGTGTATACTATAGCTCTTTTTCGAGCCCATTTTCCCCTACCTTTACATTTTGTTTCAATTTTGGTATACACATATCACTACAGTATAACAAAGAAACAGAAGACAAGAACATTAGCCATATTATAGAAGTCTTTTTGTTGCTGTTGTTGGATGTCCTTGTCTAGTAATTATTCTCTTTTTTTCCTTTAAGGTTATCTTAGAGTGCCTTTCCAGAGAAGTCTGTGTGTGGAGGGTGATTGCCAATTATGTTTGTTTTGTGTCACATATGCATATAGCTGAATCAAGTCATTTAAAATGCGTTCACTGTGTTTAGAGCCCTTCTTAATATACAACACATTTTGAAATGTATTGATTTTAGTTTCTTTGTGCTTAATTTCTGAAGTGTGAGCTGCCAGCCTCAAATATTCCTGGGTGTCCTTTCTGAGGGTATGCCTTCTTGGCAAATATATACATATGGGTACAAAGAAAAAAAATGGAAATACTAGGTTTGTGATACCTCTTTGCAAAGCCCAGATGTATACAAGATAAGAAGTGACATTTGCACAGAAATATCACAGAAATTGCATCTATCAGTAGGCTCTGTTCCATGAAACTTCATGCCATAATGCAACTGTTATACAATGCAATCCTATGTATGTTTACTCATGCACACTGAATCCCATTGTTTTCAAAGGGGCTTACTCCCCAGTAAAGTGCATTCAGGATTGCAGCTACTGCTGTTTTTGATAACCAAGAGCTGGTCATTATTGCTTAAAAGTGAGGAAAATGAACTTTGTTATTACTTCACAAATTTCAGGACTGAGCTCTTTTACAGAAAGCTGGTTCAGTAAGCCTGCAACACCTTCCATGGTTACCTGGGATTAAGTCCTGCTAAAGTCAATGGTGGGAGTATAATTGGATAGGGTTGTGTTATTCCTCTCAGTAACCCTGGAAGGCAGCTTCCAGGCACTAAGCACTGTATTACAACTCAGCTTCTTCTTAGGGAAGTTATCATGAGTCATATTTGACTATTTTCATACTTACCTTAGTATAAATTAGTTAGTATTCCATTTAATGAAGACAGGAGTGCCTGGTGTGCTCTGGTCGGACACGACTAAACAACAACATTCCATTTAATACCTGATATGTCACATTTCCATACTCCCATGTCCCTTCCGCAATCTCTTCCTGTTATGCATTCCTTCATGATTATGTGAAATGACACTCCGCTGCCCCCACTTTTCATTCTCCTAGCCCCATGGTATGCTCCATTGCTCTCTTTCCCCAACCCTTCTCCATAGCCCCTTCCATCTTGTCTTTGAACCAACCTACCAGCTGTAGACATTCTATGCTTAATATTTCCTACTTGCTCCTTTTTCCCTCCTTGTTCTACACTCTATTTCCTTTTAATCACCATTGCCATTCCTCCCATACATCTTTTTTTGTCAGCCTACTTACTCTTTTAAATGATCTGGTCTACCCCATTACTACATCAGTTCCCTCATTATGCCTGCCTCTTGTCTTAAACGAAACCAGATGCCTGCCAGTGCTGCCCCCCCGCCCCCACTACTCTAAGAGGAGGAGTGCCATTCCACCACCGAGGCTTCTCCGTTCTTGCCCACGACCCGTTTGCACGAGTATCCGTCATCCCTTCCCCTTCCCACCTCCTTTTCTCCCTCTCCTTGCCATTCCACCGGCTCCTTTGGAACAGGTTCCTCTTTCCCCTTGACTCCATTGACACCTGCTGGCCTCGGCTCCGAAGCCCCGCCCCCTTCCTCATTGCCATTCTCCAAGCGGCGCTCCTTCATGCCAAAAGAGAGAGAGCCCTCTCCGCGGTCACGTGCTCCCTCCCCGTCCGCTCCTGGCGAGGGTTTATGTGCCCCATTCACGAGCGTTACGCGCCAAGCCGAGGAGTGAAACAGTGGTGTACCTTTAAGGCACGTGAGGGAGCGAGGAGCGCGAGAGAACCCCTGCCGGCACGGCACTAAAACCCCTCCATTAACAATTGCAAACTCGCCTCCTCCGCGACTAAAGGGCGTTCTGGTGGGAGCGCTCCTCCTGAGGAGGTTAATGAGGGAAGCGGCAAAGACCAGCGGCAGCCTGGAGCTTGCCGGCTAGGAGGAGAAGGAGGAGGAGCAGGGAAAAGAGAAGCTGCAACCAGCAGCCTTGGGAGGCTGTGGCAGACCTAGAAGCCGCTCGCTCCACGCCGCTTCCATCCGCAGACTGCGCGCGTGTCTCGCCTTGTCCGCTCAGCCCTCGGGTGCTGCGAGAGCGGCTGCCCTCCCCTCACAGGCACCTGGAAGGAGCTGCTGCTGCTGCTGCCTAAGCCACGCCGCTCGTCCTCCGCCTGCGGCCGAGCCCTTTCGCTCCTTAGCCGCCGCCACAGTCGCTTCCTTTTTACCCCTCGGTTTCCCACCTCGCCCTCCCCGCCCTGACGCCGGCCACCGAAGCTGCGGGCGAGCACGGAGCAAGCTGGCGGGACTGACTGAGGTGGGCGGGAGAGAACGAACTGTCTGTGGGAGAGGAAAATCTAATCTTGGCGCCAAGAAGCGAGCCTGAGGAGAGCCGCGTCTTTGGGGAGGGGGGCGCGCTCGCGCAAAGCCATAGGATCGGACGGCGACGCTGGCCAGGCTTTACTACTGCTGCTGCTGCTGCTGCTGCTGCTGCTGCTCTTCGGCGTGACCGACGCGGCGAAGTTCGACGCAAACGTGTTGCTCGCCGCCGCCGGCAGCCTCCACCTGCCAGCCCCTGTGGTTGTGGCTCCCGTCGCGCTGCCTTGCTGGAGCCCCGGCTGGCGCCATTCCGCGAAGGTGGGCGTCACTTTGCCTGCCCCGAGGACCGAGGACACCCAGGTACGCTCCTCTTTCGGGCTTCGCCTGTTCTGGAAGGGCGCGCGGGACGACGGAGCTGGTGTTATCTTTCCTCCCGCCCTCCTCCTCCCTTCCTCCTCCCCTCCCGTTTGTGTGTCAAACTTTGCCTCACACATGGCGGTGACAGCTCCCCCCCCCTCTTTCCCTCTTCCTCCTCCTTCCCCCTCCCCGCCCCGCTTTCCCAGATGGGCGCGACTGCCCGAGGTGAGGGCGTTCGGGCTCGAGGAGGAGCCAAGACCCTCCTCCGTTATAGGAGCCGCTCGAGCCCGCGATTATATAGACGCCTCGTTTCAATAAGGGGGCTTCGAGGCGTCAGGTTTTCCTCGTCGCTTATTTTGCTCCGTAGAAAGAGTTGAGCTGGGTAGGTAAGCAAGTTTTGAAGCTGCAGGAGGAGAGGCCAAGTTTGTCCTTGCTGGCTGCCTCTCGATCCCGGGAGGCGAGGCGATTTTGTACCTTAACTTCCACCGCCCTCGCCTCCCAAGCCCTCAACTGCCTGACAGACACCTCAGCAGTCAAGTGATGAAAATCCTGCAGTTTTAAGTAAAAGGCTCCTTTTCCCAGGCTTGCATGGATCCAGGATTTGAAAGAAAATGCCGTTAGGTAAACACACTTTCGCTTTGAATGCATCGTATTAAAAACCTGTAACGGTTTATGAAGGTTTGTTTTGATGCGCCTCGTGTAAAAAAAAAACTTGCCAATAGATATGTGTTATTTTTAAAGATCATTTCGCATGCTTTGGGTTATAGTAAAAGGCTGCGTGTCTTCTACCTCTATAGTGCTCTCTATGCAGATTATGCTAACCGAAATCTCTGCTTCCCTGAAACTGTTTTTACAGAAAATGTCAAGTACTTTTTTCTTTATTTTTAAAATGCTAGGTAAATATTTAGTAATAAGTTGGACACAAGGTATCCAAAGATTGCTGAAGCCACCTGCTGAATTGTTTTATTCCCGCCCCCCTCCTCAGTGCTGGGAGTTAGTTGTTAGCGTTGTACAGACATCCAGCAGATGGAGCAATGGAAAACTGGTACAGTTTCTGCCTTATAATAAACGACCGCTCTCTAATCATAGCTAAATAAAAGGTTATATTGCATACTTTCCCCAAAAGGGGAGGGGGGGACTTGCCTGCTGCTAAAGTTCGTGATTGATGGATCCTTTTATTTTCCTTTTAAAAAGGTGTTTATAATAAATTGCTGGTAGCATGTAGTTCGTAGTTCTGCTTTTTCTGCCTTAGGTGTATTTCTTTGGTATTAATGGCTCCCATTTGTGGGTGTGTGGGTTGTTTTTGCAATGCACAGTGAAAGACTAAATGGTTTGTAGTTAGGAAGGTAGCTCTTTGTGAGTACATGGCTGTAACTGTTGAAGCTACAAAAGGCTGTCTACAATTTAGACAGGTATAATTGGAAAATGTATCAGTTTGCTGCAGATAGTCTCAAGTAATTATACTCATTAAATGGTTAATTCAGTATTGCAATGGAAGCTGTCCTGATTGCGAATGAGCAATGACAGAAGTGTTGGTTGCTATGCTACAGCAGTGCGAACTTTTAAAAATAAAATTTTACTAAAGACATGAAAATGTTTATGGTTGGGAATGAGTTTTGGTGGTTCTGTTGCTCAGATAAGCTCTGTAAAGATGACATTCAGCAGGTTATACCTGTTACAATTTGGCATCTGTAATATTCACTGTGGGTGCAGCTCCAGAGACCCTTTTTGGCAGTTCCTCACCACCAAACATCTTCTATGACTACAAGTTAAAGTTTGATTTTATAATTGGTCTGCACTTGAATATAGACTACAAACTAATGTAGCCAGTTCCAAAACTGTAACTGTTTTAAAGCATGATCAAGGTGAAGTTTAGTGCCTGTGTATACTATTGATTTTAATAATGTGCTTTAATTTTCCATTGATTTTATTGGACAGTAGAATGTACAACTTTGGCTCCATTGTGCTCTTTGATAGCCATAGATAATTTCCTATAAACGAGTGCTTATTGTGCCTCTTAGTTGGGCATTTACTATTAGGGAGGAATGTGGGTTAATTTTTGTTACTTGATGAGTATATGTAGTAGAAGGGGCAATGCAGAAGAAATCCAATTTGTTGTTAAATTTTCTATTTGCCTTCTAAAACTTTATTTGTCACCATTTTGTGTTAATATACATGCTGTATTCACTTATCCAAAAGTGAAGTGGGATTTTCAAAAACAAAGTTTTAAAGGTGTTTGCAAAACATAACCCTACACTACATTGAGGACTGCTGGAGGGAATAATGCATTATTAAAATAGGCTTGATGTGTATTGTCTTATAACCATAAAGCAAATGCCTTTTTTAAAAAAAGTTTTTTGGGGGAGGTATTTGGGGGTCTGGTTTTATAGATGTAACTATGTTCAAGCATTCAGAAGATTCTGTCCTCACTGATGTTAGCACCTCTTGATCATTTTAGATGCAGCTACTTCAGCAGGGTGTCTGCTTATCTGTTGGTCTTTAAGATTGGTCTACTTTTGTTGCAGTAAGATTGTGGTTCAAGAGCTGATCTAGAAAGCTGTTTTAAAACAATTTGATTTAAGTATATTCTGTCTCATTGAAATCTAAATCAGCTTCATTCAAAGTAATTGCCTATTTGGGTCAAGTTGATAATTAAGTCAAGAGTTCTTAAGAAAAAGCAAAGCTTCTACCATCTGGTTAAAGTAGATGTTCCAGGTACATATTTATTTCTGTTCCTTTATTGAAATACTTCCCCTTGGGTTTATCCTCAACTACCACCATGTCTTTCCATGTACACTGGAAGCTGCAGCTGTTACGGCACCTATAGGTGCTTGTTGTTGCTCATACTTTCTTCTAGGTCAGGAATGTGAAACCTATAGACTTCCAGATATTGTTGGACTCCAACTCGCACCAGGCCCAGTCAGCATGGTTAATGGTTAGAGTTGACAGCAGTTGTAGTCCATCAAATATCTGTAAGGGCACAGATTTTCCATCCTAAGTGCTGTATGCAGAGAGATGGTCAAAAGGAAGCTAATGGGTTGCATATTCTTGTGGGTGATTTCATTGGCTTGTGTTGGCTTCTCTGAGTTTTCAAAATGCAATGCATTCAGAGGTGTATTTCTGTTTTTGGACTAAACATAATTGGATCCATGTATTGGTTGTCTAGAATCCGGCACAAGTATTGGCTACCATGCCAGAGATGGTTGTGAGAAGTGTCAAACCTAGTATTGTAAAAAGTCATTGCTTGGAGAGGTCATATGTAGCTCTGAACTTTGTTCTGGAGAAGCTGCATTCCTTTAATTATAGCAAATGGAGTAAAAGTTGGCATTGCTAGGTAAGTCAAGATGTAATTAACAATGGTGCCTTTCAATTTGATCAGTATATATTCTAAAATAATACATATACTTTTTTAACTCCAAAATCTCAATCTTCGTATCTTTAATGGTAGTTCTGTTTCATTCTTCATGTTAGATGTTTGCTTTGACCACACAGTAAACCTATAATAGCATAAGCAATTTTTTTATTAGAATATAGGACAATCTGACATAATGTAACTTGGATTTTGACAGTGGGTGATTTGCTATTCATTATTACATAAATGGAATTGCCTGTGCTAAGATGAAAATGGAAAATGCACATGTTATTATCCAGCATGTTGACTACTTACTGCCTTCTCTTGAATACAAGGGAACTATAGCTACAAATGTTTCAATTTTTTTAATGGTCGCTGTATGCATTACGAGAACTATTGTTTTTATTTGAAGATGATAGCCCACGTAATCCTGAAGCTCCTGGTGAGTAAATCACAGCACCTAATTTTCCTATTATAAGCTAAAGATTATATTTAATGTGTTGGTCTGAGTGATTACGGCAGTGTACATTTTAAATCAATTGATATTAAAGCCTAGTTGAATCTAGATTATTCTCGATTAAAAGGCTAGAGGTCTATGCTCTGTTACAAACCTCAGTTGCCTTACTCTAGAGATGCTTGTGAACAACATACTTCTGCTTAACTGATATGGAGCAAATATTGGGATAGTTTCTGATAAAGGTCCAGAAGAAGGTAGTGGGGGAGGGGGCTGCATTGGAAATAAGAGTCACTGAATTTGACAGGGCTTACTGTCATGGGTAGACATGTGAAGTATAGGAACACACTGCAACAGAAGCATTGCTGATCATAGGGTTAGTTACAGTGCTCCAAAAATTTACACCAAGGAATAACATGTCCTTCTTGAGGTGTTTCACCCATGCTCTTAGAGATGCATATGTAGAATGTGAGGAATAATTTCTCACTCCTGCTTTGGTATGGCTTCATGCACCACCCAACTCTTAGTTGAAAAAATAACATTCCTTTTCATGTGCAGGGTGAAAGGCTTTGTAGTCTTCACCAAAACAGTTACTCGTTTTTGTAAGTACAGTCATACCTTAGGTTACAGATACTTCAGGTTGCATTTTTTCAGGTTACGGACCTGCCAAAACCTGGAAGTACCGGAACTGGTTACTTCCGGGTTTCAGGGGTTGCGCATGCGCAGAAGCGCCGAATCGCAACCCGCGCATGTGCAGATGTGCCACTGCGGGTTGCGAACGTGCATCCCGCACAGATCACCTTCGCAACCCGAGCATCCACTGTAGTTGAGCATAGAAACCAGACAGAGCCAATGACTTGGAGATTTCCTAAAAATAATCTGACTGCATGTCATATGATAATATGCCTTCACTGTGAAAATCCCTAGGAAGTCTAATTTGCGGGGGAGCAAAAGTGGAGATTATTCACACTAGCACTGTCTCAATGGTTCTCTGAGACCTACAGTGGGAGCTAAAGGGAAGCTGGAGGCAAAGAAAAAAACCTGACAGAGATTTAACATCCTGAAGTAACTAGAATTCAGGTGGGCAGGGCACTCCAGCAGCAAAGGTAGGTCTAAGGGTGAATGTGTGAGCTTGAACTATACTAAAAAAAAAAGTGGAGAACTGCCACTTTAACCTGGTCAGACACTTTCTATCCAGGTAAATGATAGAGAAGGAACATTATTTAAGTACCATTGTTCATGATTGACTGCATTCTTTTTTTTATCAAGGCAACTGAATATTGCCTGCTATAAATAGCCTAATAGTAATATGCACCAATTCTGTACGGCATGCTAAGGACAAATATCATTTTCCGACATGTAAATCCAAATTCTAGGCCAAAAATTATGCTGAAAATGTTGCATTATGAAAACCTACAATTCTTCTTCTTTATGCGTACTTTGAGCAATGTTTAGCTTTTTAAAAGTAGTCTTAATGTAAATCATACAATTTATGACACTAAACTAAAACATTGCACTTTGACTTGAACAGAATTAAAATGGAGATTGCAGGCAATTGAGATTTCACTTAGAATAAATTATGCAGACAAGAACAGTATGCATATGTGTTCTAGTTTTGCATACTTTATATCAAGTTGGTGTTATGGTTTGGAAGACAGAAAATCAATGGAGACTTTTAGGGAGGGACAGATAGGTACAGGGCATAAAGCAAGGATAGGGAACCTCAAGCCTCTCTAGCTGGCCCTCCCCAGACCACACACCCTCCTGAGTCGCACCTCCTCACCAGCCTGATTTGCACCTTTCTTGAGTATATTTGCCTGGCTTGAATAAATCCCTCAACTCTGGTTATACTTCTTGCTTGTCTGGATGGAGACTAGAGAGGGATGTGATACTGTGAAGAACTAGTCTGCTGTACAAAGCTAAGATTCATTCCGCATTCAGATCATGCCCACTTTTTGTTCTGGACCCACCCATCATGTGGTCCATGGAAAGTTGGGAAGAATGGAATGTAGTCCTTGGGCCAGAAAAGACCCCAACACCCCGACATAGAAGCTTTCTGAATGGACAACCAGAGTCGTTTTCAGATATTGCTTGCATGTGTTTTGATTATATTGCAATGTTTATAATCACTGGAAACCTGTCTTTCAGAAATGAGGAACTGACACAATCTTGTTTGTGTTAAAATTTACTGACATTTGTGCAAATCTATTCAGGAGTTGATTCTGAAGATAATAACTTTTGACTATCTTCATTAGCAAACGTAATGATGAAAAATACAGATTGCTTTAGAACTGGATTGCACCTTCCTATCTGTTCCTTCTTTATTCCTTTCACTGACCTTGAAACAGCACGGGAAATTATTTTGAGTTCTTTAACAGGGGGAATAGTTTGGGATTCAAGGAGTAATGTAAAAAAAGGTAAAGGACCCCTGGACGGTTAAGTCCAGTCAAAGGCAACTGGGGGAGTACTTAGCTACTCAAGGAGTAGCTAAAGACATTGTACAGGTTGCTCATGAACTAGCTTTTTCAATTTATCTCTTCAGTTTATTATTTTTCTGCTGGAATTTTTATATAAAAATAGAATGTGTTCTATCCAAAGACAGCTGGGTTTGAACTCTTACAATCTAGAACTCTTGAGGAGGGATTCTAATGGTTTTTAAATGTTTCAGTGTTAATTAAGAGATAATGTGAATAGAATAGTCTGTTATGACAGGATAATGATTTCTTACAGAATGTAAATTATGCAGCTTAATTTTTTTTTAAGAAATAGAAGTGCTGTAAATGCAAAGCCAAAATATTAGCAGTTGCTTCTGTTCCATTATTTTCTTAGAGCATTGATTCACAAACTATGGTGCATTAGGATTTTTCTTGCATTTTCAAATAAGAATATAAGAAGTGTCCTGCTGGATCAGGCCAAACACTCATTTAGTTCAGCACTTCTGTTATCACAGTGTCCAACCAAATACCCATGGAAAGCCTACAAGCAGCAAGCAATACAGTAATCTCTGCATCTGTGATTTCCACCAACTGGTAATCAAAGTGGAGGTAGAACATAGTCATCACAACTAGTAGTCACAGATAGTGTTATCATCCAAGTTGATGGCCAACGCCTCATCTAGTGGGAGTGTTGTTTAACTATGTGTTGTGTGAAGTATATTTCAACGTTTAGCTTCATTCCCTAAGTTATAATATTATGATGGAGGGAGACAACCCTTTTTCTATCCATATGCTCCACACCATACATAATTCTACAGAATTATGTTATCTGTTATGTCCACTCTTACTTGCCTTTTCTCTAAACTAAGAAGCCCCCGTTGCTCTAACCTTGCCTCACAGGGAAGTTACTCAATTGTCTTGATAATTTGGCTGCCTTTTCTGAGTCTTTTCCAAATCTATAATAGCCAGATTAGTGGCTGGTAGCTCAGCTGCATTAACACTGCTGTACTGTATATGAATGGTAAGACTGCAGTGCCTATGTGGGGGGCCAGTGCAGCCTTACCATTCATGTACAGTACAGCAACTACCACATCTATCACTCTGCTATTTTGCTGTGGGGAGGAGGGTGGCAGCTGGAGTAGGAGGAGAAGACAGAGGGGAAAGATAGAGCTGTGAGTGGAGCCCCCCCTTTCAATTGTTTGGATGCCCTGGGAAACTCAACAAGCTGGCTTTGCATGGAACTGGATGTGGAGAGTGTAGCTGAATGAGACACAGCTGCGGGCAGCCTAAGGAAGTACCCTCCACCTTGGGCCTGCTCATAAAAAGCAAGTCTAGAATGAGAGACTAGGGTGATGTCTGCTGTTTCCAGGAACTCTTCTTGTTGTGAGACTTTCGGGGATGAGCTGAGAGTTTGTTGGACCCTGAATGAGAATCAAGAGACTGAGATGGGAGGGTGTGTCAGAAGGAAATTGAATTGATATATATGTGTGTAACTTTGTATTATTGTAACATTATTATATGTAACTTTGTATTTTTGTACTTTTGTTTTTGTTATCTGTTGATGGTTCAGTTTTCTCTACACTACTTAGAGATATTTTTAAATTAAGAAGTAAGCAATGGTGTGATAATCATATTTCGTCCCATTGATAACATTTGCAAGGAATTAACTACTCTAGCCTTGCTAGAACACCTGTCTCAGGGAACACCTATGTCAGGGAACTTTTCTATTGCTGTACGAGGGTGTGTGTGTCTGCTTTACAGTGGTACAAGTATCATCCTGCTAGCATGATGCTCTTCCCACACCAGCAGAGCAATGCTTAAACTGCTCCAGCTGTCTTTCTGCTGCTGATTACCATTTTAGATTATTTTGATGGCTGTTCGTTTTAACATTTTAAGAGCCACATTGGTGTGTGCCTGTTTGTTTGTTTGTTTGTTTGTTTGTTTGTTTGTTTTCAAACTCTGCTATATAAATCCTAGTAGTGATGGAAAAAGTGATTGCTTCATTAAGCTTCTTAGATATATTGGTAAAAAACCAAAATCTATCTCAGCCTTTATTCCTCTCAAAATAGTCTGAGAGTTTATGTAAGTCCTTTCAGCACAACAATGCTCCAAATGGGGTTAAAGAGATGCACAAGTTGGCTGTACTTAAGATTAAGTGCATTCTCCCAAAACCACAGGAGACCATGGCTCTCCTTAATTCACAACCATCTTTTACATTGAAAAATGTAAACATTAGAAATATTTATTTACTTACCTAGCACATCAGTTCATGGTGCTTTACATGGATGTCCTTACCTCGAAGAGCTTACAATCTAAAATATTAGGCTCCTCATGTATCAATCTAGTATTGACATCTTTTTTTTCCCTGATGGGGCTCCTTGGAGTATTACCAGGTGCAGTGCGTAAGAGGCAGAAGTTAACAGATGCTGTTTTTCCCACCATGGACATATATTGATGGGGGAATAAAAGTCCTTTTCCAACTTCTGCCTGTCATGCAGTTGTTAAAGGCATAGGGAGCCCTGTCGGGGGGGGGGGGAGAGATGGCAGCCCTGTATATCTCTTTACAAAAGAAAATCCTATCACGTTGTACAAAGAGTGCTTGTACGCTGTTGGTTATGAATGGGTAGAAAGGAGGGATGAATCAAATATGAATTTCTCTGAAGGCACATACTATCATTAATAATGTCTGTGTGTGTCTATAGGGCTGACAAACATGCCCAGCTGTACTTGATAGTTCTTTCATCCAGTCCTCTCACAATAGGGACCATCATATGCACAGCCATTTCTATGACAGTTTATTCTGTTTTACAGTAGAAAATAATGGCAAAACTGGAGCTAAAAAAAATTCCATTCTTCTAGGTCTAACACAGTGTAACTTAGTTAACTTGACTATAAATATTTTGTACAAGGAAAGCAAGAGGGGAACTATTAAGATTCCAGAATGAAACTTCATCACAGAAATGCCTTGTAATTATTAATATATCAAAAGCCTTATAGCTGAAAGATGTCCCAAGTTGCTTTGCTGCATACATTAATAAATTTTTTGACTGCCATTATCGTATTCTGTGAGAGGCAAATGTGGGATGTTCCTTTACCTGTAGCTTATGTCATCTAATAATTTTGTTAACAGGCTGCCAGTATGTGATTGGACATCTAGATTTGTACTAGTATAGATAGCATTATTGTAACTAAGACTGTCTTACAGGGTACTATGCAGAATCTTTCAGAAAGCCTTTCTCCCACAACCCCATGGCTACAAAATACCTTTTTACAGTGTCACAGTATTCATGTACTTTCATCAAATTAGCCTACTCTGTGTGAGAGAGCAGCAGTCTAAACTGGCTTAGTACAACATGTTTAGAATATTATGTTTACCAATGTATCCATATCTCTAACTTCAAATCCTCTCTTACTGTTTCTATAATGAAAGCAAAAGGAACCTGAAACATGTCCTCATAAAGCAATATGAATAAGTAAGTGATTGGCTAAAAATGACTAACTGCTAGGATTTTACTTTCCCCTCTGACAGTTTTCTGCAGCTGTGTGTTTCTCTAGTCCTTAGAAAGTGAGAGGAATGAAATTTTGGATGCTGGTAGTGTTTTGTAGTGTTTTCAAGGCATTGTAAGCACACTACCAGCAAAGCAACATCCCTAAGACAAAACAATGGGAGACTTTGTCAAAAGCCTTACTGAAATCAAGATACACTATGTCCACAGCATTCCCCTGATCCATCAAACTAGTAATTCTATTTTTAAAAAAGACATCAGATTCATCTGGCATGACTTATTTTTGAAAAACCCATGATGAGTCTTCGTAATCACAGCATCCACTTCTAAGTACTCACAGACTGTTAAATTATCTGTTCTAGAACCTTTCCTAGTTATCAGTGTCAAGCTGACCGGTTGGTAGATACCTGGGTCCTCTCCCCACCCCACCCCAATTTTTGAACATTTGCCCACCTCCAGTCTGTAGGGACATCCAAGAATTCTCAAAGATTATAGACAGAGGCTCTGAGATTGCATCCTCAAGTTCCTTTACTACCAGGGGTCCTCAAACTTTCTCAGCAGGGGGCTGGTCCACTATCCCTCAGTGGGGGGGGGGACTATCTATCTATCATCTATCATCTATCTATCTATCTATCTATCTATCTATCTATCTATCTAAATGGCGGTGGAGGGATGATGAATGGTGCACGAAAGGGCTCCAGAGAGAGACTGCTTTAAATGGTGGCCGCTCGAGAGAGGTGCTCAGCCAACCACGGCTTCTGTGTCTTGTGAGTGGTAGGGGCTGGTGGCGGGACGATGAGCAGCACGCAAAAGGGCTCTGGAGAGGGCTGCTTTAAATGGTGGCCGCTCGAGAGGGGCGCTCAGCCAACTGCAACTCCTGTGTCTTGTGAGTGGCAGGGGCTGGTGGTGGTGGGACGACAATGAGCAGCGCGCAAAAGGGCAGCAACAAAGCCCAGTCCCCTTCCTCCTCTAGGCAGGGCAGGGAGAAGCCGGGAGGATGGAGGGAGGGAGGAGGCGCTGCCGCTGCCACTGTCGTCATGGGAGGGAGAGGGAAAGTATGCGTGCGCTGGAGATCCATGCAGCGATTCCCGGACCATCCGTGGGCCGGATTTAGAAGGCAATTTGGCCTGATCCAGCCCGTGGGCCTTAGTTTGCTAACCCATGCTTTAGTACCCTTGGGTGCAGCTCATCAGGCCCTGGAAATTTGGATTCATTTGTAGTAGCTAGGTGTTCCCTTACTACCTATTTTCCTATCTTGCATCATATGCAGCTCCCTTCTTGCATCGTTTATTCTGTTATCACCAGGTTGGGCACTGCTTTCCTTCTGGAAAGCACTGGAGAAAGTGTTGAATCTTCTGGTTTCGCACCTTATATGAGATTTTCAGAGGAATGGTAGTGTTGGTATCTGTATGAGTTTTCACAATTGCACACCAGCCAGTAGAGCAAATCATAACTGAGATCTGTTATACTGTGGTAAGAATGGATGGGAATGCTCACTTTGGGGACTGTGTGCTAGATTCACTTTTGCTTTTGGAAATCTATACTGATTGTTCAAGCATTGATTTGGTGAAAATTTGTTTTAAGCTAGTGTCTAGCTCAAATCAACAATGTGCAAGCACTTGTGACTGCAATTAACAGTAAGTGCAAGTTTCCATCTTATATTTGTAATTTTGGAAAGCAAAATGTGTTTTTAATTCTTACTTGTAAACTAATAATTGCATGATTTTCACTGTGACAGATACAGTTGGCAATGAGTCAGACTTCTACAATGAAGCATATGGTCTGGTCTCAACCATATAAGCAGCCCTTGAAAATAGTTTAACATATAATTTCTTCTTGGAAACAAATAATTAGCAACTCCAGCAAGCTATTTTGAATATATGTGTGCACATAATGAAGTAAGTAGACATTAAAAAGCCATTAAGGTTATAAGCAGATCCATAAAAGCAAATTAAAAATAAAGAATTAGTCATAAGTAGTCAGGAAAGAGTTCAGTGGGGTTTGAATGCACAATCATACTTTTGACGTAAGAAATAATACTTGTCCCAAACCTATCTCAGGGAAGAAAGGAGCATTCTTTACTTTTAAGTGAACTACAACTTGATTGATTGGGTAAAGAACATGCAAAAATGACAGCTCAGGCTACAGTAACCTAACCCTGTATTAACCATTTTTATTTTTTATCAGAAACAGGCTCCCCATTATTGTCATATCTTGCCTTTCCTTGGAGCACAGAGGAACTTATTTGTCCTCTGTAATCCTGTAAGATGAGACAGCATCTTATGAGGGTGGTTTTCAGTTCCAAGATTCCATGTATGCAAGAAAAATTGTATATACCCAAGCCCTTGGAGCTCCCCATGGCTAGTGGATATGGGGGGAGAGTGAGTAGCCCAAGTACTCCTAGAGCCCATACACCAAACAGGACTTGTCCAGTAAACAAGGTGAAGAGCTAAGCAATGGGGCGCGGGTGGAGCTGTGGGTTAAACCACAGAGCCTAGGACTTGCCAGTCAGAAGGTCGGCGGTTCAAATCCCCACGAACGGGGTGAGCTCCCGTTGCTCAGTCTCTGCTGCTGCTAACCTAGCAGTTTGAAAGCACGTCTAAGTGCAAGTAGATAGGTACCGCTCCAGCGGGAAGGTAAACAGCGTTTCCATGTGCTGCTTTGGTTCGCCAGAAGCGGCTTAGTCATGCTGGCCACATGACCTGGAAGCTGCACGCCGGCTCCCTCGGCCAATAAAGCGAGATGAGCGCCACAACCCCAGAGTCGGTCACGACTGGGCCTAAATGGTCAGGGGTCCCTTTACCTTTTACTTTTAACCTAAGCAAAGCTGACATAAAAAGAGACCATAAGCTCCTTGCCTTACTTAGGGGGCAAGGCCTATTTGGCTTGCTGGCTCTGGAAGGCCAGGGATGCTCACATGAAATTTCATGAGAACTTGAATGTCCCCACAATATTTCGCGAGAATATCCTCAGGCTTGGATTTAACCTGCACAAGTTCAACCCACCCACCTCCAACTGTGTATGGTCAAAATTGTGAAAGTTAAATGAGCATAAGATGTGATTTTACTGTACTGAGTTTCAATTCAATTCAATCTTCCCCTGCGCTCGCATGTTGTCTTCAAATACCTTACTATTATATCAATCTACTGCTAACTTACCTCCGGGCTGGTACTTGGACTCATACTGTATCCTGCATGTAGACGTTATGACAAGTAGCCATGATTAATAGACTTGCCCTCCATGAATTTTTCTAACTCCTTTTAAAGCCATCTAAGTTAGTGGGCGTTACAGTGTTTTGATAGTTGTGGATTCCATAATTTTAATGCATGCTGTGTGAATACATCCTCCCTGTGAATGCTGCCCAGTCAGTTCAGTTGGATGATCCTGAGTTCTAGGAAGAAAATGTATCTCTTTTCACACAATGTACAATGTTGCAAACATCTGTCATTCACCATTGTACAGTGGTACCTCGGGTTACATACGCTTCAGGTTACATATGCTTCAGGTTACAGACTCCACTAACCCAGAAATATTACCTCGGGTTAAGAACTTTGCTTCAGGATGGGAACAGAAATTGTTCTCCAGCGGCACGGCAGCAGCAGGAGGCCCCATTAGCTAAAGTGAGCTTCAGGTTAAGAACAGTTTCAGGTTAAGAATGGACCTCCAGAACAAATTAAGTACTTAACCTGAGGTACCAATGTATTCTGTGGTTGCAACACAGATTTTTATTACAGGAGTTAAGATACTGGCAGATATATTTTTGTTTCAGTTCCCAACAGTGCCTAACATGGATTTTGCCTCCCCACAACCCCACAAAGCTGCAACATACTGTATCAACACATTGTATTAAAATCAGCATCATTCTCATGATGATGGAACATGCAATACTAGTTGTCATTGCATTGAGTGGTGACAAGCAGAAGGATAAGTATAAATATTATAGTATTA
The DNA here is from genome assembly GCF_965113315.1 of Podarcis vaucheri. Taxonomy (NCBI): domain Eukaryota; kingdom Metazoa; phylum Chordata; class Lepidosauria; order Squamata; family Lacertidae; genus Podarcis; species Podarcis vaucheri. The sequence goes on from NC_138767.1 coordinate 50,306,819, forward strand.
TAGAACTGTAGCTGAAATGTGCCCTTGCTTTGTACAGTGTGTTGTGTGTTAATTTTCATTATTAAAATTGTCAAAGAACCTTAATAATTGACTTCCTTTCTGCCATAATATAGATCTGAGCCTTGAGCTTTCACAATATGCCACTGTGTTGTCAAACAAACATTGGAGAGGAAGTGAACTGCTTGTACAGCACAGTACTGTTGCTTCTTCAACATGCTGTCAGCAGTTGACAAAATACCTAAACAAAATTATAGAAGAATTAGCAAACATAGATCTTGATCTGGATTGCAAGCATGTATTTTTATAAGATGTAACACACAAATATTGTGTAGCAGTAATGGAAAAAGGTAAAATCAGATCTATTGATGGGCCACTTCCAAGCTTTTTTGCTTTTGGACATATGGTTTCTGTGGATTGGTATTTTTATCATCAGTCAGCCCCCAGATTCAGAGATGGAAACAAGCCTTTTACTTGTTTCACTTTCCCTTCTTCTCTTTCTAGCATGCTGCAATAACTCAAAGTCTTCACCTTAGAATAGTTTCCCAAAATGTCAAAGCCAGGCAACTCTGATTACTAAACTAGAACCTTAAAACAGCAATTTGAAGTTAGTTCAAGATGCTGGCTTGTTCCAAACATGGTAATCAATTTCATAGATGTAATAGGAAACTGGCTAATTGATTGGAGATGCTTATGTTTAACTGTGGTACACCAAAGATTGAAAGAGTTATATTTGTGGGAACAAGGATTGTTGATATTGTCATATTGAGTGCATGTGCAACAACTTCTGCCTTCTTTATCTTGAGTGAAAAATCTGGACTCTCACCAACATTCTGGATGAGAAGATCCTGCCATAAATACCCTCATGTAACCTTAATACAATGGCTTGCATTGTAAGCTACTTTGGGAGTCAGACTTGTCTAAACCAGGCTCTCAGGTCCATCTGCAGCAACTTCTGTCATCATCCTCTGGATGTAAGAGTCATTTTAAACTGGGTATAAATAAAAGTGATAGTCTATAAATCATACTGTTGGGAACTACAGTGAAGGTCTTGGGAAACATCACAATAGCGTCTACTCCACAAAACACATTAATTTATATTCTCTATCTGTCACTGGCTAAATGAATTTGTAGAAAGTTTAATGACAGCCTTTATACTTCATATTGAATAAGTTATTACTGGCCCTCACCAACTCATTAGCAGGAAAGTGACTGCATTTCTGATCCCTCCACCCCTTTGTGGCTCTACACTTCAATATTTCCCATTATGTCAGTTGAAAATTGAGAAATTTTCAGCTAATGTGGTATGAAATGATTGAATTTAAGGGACACAGATTAAAAAGATTTGCTTTCTAAAATATACTTGGCAGAAATGTAGTTTTTTGTAATATAACATCATTGCACATGGATGAATGGAACAGAAACCTTCAGATTACAATATGATGAAATCAATAGCAGGCTTAATGGAAAATGACAATGAAAACTATTTTAAATATAAATATAATAGAAAATCAATATTAAATTACTACTCAGAAGTCTTATGTCCAATAAAGGGTAAATATCTGAAAGTAAATTTAGTTGGTGTGATTCTCAAAGAGCAGATAAAATGTTTCTACCATTTCCATCTTCCGTTGTTAATCCTTCCCCCTCTGTTAGATTTACCATGCTACTTCAAGTGGGGTTAAAAGTAAGGTTTAAAGTGATGGATTGACCAAGACTTTCACAGCTTAGCTGTTTAGAGCAACAGCTGTGTAACAAGAGGTTAGGAAAGAAACCTCTGCATATATTGAGTAAGTTCTGAAAGGAAGCCGTGTGAAAGAAAGTTTCACTCATGCAAGGGAGTGGCACACACTTTACACTGAACAGTCCCAATGCTGAATCCTACTTGGGTTCCCCAACCCTTAGTAGGATATTTTGAGGGGGCACTGGAGATTCAAGCAGGCATAAGGATACAGAAAAACCCAGTTTTGTGCATCTCACAGTGCTTAAGATCCAGTCCATTGTCTTGTATGAATCAAGCTGATTAGATATATCTGTGTATTCAAAATAAAAACACAGCAAAATGAGGAAGCACAACTTATTCAAGGATGCATTCTGATGGTGCTTTATTCCATCTTCCTGATGTTTCCTTACCCGTTAAATTTTATATTTTGCATGCTCTTTCACAGACATAAAAGCCACTTATGCCAGATTCCACTATATAAAGTGAATAAATATTAACAATAACAATTACTACTACTATTACTCTTATTTCCAGAAGTTCAGTGGTCATTTCTGTGTTTTCAGGGAGGGGAATCCATTTGCAATCCCCTTAACTCAGAAAATTGTGAAGTTTTGTGTTGTGATTTTCCTGCAGTCTTCATGATCATACCTAAGCTTTAGCTTGGGGACTGCCACAGAGAATGCTCTTTTGGGTTACCTTTTACCAAGAAGAGCCTTTTAACACCAAAGAGGGTCTGTAGGAAAGGAGGTAATCTAAATCATGTAGGGCTTTACGTGTAGCTAATATGAACTCCAATATACTTTTAAAATTATTAAAAAGTATTAATCTTGATTCATATATATTCTGGTTCTAAATACATTTACTCTGAAGCAAACTCCATTGCTTTCACCTCAACACTTTTTTCAAGTACATGAGCCTATGCTAGCAGACTTAGGGTCACATAAAAACTGGCCAGAGAAGTAATAATGTTGAAATTAGCTGAGACCTGACCTTTCAAACTGTTTTGTGACAGATACCATCTGGGCATACAAGGAAAGGATATAGAAAAAGGTGTTAGACGTCTTACCCTTCTTTCTTTAGTGTGATCATTCGATATAAAAGAGGTTGCTGGAAGTTCCATTTCCTTTTACTATATGTTAAAGGTGCTGAATGTAACCTTTGTCACTGCCTCTTGAGAGCTCTTACACAAAGCCATTTTCATCTAAATTGAAAGCTTCTCATAGTCAATAATCACTTTATATAGAGGTCATATATCTTATCTATTGGTTCAGCTATCACATTAAGGTGCTTTAGTGTAGAGAATTCTTTTAGATGAGCTGCTTGATCTTGTTTGGTTAAAATCCAATGGTGTAGTGAATAAGTCACTTAATATCTACATAAAGTGGATCTGCAGGCAAGTATGATTAAGTCTTTTACTGATATTTGCTGTTCCATTTTTTTTTTAAGTACTTCCAGCAATGCAGCAAATGTGTCTGACATTTGGTTTCCAAAGCAAAAAAAATTAAAAATTGTAATTCTTATCAGAGAACCATGAAAAATGAATGAGTACTTTTTGCAAAGCTTTAACTTAATTGTTCCACACATCAACTTTTAAGCTGTGCATTTCAGCTTAGAACCCTGTGAAAGGCGACTACGTAATGCTTAGAATGGTGAATGACTGAACATCAGCTTGCTGTTGGAAGGTGCTAAGCTACTTGGCAGCAGTAGTTTTGAAAAGCAAGTCTTTCTGTTAACCCATTTCCTTAACACCGGGAAGCCAGTTAGTGCTCTGAACCAGGTTCTCTGTTCACCAATCATTCAGCTGATGTTTTGGAAAATATCTGTGTGAATTTGACCTTCAATAATCTAAATCGGGTTTAAGTCCTTTATCCACCTACCTGGGGGTAAGCCCCACTGAACAAAAACGTATACAACTGTGTCAGGAGCAAAGTTACCTTGCCTTTCTTCATATGCCAGAATGATCTGCACTATCAAAAATATAGTTGGAGGGAAAGGATCCAGAATGCTTTCCCCATTTGTTTTTTAAAAATAGAATAGCCTCACATTCAAAATATCATCACATTTTGGGCATGAATGACATTCAGAGTAAAAAAAAATTCAAATGGAAGGTAAGCAATGCTCAGAATTAACTACTCAGCTGTTTTTTCATTGCAACTAGTCCTTGAGGTAGCTACCGTAAAATTATAATACAGTTAAAAATAATTTAAAACAATACATTAAAACTTCAGTAAATTTAAAACATGGCACATAGCAAATAAAGATAAATAAACATATATCCATTTAAGCCCAAATACGTTTCAGGGAGAAGAGAGAAATATCATGGCCAGCTTGCTAAAAAATTAGGAGAGCAGTACTAGTGAGTCTCCCTTGGTAGGAGGCTTTTGCTCCCGCTTAATATACTTCCTCTCTTTGCTTGATATACCAGGGTATGAATATGAACTCTCCACACTGAATCTAGGTGGTAACATAGCTCTTGAAATGCCTTCAAGTGAAAAAAGAGATCACAGTAGGGAAATTGACAAAAAGTATTAACTCAGATATTGAGTTGTGCCTAGGATTTTCGGCATACTATTATTTGATTTGCAGATAGACTTGTTTAAACCTTTCAGACATTAAACCTTTATTCAAAGGAATGGTTTTTGCTGCAATCTACTTATCTGGGAGGAAGCCCCACTGAGTACAGTGGAATGTACTTCTGTGTAGTAAATAAGCATAGGGATAGGATGAAAGGCTACATGTTGAGAATATAGAGCCACGAAGGCATATTGTGATGGTCAAATTGGAACCTAGAACTGCATGCCCACTTTCGTATAGTTAAACAAAATTATGGAAACTTTATTGTAAAGATTATCCTGCCATGGTAAATAACACTTGGGAGTTTAATTGTCCTCGTGCTTCCCCCATATTTGGCTATTCTTATCCTTGTTCTGTCATTTTCAGATCCTGTTTCTGATAGCATGTCATAAAAATAAGTAAAGGTAAAGGTACCCCTGCCCGTACGGGCCAGTCGTGACCGACTCTGGGGTTGTGTGCTCATCCCACTTAAGAGGCCGGGAGCCAGCGCTGTCCGAAGACACTTCTGGGTCACGTGGCCAGCGTGATGAAGCTGCTCTGGCGAGCCAGCACCAGCACAGCACACGGAAACGCCGTTTACCTTCCCGCTATAAAGCGGTCCCTATTTATCTACTTGCACTTAAGGGTGCTCTCGAACTGCTAGGTGGGCAGGAGCTGGGACCGAATGGCGGGAGCTCACCCCGCCGCGGGGATTCAAACCGCCGACCATACAATCGGCAAGTCCTAGGCACTGAGGTTTTACCCACAGTGCCACCCTTGTCATAAAAATAAACCTGGTTTTATCAATGGAACTCTGACATTTTGTAAAGCTATTTTATAAACTACCCAAATTATGTATAAAACCTGAGTAACTGATTTCATTACAGTGAAATTGTCAAGATTTCCCACACAGCCATTTGCTTTTGCTAGAAAGAAAATAACATACCTACTGTTTTCCCGGATCTTTGTCGAGAAATGTTTTCTATTGTTACAGCACTGGCCAAATTTGTTAGTTTTTATGCCATTGATGTTTTGTTGTTGAACTTTCTGTGTTGCTAGCTGCTATGTGCTTATGCATTCTTCATTAGAAGGGCTAATTCTGGGCCAAACTACTTGTTACATTAAAAAGTGTACTTAACCAACATGCTTTACACTGCTTTTTCTTTTAAAGAAACACAGCAGCTGTAATTCAAGTTCCTGATTATTATCATTACTATTATTGTGAGCCCACATGCTAAACCCTGTCCCCGGAGCCCACCACCCAGAAATGAGACATGACAACAATGTGTGGGATTAACATTGGGCCACAACTTTATTGAATAAAAGTTGATCTTTTATATTTATATGTAATTTTAATTCCATAAAACTTTATTTTTTATTGTTAAGTATACAACTGACAATAAAAAATAAAGTTATATGGAATTAAAACTACATATAAATATAAATTATAAATGAGCATACTTTTAACATTTCCATGTAATTTATTCTTCATGCTATCTGAGTGGTTGGAAACAAACAGTTAGGACTTGCAACTGATATGGTATAGTCGCTTCCCATGCCAATGCCCATGGCCTCCTGGGAAGAAGCATGTGTGGGATAAAGGTAAAGGGACCCCTGACCATTAGGTCCAGTGCCTATGTTTTACTTTTGTGATTTTATTTTTATTTTTTTTAATAATTTTTATTAACTGGCCAATCACATCAAATTAAATCATATCACATAAATTCCGAATTACAAAGCCGAATTTTAAATTTTGTTGGGGGGGACCCATATTTCAAGATCCGAAGGGGGATTCTGATCATCTTCTTGCTGCTGCGTTAATGTCCCAATCAGTCCAAATCAGTCCAAACAAAGTTCATAGTTCTATCCCATCTTATCTTGCTGTTTCCACATCACATCTTGTTCATATATTTTCTTTTTTCTTTATGATCTCTTCTGATAGTCTCCTTAAGCCGATAAACACCAATAGTAATAATAGTCCTGTGTGAATTTTCCGTTCTTCCAATCCTCAAATCGAGATGGTTTCCATATATCATCTCCTTCATAGATAACATCACTCTTTCCATCATAGTCTCGTAAAGCTGTCGCTCTTAAGTCCCACCGAGGAGTTTAACCCACAATATATAAACAGCTCTATTTCTCTCTTTCTCCTCCCAGACTCAAGACCTCCGACAGAACTTCCCAATATGGCGACGGCATTTTTAACTGCGTCATTCCAAAGCTCTTACACATTCCACGCTCTTCTTAAAACGTGCTTTGGTTCGAAGGTTTATCTCCACACAGACTTAAATCCACAGCTTAAGTCCTTAAAACGACATTTCTGACTCATAAGGGGAAGGGATTCTTGTTTAATCACATAGGGAAAGAAGGAAGAGGTTTTTCCCCCTCCCCCATCAGTCATTTGCCGTACCTTGTCTTGGCGTATATTCTCATGTTTTATTCTTATCTTGTTTTGTCAGAGATCTCTTCTGTTAGCAGTCTTTACTCCCCCTTCTTTCTTGAAACATGTGCATTTCTTTCATCCAAATTGTTTCCTTTGAAGTTCTGCATCTAGTGGCGCGAATCAGGGACGGCGTTCAGGAGTGCCGAAATCCCACAGGAGGGCTGTGTGCCTAGTGCCCCCACCCACACAAATTCGGGGGTGGTATAGGGCACAGCAGGCAAGGGCCGTCCCCCCCACAATCCTGGGGGGGTTAAGGAGGCTAATTACCCCCATCATAGCCTCCAAATTACCTCGTGTGGGTCGGAGAGATGTTATTGTCAGCCATCTTCCAATGCACCCCCTAGTGGCCCCCCTTACTTTTGTGATTTTAAATCTTTGCTAGGGTTCTTTCACCAAAGAGTACTTGCCTCAAACTTGGATCCTAGCATCAAATCCAGGGAATTCTCCTTTTATACCTATTTTTCCCTTGCTACCAACAGCATGTTGTTATGAGAAGTAACTGTGTATGTTGCCCAGATCACCAGGGCATCCCCCAGATGTTTGCCAGCGCAGTGAGAGAAGCAAGCTTGTAGAATCAGATTTAATATCTGGGTCTCCCTGGGTCTCCCTGTGCAGGACCTGTTGTAGTTGGTACCACAACTGAAGGTGGCAATGGACACAACTGAATCCCACTGACGTTACCTGGGCTTCTGATACCGTAATTGATTTAGGAGCACAATTGCCATTCCACAGAAATTCTGTACCTGCTCCTTCAGAAGGAATGAAATCCCATCCAGAGCTGATTAAAAAAAAAAAACAATTCCTGGTGCTGGGAACTATCCATCCATTCATCCATAGGGTATCTGTCTTGCTAGAATTAATTTGTAGTCATCCAGTTGGTAGCCCTCATTCAGCCCATGACTTGTATCCAGGCACTGGATTAGGATATGAGCAGCTTGTCCTGATCCAGATGTCACAGAGAAATAGAGTTAGTTAAGATCAGCATAGTAGTGACACCTTCTTGCCCAGCATGTCCTAGCAGCTTCATATAAATATTAAATAGCAATGAGAATAAAATTGTGCACCGTGGCATTCCACGGATAAGCTTCCAGAGGACTGAGACATGGGTATTCAATACAGCTCTCTGGAACTATCCCTTTAAGGTTGAATGGAACTGTAAAACTGTGTCTACATCTCATAGAGATGGTCCAGGAAGGCACCATGGTCAACACTATCAAAGTTTTCTGAGAGATTCAGTAGAGTCAGCAGGCAAACATCCTCACTGTTCCTCTCCTGACGGTTATCCTTCAGGGTAGCCAAGGAAATTCGTTCCCAAGTTTGATCTGTATCTAGACTGGAATAGGTCAAGATATAAACATCTTGGAGACAGAGGTAGAGTCTTCTCCATTGTGGCACCCTGAACGTTGGAATTTGTTCCTTGCAGAGATGTAGTTATCACTCCCATTGGCAGCTTTTTGCCACCAACCTTTCCTTCAGGCCTTTGGCAGTTGAACATTATTTGGAATGTAACAGTTGATATGGTGTTGCTACTGCAATGATATAATGTATGACTGTAATTTGCTGTTGTCCATGCATTAATACAGAGAAGTGTATTGTCCATAGAGGTGTTCTGGGATAGGTGATGTACGTTTAGTGATCTGACCAGGTTAAGTAATAACTACAGAAATCTTCTAGGAAGAAGTCAAGCTTGCCTCATGTTCAACTAAATTGTGAGTCCTATAACTGTTGTGAGATCATAACTGTAAAACAAATTATATTCTTTCACATTTTCTAATGTTTAAGTGGCAGTTTCATGAAGGGATGAAAAAAAAAATACCTACTTCAAAGTGAGTGTGTTTGGATAACTCTCTGGTTAATAAATTCTACTACTGATCAATATTCAGTACCACTAACTTCCCAACATTTTAAAGAACTAGATTGGACTCAATGTGCTTTGACTTTTGCCCTTGCCTCCTGCATCTACTATCTCCAGTTCTTATAATGTCCATTTTTCTCTTCATCTTTGCCTCCATTATTTTGAACTTTGCATCTCTCCCTCTCACCCGCTCATCACTTACTTCCCACTTTTTAAATACTTTCACTTATATTGTTTCTTCCCTATAGCCTTCAAACATGCCATTCCCCCTTCTTTAAAATCTTATTTGACCTCTCAATCCTTTCAATTATCCAATATATTTTATACTCATTGTCTTAAAACTTACAGGAGTGTATCTTACTTGCTAAGTCTACAGTTCTTAATCTTTCTCATGGAAGTATTCCCTAGACTCCTTCAATCTGCTCCTGTCCTTTTCATTCTACTGAGAGCAGTCATGAAAAAAATCAGAAATGATCTTCCGGCTTCTAAATCTCAAGGTCTCTATACTACCCTTATTCACAAATTTAAGGTCCCTTTTACTTAAAAAATATTAAAGCAGGAAACAAGTCAATGAGGTAGTAGGACTGTTGGACAGAGTAAACGGTGTGCTAAAAGAAGGTTGCAGAAACATAATTGTATATCCATTTCCATTAGAGTTGTAGGGAAGATACCAGTATCTGTATAGGCTTCTTTAGGGATTCTGAAGAACTGAGGCATAATTTCTGGCATAATTAAAAATTACAAAATCTCTAGTTCTGGAAGGCATGCTCCTTTATACAAAATTTGCAACTTCTCCTTAAAATTAGCCTCTGGTCTGTAGGATTGGAAAGTCAGTATAATGATTAAGAGAGAGGAGGATAGCTAATATGGGGTGGGATCTAGTCTAGCCAGCTTAACATCTCTTTCAGGTATGCTGGTGAAAAAAGTTATGTAAGCAAGCGTATTGGGGATCAGCTCTTGCTTATGGTAAACTAGATTCAAGTAGGTAGCCGTGTTGGTCTGACGCAGTTGAAATAAATTAATAAATTAAAATTGTCCAGTAGCACCTTAGAGACCAACTAAGTTTGTTCTGGGTATAAGCTTTCGTGTGCACGCCCGGGTATCTGAAGAAGTGTGCATGTGCACGAAAGCTTATACCCAGAACAAACTTAGTTGGTTTCTAAGGTGCTACTGGACAATTTTTTAATTTTTTAATTTATGGTAAACTGGTATAGCTTAAGCAAAGTCCTGGCCCACTTCTAGAGTTCTTAGTGTGTCTAAAAGGGTGCAAAAAGGAGTGACTGGTGATAGCCAAACCCTGCTTGTGGTTTGTTTCTCTTCAAACAAACCACAATTGGTAGCCAAGTTTTGTTTGTGGAGAACCATGAGCTTGGGTTTGGGCATCACGACAAGCCAGACTCACGTCTTGTTTTTCAGTGGTGTGGCAGCAGTAGGCGCAGAGGAGGAAAGCAAAGAGAACTGTGTGCACACCATAGGTTCACATTAAATGATAGTTTCTTTTAAACTATAGTTTAATGTGATGTGCAAAGTGGGCTTGTGCATTTTATTTCTCATTTCTTTGCCGAGTATTCCTTTAAAAAACAAACAGTTTTCTTATAACAAACTGAGTAGGAGGTTTGTTTACATAAGTAAAAAGTGTTCCTATACAAACACCAACGCTTAACAGCATTTTTTTAAAAATACAGTAAAAAAAACTTCAGCTATTTCAAAGAGAGAGAAAAAATTAAGTACTCAGAACAGGAGTGTGAACTCACAATCTTGAAGAGAAAGCGTAGCAAACCAGTTGTTCCTTAAGACTGTGAGGTGCTATAGCTTGGAGGAATATGTTCTCCTCTGTATTATTTGTCAAGAATTACTAATGAAGATGACCAACATATCAAGTGGTAAGGTTTGTTCTCATTCACCATCTAGAATACATTAGAAAGCATAATAAAGAAAAAAAATCACATCATACAGATGACCATGCAAAACTATGGTGGAAATTTTTACTACTTGATAAAATGATAGTAATCTGTATTGAGAAACTTACAGGATCTAAACTTTCAGTGACTAATCGGGATGCAAGAGGAATTTCCAAAGGGTACACTTTATGGCATGAAATAAAGATTTGGTGTAAACACTCCTTTTTTTATAGTCTCATGCTGACTGTTTGATAAATGACAGAATCTGTATTGTAGAGAATTAATGAAGAGACCAGTAGGCAGTGCCTCATGAGTCTGAAAAATGAACAGCATGTTAGCAGGAACATGAGATGAGAAGTTTTATATTGGATGAAAAAATCTGTTAAGATGGCTGAATAAGAGAGGTCCATCAAAGCCATCACTATAGACCCAATTACATGGAGCATGATTTACTGTTTTTAGCTGTGATCTGATGCCCTCTTAAACAAAGCTGCAACAACTAATTTCAGAGGCGCTTGGCATTGGTTTAAATTACTGTGCTGAAAATTTCTGTGGCATACCCCCCCAACCATTCTCTCTCAATTAATGAGAAAATAGATTGTTTTCAAAAATTATGAAACAGAAGAAATGTTGGTGAAATTCTCATGATTGGGATGCAGAGCTTCTGTTGTACTTACTTTTGAGGTGGTCAGTGTTTGTTTTTGTTTTTTGTGAGTATATATTGTTAGGAATGGGGGGGTGCAAATTCCCCATAAAGTGTACCAAATTCCTCCCATAATACCGCATTTACTCAAATGTAATGCACACCCTTTTTTTGGCCAAATTCGGTCGCAAAAAATCAGGGTGTGAATTAGATTCTATGGCACATTAGATTTGCTAGAGTTAATAATGGTAGGAGATTACTACCCAGTGTAAAAGCGCAGGCTGAATCAGCTTCCTGTCCAGGAATTGCCTAGGGGAGAAAAACCATCATATAGTACAAAGGAAGTTAACGGGTGATTGACACAGTTACTGTGTGATGGGCAGCAGAGGACTGTGAGGCTCTTCTCCCATGAAGGGATAGTGAGCTGAGACAAAGGCCAGGTTTAGGATTTCAGTGTAAGCTGGGAAGGGAATGGATGACAGGGGGCATGATGTCACACGGGGTGTGTGTCCTTTTAAAACGGAGGTTTGGAGGAAACAGTGGGAGAACTCCATGCACACTGGCTAGGAGAGGCTGAACTGAGAGACCGGGAGGCATGGCTGGCTTCTGCTCTGGACCCAAGCTTGCTGAAACTATGAGCGGAACAACAAGAGACACTATTGGGGTGTAATGTTCTGCATTCCCTCCACTTACACTCAGGTGTAAATATGTGTAAAGCAGGCATCGGTAAACTCAGCCTTCCAGATGTTTTGGGACTACAACTCCCATCATCCCTAACAGGACCAGTGGTCAGGGATGATGGGAATTGTAGTCCCAAAACATCTGGAAGGTCAAGTTTGCCTATGCCTGGTGTAAATAAACCAAATTTGTTAAAGACACTACAGTCTCCGCCGTGTCTCATTCCAAAGGAACACAAACCCTGGTTAAGTGTCAAGACCACTGGAATGTTGCTAGCACTCAGCAAAGATTGGGGTGGCCTGTAACAATATCATATGTGCTGGTCTGCATTCTTCAGTAAACCTTACCATGTTATCACCTGGGCTTTCCAGTAACCACAAGAAGCTATGGGGGCTGTCCATTTTGCTCCTGTCAGTAGAAGCTCAGTAGGTATCTTCTGTTTCAGCTTTTAAACACCTGATAAAAACTTTTCTATTCCATCAGAATTCTGCAGACAATTAAAACACATTGTTTGTACCATAATAGTTAGCTGATTTCTGAGCATAACTTTTAAAATATGGTTTAGTTCAATATATAATTGTTGTCAATTGCTCTGGTTTCGTTTAATGAAAATCTGCATAGAATTTTTTTTTATAAATATATAAACTTGTGGGATGTGCTACAGACAAATGATTACTAATTCTGTACCAACACTATACAATCCACCTTTGTGGATTTTCTGAGTTTTCTGTTTTGTTTTCTGATTTTTTTCTCTTTGTGACTGGTAAGTCAGTTCTGTGGAGAGAAAGCAAAATCATTTATTGGCGGATTGGCCAATTGTGTTAACTTCCTGCAATACCATGCTGTATTTTATTTTTAAAGTAGCTCAAGAATGCAGAAGTTTAAATAACATTCAGATAAACAAGGATTTACAACTCCATGGGATTTAACAGCAAATGAATCATACCATCACTTTCAGCACTTGATGGTGGGTTTTGAAATCCAAGGGAAGAGAAAACAAAAGTGTAGGCTCTTCATTTATAAATTAATATAAGACATTTTAGTAGGAGATAGAAAGTACATTTCAGTCATAGTAAAATTGGAGTGGGTGACTTCTTTAGGTGGTATAAAGTAGAAGTGAACTTTTTGAAAGGACAGACTTCTTTTATTGGTGTAATAGTTTAACAGCAAGGAAAAGGGCAAAGTAGAAAAAAATTACAGAGTAGGCCTAGAGACTATTTCAAATACTCTTCTTGAAGTGCAATGGTATTGAAACCCTAACAATAGAAATTATATAAACCCTGACAATAGAAATTAAAGTTAAAAAAAAGGAGAATAGGGAAAGAAAGGCTACCTGTTAAATACAGACACATGCAATGTCTGGAGTTCTTGTCCTACTTAACTCATTTGGGATATCTATCATAAACAGCAAATATACACTTTCTAGAGGATTGTTAAAGTTAAGCTTGCATAGCAACTCAACTTTGGCATATCTTATTTTCATCTGTTGTCATCCGTTGTCATCATGTATGGTTTAGTTCCTGAAACGGGCAACAAGCATATTAAAATTGTTTGTTTGTGTTGCACTTTTTGCCCCACTAATAAATGAGCAGTCATCAGATACTTCACTAGTACGGAAACACTCATGTAGAATAACAGCAACTACTGATTTGCACAGGCTATGTAAGGTTAAGAAACAATGTTGCAATCACTGTTGGATTAAAAGTTTTCAAAATTTGAGATGTGTAACAAAACGAGAGAAGTATAAATACTGGAGAATAAACTGTTTTGAATTATTTCCTCAGTGCATTCACCCCAAAATGTTGCTGCTTTCAGATGAAGTTGCCCAGTAAATACAAAATAGCAAATTTCAGTTGCCTTGCAATGTGTTAAGTATGTTTTAGTTCGATTAAATCAGCTCACATGGTCCATTATTATTTTTATTTTAGTATTTGCATTTGTTAGTCACTATCAAAAAAGATAGGTGCTCACACCCCTTAATTGTCTAAGCAGCTTGTAGCAATTGTGAAGATAAGCGATAGAGAGGACAAAATGTGGTAAGACTGATCTCCTTGAAGCTTATATGGGTTTAGGACTAGTGCTGATGCTGTAGCTTGATTTCTAAAATTCTGTTAGCATGACTGCAGTGGCTCATTCAAATTAATGGCAACAACATTAGGGCAAATTAAAGGAAATACAACTGCCTGTTCATTACATAATGTCAGTCTGGACAGCTGCGGTTATTTTTCATGGTTTCACTTGCATTAATTCAGGCAGACATATCAATAAGTCTTGCCAACTCTTGCTGCTATGGTGCATTTGTTTTCTCTCTTTATCCCCTTTCCAAACTTCATTCTGCTTCTCTTGCTAAATATATGCTCTACATTTTCTATATGTCAGTATTGTGTAATATATAAGTTCCCTATGAGATAAACTTAGATAAGCCAACTATAAATTGTGTGTATTCCTTTTATCCTGATATAAAATATTGCGGATTTTTAGATTATAGGATTTTATATCTATATGCCTGTATACACACACACACAGGCACACAAGTGTGAACATTAAACATACTGTGACAACTAAACACCAAACCACAGTTTCCAGACATTAGTCTCCATAGCTTTACTTTTACTTATTTAGTAGAAAACGACAATTGGGGAGCACCATTGTTTATCCTGCATGCCTACAGCCAAAAGCTGTGCTAGCTTTCAGTGACATGTGGTTGTGAGAAGCTTAAATTTAAAACATTTGAATGTGCTTTTTTGTTTCTTACTTACTGCTAAACTACAGCTACTTATCCTTCAGTTTGCAAGTGTTTTACAAACTTAATTGCAAGTGTTTTCAGGAAAGTCTGTGTTCTTTTTCTTAATTCAGCAGATGGAGAATTTGGCTTTGAGAGTGTTTGCATGTTCTATACTTAGAATAAAAGGTAGTTTTGATAGCTGCTGAGACCCTAATTCATCTTAAAACTTCATCTCCTACTTTTTGGCTATCTATTAATCCTATTTAACAGATATCTTTAAGTCTGTGCACTGCTCCCCGTGCATGCGCAGACGCGGCGCTTTGCCATGCATCCTTTTCAGCTAGCGGCTGGGGCTGTGGAATGGATCCTGGCCGCAAAACAAGGTACGACTGTATATGGTCAAGTAGGGCATGAGGAAAGAAGACACTTCATCTCCTTTTCCTTTCTACTGACTACACTGCAGAGAGCAGGGAAATTCAGTTCTGCTTGGTTCTGTTCTGCCAACATGTTCCCTGCAGGAAACTTGCTAGTGAAGTGTGTAGGATAACCAGTCTCATATAACTAGCATGTTTCGAGTCTAATAAATGTACAAAAAAGGTGTTGATGCCATAGATCAAGCCTGACGGGACAGCTTACTCTGTGTGCCTTCACTTGTTTAACTGGACTTAAGCCCTATGGCTACCAGCAAAGTTTAAGGGCACTGTCATTCAAGTAGTATGGGTGCGCCCATGTGATTATGTGGGAAAGGGCTTACTTGCCTCCCCAATATTTTATTCAAGTTGGCACCCATGTCTGAATTCATCCATTAACTCTCAGAGGCTCCTTCAAGCACCTGACGACATAAACATTCATGCTTCTCCTTTTGAAGTTGGCAATTGCCATCTTCTAAGTTTTGCTAGTAGTTAGTGGTTATTTTATACATTAACGTATATAACATTAATGTACAATATTTTATACATTAAATTAATTTATACATTATACTATTACTGATGTGTCCATGTCAGAAAATGACTGACATATGATTATTTTAAAATGAAAGATGGGTTTTCTCCTGCTTTATGATTCCTTGTTAAAATCTGACATGCTTGTTTAACTGAACTGAAGCCCTAAGGCTAAATTTCTAAAAGTCTAAGAAAAATGCAATTGATGGCCACTCACAAAGCAATATAAGTCACTATTGAGAGTGGTTGGTGGAGGGAGTGGGTGTTTGAAAAAAAAAGGTTATAGCTAAGGTGCAGTTTTCAATCCTCACAGATATTTTATAATGTGGCCAAGTGATTGCTTGTAGGAGTATTTTCTCAGAAGAAAAGGGTGTGAAGCATTTTGGAATGATATTGAGGTCTGTGGGTATGTAATAGGCATCTTAGAAAACAGCAACAGAGAGAGAATGGGTTACAAAATGTGAAGCAATTAGGAATCTGGAATCAAATGATGTAGCCTGAGGAAGGGCATTTGTCTGCTTCAGTGAGTTACTGTAGTTGCAGCTCCATCTGCTGCAATGCAATGCAAATTTAACTGTATTTTTCTGAGGTGTATGTTCAAACACAAAAGTTTCAAGATTTCTGGTATGGTAAAATTATCCATTCTGATTTTGTCTTACATTGTCCTAACACTTTCATTGAAAGAAGTGGATTCTAGTCAACAAAAGGTTATGCCAAATTAAGTTAATCTCTAAGGTTTCTCCCCCCCCCTTTTTTTTCTTTTTTACTACAGGACCTTAAGATGTGATATATAATGATAGTTACAGATTTACATGTGTTAGAGGATATAGTCATTATTTTAATGATTGTCATTCTAGACCTAAATGTAATACACATTTGTTGCAAGCACTCTCACTTAAACAAATGTCACCATCACTTATACTTTACTAATGGAAATAAAGAGGTCCCTTCTACAATTCCTGGTCCGACTGCACTGGCTACCAATTAGTTTCCGGGCCCAAATCAAAGTGTGGGTTTTGACCTATAAACAGCTCATGACCACAATACTTCAAGAACCGCCTCTTTCCATATGAACCTACCCAGACCCTGAGATCATCTTCTGAGGCCCTTCTTCATGTGCTGCCTCCTTGAGAGGCGGGTGGCAACACTAGAATGGGCCTTTTCTGCAGTGACTTCCCGTCTGTGGAATGCTCTCCCCAGGGAAGTTCGCCTGGCACCTTCATTACAATGGTACCTCGGTTTAAGAACAGTCCTGTTTACGAACTATTCAGTTTACGAACTCCGCAAAACCGGAAGTAGTGTCCCAGTTTGCAAACTTTACCTCGGTCTAAGTCTAAGAACGGAAACTGAAAGGTGGAAGGGCACTGGCTGGGGGAGGCCTCATTAGGGAAAGCACGCCTCTGTTAAATAATGGTTTCGGTTTAAGAACGGACTTCCAGAATGGATTAAGTTCATAAAGCAAGGTACCACTGTACATACCTTTAGGTGACGGACAACAGTGTTCCTTTTTAACCAGGCCTTTGGTTGATTTGATTGACATTCTGTGCCATTTTAAAATGTGTGCATGTGTGTGTTGGAGGGGGGTTATTGGGCTGTTGTTTTTATATTTATTTTGTATTTTGTGGTTTTATATTCTGATTTCAGGCATGCGGGTGGCACTGTGGGTTAAACCACAGAGCCTAGGATTTGCCGATCACAAGGTCGGCAGTTCGAATCCCCGCGATGGGGTGAGCTCCCGTTGCTCGGTCCCTGCTCCTGCCAACCTAGCAGTTCGAAAGCACATCAAAGTGCAAGTAGATAAATAGGTACCGCTCCGGTGGGAAGGTAAACTGCGTTTCCATGTGCTGCTCTGGTTCGCCAGAAGTGACTTAGTCATGCTGGCCACAGGACCAGGAAGCTGTCTGCGGACAAACGCCGGCTCCCTCAGCACATAGAGTGAGATGAGCACCGCAACCCCAGAGTCGGTCATGACTGGACCTAATGGTCAGGAGTCCCTTTACCTTTTTATTCTGATTTCATTCTGTGAACCGCCCTGAGACCTGCGGGTATAGGGCAGTATATAAATTAAACAAATAATTAATAATAATAATTTACAAAAAAAGCCACAAAAGACTTCTCACCTCCTACTTTCAGTAGTAGCAACCATCTCTCACCCAGTCATTTGACACTTGAGATACATATTTTAGGACCCATCCTTTTCTCTTGATGGAAATCTGTTTTTGATACTGTCTTTTAAAATTGTTGTAACTTACCCTGGGACCTCATGGTAATAGGTGGGTAAGAAATTGGAAAACTCCCCCAAAGATCAGAGGGCCCTAAGGAACAGTGCATTGTGAAGTGGAAAGCATTGCTGCTGCTCAAAGAGAAGATACCTGCATCTGACAGCATGCAGAACTGCACACACGGGCTTTTCTGGATGCCAAAACTGGATGGGATTTTGAACACTTAAAGCAGTGAAATGAGTATTCTAGAGACAGATAAAAGAAAAGAAATGGGTGGAAATAGCTAAGCATAATAGTGGTGTGCACCATTATGTTAACTATAATACATTGCTAATAATCATTGGACTCTGGCAAGAAGGAAATACATCTGTTTTTGTTTGGTTTTCTCAATACATTATAAACACAATAGCATAATTTTGCTTACCTTGCTGCAATTGGTTTCAGGTGCTTCTTGGTGCGAAAGAAGAGGCTTAAGTCCATTTATATCCCATCTTTCTGTCAGCAGATGCTTAAGATGGGGAACAGTGTGTAATGGAATGCAGTATTTTTGGAAAGCTAATTAAATACATCACCAATAAAACAAACAAAGTGCAGGCTGAAATGGCAGATGAAATACTATATTAAAATTAAACACAGTAATTTGAAGACTCCTTCCGTAACAGACTTGTCTTTAAAAGTTGGGGAAACATGGAGCTCCTGAGTAGAGTTCCATTGTGTGGGCACAACACTATGTTCCTTACAATCATGCCTCGGGTATAGTGAGCTGCATAAGAGTGCCTCCTTGACTGATCTTGAATGATGGGTGGGTTCATAGGTAGCAGAGTTTCCTTTAAGTCTATGTACACACTACCGTTTACTCTGGCTCCAGTGTGATCCCACTGCTGGTTTTTTGAAGCTATGTACACATGTTGTTCTCCACAGTCCATATCTATCCTGTAGTTTTCTTGAGAAATACTTCTGTTTGATGCATTTGACCTCAAACCTGCTTCCATCCTATTTGAAATTTAAAGCACATTCACTTCTCCAATGAAACTGAGGTGTGTACATTTAAGTCAGCCATTGCACATGCACATATGATAACTATGGGAATAGGAGCTGGGCAGGGGGGAAGTGGAGGTGCGGGGAAACTGAATGTGCATGGGATACATACATCCCCACCTACTTTATGTTGTGCACAGCAATTTGCAAATGCAACTTGAAATATAGCAGGTGGTGGTGGGTTCTACCGGAATACTGCTATGAGATTGAGGAAGGGGGAAGTAGGCTGTATTCTAATTCCTGGGCCCAACAACTGTTAAAATTTAAGGATTCAAATTCGTGGAATAGCCAGACAATTGATAGCCTAGGTAAGGGGCCGTTAAGAAACCAAAGGTTTCAGAGAAACAGTTTATGCCCCCTCCAATAGTAATAGCCTAGGCCCTTACACATAGCCAAAAGATTGTGGAAATCTGCTAATTAAAAAGGAGATTGCTTTGCTTTTTCTGGTAGACTTGGCACAGTAGAAGGGACTCTCACTATGCATTTTGAAAGTGCCAGGAAGTATGGTATGTGACTAAGTCTTGTTGGAGGAATGGTGGTAAGTTATGTTGGCTAGGGAGTTTGCCTTTTTAGAGAGACTTACCCTAGAATGGGAGGCTCATGTGAGAGAACGAAGCCCTATCTAAAGCAGATGGCAACCCTATTTCATTGTTGTCATTCTTGTTGTACAGGAGTGCTCATGTTCAGACAATGATTCAGAATTTCCACTACAGTGGTACCTCAGGTTAAGTACTTATGGTAATTCATTCTGGAGGTCTGTTCTTAACCTGAAACTGTTCTTTAGCTAAAGTGGTGCTTCAGGTTAAGAAGTCTCCCGCTGCCGCCACGCCGCCGGAGCATGATTTCTGTTCTCATCCTGAAGCAAAGTTCTTAACCTGAGGTACTGTTTCTGGGTTAGCGGAGTCTGTAACCTGAAGCGTATATAACCTGAGGTACCACTGTTTTTCCTTGGAATTGGATAGAAAGGAGAAAGAGAGATGTGCATTATCCACATATTTAAACCCCCACATCGGCTCTTCCAGTGGCTTCATGTAGATCTTAAATGACAAAGGGAATAAAATGGAGCCTTGGGTGCCATACTGTAAACAAATGGACACAACAACCAGCAGAAATCCCCAAGAAATGCCTTCTGAAACCTATCCTCCAGGAAGGACTTGAGCTATTGCTAAGCACTCCAGGAGGGATGCAGTATCAAAACTGCTGAAAAGTTCGACAGAATCAATACTAATGTGACTAATCACTATCACCACCCCATGTCAGAGTAGGGGTAGCACAAGTATGAAGCTAGGCAGGCAGAATAGCCTGGGATTGAGCCTAAAGAGGAGCAGCAACCTTACAATCTTGGCAATAGGTGAACAAATATGTTTTATTCTAAAGAAAGCAGTGCTCCAAAGTTTTTGTGTCATACCCTGCATGAATATTCTGTTTATACTATGCACCATCTAAATAGCTGGTTTTTTTCTGATTGGTAATAGGTATTTCTAATAAAGATTAGAACAGTTACTGCTTGGTAAAGATGATTATTTGTAAGATTGCTAATTTGCAACATTTCTAATGTGCAGGCTGCTTTAACCTTTTTGCTACTGGATTTTTGCCAGCATCCCACGTTTTAAACTTCTGTTTTCATTTTAGTGAAATCAGCACATTAGACATTCATTCTCAGGTGTTTGTTTATATCCTTGACCTTGGGAAACAATTATCAGCTTCAAAATATCCTTACACTAGACAGTATTGGTGCAAAATTATAAAGATTAAAAACATATCTCTTAAAATACAGCTGGGTACATAGCTACACTGACAAAATGTATTGCATGCAAAGTTCACACATGGACACGTCCCCCCCCCAACTGAAGAAGTTACAGTAAATCAATCCCCCCGCCCCAGTTTTTGCTCTTTGCTTCCATTGACCATTAATATTCTCCAAAGGACAATATTTGTCTCCCTCATAGCCAGAGGTTCCTTGCACTAGTTTATTGATTTTTTTGTGAAAAAACAAAATGCCACCCATTCACCTGCTAAGCCCTTAGGTGCTAAACCTGCATGCAGAGACAAGATAATTGGGTTTAGCTGCAATGAGAAGTGTATTTTCCTACATATACAGTGCATCAAAGGAAAAAAAGACTTTGGCCATCCCACTCGCCAATGCACCCAGTGTGTTTTGAATATACAGCAGTACTTTGTTTTGCAACCAGGATCCATTCCACAGCCCCAGCCACTAGCTGAAAAGGATGCAGGGCAAAGCTCCGTGTCTGTGCACGCACACAGAGCGGTTTGTGCTTCTGCACATGCACGAAGCGTGATTTAGCACTTTGCCACAGATGTTCACCAGAACAGACGCTAGACGAGGCAGACGTTTGCGGAGGTATTACCGTATGCAATTTTGGCTTAGGTGCTATCTCCAGAACATAACCCCTGTGTAAGTTGAAGGTTTACTGTACTAAAATAAATTAAAACTGCATTTTATGATCAAATGTTTAGGATTGACAGATTGTCAATGAAATATATTTTCTCAAAACGTTAAGGACTCTCTCCTTTGTTGGATTTTTTAAAGCAGAAGTTGGATGGCCACCTGTAATGGATACTTCAGTTGAAAATCCTGCATTTCAGGGGGTTGAACTAGATGACTCTCAGAGTCCCTTCCAACTTTGCAATTCTATGTTTTAAGAACATAAGAATAGCCTGTTGGATCAGGCCATTTAGTCCAGCATCTGGTTCTTAGAATGACTATTCAGATGTCTGTGGGAAGCCCATAAGCAGGACCTTGGTAGAAGAGCAATCTTCCCTTCTATGGCTTCCAGCAACTGATATTCAGAAGCATCCTGTCTCTGACTATGGATAGCATACCTATCATGGCTAGTAGCCATTGGGAGCCTTATCTTCCATAGTTGAACTATGCACTGTGTGATATCATCTTTTAAACTGAGCTTTAAGTGAGATATGAGACCTTGACAATGCTTTAAAAATACTAAATGTAAAAGAAATTTTCAAGAGGTCAAATGAGACATAATGGAGAAAAATAGATTTAGCATGATTGTGATTAGAGGGGAAAGTAGAAGGATAGTGAAAACAGATGCAGGTTCAATTTCAATACCAAGGTGTATTTTGGGGGAGGCAGAGAGCCAACTTCACTTGTGGCAGCTGGCACCAGTGAAGTGATTAAAGGCTTTTAACTAGCAAGGCGTTTAGAGCCCTACACTTTCCCCTTGTTAAAATAGTTACTGCTTTGTCAGAATATTGTAATGTCTCTCCACTAATGGAAGGCAAATTTCTAGGATGAACTACCCTCTAAAAGTCCTAAAGCTAGTAATTCAAAACATCTGTCTCACTGCCAAAATTCTCTAGGCTGGTAATTTTTAAATTAAGTAAACCTCGGTAATATAACTACCTTGAGTGATGTTATTCATCTCACAGGAATAGAACATGAGATATTTTTGTTTCTTGTTCTTTTCTGCAGTGCAGCTCTTGGTTTAGATCCCACTTTATGCAGTAGAGTTCAATGAGGTTATGTCAATACAAACAGACTGGTGAATGTTTGGGCAGCTGGCCCGAGTGGTGTCAATTGAGTATTACTGAAAGAATAAAAATGCCTGAAGCAGAAGAATCGTCCCTGATAGAGAAAGGTTACAATAAGGAGGAGAACTTAAAGTCTTCTTATTGCACATTTTATTGTACACCAATTTATTGAGCATAATTTTTAGGGATACACTTTTCTATCGGTTCAGTCAATAGAGCAACATATAAATTGAAGTGTCAATTAACCAGAAGCAAATATTTTAATCTCGTTGGGGCCATGGACACGTTTGACATCTCAAATTGCTGTGGGTACAACAAAATGCTGATTTCACAGATAAAAAACTGATGCTCACAATTCCCCCAAAGCAGGCAAAACACCTACACATATCACAAAATTAATACAATAGATAAAAAGCAAACCCTTCCCCATAAATGAAAAGGGGAAAAGCGTATTTTGTTAAATATTGGGAGTAGCTGGGAGCCTTGGCAGTGGGTATCTCAGGGTGCTATGATGGTACCCTACTTTTAGATTTGTCAACATCTACAAGAAGAAATCCAACAGGGAGATAACACATATCTGTTTCTCTTTTTCATCCAACCCAGTTGAGGCAATGGAAGTACAAAATCAGTGCACCAGTAGAGTGTGATGTTGTTTCTGCATATTGGACTTCAACTTGCATGAGCCCCAAACAGCATTGGCAATGATAAGAGATGACAGCAGCTGTAGCCTACCAACATATGGAGGGCATCATGTTGGTTATGGCTGCCCTAGAAAATCATAGTATCCCGACTCTTCATCAAGCTGTTGCTCCATTACCTGTATCTGGGCTTTCTGGTGTAGGAAATGAAACTTTGTATAGGTTTAATTCGCAATTTTGCAAAGAATAAATTCAGCTGAAGGAAATAATAATAATTAGTGTCCTTAAGGTAATTTATTGCTTATACTGCACTAGTGACATCAGTCATTATGAGGCCTAATGCATGTAATTGGCAAATGTGCTTGCATCACATACTTCATGCCAATTGACACCCCCTGTGTTGCTACTGACAGCTTTTCAGCCAAGATAAATGTGCACTCTGCCAAGAGCTATTACAACTTTGCTCAGTTGGACATAGGTGGATATATTATGGCAAACGTGCAGAGTAAATTTTACTCTAGTTTTACTGCTGGAGTGTCAGGATTGTTGGGCTATTGGCAGCAACCCTTTGATACACATTTTTAAAAATATCCTTGGGGACTTGATGAGATGAATTTATGGAGATGAGCTTATGTAGCAGAATAGAGACTTGTTTGGATGCAAGCCTCCTAAAAGGTTACAAGATCCTCAGATGCCCTAAAGGAAATATATGCAAAAAGATGAAACTGGATCAATTTAAATATTATTTTTGTAATAAAATAAAGTGTCTCCATATATTTTATTTCATATTCTACTCTCTCAGCTGCCTGGGTACAATGAAGATTTAATTTCGTGAGTTAGTGAAGGCCATTGCAGACTTCCTAGTGGCATAAAATAGTCAAGCAGTGCTACCACAGTGGCATCCTGTCAAGTTACAAATAGTAGCCTATCGCAATTGGTGAAGTAAGTAATAATGTATTGTTGTGAGTGCGAGAAAGCCTTTGGTAATAAAGATGAAATAATGAAATATAGTTTCCATCATGGTGTTTTATTTGGTATCTAGCCTACAATTAATTTGTGCACACAGGCAAACTTGGAGAGAACCATAATTGAAAGCATCATTAAAGGCAGTGTTGCTAATTTAAACAATGATGTATTATGTTAGACTGCTAGGCAATGAACAACAGCTGAAATTGTTTATCATTAGTATTTATGACAAACTGACAAATATAAATAAAAATGAGCTTCAGTGTTGCATTAAAATTGAAATGCAAGACCTCAGTTTTAGAGGCTCCCATATATATATATATTTATGCTGTGTAGTTTCACAGCACATTCTTCTGAGTGCCTGTTAAGCCTAGGAACAGTGTATATCATAAAGGCCTTTTCTGCACGTCACTGTCACAGCTACACTTTTAGAACAAGCGTGGGGCGCCCCCTGCCTGGGCAGCACTGCCAATTGCCCTGTGCGGCAATTAAGATTGTTTTTATAAAACTTTCATTGCTGCCAAACAAAACTTCATTAAGCCTAGCTGTGTGAGAGGAGCATTGGGGGGAGGGGGGCTAACTCTCCTGAGCTACGTGACCGACCCCTTGCTGAAAATCAATGCCTGCATATCAATTAGGTTTGAATGTAACCTACCATCCAAGACGTTATTTCTGCTTGTGTGTGACATTTGTGGAGATTGCAGCTAGGATGTAACAGGTTAATCCTCCTTTCCCGAGTGTTGCAAGTGTTTGTGCAGAGGATGGTGGCCTACCCATTTCTTGCATGGGTTCCACCCACCTTTATTTGCACCATGAAGGTTAGCAAAGACTGAATTGGGCTCTTGGGCTGAAAAAGGTTTCCCATCTCTGTGTTAGCAATGCAGAAGTAAAAGCTAGTGTAGTGGAATTCTTAGCTACATCCATACTCTAATAGTTATTCTGTATCTTTATTTGAATTTGTTTCCCTTGGTGTCTGGCTTTTGTTTTCATTAAAGTCAGCCCAAGACATGTCAGATTTTAACATGAATTGATGCGCTGCCATTATAAATCAACATAAATACAGCTTTGTTCCTTTGTCCAAAATGTCCTCCGTGTTGCCGTTATTAGCAGAAATCATATACAGTATTGCAGAACCTTGTAAATATTTTTTTCCAGAGGAGTCTCCACTTTTTTTTGTTTCAGATAATAGCCCTATCCAGCTACCTTTTTGTGTGAATGTGACGTTAAATATTATGTGTTTTTTTACAGAAATAAGTTCTGCATGAATGGCTCTTGATGCAATGCATTTTCCCAACTTTCCATCATTGCCAAGATGTCATATTTTGAGACCAGTGTTCTAGGCTTGAACTACGGAGCATTCTTCGGTACCTATATCAGCCATGTAGATGTGGGATCAGTATCTTTCTTTGTGAATGTATGACTTAGTTTAATTTCTCACCAAACGTTATCAGTTCTCTTATAGACTACTAGTGTGTGCAGCATGGTTTGGGAATTTACTCTTCTAGCCAATGTGAGCTTGAATATTGAATATACATGACATGTATAAAGTGTTTGTATTTCTGTGTAAGAAAACTTCACCAGTATCGGTTCCAAATGGAATTACAGTGTCCTATTTTGCAGGGTTGTAGTAAGATAAAACAAAGAAAATATTTTAAAACTTATCACATAATCTTGAACTCTGTGTGTGTGTGCGCACGCGCGTGCATGTGCGCGCACATGCATACATCATGCTAGCTTCTCTCACACTTCTCCCCACTACCTCCATGCGTAAAGAGGTTTTATGTCAAATAATATATTTGAAGTTTATTCAGAAACTGGTATATCCTGCCTCTTGATTTAATCATTCTCAAGGCAGATTTAAAACAATAGATTATAATCACATGTGTGTATGCACATACACACATATGCTCCAGCAGTCTTTAGTCCCCTGGTCAGTGTTAGCCTTCCTTCAACTCTTCATTTCCACTGCAACTGGCATTGGGAGCAAAATAGTTACCTTAATGCCTTTCTCCATTCTGGCATTCTAAAAATAGCTCAAAGTCCCAGTCCAGAGTCTGTGACATAGCGGTCCTTGTGCTCATGCCCCTGTTCAAAACAGGTTCACTATACTCAAATGTATTCTTTTGGCTTATGTTCCTTTTATATTCTCAGTAGCATAAGAGAAGAAAAGTAAGTGGGCTTTCTGAAGGCATGAACTGCTCTTTGACATGCCATTTCCCTGTCCATTTTTAGTTTGTTCTTTTTTTGCAGCAGCAGCTTAGAAGACTTGCAAGTTGATCATTGTGGATTTTTATTAAATACAGCAATTTAAAAATATAAACTTAAAGAAATTCTGGGTTTGTCATAAATTCTGGTCTTGCCACAGATTTCTGTTCTGTTTTATGACACCGTACCCCATGGAAGTAAAAGGTACTTTTGCAGGTACAAAGGTACCTCGGGTTAAGTACTTAATTCGTTCCGGAGGTCCGTTCTTAACCTGAAACTGTTCTTAACCTGAAGCACCACTTTAGCTAATGGGGCCTCCTGCTGCCGCCGCGCCGCCAGAGCACAATTTCTGTTCTTATCCTGAAGCAAAGTTCTTAACCCGAGGTACTATTACTGGGTTAGCGTAGTCTGTAACCTGAAGCGTCTGTAACCTGAAGCGTATGTAACCCGAGGTACCACTATATTACCAGCCCATGTTCCTGCTTGAGTCATTCTTTCCATTACCCTGTACTATCAGTTCAATGAAGCCTGGCTTGGGGGAACCAAAGACTGCCATAGAAGAACAACCAGGAAAGTACCGATGGCTGCCATTGACTCCTGCTTTTGCAGTTCCACTAACTCCTTTACACTCCACAAATAAGACGTTTTCTCATAGGGAAGATGCACACTTTGGGGTTGCACCTTTGCACCTATCCTATCCACGGTGCACTGTGTCATATATCATACAATGCTTTTTTGATAATTCCCTTTGTGGTCATTCTGTACTTCCTATAGACTACTAGGTATAACAATAGGTTAGGTGTAACAATAACAGCAGTTTGGTGCCCAGTAGCAGTCTTAAAATCCAGGATTTTGTATTATTTTAATAGGTTTCTCTGAGGGAAGAATGTTGGTCTTAGAATGATTATTAGTAAAACAAGCCTGTAATGATTGTGGTATTTGCATCATTCTTCTTTGTTTATCTTTCTCCTTTGTATTGCTTCTTTTAAGTTCACCCACCACCCCAAACTTCGTTCTATGTTATGTGCTCAAGCAAAATAAAGCATTTAGTCAGAAATGATTTTTGTAAGAAATAAAACTTCTATTTATATCTATATCCAGTAGCTCCACTTCTGTCTTATCCTGCCCTGCCATTTTCAGGGCCTAATCCTGTGTGCTGACAGTGAAAGAATGGCTAGCCATAGCTCTACCTCTGTGGCCAAATCAGAGATTCCAGAGAGGAAGTGCTTTTATGCCAACAGAAAGGCATCTCCATCCCTTCCTAACCCCCACTCCTCCAGTGGATCTAGTGGGCCACGGTTACAATGTTCAGGCTGCATACACATACTTCTTAAAAACCATAATCAAGAGAAAATGCATTTTCAGTGAATGAGCTGAAGATGCTGCACACAAACCTTGACACAGAGATATCTAATGTTCAGGAAATGGTGTGTACTCCTTATGTGTACTACACTGAATCACATGGGGTGACTGCATATGCCAGTTTTTCATAAGTACATACCTGTATACTATCAGTTTGGACTTCATGTCACATGGTTGTATAGAGTAATGGATTTGTGGAATAATGCGCCTATGATAATGAGGTACACCCTGTTTCATTTGGTAATGTGGTATCTATATAGGAAGCTCATATTTTTCTTTGAGTGTTTATGTGGAATTTAGTGCTTGAAACACAGGGCACAACTTTTTGTTCCGATTTGCATCAGACTCTCTGGGCCCATATGCCTCTTGACCTGGAAACATTTTTCTTACAGTGGGTTCGTATAGTGGGGAGCTTTAAAAATGTTTTTCTGTTTATAAATAGCTTTATTTATGAGCATTTTTAAGGAAGCCGATTTGTACAGCCAGCCCTGTATCTCTGCATTCAGGACCAGCAAGATATAGATGACTTCTCAAAGCAAGTGTGAAGCTGCTGGGAGAGGGGGAGGACAGCAATCACTGCAGTCATATAAATTCTGCGTTATGTCATGCACTCCCAGGCCAGCCATGTTGTGTTAAGCAATGTCCCCACCCCTGTGGCAATCATTTTGGGACTGGTGCCACAGCACTCTCTCAAATTTAGAAATGTGCCCACTTGTCCAAAAAGGCTGGTGACCCCTGTCCTAGAATATTTGCTTCAATGCATGTGCTCAGAGTAGGAAGGCTCTAACTCTGCTAAATAACTTGAATATAATGCAACGTTGTAGCCTAGATGGGACTGTCTACACACATCATGACGCTCCAGGACTCCCATGTATAAGAGAGCAAAGGAAGCTTAAGCCTTATTAATGCCATGCCCTCAACTGCTAGTGTTGATATACTTGTGTTTTAATATGCTGCGGTTTCAATGCTTTCTGAAACTGGAAATAATCTCTGACCAGTATGTAACTGAAATTTATACAGTGAAGTGTAGTTTGTTTTTGTGATTCATTTGTGCATGACAAATGAAGTAATGCTTCATGTGATAACTTAGAAAACCTACAGTAGGTGTAACCCCCCAAGGGGGCGGGGCCTGCACTCACCACTACAGTTTAGAGGCCTGAGCAGCTACCTGCAGGAAGTGACAAAATGGTTTTAAATGTTTTAACTGCTTTTAATTTGCTGCACCTTAAATGGTGGTTGTTGTTTTTTATAATGTTTTATAATCTTATTTCTGCTTGCGGTTGGTTAAGTATTTAGTTAGGATGGGGAATAGCTTAATTTTAGCACTATTGTTTTTTTGCTGTGCTTCTATTTTTATTATTATGTTAAGTTATTATATAGTTTGTATTTTGCCTTTTAAAGGGAAGGGTCAGGGCTGCCTGGGAGTGGGCCTCGGCCAATAGAATGGCTGGGGCAGGTTCCACAGGAGGGAATGTATTGGGACACCCGATCTCAGTGATCACGGGCTGGAGGAGGAGTTAGGCTAAGACCAGACCATGTCATTACCGAGGAGGCAGGTTTAGTCATTGTTTGAGGACTATCCCTGCCTCCAGGTCTGGTCCTGACCAGAAGGATACTGGAATCAGCAAGGGAAACCCACATGACCTGAAAGTGTTGCTGTGCAATGCCAGGTCAATGATGAATAAAACCACTGCCATCCACGACCTGATTGTGTGACAGAGACCTGGTTGGATGAGGCAGATGGGCCTGTTCTTGCCGCTGCTTGCCCACCAGGTTTCTCTTACGCACAGCAACCCAGGTCATGTGGGCGGGGAGGGGGGGTTGCAGTGATTTTTAGGAAGTCATTAGTCTGCACCAGGCGTCCTATTGGGAAGACCCAGTTCTCTGAGTGCATGTTCTGGAAGTTGGGCAATAGGGGCAGTACAGGATTCCTATTGGTGTACCAACCTCCCCGCTGCACCAAGGATTCCCTGCCCGAGCTGCTTCAGGTCGTGGCGGATATGCTCCTGGAGACACCTAGCTTGGTTGTCCTGGGAGATTTTAACATCCATGCAGACACGACCTTACAAGGGGCCACTCGGGACTTCGTGGAAAGCATGGCCTCCATGGGGCTGTCCCTGAATAAGTTTGGCCCAACTCATAGCCGCGGACATGCCTTAAACTTGGTGTTTACCTCTACGGATGTTGGTGATCTGACATTAACTAAAAGCGAAACAAAAGAAATGCCATGGTCAGATCACTTCCTGGTGCAACTGGACTTCTCCACGACCCTTCCCCTCTGCAGGGAGGTGGGACCGATTTGGATGGTCTGCCCCTGCCACTTAATGGATCCAATTGGCTTCCAGAGAGTGGTAGGGGATGTTTTATCCCAAGTTGATGGCCTTTCAGCTGATTCCCTGGTGGCCCGCTGGAATGCGGAGTTAACCAGGGCTATTGACGGTCTGGCTCCAAAGCGCCCTCTCCGACTGCATGGAGCCCGGACCGCCCCGTGGTTTTCCCCGGAGCTGAGGGTGATGAAACAATCGTTGAGACGGCTAGAGCGCCGGTGGCAGAAAACTCATTCTGAATCAGACCGGACACAGGCTAGAGCTCAACGTCGAGCCTACCAAGTGGCAATGGCGATGGCGAAGAGGGCCTTCTTCACCGCCTCCATTGCATCTGCAGAAAACAGCAGCAGGAGACTTTTTCAGGTGGTTCACAATCTATCGGAACCACCTGCACCACCGGGGCCTGGTAGGGACCCCAAGATCTCCTGTAATGCTTTTGCAAAGTTTTTTGCAGATAAAGTTGCTCAGATTCAGAAGGCGGTAGACTCCACCGTGGGAGCAGGGCCAGGGTGGCAGAGTGCTAGAGTTCTGTCTAGTCCTGTTACATGGGATCAATTCCAATCTGTTACCTCCGAGGATGTGGACAGGCTGCTTGGACAAGTGAAACCGACCACTTGTCTCCTTGATCCTTGCCCATCCTGGCTGATAAAAGCGAACCGGAAGGGCTGGGTGATGGGCTCTGTGGGGTGGTGAATGCTTCCCTCTGTGAGGGAGCCTTTCCAGACCCGCTGAAAGAGGCAGTCATTAAACCACTTCTTAAAAAAAATCTTTAGACCCAGCCAATTTGGCCAACTATCGCCCAGTCTCAAATTTACCATTCTTGGGCAAGGTGATTGAGCGGGTGGTTGCCAAACAACTCCAAGCACGCCTGGAGGATGCGGACCATTTGGATCCCTTCCAATCGGGATTCAGGTCTCACCATGGGACTGAAACTGCCTTGGTCGCGCTGGTTGATGATCTCCGGCGGGCTAGGGACAAAGGTGAGAGCTGTTTCCTAGTTCTGCTGGATCTCTCAGCGGCCTTTGACACCATCGACCATAACATCCTTCTGGACCGTCTAGAGGGGCTGGGAGCTGGGGCACTGTTATACAGTGGTTCCACTCCTTTCTCCTGGGCCGTGTCCAGAAAGTGGTGGTGGGGGATGAGTGTTCAGACCCCTGGGTTCTCACTTGTGGGGTGCCTCAGGGTTCCGTCCTCTCCCCCATGCTTTTTAATATCTATATGAAGCCGCTGGGAGAGATCATCAGGGGGTTTGGGCTGGGTGTTCATCAGTATGCAGATGACACCCATCTCTACCTCTCCTTTAAACCAGAACCAGTGAAGGCGGTGAAGGTCCTGTGTGAGTGCCTGGAGGCTGTTGGAGGATGGATGGCGGCTAACAGATTGAGGTTGACAGAAGTACTGTTTTGGGGGGACGGGGGGCGGGTGTGGGGGATTCCCTGGTCCTGAATGGGGTAACTGTGCCCCTGAAGGACCAGGTGCGCAGCCTGGGAGTCATTTTGGACTCACAGCTGTCCATGGAGGCACAGGTTAATTCTGTGTCCAGGGCAGCTGTCTACCAGCTCCACCTGGTACGCAGGCTAAGACCCTACCTGCCCGCGGAGTCTTGCCAGAGTGGTGCATGCTCTAGTTATCTCCCGCTTGGACTACTGCAACACGCTCTACGTGGGGCTACCTTTGAAGGTGACCCGGAAACTGCAATTAATCCAGAATGCAGCAGCTAGACTGGTGACTGTGAGTGGCCACCAGGACCACATAACACCGGGTCTGAGAGATCTGCATTGGCTCCCAGTACGTTTCTGAGCACAATTCAGAGTGTTGGTGCTGACCTTTAAAGCCCTAAACGGCCTCGGTCCTGTATACCTGAAGGAGCGTCTCCACCCCCATCGTTCAGCCCGGACACTGAGATCCAGCGCCGCAGGCCTTCTGGCAGTTCCCTCATTGTGAGAAGTAAGGTTACAGGGAACCAAGCAGAGGGCCTTCTTGGTAGTGGTGCCTGCCCTGTGGAATGCCCTCCCAGCAGATGTCAAAGCAATAAACAACTGTTTTACTTTTAAAAGACAACTGAAGGCAGCCCTCTTTAGGGAAGTTTTTAATGTTTGATGCTGTACTGTTTTTAATATTCAGTTGGAAGCCGCCCAGAGTGGCTGGGGAAGCCCAGCCAGATGGGCAGGGTTTAAATAATATATTATTATTATTATTATTATTATTATTATTATTATTATAACATGATTATACTAAAATTGGTGAACTAACACAGTTATTTGTCTAAATAAAAGTGATTAATTATAACTTGCCAACATACAGAAACAGTGCGGTTTTTCATCTGAGCCTAAAACAATGCCTCAAAAATCAATTTTTTAAAAAAACAACAACACGCCACTCACATGTTTGTTTATTTATTTCAAAACGCTATGAATCATGAGTAACTTCTGAGCATTTTTTTAAAAAAAGACTTGACTTAAAGTGAGCAGGAAATGTTAGCTGTCTGTTTTTTATGTTAAGCTACCGTAAATCCAAATAATACTGTATTTCTTAAGGCCCATTAAAAGATATTATACATGGAAGTAGCAAAGCAGTCAGTGGAATGAAATAATGAATGCTTACAACTATCTGTATGTAAATGATGTGAGACAGATTCAGTAGTTTGGAGAACAGAATAACAATATGACAGTTCCCTGTAGGTGCTACTTTTGGATGCCAGTGACAGATGTTAAATGTAAACCTCTTCAGCAGCAAGCACTTATTAGCACTCAGCAGTTAAAAAAAAAGATGGCAATATAGAATGACAAATGACACTAATATCATTTTAAAAACTTGATCCTCGAAGTGTATTATTACCATTTAAGAAATGATGGAAGTTTTTAAAATGACAAAGGTCAGGTACATGGAGAACATTGTAAAATGTAGTTCTAAAGATTATTATATACTCTGTTTAGGAAATTAACAGAAAATTGTGGGGAAATCTGAGTAGAGCAGTCATGCAGAGAATCAATTTACCAAATGCATTTTACCCTGGAATCCAGCAGATTTCAGATAAGCTTTGAAATTATGCAGTGATGATCATGAAATCATTATTCATAAAATTTTTGAAGTTGCTGCAGTCTCGTGTGCTTGTTGTCTTCCTTACAGAACTGAAGAATCGGTTCTCATCATGAGGTGTATAAAGTAATGTGATTTTTTTTTACTGGGTAGTATAACTGCTGGAAATTTATTTATTTATTTATTTATTTATTTATTTATTTATTTATTTATTTATTTCCCCACCCTTCCTCCCAAAGCAGCAAAGGGAGGAAAAATCTAAGATATCTAAACACAATTCCAGTACAGATTATTTCTACTTCAAAAGGTTTTTTGAAAGGGGAAGAAGATCTTCAGTAAGTGCTGAAAAGAAAACAGAGATGGCACCTGTCCAACATGTGAACAGGTGGGAATTCCAAAAGGTAGGGTAGGGTTGGAAAGCAGTATCAATTAAGATACAGTGGTGGTAGACTGGTGCTTCTAGCTTTTGCTTATACAGGGTAATATCTTTGCTTCTTTTTACATGGAATCCAGATGACAGTGTAAGCAGTGTACTGCTATTTAATCAGTGTTTCCCCACTTCTGCTTCTGCTTTTTTCCTTTACACAATTGCATTAAAGAGGGTAAGAAAACAATTGCAACAGGGTTAGAGAGGAAAGTGTGCCATTGTGGCACAGTGGTGGGAATTGTTCCTGGAGAAGGTAGAAGTTATTGGGAGGGGTGTGTGGAATCTCCTTTCTCTGTTTCTTGCTATATACTTCCACTTTCAGAGCTGCACCACAAGCCTTTTTACATTATCTACTGGCTCTCAGCCTTAATTAATTGCTTCCTGGAATGAAGTTTCTTCAACCCACACTCAATTAGCTATTTAATTAATAGATTGCATTGAAGACAGCAGCTCTTATTTCCAAGTACAGGTGTGTAGGTTCTGACCATAATTATGTAAAGTTTGCAATACTCTAGCCCTTTGCTGCTGGAATTCTTTTAAAAACAAAACACAACTAGGGGTTTTTTGTTTTTGTTCTTTTTTTGCAATTTCGCTGTTTTTGGAACTGTTAAATACACAGGAGCACACACAAAACAGAATGCTAAAATCACACCGAGAAACACCCACTTTTTAAAAACAACAACAAAAACATATTTTTATTGAAGATTTATTGGTTTACAAAAGTATTTGCAATGTCTCTTTTTTCAAGTTACATTTTCTACAGATCAGTTTCATTTGTTGAGACATTAGTGTTACATTAGGAAGAAAAGGGGGAAAGAGGTAGAGGAGGGCATGGTGAGTGGGATGGGGTGGCATTGCTTCTATTCTACTTAGTGTATGTGTGGGTTTTTGTGTCAGCTTGCGGGGGTTCTCTTTACTGTTTCCTTGTATTCCTTTGGTGGTGAGAGAGGTTGGGGATAGCCTAGGGTGTGGTTGTTTGTTTGTGATTGGCTGTGGTGAACTTTGTTTTCATGTGTGGGTGGGGTGGGTGGGTGTTTTTGAATCAGGTTAGCCAGATTGATTCATATGCTGTTGGCGGATTTGTATGCTGTCCCTGGGTGGGCTCGAACCACCTGCCTCCAGGTTACAGCACATTGCCCCATAGTGCCACTGGGGGACACTTTTAAAAGTCTGGATGGTACAAAATTTATTTGCAGCCTTATCAAGGAAATGGCTGCTAAAGGTAAGATGAAGCTGTTTGCCTAGTTCTGAGCTGGTTTTCATGTGTGGTGGAAAAGCACATTCCATTTCCCTCATTGTGAACCTGCTCAAGTAATTGTGATACTGCTGGGTGCCCACAGTTCTCTGAATGCTGTTGCCCATAATCCTACTTTGCTTTTAGTACTACTTAATCGGTAACGTGTTTTATTTTTCCAATGGCAAAACACTAAAACTGTCAGTGGCATTATGGATTCTGTAAACAATATCATTTTGGTTCTTACCATTACTAATATGACAGTAAGAGTAAATGAGGCTAATGATAAGGGTGAAGAAGAAGAAATGGTAGTCAAGGGAGAGAAAGAACAACAAATTGGCAAGATGTGTAATTTAAAGAGAATCTTTTTCATAGGAGCTATGCAGTTATGATATTCTTTGAACTAAATAATGTCCAGACTAAAAAGAATGCTTTAGCTCAAAACATTATGGATGTTGTCAATAACCCCCTTTTTAAAAAAAACAAAACAAAACCATTTACTGTATTTCTTTTGAGTCACAAGTTATTGATTGTGATGCAACTGTTTTACTTTGCTTCATGAGAGCATTGCTTGAGAGCACTAACTTTATCAGTAAATCTTCACCTAACTTTATTTTTCAGTCCTCTTTCACATTTATAATCCCTTTTCTGTGGCTCTGATGTTTCAGCTGCAAATGAGCTTTGTGTTTGTGGTCACCTTTATTGATTCCTTTAAGCTACTGTGTTCTCTTTCCTTTATATATGGTTTCTCCCATACTAAAAGGTACCAGCTTTTTTGAAAGTTGTGGTAGTTCTTCTGCGTGTCAGTTAGTGCAAATCAAAATTCACTGCTTACAGCCTAGGAGGAAACAGCGCCCTTTCTCACGCTTCTGGGATGGGATACTGCAAATGCATTACTTGTCTGTATTGAGATAAATGATACCCAGACCACATACAAAAAGTATGACCAAGGGGCTCAGAGGTGCCAGCTTCTGAAAAAAGTTGAGGAGCCCCAACATGATGTCCTCACATGCGCCACGTCAAGAGGAGAGAAGGGGTAGAGCCAAACGTGGTGGCAGCCTCCTGTAGGTGCATTCCTCTTACAGTCATCATTTAAAATTCTTTCCTTGACAAGCCCTGTCACAAAGATCCCTATGGATGTATTTTCTAGAGTTCTTCTACAGAGAAATTCATTTTAAAGATGCCAAATGAGAATTGCACCAAGCCAATTAAAGATTCTTTAACTCAACCACCTTGGTAGTTCTCAGACATGAATTCTTTCCTCAAAGAATCCCAATGTGAGCAGCTGAAGTCTAATAAAAGAACATCCCCTTGGGTGCCAATGGCGGTGCCATTCACTTTGTTCTATGGGTAAACACTCTTAAAGGCAGTGGTAGCTATTCCCCTTGCTGGTGTCAGATGAAACATTTTGTTGTAGGCATTCATAGGAAGTCACACAAACTGTATAAAGTTCATGACTCAAACCATTCACTTGGACAGTAATTTCCAATGATTTCACTGTTAGGAGTGCAGTG
The DNA here is from genome assembly GCF_965113315.1 of Podarcis vaucheri. Lineage (NCBI taxonomy): Eukaryota > Metazoa > Chordata > Lepidosauria > Squamata > Lacertidae > Podarcis > Podarcis vaucheri. Next base: position 50,342,766 of record NC_138767.1, read on the forward strand.
TTGCAACTTCAGTCCAGAATGTCACTAAATGGTGTGTTAATGCCCTCATAACAAAATTGTTTACTAATAATCACCAGAACAAATCCATTCAATAACTGTGAAGCAAATGGAATATTGGATTACCCTCCCATTGGAACTGGACTGGAATTCTTGGCACAGTGTTGCGGAAAGTGATAAAATTTGCTTCAGTATGTGATACGGCTTTAGAAATAATAGAACAGCTATTAGCATGAGCACAATCAGACAATCATTTTCTTTCACTTTGAACCCAAATAGCAATCTTGATACCAAAAGTATCTGTCACACCAGAACAGCTTTCCTTCTGTCAGGGAAGCCCCTTCTGAAGCAAGTATACTTTTCAATTATTTCTACTCTTTTTTACATATTGAATGCATTACATTGTTTGTATTGCATAACATGCATAACATAGCACAATGGCATCAAACAGCACAGTGTCAAATTCTCACACTTCACATTGAAAACTAACTTTCTGAATAAATGGATGGCTGTTCTGACAAAATGAGTTGAGCTGTCCCCTGATTCCATCTGCTATGGTTATGAAAGCAAAGACAAATTATCCAATTACTAAGCACACTGCTTGAGGCAATACAAAGAAACATGCTGATTAATCTAACCTTTGAGAGGGAAGGCGTTCATATTGGTGGGGTCTTCTAAAAGAAATAGAGCTGGACTAGAAGTGGGAAAAACAAGAATTTCCAGCAAGGGAAGTATGACACTGTTAAAATAATGGTTACAATTATAAAAATAATGTGCACACTAGAATGGAGTCAAAATTTCTCAGAAACTTCCCTGGGCATTTCTGTGATATCTTTTTCTTCAGCCTTCACACCAGGGAAAACGCCAATTTGCTAAATTTTCTCTGAATATTCACAACTTTTAAAATGGCAACTGTCTCCTCTCCCTGCCCATGTCTCAGAATACAGTTTTACTTGGACATTGTGCAAAATGTGATGGCCTGACAATCAACACAGTTGTTGCTGCTGCCAGTTTCAGGAGTTGTAGTTCAGCAATGTGGGGAGGATGCTAGGGTTGCAGAATGATGTTTTTAGTTTGCCCTTGTCATCATTTAGTGCAGTGTTTTCCAACCCTGGGTTTCCAGCTGCTTTCAGACTACAATCCCATCATTCCTAGCGACTGGTCTTGCTAGCTAGGGAGTTGATGGGAGTTGTAGTCCAAAAACAGCTGGAGTCCCAAGATTGGGAAAGACTGCTTTAGTGTGTAGGTGCTCACTTTCAAAAAAATAAGTTAAGCTGTAGTTTAACAATAAGCTGCAGAAACAGTAAATAAAATAAAATGTTATTCCAGGTGAACTTTAATTAAAGCCTTCAGTAGGATCTTTACTTTACACTTATTACTGTGAACACATTATGTCTGACTGAAGAAAGAAAGACACTTTAAGTAGTTATAGATGACTTCCTTGTAACCTGCGTGGGAAGAAGAAGAAAATAGAGAAGAATAGCACAAGAAAGCTATGCTGTATGAATAAATTTTAGAAAGCTCTTAAGGCCGTAAATATCTTCAGAAATTTTAATATGCAGGTATTCACATTTCATGAACAGGTATGCAACAAATATAGCTGTCACCATCTGCTCAATTTAGATGTGCATGTGATCTTTGGAGTAAATAAAAAATTCCAGTATTCGTCTTGCATTAACCCTTGGAAGATTACATTTACAAAAATGTACATTGGAAGACAAATGTTGGCATTGTGCACACAGTGCTTCCTGTTAAATATGTTTAAATATCCTTTTAATTCATGTTTGATGGGCAGTTGTTATATGTACAGTTATAGCTATTGGCACAGACAGTCCCTGAAGGTTGAGATTTGATAAAACAATACCTTTCTTTGTATGGCTTGTTTAGGATGGAGTGTTTTATTTAGATACTACAATTGTTGAGGGTACATGAGTGTGGGTACACAGATGTGTGCACATATAGGTTGATTGAGGTGCATATACCTTAGTAGATGTGGAAGTGTATTGAGTGAGCAGAATTTTATGCTACAGAGTTCAATGTATTGTATTGTATTTTTTATGGATTTTTTATGTTTTTCAAAACATTTTACATTATTTTCTTTTTCTTTGTACCTGGATTTATGATCTTTTCTTTCTTAAAATAAGGTTTGATTAGGCTTTTCATAACAAAATAAAAAACAAAGCAAGAATAAAAACAGAAAAAGAAAGAGGAGGAAGAAGAAGAAGAAGAAGAAGAAGAAGAAGAAGAAGAAGAAGAAGAATGCAAAGTCCTCTCTCACAGGTAGAACTTAATTATTGTCTCAGACAGAAAGAGCGGAACTCTCCCAGATCTCACCTGGGAGCTTCCATTTCTTCTCCCAGCCTCCCACCCTGGGAGATTTTTCCTTCCATTCCTCTAACATAGGGTCCTTCACCAGCCATCCATCACCTTCATCTGTGTGCAGTCCCCTCATTGACCCAGAGCTTAATTCATAAACTCTGCTTTCCACTTCACAAAAAAGGCTAATCCCAGATATCTAGCATTTCCTTCAGTCAAAAGTGGTTATTTTGTACTATGGCATTAAACACGTAGTCTAACATCATAAAAGGGCTTAAGCTGTATTTTGATATACTTAAGTCATAGAATGATTGAGGCCTACAAGAGAGCAAAGTTAAAAAGAAGAAGATGCTATGGCAGCAGAAGCCAAAGGGAAAATATTTAATACAATGTGCCATGCACATCTTCTCTTCTTTAGTGACCTTCATTCCACAGGGCATATGCCTTCCCTCCTAATCTCCTGAACAGCTCCTGTTAAGGCATGACTGCAATTTGGGACAACATATTCATTAAGGTCAATGACTAGTTTCTTATCTATACCAGAAGTGTACTTAAGACATCAATAATTTGGGGTCAGAGTTGCTTGTTTTTGCCTACTTTACTTCATGCACTGCACTGTTGAAGAAAATTATCTGAAACAGTTACGGAGGGGCAGTTTGACATCCTTTCATTAAAACAATCTAATTTGACATATTGCTAGTGTTTTTTAAAGGACTGGAAGTAAAGCCGCCATGCCATTTCATAGAATGCATCCAGCCCACTTTTGTCGGCCGAAATGCATGTTATGCAAATCATGTGCTGACTGTTGGAAAATAAAATGACCTAAATGTGTGTACTTACTCCTGCTGAGGTCATAATGTATAACTAGTTTCCATTTCTATTTCACTAAATGGGAGTGTTCCCATACTATCCCTACCATATCAGGGAGAGGGTGATCTCTGGCATGGTGATGAGAAGCAACTGGGAAACTCAAATTGATGCTACATATATTACAGATATGGTAGGGTTAAACTCAGCACATGAAGCCAGCTTCCAATGGCATAAAGAGGAAACTGTCCTTTAAGATAATGTTTATAAGAGCAGGACATTTTAGAGTAGAGGGATACAGAGAAACACAGTTATGGCAATTGTGTTCATTTATTATTATTATTATTTTATTTTTTTAAAAAAAACCACATATGAACAATTTGCAAGAAGCAGTGAGTGTAACCTTGGTTCATATGAAAAAGCTGATCTAATGTAGAATACTATATGAAGCAGCTGTTTAGCTTTCTAAATATACAGTAGAATACATCCTGGAAACATTAAATGCTTATTCATGCAGATCTGGTTTCTACATTTCAGGATATTGCCTGTCTTAGCTATTATTAGGCAGCTTTGAAATAGTTATTCTCCCCTCCTCTATCTTTTCATCTTAATTCTGCTGCCAGACATTGACAGTGTCTTATGGTTTATTGAATCAGCACTTCTGAAGAATGACCTTTTTGTGTATGAGGCTGTAGCAAAATTAGTTACAATTACAGACCCTACAAAAATTTACATACATTAAAGACTCTAGAGAGATTTACATACATTGAATACATCTTTTCAGCAGCATCATAAAGCTCAACGTCCTCTGTGAACTATGTACCTCTCCAAAGGCACACTTCATTTTGATCCTCGTAGCTTATATTAATATTTCTTTTTATTAATTTGGTAAGGTTTTTGTTTTGTTTTACAGGTTGAGGATCTTTTAATATGTTGTTCGTAGGAAACATACCATATAATTTTAATGTTATTTATTTTCTATGCATTTGGACACCTCTTAAGATATTGTAACCAAATTCTGCATGGTGTTCTTGAGATCAAGGAACAGGTTTCTATGCTGGGATCCAACTGGATAGCATTTTGAATCAAGACAGCAGACTGAACCTTTCAAAACTGCACAGATTTTAACTAACGATTTTAAAAATTGAATTTTGTTGGTTTCTTAAAAATCCCAAGCAACACCAGATACAAATGGGACTGCTAGTAAAGTTATAATTTCATAACAAAGCAAATTTTTTGTGTTATATGAAATGTTTCCATATTCAGCAAGAATGATAACTAGACATGTTTGAAATATCATACAGTAGTTAAATAAGCCAAGATATGAAAGCTTTTTGCTCATGCACTTTACTCTTCTGTTGGCTCACATTGTGAAAAAACTAGGAAGCCTCTAATTAACCATAATTCCCTGCATTCTCCATAGTGGGAGACTATGGTTACCAGCTTCAGAGAAAACCAGGGAAATAAATCATATTTTGAAAATGGTTTAATTCTGTGGCTTCTTCAAAAACTAGTAACCATAGTTTCCAAGTTCGGGTGAAATGGGAAGCTATTGTAAAACAGGGAACTGATTAATTAGGGGTTCCCTGCTTGTTTGCAAAGGAGAAGGATGAGCAAAAGGACTGCACATGTGAACAAAGGACTCAATGATACTTTGACTTATTAAGGTGAGATACAATTGCCTAAACTGTACTAGTGTATTCATAACCTTGTATCTACAGATATATGCTAGAAAGTAATTATTTTAGCAAGGCACTAAGCTTGTTGGTCATCTCTTCTTTGACAATATTATTAACTTCCCTGTACTATGAACTGCAAAAGATTTTAATGCAAAGTTTTGATTTCTAGAGATGCTTTGCTTTGGATTTCATGAACCTTTCCATGTAAAAGAGGCATATTTGCACAACAGCACTTCACTATGTTTTGATATTCAGTTCTCATTAGGTTCAGATGAAATGGTTAATGTGCCTCCACAACTTCACAACTTGTGGTGGGAGACATCTGCTCAGAATGTTGCTTAAGGGGGTGCATCAATATTTTTCAACATTGCTACAGAGACAACTAGACGGACACAGTGCATTAATCTCTTTCAAAACTGTTTTGTAGCATAGAATTGAATGGGCAACAGTGCGGTGGTAAAGGGGACTCTAAATGAATTTATTGTACATCATGCTAAAGTTTTCCATCCATCACAGAGACAGCTTTGTCTACATATATGCCATATACTATCAGACTGCTTCCATTTTGTCCACTTTCCCACAGTAAAGCTGGCAAAATCTGATAGGTAATGGTTAACAGGACTTGATCTGGCCTCTATTGAAATGGGAAGGAGATTGTCTCCTTCTTGTGCATACCACAACATTTTTATTTTATTTTTTAAAAGCAGCATTTTAAATGAACGGCTCTATGTGAGCATCATGCTTATCATATTGTAGTGGTATAGTGGAATAGCTAGGGAAGTTAGGGAGCAGCCCAATGCCATTCTGCCACACTGCCAAAAAACACTTGGGTTTATTTTATTATGGCCTCAGGGTAAGAAAATACATCTCTTGAACAGGGAGATAGCCTTCCTCATGGTGATAAGCTTTGTAAAGCAGAGGGGGAACATGTAGCTCAGCAGAGATTTGATGGGTTTGCTTCAACTCATCCGTGACTATTGGCCATGCTATCTGTTGCAATTGGGATTTGGAATCCAACAACTTCTCAAGAGCCCACAGGTCCCTGAAGTATCTGGTCAGCACTCTCCATCATCTTGATAAACCAAGTCTAGAACTCATAACACTGAGCAAGCCAGTGTGTGCAGCAACAGTTGCAAAGAGCTTGGTGAATTTCTGTGCTTTCGTCTACATCTTTCATCATGAATACAAAATCAATCTCACTGGAAACTGGGGGAGGTTTGGGATATAACTGGCAGTCTCTCTCTTCTCATTTATAATCTAGTAAATATTCAAAATACAATACACAGTTATCTCATAAAGCAAATAAGGAATTGTTGCTCTTTACTAAATGAGATAACTTCCTTTTTTTCATACATTAAAAATTTGCAGGAGCATTTCAGCTGCTGCTTCAATACTGATAATTTATCTTGCAAGAGCCAGCATGCTTTGCAAAATAAAACAAATTTTATATCCTATTTTATACAACAGTTTTATGCAATAAAATTTGCAAAAGTGGGAGAGGTATAGGAGAGAATGAGGTGGAAGATTTTTGAATTCATGAAGTTTTTAAATAACTTAATAAATACTCTAAATAACTTAAATAATACTCTATGCACTGTAATTGATAAACTGAAAATTCAAGCCAACCTAACATTTTACTCTATCTGTTGAGCTGACCTGCACAAACTTCATGAATTGCACTTTTCACAATTCGTATCTTAATAAAATCACACAGCAGCAGAATCGCTTAACAGAAAACACTGTTCTGAATTCATCTGAGGTCCTCTGTGAATGTATGTTTACTCTTTAAATGTATTCATAGCATTATCTAGCATAGCAACAAACTGCAGGTGCAATAAAATGTTTACCACATTTCTGATATACATTTAAGATTTGTACCATACTAAAGATTTGTGACATTGATATTTTTATTGATATATAAAAAGAAACATAATCAGGTACTCTTGTATGGGTTACTCAGGAAAATATGACTCCCTTCTAAATCATGGGTCACCATCAAAGTGCCTGTGGGTACAGATGAACCTATAGCACCCTTCCTTAGCATCCACAGGGTTTCCTCCTGCTGAAATTAGCTTAGAAATGAGCATTCTCCTGTAGCCAAGGGTGTGCATGTGGTGTCAATGACAGTTTATCCTTTTGCAAATGGGCCCATGGGCCCAAAAAGGTTGGTGACACATGTTATAAACTTTTCAGGATTTAAGAGTAGGATTACTTTGCACTGTCTATAGCCATAAAGATACTCAAAACATAACTCATACTCTTCAAAGCATCCTGGATCAATTGCAAAATTGTATTTTGTCTTGCTAACAACAGCAACAACAACAAAAAGACTAAAACACACTTAATTACTGATAAATCTTTTGATAATGGCTATTCCTGGTGATATTACTACTACTATTTTATATTGCACGATTCTTCCAAAACTGTTTAAGGCAGCTCACAAAAAGTAAAATAAAACACAGAGCTAAATATATATATATAAGATTAGGGTTAAAAAGTAATATTTTATATATATATAATATATAACATAGTTTATTCCAAAATGTGGATAGTGTGTGTGTGGGGGGGGAGCAGTACGGTACACTATTGAGAGCCCTTTCCTTAAAAGCAATCAATTCCTCAAAGTCTGGCAGAATAGCTTTCATCTGCTAGTGCTGTAGCACCCTGCTTGTGGTTAACGCTTAGCTAGAATGAAATATTCAACGCAGCATTAGAGAAATTAAAATAATAATTTATTTGTCAGACAAATAAATGATAGGCACAGTGGTATATGGTTACCAAAGCTCTGCCCCCCTCCAGCCCTGATGGCCAGCACTTATATTTCCTCAGCCCAGCCCCCTTGCTCCTCCTTTGGCTGCCTCCGTCCAATCAGCCTGGTTGAAATTCCTATTGGCTGTTTGCTAGGACCAATCATAAAAGATACACCCACTTCCTATTACCTTTTATGGGAGACGAAGAGCTATATTTCCTTCTATCCATAAATGGCAGACAAGTAGCCATATATCTTACATTTGCCTCAACAAGGCACCTTAATTACCAGATCACCTTTTGCCCTGTTGCCCCTGCACTCCAAAACAAATGGCTAAAACAGATGGCTCATGGTTTTAAATTCTATCTAAACAGAGATCTTGGGTTCACATTCTCACACACCATCAGTGAAATAAGAATCTAACATAAGAATCTAACATTTCTTACTTTCTAAATCCTTTGCATAATTACATTAAGCCAACAAATTTCATACATAACATAGATAGCTTTTTAGAAGAAAAGGCCTTTTCAAAGTTAAAAGGAACTCAGTAAAAACAGCTTCAAAAAGAAGCCTCTTCAGTTTACAACCCTCTTTCCCAGCCAGCTGCTTTTCCCATTAGCTCTTGCCCTTTAACCTTAGGAAAATATGGCTAGAGTCTGATGGGAGGGACATGGTATTATTTTCTGTTAAACAATAAATCTTACTATTTACCAACTCTTAATTAGTGTTTTTGCAGCTTGATTGTATTCTGTAATATGTAGGGTCAGTGTAACCTTTGCTCCCAGCCTGTATTTCCCTTTTACAACTTTGAGAAACTTGTCTCTTGGTACTGCTATAAATCAGGGGGGCCCTTTTCAGGAGAGGAGGAAGATAAACAACTGCCAAAGTACTTAGCCAGCTGCTTTATGCCTGGCATGAAACATACAAACATTTGCAAATTATCTTTAAGCTCATTTTAAAATACAGGCTTTGATCAGATGCCTCAGTGCAAGAACAACAAGGAGGGAGCCAACCCAGCCTCTTCAGGAAGGGCGTTACAAAGTCTGGGAGCAATCACTGAAAAGGGCTTCTCCTGCATTCCCACCAAACATGTCTATGAATATGGCAGGACTGAAAGAAGGGTCTCCCCTGAATCTCTCAGAGCCCAGGCAGGTTAATATTGGAGTATATGGTCTTTCACATAGCCTGGATCTAAGCTACATAGGTGTGTTTGCCAGTGGTTCTGGTGTAACGAGAGTTACATGCTTTATGTAACTAGCTCTGGTCAACAGTCTGGCTTTAGCTCTTTAAGCCAGTTGTAGTTTCTGAGCGCTTTTCACAGGCAACCCCACGTAGAGTGTGCTACAGTAATTCAAACTATATGCAACCAAAATGAGAAACTGATAGAACCAATATTGGTGAATCTTTCCATTATCGGAAGGGAAGGATAATGACAGTGGCCTGAAGTGCTTCTGGAGATGATCTACTGCTGCAGAGTCTGCCCAGGCATTCATAAAAAGAGTGGGTCAGTGGAGGAATTGTACAGTGGAGGAAAAGTACAGGACAACAGTACTGACTGTTAAAGATTAGCAGGGCATGCTAATAGGAATGGAAGAAGGGTGGGGGTTCACAAAGGAGGCAACACCTCAGAGGGGTGGTCACAGAGCCAGATATAAGGGCTTTGTAGGCAATGTTTAGCCCTCCTGTCTTAATTTGAGCACTTTGTCTGAGCTCTGATTTACTCAGGATGACCTTCTGGACCAGACCACCTGGAGTCAGGATGACTCAGGATTTATCTTCTGATAAATGGAATATAGTATTTATTTAGGTTACATTTCATTATTTCCCTTTTAATTGTGTTTCATATTCAAGGACAAAATGCTCCTTGGAACGTTTCGCCTTGTATGTTGGAATACGTCACTTATCATTTGGGTGAAGTCATTTTTGGAGTTCTTTTGGAATTGCATTTAACCATTCATAAAATTAAGCTTTTAATATCACCATGAAATAACAGACCACGAGTTGCAATTAAGAGAACTCCTGAGCGATAGGACATCTCTGCAGCCCAGCCACTCATAGTGGTGGTGGCAGGCAGATTGTGATTGATAGCTGCACCACTCTCAGGCCAGTGCTGGCCGTGAGAGCAGCTTGGGATCCAACAGATCTTGAGCTGACTCAATCCCACACAATCTTCAGATCACCCCATTGGCTCTCTCCCAGCAGGGAATACCTCTGGTGGGCTTTCCACCCATATGTTCCGTAGGAGGAAGGAGGAAGTCTGCACTGGTGAAGCGTCACAAGAATCACTCTGGCAGGAACAGCCAGCGAGAGTCCAGCTGAGCCAGCAGAAGCAAACGGAGGGATGTCTCTGCTCCATCTAACTTCCCACAGCCCAGCAGATATGGGCTGGGAGAAACTCTAAAAGAAAGGGATATGAATCTGGACAAAAAAAGGTAACCAAACTCACAGAAATCATCTGTCGTATGGATACTAAACTGGAGGTGTTGCAAAACAAATTACAAACCTCTGATAGAGTGTGAGAAGAGAAAAATAGAAGAGTAGAAACAAAACTTAACAACCCAAGAGATCTCCTTGGAAACCCACATGCAAAGAGGCGACACATACAGAGTGGAAGAATTGTACCTGAAACTGTTGTATGAAATTCAGTTGACCTGAAGAAGAATGAAACAACTTTTGGAATTAATTCTGATATACCTAAAATGAAAACTCTGATAAGGGATGTTTTTGTTAGGTTTATTAGTTTTTTGTGTCAAAAGCAATAGTTAAATCATTCATTTACTGCCTGGTCTAGATTATGCCCTGTACCCCTTCCAAACCTGTGATCCTGTGGCGGCGGCAGAGGGGTAGATTGTATAAGAGCAAGCTTGCCAAACTAGCACCATGATTAGCAAAACCAAATAAGTTGCTCTGTGCCATAGAACAAATGGAATAGGCTTTTCCCCTCTCACCTAGCTGCTAGGTAGGGAAATAATGGCCAGAGTTGTATGTGAGAGCCAAGCTGGCAGCTAACTGGAAGATGAAGACAAAGAGACATACTTGTTATATCCGAAACTGGTACTGGGACCTCCTGCCGGGTGCGCGAGGCTTGGGGCGGCAGCGGATTGCTCGCGCGCACCTAGAAGCTTGGTCCGCTGCCGCCCCAAGCCTCGCGCACCCGGCAGGAGGTCCCACCGGGTGCACGAGGCTTGGGGCGGCAGCGGACTGCTTGCGCGCGCGCCCCAAGCTTCTAGGTGCGCGCAAGCAGTCCGCTGCCGCCCCAAGCCTCGCGCACCCGGTGGGACCTCCTGCCGGGTGCGCGAGGCTTGCAGACACTTGCCCGAAGCAGGGGGAGCCCTCCCGAGGGCTCCCCGTGCTTCGGGCGACAGGCTGCCGCCCCAAGCCTCGCGCACCCGATGGGACCTCCTGCCGGGCGCGCGAGGCTTGCAGGCATTCGCCCCATAAGACGCACCCCGATTTCCCCTTCATTTTTGGAGGGGAAAAAGTGCGTCTTATGGAGCGAAAAATACGGTAAGTGCTGGAACCCCTGAAGTCTTTCACCGCTCATATATTGGGGTGACATATAGCAATATGAATAATGAGAGGATGGAAACAATATAGATTTTGTCACTGATTATGAAAGGATTAAATTCTGGGAATGAATGGAGCCTGAATACTTTTACAAGATAAACTTAAGCAATAACAGGCAAAACTTTTCTAGTGGGGTACATATGCGCCAAACAATCAAGTTCGCTTTTTTCACAGATGCATTTTTGAGATAGCATTACAGTTCCTGTAATCTGTTCATTTTAATATTTTAATTAGTTTTTTAAAGAAATGTTGAAAGTACCGATCTATATATATAATTTGTTGCTACTGTTTAGTATCCCACAGATACCTAACAGAGTGAATTAACTTTCATGAAAAATAAAATTGATGTTGGGAATCAGGCTTGAAATTCAATTTAATATGACCATCACATGATCTTACATCACTTAACTATGGATAGAAGAGAATTCAGTAATACAAAAAAAGTCACAAAATATGCTGATATGGACGTTTTTGTAAAAGGAATAAGAGTAATTAAATCTGTTATCCCCCAGAGAAAACCAAGTAGTATTATGTGCCTAATCCTTTTATTGTACTTGGAATGGAGAAACAAGGGTTTAAAAGAGATTAGGGAGTGAGTGATGAATAAATGGAATTACTGGAAGCATCACCTCCTGTGCTATAGGTGATAGTTGCCAGGCTCAGATTTGATGGGTTTTATTCCTGCCTTGTCGTCAGTTAAATTTTCATTAGCCTGGTCAGAGTGCTCCTATGGACCCTACTAGATCAGAGCTAACATAATATAGATGTAATTCTGTGTGAAATCAGCAACAAAGCAGCACTGTGTAGCCTGGTGGACACCCACACAGCATGCTTAACAACTTCATTCCTAATCCTGAAGTTAGATATTGATTATAGCCCCACAATAGCAATGCTAATATTGCAGTGACCACTGCCATGCAAAGTTTGTGGACTGGGTGTTCTGCAGGCAGACTTGGTTTGGAATGTAAAACAGAGGGGCAGACCTCAAATGTCCCATTCCACAAAGACGTTCCCTAATTATGTAATCACAGGAGCTAACAGAAGACAGACATGATGTGGACCACAGCCTGTGATGAGTCATATTTCCTCCTTTGCTCAATTCTTATGCAAAGCAATACAGACCACAGCTGTACCAAAGTGAATCAGGGATGTACCCATGTGGAATCTAAGAGGACCAAGGTTAATCTTTGGCTATGATCCCTATGGGGAAAGTGCTGGGAATACACAGAGCGAGTGGTGCAAAGACAAATGTTTTCATCCAAATAATTATCTGACTCAGTCATGCCACAGAAGCATGGACTTCTTATCAAGTCATCTTCATCTCATCCACCCACACCCTCAATGTATTCTTCTAACTGAAGGCCATTGCCTACAGATTTTCCCTCCCCCAGGCTTTTATCAACATATCTTTGGCATATCGTGGAAGCAGCAACAAGAGACAATTTTGCTGCTGGGACCGCCTTGCTAGTACAGTATAACAGTGTAATTGCCATGGCCTCAAAGCAAACTCGTCCTCCTGAAAGGAGTACTTCTACTATGATGTACCCACCAAACCCCTCTCCCCTCAATGTGCTATATGGAAGTCTCTGTTGCTGGGCCGATTCTACAACTGATAATGTTCTATGGTTGATTGCTGAGTTAGAAACCTATGTATTTTCTGCTTCAACTGAAAGGCTAGAAGAGGGACAGCCATTTGGGGTTGTCCATTTACTTCAGTGGAAATTTAAATTTAAGCAGCATCGTTCGCAGGTGCAATTATATGTCATTAAGAGAGAAGGTAATCATGAGTGAGAATGACATTGTCTTAACTTCTGTTCATCCTTCAACCTGCCTATAGCCTGCCCACTTACTGTACCTTGTGCTAAGAGGGGTGGGACATCTGTGTGTAATTTTCCCCACTGTTTTCTTCTAGCACAGGGGAACTTGGAAGTGTTCCTTTCCCAATAAGGATGTATCTTGATGATAGGCTTACAGTTTAAATATTAAATATTTACCCCACCAAAATAAGAGTTTTCTTTTTTTTTATATAATAATTTTTATTACATTTTTTTCAAAATTACAAAAAGAGCAAAAAGAAAGGCAAAACAAAAGAAAGAAAGAAAAAGAAAACAGAAAATCTCAACCATTTCAACCACTTATTTCAAATTTCCATTGAACTTCCCCACATCTCCCACATGGATGCATTCTTGATAATAAAATTATCAGCAAATTATACCCTTATTTCGTGTGTTTCTTTATATTTTCAGTTGCAATTTAAGTTTAAATCTCTTATTCTCCAAATACTCTGAAAATATTAGCATAATATCCTTTTTACCCGTTTAAACTTTGATTCTTTCATGAGTGTTATCAATTTCATAAATAATTAAATTTCATTGCTGGGGCTACCATTCCAAATCATACGACGTCTTATGTTTCATACAACTTATGATACTTCTGCAAATAGTCTTTAAATTTTTTCCAGTCCTCCTCCATTGCCTCTTCTCCCAAGTCTCGGATCCTTGCAGTCATCTCGGCCAGTTCCATGTAGTTCATCAATTGCGTCTGCCAGTCCTCCAGTGTGGGCAAATCTTGGGTCTTCCAGTGCTTAGCGATAAGGATTCTTGCTGCTGTTGTAGCATACATAAAAAAAGTTCTATCCTTTTTTAACACCTTCTGGCCGACAATGCCCAGAAGAAAGGCCTCTGGTTTCTTGGGAAAGGTGTACTTGAACACCTTTTTTAACTCGTTATAAATCATTTCCCAAAAGGCCTTCAATCTTGGGCAAGTCCACCAGAGGTGAAAGAATGTCCCTTCAGCCTCCTTACATTTCCAACATTTATTGTCAGACAAATGGTATATCTTAGCAAGCTTGACTGGGGTCATGTACCACCGGTAAACCATTTTCATAATGTTTTCTTTCAAGGCATTACATGCCGTAAATTTCATACCGGTGGTCCATAACCTTTCCCAGTCTTCAGACATAATATTGTAACCAATGTCTTGAGCCCATTTTATCATGGCTGACTTAACTGTCTCATCCTGAGTGTTCCATTTAAGCAGCAAGTTGTACATTCTCGATAATACCTTGGTCTTTGGTTCTAGCAACTCTGTCTCAAGTTTCGATTTTTCCACCTGGAATCCTATTTTTTTATCTAGCTTAAAAACCTCATTAATTTGGGCATAGTGTAGCCAATTTTGCACCTTATCCTTTAGTTTTTCAAAGCTCTGCAACCTCCAATTACCTCCAATGTTTTCTATTATTTCCCAATATTTCGGCCAATGTGCCTCCATATTGGCTGTTTTCCGAGCTTTGGCCTCTATTGGTGAGATCCACCTCGGAGTTTTACTTTCCAATAAGTCTTTGTATTTTTTCCAGACCATATATATTGCTTTCCTGACAATATGGTTTTTGAACATTCCATATGTTTTCCCCTTGTCATACCACAAATACGCATGCCAACCTAACGAATTGTTAAAGCCTTCCAGATCTAGGACATCAGTGTTTTCCAATAAGATCCAATCTTTCATCCAGCAGAAGGCCGCAGCTTCATAATATAACCTTAAGTCCGGCAGGGCAAACCCCCCTCTCTCCTTTGCATCAATTAGTATTTTAAACTTTATTCGGGGCTTTTTGCCCTGCCAGACAAACCTAGAAATATCCCTCTGCCACTTTCCAAAACATTCCACTCTGTCCACGACCTGCAAGGCTTGAAACAAAAACAACATTTTTGGCAAAACGTTCATTTTTATAACTGCAATTCGGCCTAACAAGGATAATTTCAATCTTGACCAAATTTCAAAATCTTTTTTAACCTCTGACCAGCATTTTTCATAATTATCTTTAAATAGATTCAAATTCTTAGAAGACAGATTGACCCCCAGGTATTTCACTTTTTTAACAATGTTTAGTTCTGTTTCCTTCTGAAACCCCTCTGTTTCAATAGCCGTCAAATTTTTCCCTAACACCTTAGTTTTTTGTTTGTTCAACTTAAAACCCGCCACCCGACCAAATTTCTGAATCAATTCCAAAACTCTTTTTGTACTAGGTTCTGGCTCCTGTAATGTTAAAACCAAGTCGTCTGCAAATGCTTTCAGTTTATATTGTTTCGCTCCGACCCGTATTCCTTGTACCTGCCGATCCTCCCTTATCATATTCAGCAAAACCTCCAGGACCGAAATAAACAACAGAGGGGATAGGGGGCACCCCTGGCGTGTTCCTTTTTCAATATGAAGTTCTTCTGTCACCACATTGTTCACTATCAACTTAGCTTTTTGTTCTGAATAGATTGCCTCTATTCCATTCTCAAACCCCCTTCCCACTCCCATCCCTTCCAAATTTTTCTTCATAAATTTCCAAGAAATGTTGTCAAAGGCCTTCTCCGCATCAATAAAAATTAACACTGCTTTGGTGTTAATGTTTGTTTGTAAAAGTTCCAGAATATCGATAATGTTCCTGGTGTTGTCAAACAAATGTCTACCTGGGAGAAAGCCTGCTTGATCCTTATGAATTACTTCATTTAATACTTTTTTAAATCTATTAGCTAAAACATCCGCAAATATTTTGTAATCCACGTTTAGGAGTGAGATGGGTCGGTAGTTCTTAAGTTG
This sequence comes from Podarcis vaucheri, assembly GCF_965113315.1. Taxonomy (NCBI): domain Eukaryota; kingdom Metazoa; phylum Chordata; class Lepidosauria; order Squamata; family Lacertidae; genus Podarcis; species Podarcis vaucheri. Next base: position 50,358,468 of record NC_138767.1, read on the forward strand.
AGTCTTTTCAGTTTCCACTTTAGGTATCAGTGTGATGAATGCTTCTTTCCACGTATCTGGTGCCCTCCCTCCCCCCATAATCTGGTTACAAACCTCCATTAATGGTTGTGTCAAGTAGTCTTTTAAGGTCTTATAGTATTTGGAGGTGAGTCCATCAGGGCCTGGAGATTTGCCTAGCTGCATATTCTGAATGGCATCCTCAATTTCCTGTTGTGTTATTTTACAGTTCAAGATTGATCTCTTTTCTTGTGATAATTTTGGAAGGCCGTTTTCTTTCAAAAATTGTTCTATCTCAGTCGCATCCTCGGATCCTTGTGTATACAGTTTTTTAAAATATTTCTGGAAACACTTTCTAATTTCTCCCGGTTTCTGAATGTTCTTTCCTTCAACTTCTAGATTGGTAACGTAATTTAATTTTTGTCTCTTTTTCAACTGCCAAGCTAGCAGTTTCCCACATTTATTCGCCGACTCAAAAGATCTTTGTTTCATTTGTTTAATCTTCCATTCCACTTCTTGATTAATCAGTTTCGCATATTGTGACTGGTGGAATTTAATTTCTCTTAAAGTCTCCTTTGATTTTGGGTTTAATCTTAATTTTTTCTCACCATCTCTTATCTTCTCCAATATCTTATCCTTTTTACCATTCCAGAACTTTTTCTTGATCGTATTCTGTTGTATCAGGAACCCTCTCATAACAGCTTTACTCGCGTCCCAGATTGTTCTTTTTTCCACCGAGGTATTCAAGTTAATTTCAAAGTAGTCCTTTAAAGCTTTTTGGGCCTTCTTTACAATCTCTTGATCTCTTAACAGGTTGTCATTCATTTTCCATCTGAAGGAATCGGCAGTAGTAAGTCTCATTTCCATTTTCAGAGCGTTATGGTCGGAGCATGTCTTTGGGCAGATTTCTATTTTTATAGTCTTAGGTGCCAGCCCTCTAGTTGTCCAAATTTGGTCGATTCTTGTCCATGACAGATGGGCCTCAGAAAAGAAAGTTCCTTCTTTACCAAGGGGGTTTCTCGTCCTCCATAAATCAATTAAATCCATATTGTCAGTTAATTCAAAAAAGGTTTTTGGTAGTCTTCCATCTTTTGGTCAAATTCTGGTTCTGTGACTTATCCATAAAAGTAGAGACAACCCCATTCATATCTCCCATCATAATGATGTTAGAATAGTCCAGATAGTCCAGTAATGTCTCATGCAGCTTCTTGTAAAATTCTGATTTCCCCTCATTTGGTGCGTAGATTCCTAATATCAAAATTTTTTCTCCTTGGGTCGATATTTCAATAGCCAGGATTCTTCCTTGTTCATCTTTAAACAAGAATTTTGGTGAAAGATTCTCCTTGGCGTAGATCACCACGCCTCTCTTTTTAACTCTGTCTGATGAAATAATCTCTCCCTCGATAGCAGTGACAAGAATGAAATATTTATTGTTGTCTAACCCTGAAAGTAATATGTAGAATTGCAAAACTTGTTATGGTTTGAATGTAACAGATTTGATTTGGGGCATTTTTTAAAAAAATTAAAAAACCTCCAAAACACCATTTTTCATGAGGGCCACTTGGATAGTATGGTACCCAGTTGTTTAGGATTAAAAGACGGAGGGCCAGTTTGAAATAAATTTCAGTGTGTAATAAGGAATTGCAGAATGTTCCTTGAAATGGCTAGGGAAATTTTTGGCCCCCAAAGTTGTCTTTCAAAATATTGAAAGGAAATGTTGACAAAAGCCTGGGATCAAATAAGATTTGTGAGTTTATGCTGACTGTATGTGCTGCATAATAGAGCATGCCCCCATTGCAGTTGGCCCTAATTATTCTGAATTAGAAACGTTTAAGTGGTTTCTAGGTAACTTAAGAACTACTAAAATGTTAATGTTAAATGTTGTGACTCAAGGCTAAAATATGCTATTCATGTAGTGAAATGACCTTCATCTTGCAAATGATCTGAAATTTCAGGATAGCTATATTTTCCATACCTTTAGAAAGTTGTAGAATCTCACAAAAGTACTGAGTCTGCAAGAATACCCTGTAATGCTAACAAACAGTGCTTATGTTGATAAATTATGGGTCAGCCCTTTTTATGGAGCCCATATGTGTTCAATTAACATATTATTTCATTTCTTAGTTCTTCACTGGTCTTATAATAATTTATTTATCAATATTTGTATGTTTTTGTCACTTTTATTCTGGGTATTTTTGGCTGCAAAATTGTATCCAGGACTAGGCAGTTTAGAGGAAAATGTTATTTAAATTTTGGTATCCTGGGACTTAAATAATGTTTCTAAAAGTAAAGGTTTCTAAAAGTGCAGGTGTTGAATTAGGTAAAATTTACTTTCTGAGAAACAGACTGAATTCCTATATTAGCCAAACCATCAGTTTACAGACCTTAAATATTCATGAGGTGCAATAGTCTCACAACAAATCAAATTTAATTAAATGATGCATTTTCACCACTTACAAAAGGTTTATTAAAGGTTTATTTGCTCATGCAAATTAAAGCGTTAGAGTAAAAATCCACACGAAACTTGGCACTAACAATTAAAAAAATTATTGAACGATTTCTCGGCTCAGTGCAGTACCTTGCCATGTTTAAACTGCTCAGCTTGTCATTTAGAATCCTTAATGAAACTGGGGAGGAGGCTGTTTATTTGCATAATAGGACATAATTTGCTGTGGTGAGGTTTTAATTATTTATAGGCTGTCTGAAATATTTAAAATGGCATCACTAAGGAGCATGAAGTGCTGGATAATGCCTTCATTTCAGGTTTCCTGCAGTTTCCTTTATGGGTCAAGCATTTTATTTCTAATTAGTGTACCAGGCTACTGGCTCCAAAAACATAAGGAAAACAAACTAGTTTGGACCATTTGATACTTGAGTAGCTGCTAAGGGTCACAGAGAGCCTGGTATGAGCCAGTAAGAGAGGCTGCCCAAATCAGTTATCACATCAGAAGTAGAATGAAAACTCAGGAAATTATGGTCTAGTTGTTTTTACACAGAATATTTGCATATTTGTTTCTGTAACAACTCTAATGCCTTTTTATGTATTCATGTAAAATAATAACATTAAATGTTAAAAGCAGAGCTATTTGATTCCCCCCCCCCATCAACATCAAGTTGTATTGGTTGATAAAAGGAGAATAAATATATTTATGGTGAACTTAAAATAAGAGTGCTGTTCTTCATGCATTTTCACTTGATTCTAATGCGCATATATAAGCGAAAGATTTTGTAGCTTCTGGAAAAGTTATACCATTGAAGAGTGGAATGCAAAGGCCTTTGCTTCTAGAAGAATGCTCAGAAGGATTGTATAGTTAAATCTAAATTTGAAGCTTTAGAAAAGTCCAAGCTCTGAGATCCACAGATGAAGGGTGGTATACAAATTTAATAAATAATAATTGCAAAACCCATTTCTATGAAAATAGGCGGTGCTAATCTCATTTGCATATCACTTGAACTTCAAAATACCTTCCTGTCATATTATGATATAGCTTCAGGCTACTATGAGAACCTGCACACTCTATATAAAGATGAAATTTGATGTGACTTTAGTGAGGTGTGTGTGTAATTTTTCTACAGCTCCTCGCACTAAGAGTTTTTCTTCCTAAGCCCAGGCTGGGAGAAATGTTCTTGTAAGTAAATACAGAACCACTCCTAACACTTAGTTGGGAACTGCAGGGCTGAACAGAGCAGCAGAGCTGCCACAACATCCAAAGCCCTACCACTTGTACTGACCAGGGTGTAAGGTTAAGTGCAAAATTTTCTGTTTACTTGAACTCCAGGCTCATACTACAAAGAGGCCTGGGTGATGTGAGGACACTATCACTTTAAGTGAGTTGTGCCTAAGTGCATCTCATGAGACTGGAAGGGGCCTCATATGGTAAATAGTTAATAAAGTTTATTTTATGTTTATGGACATCCTGTAGTCTGCAAGTTATTAATCTTAAGAATTGCACAGGTAGGATTCATCACTGGCAGCTTAAGAGGCAACAATTCATTGGCCAGATCAGCTCCCTGTTCTGCCCCATTTGGCAGGATACAGTGCCCTCCAGTTGGACAAATCAAGGTTTAGGATTATTCTGCAAGTCATGGGTGGCCAAGGAATTTTGTTGTTCTCATTCATGTGACCTTCATTATAACGTCAGAAGCATTTTCAGTGCTTCTTTCTCCGGCATGACTAGTGCAGGTTCATGTTCAAAGGCAAAGCCTCTCCTCCTCACAGAGGGGAGGTATTGTGAGCGGGAACCATTCCTACAGCAGCAGGGGGGCGTGTTCAGCCCCCTGCATCATTACCCAGCTGCCGCACCACCCCCTTGGCTGGCCAGCCAATAAGGCTGGTCTGGGGGAGGGGCTTAGCCGCATTCAAGCGGCCATGGCAGCCTCCGCGCCTCATTCAGCCCTCGGAAGACGACGGATCACCTGCCCACCTGCCCTTTAGGCTAGGTTCTTGCTTCTGACCTTGCTATGGAGTTTGGTTGGTTGCCCTGGTTGTCCAGGGGGCCTGGTAAGACTTTTTATCCATTTGGCTAATTGGCACCAGCCTCTTGGTTTTTCACCTTCCTCATAGCAATTCATCACAACTTTTCCGGTATTGGTGGTTAGGCATGGGTTTGGCCATCACCTACCCCGCCCCTTGTAGGATATTCCGTTAAAGGAATCTGGCAGTCGTGGATCCTGTCCGATGCCCTGTCGGTAGCTAGGGCCATGGCACAACCCCCGGTGACATCAGGGGAAGCTTCCAGTTGTATTTGCATCAACAAGCTCCTCCCACTGTTTGTTAACCTTAAAAAGACCCACCCACCCCCCGCTGCGAGGGTGGTGTCATGTATAGGTTGTTTTATCCAATGCCTAAGCCAATACCACTCACATGCTGTAACCAATAGAAGTTGTGGCCTTTATCAGCCCATTAACCTGAATTCTTGTGTTCTTGTCTCTTATTTATCACCACACGGGTTCAGTTCCTTGACTCACAATGAACTGTTGCCATCAGGTGGGGTTTGGCTCTTAATTTCAAAATAAGAATAAATGAAAGGGGGGTAGGGTAAATAGATTTATATACATCACATCCACCTAACTAGCTATGGGAAGGTTATTTAGTTTAGCTAGCACCTTTATTGTTCTATAAATTTGTTTTATAACTTCATTCTATAACACAATAATTCCGCTGAATGTTATGAGAACAAAATTCCATACATTTGCATCAGCAAGAACTCAGGCACAATTCTACATTTTAAATTGTCCTTAAACCCAGCTTTACTACCCCTGCACCACCATCATTCCAGAGCAGGGAGCTGCTGATGTTTGAGCCTGATCCGATCAATGGGTTGAAAGTTTCCCTTTCCCTGTTCCTCGGATTGATCATCTAAAAAGTTGTTCTGTGAGGGGCTACATATCCATGTGTGTGTGCCCATTTTAGGCGTGCCTTGTCTATATTTTTGTGTGTGTTGTATATGTGTGTGTTTGTGTGCATGCAAGGGTGTGGGGAGGGGGCATATCCTCTTTAGCTATGCTTACTTCTGAACATGCTCATATACAGCAGACCCCAGAGGGTTAGTCATGAGTGAATGTGCCTCTTGGGCTTAAAAAGAGCTCTTCACCCCTGTACTACAGTAACCAAACACTACCATAGACTTTACTGGCACGGGAATAACATTTTGCCTGATACGCAAGATGTTATAAAGGAATTAATCCTTCTGACCGAAGAAAAATGTACAGTTCCTTGGCCATGAGACTGAACTTATTTATATCATCTCATTGCTTGTACATAGACAAAAAAACTCATCAATTTTCTGTTCTTTCTAAGAGTCCATTTATATGATATATCTCTTTTTTAGAAGAACACTGTGTGATTCTAGATTCCTGACAATGCTCAGGCATCTCTGAACCACATACACTGGAGTTTCAGGATATCAACCGAAAAGCATAATTTTAGAATCAGCCTTAAGTATTGCAGGTTATAATGGCTGCTATACAAGCACATAAATGGAAATTTCAAAATTGCTCTTTCCATTTATAGTAAAGGTAGAGTCATAATTGCTGCAGTTCCACTGTGTTATGGGGGCAATTTTAATGCAAAGCTGCTGGCAAAGGTGTCTAATGGGCAAGGCTGAGTATAAAGGAGCATAGCGAATAGTGTAGTGAAGTTAGTAAAAACTCTCCTTGAGGGCAGACAGATGCATAGACTTATTTCCTAAAGCTTTTAGTTGAAGCATTGGAGCTCAGGGGAACAACCATAAAATCTTTAGGAGCATGTTGCAAAGATTCCACTGCAGTCAGAAAATTAAGATTAAATAACTCTCCTTGAGAACACAAAATATGTTAGATTGTGTAGTGTGAATATCGCAATCTTTTGTGCCTAATTTAAATATAGTTAATATTAATTTTTTTCTGTGGGAACACATAATCAAGCTCTTTAGAGACAATAATATTTTTACGTATGCTGAGCCTTAAACTGAATAGTCTGGTATGTCAGTTTTCTCAGTGGAAAATAGCAAAATAAATAAATAAATCTGAAAACGCAATTGATGTTACAGGTTTGGAAGCACTATGCAGCTAGTGGGAAATTTGAGATGACTTATGGGCTGGGATTTTCATGTGATAATTTTCAAAGGTTGATAAGGGAGCCTTGCCCAGCAGCGTGAATTACTATATAATTGAGACGCCCTACTCTTGCCTATGTCAAGCTCACTAAGTAAATAGCATTCCCCCCACCCCCCACGCTTACTTTCTGAGGCATGAGTAGTATATTTGTTTTTACTCTACTCTATTTCCATAGTTGTAAATAAAGCAGTTATTAAGTGTTCAGTACTCTTTCTCTCATCCAAAGGTCCTATAGTGCAATCTCTGTATTTCTCACTTCTCAGAAAAATGGGATCCAGGAAACAATATGCATTTCATGTAAATGTTTGTTCGGATTAGATATACAAAATGGATCAACATTAGAGTGGGGAGAGAGGTGTTTCTCAGCAGCTTCAACCTTAGAATGGATAACAGGGGTTGTGTTTGAGTAAAGTTACTAGATCTTCATTGGCACTGAACTTTCCAAGCATGAAGAAAGCTATGTAGAATATGCATTGTACTGTGTTTTAGTTTTGGGTTTGTTTGTTATTTCTGGATTCATTTTAGGTTGATATTTCCTATAGTGTGCACACTTGTTTGACATTTTTTTTTAAAAAAAGGAGGATGTCAACCTGCTACGGTAATTCTGAAAGACATGATGAAAGCAACTCAAACAAGGGCTGAAAGAAAACTGTCAATAAATAGCTGAACAAAAGCTTTTAACTTGACACTGAATGCCAGAGTAATGCTTAACTGAATTAAAGGACACTTCTACAAGTAGTATACAGTGTCACTTAGACACAATATGTCTTCCCACTTCTTTCCGTTCAAGCACACCAAAAGGCACTGACACAATGCTACTTCTCTTTCTATAACTTGGGGGGGGGGGATTGATTCCATGCTTCAGAATGTTATACCCTTATTATTGTTATTTTCTTGAGCCACTGATAATACCCACAAATATGAGTGCTAAAGCAAGATGTCTAACCAGAAAAATCCTCAGAACAAAAACTTATTGGTAGCTGGGGAGAGATTACATGGAAACCATAACAAATCATGCACCAGCAAATGGTGCACTGGTGACTAAAGGCCCTGGTTTAGTGACACCTGTGAAGGCTGTTTTTATTATTATTAGAGCACTGAATTTTTTTATTGAAGTTGCATGCACTTTTCCTGTTGAGGGACTTTTCTGAATGGGGTGGGTGGGTTCTAGCATGCTCAGTGTGTGTGACTGAGAGAAATGTGCTTGGGCAGAGATTGATGGAGAGATGTCCGTATAGTGTATGCGTGAGACAGCAGGGACACATGCATTAATGTGTGGTCTGTGAGAGAGACAGGGAGAGATACATGTGTGAAGTCTGCATGCATGAGTGATATAAATATGCTTCTGGTCTGTGTGCAGTGAGTGTGTGCATGTGCTGTGTGTTCATGAGAGAGTCAGTCTGTGATGTCGGCTTGTGCATTTCCCCCCAGTACTGGGGAATGCTCCCTGTTAGACATAAACAGTATCTTTGTATGCAGGGAGAGTGGGGTGGATCAATATTGTGATATCTGCAATCAGGACCAGTAAGACATAGCTGACTTCCCATGGCAGTCATAAGGTTGTCAAGGTTTGTGTTACAGGAGTGAAGTGGCTGCAGTGACATCAAAATAAATTAACTGATATTAAGGTGGCAATACTCTATTCAATGCAAGGATGTTATTTTAGACCATGGAGGTAGTGACGGTGGAGAATCAACAGCAGTTTTAAGACTTATAGTAACTAGGCTTCAGATGTCCTGTGCCCAGATAAACTCAAGCTTGAATGGTCAAAAAGCAAGCAGTGTACAGAGCCTTTGTGGTGGTGAGTTATCTATACCTTATAATGACATTATAAAAAAGTAGCAACTAAGTTTGTTATTGGTATGAGCTTTTGTGTGCATGCACACTTCTTCAGATACATTGTTGTAGTTCTTATCAGAAATGACATTGTTGTAGTTCTTATCAGAAAAGGTCAAATATCCACCACAACCCCACCCACACCCAAAAAAGAAAGAAAAGAATTTGAGCCTTTGACATGTTTATATCAGAAGCAACCACCCACTCCCTAGAATACCACTACCCACCCCATAAGAGGAAAAACAGTCACCTCTCCTCCCATATTGCTGCTCCAATCAGACCCCTACCTGCATTTTACTTTTAAAAAAACACCACACATCACTACAAGATTGTCACACACTACTGCATCATACAGCATATCAGCCTGATGTAATATAGGCCTTCTCAATCATGATACATTCTCCTCCCCAGATATGGATATACTAATGATAGGTTTTATTTGCATTAGGTTAAGGCTTTTTTAAAAAAAAGTTCACACACTCAGAAAAATAGGCTTAATTTCATTCAAGAAATGCTATGTTAGAAAGAGGAAGGTGGCTTATATATAAGTGCATTAGGTTACTTCTGTTTTCTCTGTTTCCCATGTAATTCTTGCTAGGTTCTGTGTTTATTCCCATCAATTTGCATTCCCTTCAAATCCTAGCAGTCTAACACTGTTGCTTTTAGGAATGCATGAGCATTCATTCAGTGACTTGCTCTGGAAAAAGGGGTAGAGCCTTTGCGGAAGACCTGAGAGAGTACTTGCAGGGTATCCTGTGTTCTCGCTACCAGCTTTACTTGCCATGTAGCAGGAGTTTAGATCCTAGCATAAGGCAGGATTAGGGGAATGCAGAAGTGATGGATTCCAGAAATCTTGGGTTCCAGGGGAAAACCTTTCCCAGCCAGCCCCAGAATCCCTATAGGAAAGTATGAGCATGTTGTCAAAGACTAGTGATCCCATTATGCAGCGGGAAACGATGCTCCACCAGGTCCTGACTTAGTAGCACCTGACATCACCATTATCCCTGGAAGGTAATTTAGTAGACCTTGGGGCAGAGAAAGATGCAGTAAAAGCAGCAGAGCTTGCAGGATTAAGAGCAGGGCTGTGCTCTCATAATGGTTTTCATCAGCATTTGAACAGTGGCGTTTGGATTTTTGTGTGTCCCCTACTCGAATGTTCATAACAACTGCTGGTTATATGCCTGCATGTTCTTTGCTCCCTGATGACTTCAGGTCTTTTAACAGTTCAAGGGCAAAGCCAGGGGCAGCTGCTGTGCCAGGAAGTTCCATTGCCTGACTGTGCATTTCTTCCTTCCTATGCAGACTGCAGGCTTTTATCCAAGGGAAGAAAGAGAAAACTTTAGTGCATTTTTGTTTTGTTTTGTTTTTAATGATTGTAAAGGCCCTTGGCTAACATATCAAATCTTTACATAGAATTAGTGTTTTTATCATTGTGCATCAAAGTAATATTACTCACGAAGGCTCATTTTTAAATATAGTACTATTATTATTTCAACATGTCTATAGATCATCGTAAACATGAATGGCAATAGCATTCAAACTGCAGGTTACATTAAGAATGTTATTTAACTGCAACCTTTTCAAAACTGGCTACTTTTTGTACTTTTTGTTTGTATTTAGCAAACACATATGGGGGATCCAAGCCAGATTGGGACCTTGGCATTTTCCTGTTGAAAAAAACTTTGCTCTGAAGCTGTTGTTTGGAGGAAATTATATAGAGTAAATGGCATTTGGGAGAAAGAACTGCTGTGCTGCATTTTCAGTCAGGATCAGGACCTTTTCATCTGGTTTTGCTAAAGCAAGCATGCAACCAATTATAAGCAAGTTTTTTAAAGTGTAAAATTTGGCTTGGTTCTCAATTGCCTTGCTTAAGACAAATGTTTATTAGCACCCTTGGATTAACTCAGTGCTTTAGTTTGCTTTAGGTGAAACAGATATTGGGTAAAAAGCAATCTACTCATCACTCTCGATACAGGGAACAGAAAGTAAGAACCAGTGTAACCCTGGAAACCAAAATAAAATAATCCATGAGGCTGTTTTAAAGTGACACACAGATACTTAATGGGACATGGGAAAGGGCTTAATGTAATTCATATATCTCACTAGATAAGTTAGCCTCCTGCTGGGGGCTTCACAGTTTCCTGCCACTCCAAACATTGTGCAACCTGGATCGGAATGCAGCACTGGGTTTAGAAACAAAAAGTAATCATATAAAAAAGTTATCGTAAGATGTAAGCGTTCATATGTTTGTAAAAGGCACAAACATAGCATTAGTCAATATAAACAGCCCACTGTCAGCCCAGACCAGCCATTACATCTGGAGGCCTCATCTACAGGAGTGGGACTTGGCAGAGACCTCAGGTCATCACTTTTAACTCCACCCCCATCATTCAGCCTGGACACTGAGATCCAGCACCAAGGGACTTCTGGCAGTTCCCTCATTGCGAGAAGTGAAGTTAAAGGGAACCAGACAGAGGGCCTTCTCAGTAGTGGTGCCCGCCCTGTCGAACGCCCTCCCTTCAGATGTGAAGGAAATAAGTAGCTATCTTATCTTTAAAAGACATCTGAAGGCAGCCCTGTTTAGGGAAGTTTTTAATATTTAATGCTGTATTGTTTTTAACACTCAATTGGAAGCTGCCCAGAGTGGCTGGGGAAACTCAGACAGATGGGCAGGGTATAAATAAATTATTATTATTATTATTATTATTATTATTATTATTATTATTATTATACCATCTTTCTATCTTACAATACTCAAGGTGGTTTACAAGCTGAAGAAACAAAGAATGTACACCTTATAACAATCTAATGCAATATAAAAATGTGATAATAAAACATAACTTTAAAATAAGCAACTTACATCAAAAAGTAACATTCAAGAATCATTAGAATATTATAGAATAAAAATATCAGCATATAAAAATTAAACAAATTCACTCTTAACAATTACAATAAATAATTTCTAAACTACAATCAATAAAACAACGGCAAGCCACAGTGCATAAAATAATACAATGCTATTGAGAAGCAGAGACTAGGGTCGGAGGGTGGGGCAAGGCAGATGGAAGGAGGCCTTGCCTGATGAAGTCACTCTCCTCACAGTTCTTCCTCCAGGCACAGCTCCTAGGGCCAGAGGGTGGGACAAGGCAGGTGTCTCTGGGGTCTCAGGTGTCTCTGGGGTACCCCAATGATCCCACAGCTACAGTCAATCAGCCTTAACTACCTAGTCCCATGACACTTGAATCCCTCAGAGCAGAGGTGGTGTAGGTTTGGCAAGAAATCTAGAGGTGACAGAGGAGCGCTTGCCTGAAATCCAGTGGACCTCACTACCAGGGGGTTGCTTGGTAGGACTGAGAACCTAGGGAAGGGCCAGGATGCACGAGATGCTATCTGAGAAGGGTATAAATCTCTCATTCTCTCCTGGTCCTTCTGCAATAGCCACTATCATAGGCATTTTGTCCTTTGTTTCACCCTGCTGCAATGTATGGTGAACTTATGATGGAGTTCCACTGGCATATAGCACAGAAATAAATCATGATAAGAACAGTAGGTTTGTAGAAAAGCTCACCCAGATGCTAGGGAAATTGGTGATTGACCTTATTTGACTGGTCAATTGACAACCAGACTAGTTGATTGACCAGCTCAGTGATTCTACATTATTATTTTTTAAGCACTTAATTTGTTCCAAATGGCCAGCAACAGTTCAGGCATTAGAAACACGCAAGATGTTAAAATAATAATTTATGTGGGATGGAATTTTAGTAGGAGATAACACCGTAGTTAGCTTTGTGATCAAAAGCTCCATTTGTCTGATCACTCCATTCATACCATGAGGAATTTTTTATATATATCTAATACACTGAAAGTGAAAGATTAAAGGTAGCAGCATGCTCTATTATCTTGCTGAGCTATAAAATTAATATGTACTGTATTTAACCTTTTAAATTAAGTCAGTACCTCAGCAGTGATTTTATTTAATGACAAAAACACAGACATAGAAACACTTGTTTTGCTAACATTTTTGCTTGCCGGGGGGGGGGGGCGATTTTGAATTTGCTGCTTGTGTGCCCACCTCAGCTTTACATGTTGTTGCTGCCATCTCTTTAACTCAGACATCAAAATGTTCCTTATTTTGATTATACTTGCTGCTTATAGCATGCAGACTATATGGAAATGGACTGTATGAGTTTGGCTGAAATGGGATTGATGCTATACTTTGGGTTAAGGAAAGAATGAGCTACTTTGTTCTCATGGACATCACTGTTTTCCAGAAAGTGGTCCTGACCCAGAAATCATAGTTGGAAGGAACCCTGAGGATATTCTAGTCCAACCCCTTCAATGTAGGAATATGCAGCTGTTCCTTACGGGGATAAAACCTGTAACCTTGGTGTTATGATCATCACGCTCTAACCAGTTAAGCTATACAGCTGGCTAAACTGGTCCTCTCATGAGGCTCATTTAGTCTGGGTTCAGCTCAGAGGAATGGGAGTTAGAATCCCTGTACTACAGTGGTTTCTCTCTCACCTGCAAGGACTCTACCAGAGAGTACTCAGGGACAGTTGCTTATCCCCATGGCTATTGAGCCATGGGGTCCTTTGGGGGTCTGTTCTCGCTCTTGTGCTATTAAGTAGCCATATGAAACTATTGATAACATAGCTATCACTATACTGATGACATATAGCTCTATTTCCATTTTGTCTGGATCAGGCGAGCCTGTAAAAGTTTTGGACTGGTGCTTGGAAGCTTGGAAGAGTATTGGGCTAAATGGAGGCCAATAAACAGAAGCTCAGTTCTGATAAAATGAAGCTGCTGTGGGTGAGTGGTTCTTGTGTGCAGGAATTAGGTGAACAATCTGCTCTGGGAGCGATTGTGTTTCTTCTAAAGAAACAGATTCATAGTCTGTGAATACTCCTGGAGTACTACAGATCCACAACTAGAATCCTAAGTGGCCTCTAGGACTATGAGTGCTTATGCCCAGCTTAGACTTGTTTGTCATATATTGGCCATTTATTGGCAGGAATAGCCTAGCTTCAATAGTCTATGCTCTGGTTACCTCTCCTCTGGACTACTTCAATGCACTCTACATGGGACTTCCCTTGAAGATGGTTCAAAAAGCACAGCTTGTATAGAATGCAACTATCTGATTTGATTTGATGGGAAGAGGTATGCTGTATCCCTGTTTAACCTTGCATTTGGTGGCTGAAATATGTTGTTCCTGCAATTTAAAAAGATACTTGGTATTTGAACTGTGAGGACATTTGATGGGTTTTTTTAAAAAGGGGATTTTTAAAATTGTTTTTGCTGTTTTGTTGTTTTCCACTTGTGGGCAGTAAGGTTGATTCTTTATTCAAAGAGCCAAAATACAAAGATCTCCATGGGCATGACTAGTTCATTGAAGCAGTTGTCAAAACTGAGGATCTGAGTTGCCCACTTCCTCTTAAGGCTCATGCCCAGCTGACTGTCTTCCCAAGAGTCTAAAAATCCCTCAAGGAGGGGCTCTCTAATACTTTTGTCCTGCTACATGTAATTCCCTCCTTGTTCTTAGAGACAGGAGAGGAGGGGAGAGGAAAACAGTGGAACTGGCAGGTTCCTTTGGATCTGTCATAGCCTCAGCCTCTTCCTCAGCCCCTTCATTCTTACCTGTTGCTTGCTCACCCTCCAACCCGTCTGCTGCTCCTTCTTCCTCTGACCTGCCTTCTGTATAGGGAAGAGGTTACTAATGTGATGCTATTGGATCACAGCTCCGATCATCTTGGACCATTGGCTAGGCTAGGGTTACCAGATGTCCCTGGTTCCTGGGGACAGTTCCTGGATTTGCAAATCTGTCCGCGGACAAATTCCGTCCCCGGAATGTCCCATGGCAGCGGCAGCCTCAGCAGCCTGGAGCCAGCCTGGTAGCACAGTTGGCTCTGGCTGGCTTCAGGAGCTGCTCACTGCTTGCTGCCACCGCCACTGCTAAAGGGAAGCCAGGGACGTCTGGCAGTACAGATCTCCTGCCCCCTTCTGCCTTTGTTTTGAGAGATCGGGGGAGGCTCAGGATCGCGTGCAGGCGGCTGTTGCCCAGGAGGGGCGCAAGGCACGCAATTTCTCTGCCAGGCAAGGTTCAAAGCCCTTCTTTTGCACCCTGTGAAACATAAATGCGCAGAGTTTTTTTTTAAAAAAAACTGGGCAACGGCCACCTGCCCGCGATTCCCAAGCCTCACCCGATCAGTCAAAACAAAAGTGGAAGGAGGCAGGAGATCGGGGGAGGCTCTGGAGTCATGAGCGGGTGGCATGTCTTTGCCCAGTTTTTTAAAATCTCTGCACATTTATGTTTCACAGGGTGCGAAAGAAGGGCTTTGCAACTTTGTACAATATGCATGTGTGCTTGGGCCCGGGGTCTTTTGCCTCATCATCCCCACTACTGACTCCCTGTTGCTACTCAGCTTTAAAGGGGGGGCGGATTAATCGAAAAAAATCTGGTAACTATACTCTAGGCTGGCTGGAGCTGATGCAGGTTGGAGTCCAAAAATGCATAAAATGCAGCACACTGGCCATCCTTGACTTAAAGAACTCCTTTCTCTTACATCTTTAGGCTTTAATTTGAAACTTATCTCATTGTGGAAGTAAGTATTACCTTAAAATGATGACTGTGAACTTTGTCGTTTTGCAGAAAATGAATAATGTTTTGGAAGCAGTTCTGTTGTACTACATTTCTCTAGTATAAAAAGTGATGTATTCATTCTACATCTTAAATGACATAGACATTAATTAGGGCCCAGAACATTTCCCATAAATATCCAACTATTTAGGTGACAGACTTATATGAGTTTAACATCTGGCTAAAGAAGAATTATTCTGGCAATTTATGAAAACCTCCTTTCCCAAGCTGAACTGGTGAACTTCACTGTGTGCTCAGCTTCCAATCTCTCTCACTGTGAACTTTAATAAATCATAATGTTGTACAAGAATGCCAGTAAGAAGTTGATCAGTTTTTAAAATTCAAACCCAGTTGTGGATGCTCTGTCTTAACAAAAAAGATTGTAACTGATAAGAGTTCTAATCAAGATTTAGATTAGTTGCTTCTTCAAAACAATTGCTGGTATGTGTAAAAGTTTTGTATATAACTTCTTTTCATTCTAAAGGAAATCTAGTGAATGAAAATGTTGAATGTACTCAATTTTATCAAAAGCTAATTGCATATTTGCAACAAGTAAGCTGGCAATGTCATGCAGGCAATGTAAGGCTCATGGGTTATATTTGACTTTACATGGTTACATGTGGGGGGTTTTCCACTTGCAGCTAATGCTGTGGTTGCTAGATGATCTAAATTAACATGTCAGAAAAAAGGTTTAATGTTTTGGCATCATATCCTGAAAGCAAGCTGTGGGGATCTATCACTCATTCATTAAACCAAGCAGTCTTGCTGTCTTCAGTAGAAAGTGAAATGTATTTGGTACTGATGTCATAAAGTCACAAGTAATTTTATAGTCTGGGAGGCATATGAGTTTGCAACTTGCAGATTTTTATGCAGTAAAATAGTTCTACATTTTAATAACACATCCATCTTTTGGAAAGCTAGAGACTTCAGTTGATGCATGTGAGACAGCCACTATTCACTTTTTCTTCTGTGATGACAATTTGTAAAAGGTTACATAATGGTTTTTAAATGTGTTTATATATTTAGGAGATATATATGGTTTTATGTCAAAAAGCCAGAACCAGAAAGAAAATAGCCATCAACCACTGAGACACTTCTACAAAATCAGCTATAACAGGAAACTTCTGCACCAATTCTCATGCTTCTGCTTGCACAATTCTCATGCTTCTGCTTGCACAAACGGATTGTCATCCTTTGATTTAGTTTCACATTTCCTTACACCAATGCAAGACATAAGACAATGAAAAAATCATATAATTGTAGAGTTGGAAGGGGCCATGAGGGTCATCTAGTCCAACTCCTTGCCGTGCAGGGATGTTTTGCCCAATGTAGGGCTTGAACCCATGACTCTGAGTTTAAGAGTCTCATGCTCTACCAACTGAGCTAACCCACATTTGGAAATAATAATAATAATAATAATAATAATAATAATAATAATAATAATAATAATAATAATAATAGCCCGCTCATTTGGCTGGGTTGCCCCAGCCACTCTGGGTGGCTTCCAACACATACAAAAACATAACAAGACATCAAACATTAAAAACTACCTTCTCCCTGTCACTCAATAGCATTTTCCTATCTTCTCTACACAGAGGACCTACTACTTGCTTGTTCTTCCGCTTCAAATATAACATAGCCAAAGATGCCTTTTTGTTGTTTTTAAAACTCCCTCGCAAGCTCGAGTTCATTTTTAGCTTTGGACAAACCTTCTAACCTTCTCCCTACAACTGTTGACTACTTGTGTATACTCTTTCCTTCATGATTGCGCTCCAGTTGGAGAACAGCCTTTACCAAAGGTGTCATGGGCTTTGAAGACACTTGAACTCAGGACACAAGGGAGAAACATGTTAGGAGGAAGGCACGCTTGGCAAATCCACAATGTGATCAGCTCCTGCCTGGAAATCAGTGTTCCCACTGTGGAAGGATGTGTGGATCCAGAATTGGCCTCCACAGTCACTTATGGACTCATTGTTAAAACCATGTTTATGGAAGACAATCTAACTCGGCTACAAGTGATCACCAAAGAAGAAGATTCCTCTCCCTTTTGAATGTTTGGTAATCTGCTGTAGAAAGGCATCATCCAAGTCGTCAGTCTGGCTTGGAGATCTATAGCAGACACCCACAGTAAGGTCACTTTTGCTTCCCCCTCCAACAATTTTTTACACATATACTTTTCATCTGCCTTCCATGCTCCAAGTCACGGATCTCTTCACAAGTCTGCATATCCTTTTCATATAATGATACTCTCCCTTCCTGTTTGGTCTGTTCCTTTTATACAGCTAATCACTTCTCTGATCCCTCTACTGATTTTCCATTTCTAAAAGAAATTACCATTGAACTGTCACTAAACATATATGAAACAAGTTAGTTGTGAATAGCTTAAAACCTAAATCAATTAATGTTTCCTAGATAGAGGTCCACGTTTGGGATTTCCCATAATTGGACACTGGTCAGGAGAACATTTTAGAATTTGTTAATTGATGGAAGTAAGATCTGTTCTTTCATGGTACATTGCCCTCTGACTGTCCCAATTTCTGTTCCTGGTATTTCCAGGTAGGGCTGTTAGAGACCCCTGCCAGGCCCCTGGAAAACCCCAGTTATTGTGGACAATGCTGAACTAAGATAAGACCAATTGTTTGACTCAGCTTGAGGCAGCTTTCTATGTTCCTGTCTCTCCATTCTAAAAGAACTGTTCAGGTTGTGAGGATAAATGTGGTAATAATTGTAAAGTAATTTGTACATTGAAAATACTTTTAGAAACAATAGAATATATACACCCCCAAATAACCCAGCATACTATTAAAATGAAGAAATTCTTTAATAAACATTGCTGAAGTCCCCAAGGCATGTGAATATTATGGGACTACAGCTATTTTGAGTAAACAGAATAGCCTTTCATATAGGTAGGTAATCACAGAGGGTCACCATGGAAACTTATAATGAGCAAGAAGGCTGCAGTTAAGTTGTATGTTTTATTCACACACAACACAATTTGCATAAAATTTGCATGAACCTGTTGTATATGATTCCAGTAGATGTGATTCAGTTCTGGAATGCTTCCCTGTACCTTCAGAATCCAAGCATATGTTTTAAAGATGCTTGTCAGTTAATTTAAAGAGTATCCCCCCCCCAAGTCTCTGCTTGAGGCCCACAGCCAAAAATAAAATTGTGATAGGGAGGCAAAAGAAGCATTAAATAATTGCAGAACGTAAAGACAAGCATCTAATGTGCTAAAATATTTAATTGTATTAATTATTAATAAACTATTATGTAATTTAAGAGTAAGGGCATAGTGCTTGTCGAAATATTCCAGAGCATTTGCACTCACTGACCAGAGCACCAGAAGGTGGGACCAAGTTAACTTCTTAGCAAATTATCTGGTAAAATACTGCCTGCATGCTTTTCTGTATATATCCACAAAGATAAGGACTAGAATCATATTTTATAAAAATGAAGGAAATGTATAGAAGGGGACTAGAAACATAGAATTGTAGAGGTGAAAAGGACCACAAGAGTTATCTAGTCCATCCCTGATTTACACCTACCTTATGTACCATTGCTACAGACTGATGTGGCATGCTTGGAAAACTAATTGAACAAAGATTCTATGCTGTATCATGCTGGTTGTCTTCTGGTTAGCCTGATAGACACCAGGTTCTGGGCAAATGGTCAACACCAAAGTTTGTCTGGTGAGTGTTAATTCCATAAAATTATGTGTTGTGCGAAGAAATAGTGCCCTCAACTGTTCACTGTGCTCAATCTACACCTAATGATTGTAAGTTTGGTTAAAAATAGGCAAGCATACAGATGACAGCAACCAAATCTACACTTACCATGCATCCAGTTCAAAGTGGTATTCAAATTGTGAAAAAACAGGCTATGTTTTGCTGCCTTCTATATTTATGCAATTAGCAGGCTAGGTGGAGCTCTGCAGAAAGGGCACTTGAACAAATATTTGCCAGCATGAATCAGTTCACTCAGAATGGAAAACATGGTAAAAGAGAGAGTGCTTCAATATACTGAAAGGAGAGTTCCCACCATTACAAGATGATTTTCAGGGGCGCCGACTTATAAAAAATATTGGGGGGGCCCATACTGGGGTCCTGCCGCTGGTTCGCTCGGGTAGCCGGGAGAACACAGTTCGAGGTGGCGGTGTTGGGGAGAGACCCTCGCTCAGGGTGCCACGAGACTTGGCGGCCGGCGGCCTATCTGGGGGGTTTTGGAGCGTATTTCGGCGGAGCGATTGGGGAGGAGGGGGCTTGTTGCCGGATTCTTCAGCTGGGCTGGAGATCTGCTGCTGGGGGGTCCCTGGGCCGAGTTGTGAGCACGGCCTGCTGAAGGGAGATCCAGCCGATTGCGTGACGGGGACGGCCGGGGCTCTCCGGCTAGGGCGCGCGGCTGGCTGGCGAGGGAGCAGGTGGGGAGGAGGCGGGGGTCCTGATACAGTCGGGGGCGGAGGCACACGGGGCCGAGGGGCGAAGAGGGCAGGTGGGGCACGGGGCGCTTGCTCAGGAGCTCAGCTAACCTGTCCCAAGAGACATAGCCTAAGTACTCCTTCCTTCCTTCCTGTTTTTTTTCCTCCCTCTTTCCACTGCTCCCCTCTTTCTTTCTTTCTTTCTTTCTTTCTTTCCTTCCTTCCTTCCTTCCTTCCTTCCTTCCTTCCTTCGTCTCATTCCTTCTTATTTCGTTCATTTTCTTCCTTTCCTCCAACCCTTCGATGCTCCTTCCTCCCTCCCTTCCTATTTCATTCCTTTCTTTCCTTTCCTGCAACCCTTCCCTGCTTTTTCTTTCCTTCCTTCCTTCCTTCGTCTAATTGCTTCTTATTTCATTCATTTTCCTTCCTTCCTTCCTTCCTTCCTTCCTTCCTTCCTTCCTTCCTTCCTTCCTTCCTTCCTCTCATTGCTTCTTATTTCCTTCCTTTCCCCTCTCTTTCCTTCCTTCCTTCCTTCCTTTTCTACCCCCTCCCTCCATCTCACCCTCCCTCCCTTCTTTTTTCCTTCCTTTCTTCCTTTCTTTGCTCCAACCCTTTCCTTCCTTCCTTTCTTCTCATTGCTTCCTGTTTCATTCATTCCTTTCCTTTCCTCCAACCCTTCGTTCCTTCATTCCCCCACCCCTCCTCCCTCCCCCTCTCTCAATCTCACCCCTATCCCTCCCTCCTTCCTTCTCGCCTTCCCCACAGATTCACACTCTCCCCCCCTCACCGCCCGCCCTACAGCCCAGCTGGAACTCTCGCTCACCCTCCAGCCGCAATTGATTTTATATCGCTATTCTCCCTTACTCCCCGCTGCTGCTGCCGCCTCTCCCCTCACCCCCCGCTTCCCCCCCTGCCCACCTCCCAGCACTCGCCTTTCCCTGTGGTGTGTGTGTGTGTGAGAGAGAGAGAGAGAGAGAGAGAAAGGGGGGAGAGGGAGAAAGAAAGAAAGGGCAAGGCGAGAGGGAGGCTGAGCCGAGGAGCAGAGCCGCACGATCGGCAGCGGCGCTCTGCTGGAGGGGTGCCTGAGATTATTGGGGGGGCTGAGCCCCCCAAACGAATTTTTGAGGGGGCTCGGGCCCCCTCAGGCCCCATGGAGTCGGCGCCATGATGATTTTTTTTTTTTATAAATAGAGGGTTCAAATGTTTCCATTTAACTAACATAAAGATGAATAAAGTCCTCTCTTTTTTTGCTGCCAAGCTATGCGTCTAAGCTATTGTCTCATACCATCACAGAGGATTGTAGCTTGATTTTAGGGAGCACATTGCCAAGATCTCATTGATAGAGACAAAAAGAAACAACCTGGTTAGCAATATGTCCTCCTGCTGTGGCTGGGAGATATTATCTTTATGCTTACTGATACTATAAAATAGCACCGGCCAGCTGATTTCCTCTTGGACATGCATAATGTCTTTCCATGTCCTTCAGCTACTGAATGGCTAAAACACTTTGAACATCCTTGAAATGATAGTTAGCGGTGTTGTAAGCTCAGTGCATACATAACATTCTGGTATTATTTTTTCAGAAGGATGTGTGTGCATATCTGAAAAGAAAAGCAATTTAAGATCCAGTCCAATGCATCCACCAAGGAAGAAGTTATTGTCCTTGAAATTTCGAAGGGCCACACTACAGGTGATGCTAAATATGTATCACTTGGGTGTTGTGTTATTGGATTTTAATTGAAAACAGCAGCCAGAGGAGGTCCCGGCAAGGACTATAGCATGGGGAGAGGTTAAATTCCTATGCTACGGTCTGAAGAAAAATTGTGCCCAGGGGCTGCTATTGGGCACAGGAGGGAAGCTCCTATGGCTGTCAATGAAATCTTTTGTATTATGTCAGGTAGCTATTTGGGGGGGGGGGTGGAGAGGGTTGAAAGGATCATACCATGAGAGCAAAGGACCCTGTGCACATAAACGAAAATTACATAAGTGGGGAGCATCCTCTAAAAAGCCTCTAAACACCCATTTTTACCCCTGCTCTCTATTTTTCTCTCCTATTCTCCATACAACAGTCTCTTCTACTAGAAATCATTCCTTGTATGATTTTATTTATTTCCCAGCGCTGTATTGGGTCATGCAATACAGTCTTGAAATTGCCAGTACATTCTTCCCTTTCTAGTTAGATGGTACTCTTCTTAAGTAATGGGAATTCTGGTGATGAATAATATAGGGTGCGCCTGTTGCTCAGTTCCTGCTCCTGCCAACCTAGCAGTTCAAAAGCACATCAAGTGCAAGTAGATAAATAGGTACTGCTCGAGCGGGAAGGTAAACAGTGTTTCCGTGCGCTGCTCTGGTTCTCCAGAAACGGATTAGTCCTGCTGGCTATATGACCCGGAAGCTGTCTGCGGACAAATGCCGGCTCCCTCGGCCAGTAAAGTGAGATGAGCGCCGCAACCCCAGAGTCGTCCGCGACTGGACTTAACCGTCAGGGGTCTCTTTACCTTTACCTTATGGTAGTTTTTGTTATGTGAATGGTGCTGCAGACCACCAGTTGGTAATCACTGTTCTAAAATATATCCATTGAATATCCTTGCCTGTTGATACAATATGGAAGCAGACAAAATATTTTATATTATGGTATTGTTTTCTTCTACAGTCAATAAATCCTTATTTTGTTGGAATACAAGTAGTTATGTATCTCATAATATCAGTTAAATAATGAAATTACTTACCAGAGGGAGATCACAGTGAAAGATCAATTCATTTATATTAACTTAAATTATGACGGATTAATAAGGGGTGGGGTTGCCTTACAGTATTCCTTCCTACAAATTTGAATTAGGATTTTTTTTTTTGTCAAATGCAGAAAACAGTTAAAAAAAAAACAACTCTTCTAACAGCCTTACCATTCCTATCAATCTAGTTTTGCTTTAGGTTTCCAGGGGAGTCCCTATGCCCAGCATACAGGAGCATGGAGTGAGACATGCCTCTATGTGTAGATTCTAGCATTCAGTTTTTCATCTCACACATTTCTGGCTACTGTTGTCCTACACAGTGGTGTAGCGTGGGGGGTGCAGGGGGGGCCGGCCGCACCGGGTGCAACATCTGGGGGTTAAGGTAAGGGGGCACAAATCCACGGGTTAGGGGGCGCAAATCCATGGGTTAGGGGGCGCAAATTACTTGCCTTGCCCCGGGTGCTGACAACCCACGCTACGCCACTGGTCCTACAGTAGTAACTAGGTGAAGTGGGTGAGTAAAGGCCCACTCATTAGCCTAGACTAGAGAGAGCCATCAGTTGTACCTCTTGCAACATAGCTCCTTCTTTTAGATGCTGATGAAATCACTCCCCTCACTGCCTAAAGCCATTATCCTTATAAAGGAACTGTTTTTGTCAGCCTGTTGTGTTGCTGCTGATCTTTACTAGATATAGGATTATGTACCATGATGGGGTTCAAGAATATCATCCAGACTGCCCTCACCACACCCCTAAACTCATTGCAGTATTCAAGAGGAAAAATGCAATTATCACCTGGGTGTTTGGTTGCTTATTTATTTTATTTATTAATTTATTATTATTATTTATTATTATTTATTAAGTTTCTATACTGTCCTTCATCCAAAGATCACAGCACAGTTTTCAGTTTAAAAGTGAAAAAATGCACACCATAATAACAAGTGAAAACAATCTCTCTCTCCCCTGCCCTCCAGTTTAAAAGCTCTGGGAAACAGGAATGCTTTTGCCTAGTGCCTAAAGATTTGTGGACCTGGAGTGCAAGTGATTGAATCTAACCACCTCATCTATAATTACATAGAGAAGCCATATCTTGAGCTTCTTGATCATTGCTAATACAGGTCTATTAAAAAGTAAGGAAGTTATAGTTTGATATAACTTAAGAAGCTTCAGTAAGAGTGTCTGGTATTTATGTGAGCCACAGCTGCTGATATTCTCCTGACCTTTTAAATATATAGATGAAATACTGAAAAATTTAGCATAGTTACATTTTCTTAGTTAAAAGAAAATCCCACATCATTTTGCTTTGAGTTACTATGAATAAAGTATAAGAATGTACCATGAATGTATGTATGAATATAGTAAAAACAACAACTCCATTATTCTGTGGCTATGATTATTACAGGTGGAAACAAAAATACTTGTACCAAAATATACTGGCAGTAGCATAATGTTTCTTATCAGACATCTGCCACTCTCATCTAAAAAAAGCATTAAAAAAACTATTGAGAAACTTGAACACATTGATTGAATATAACCTCCATTATAAATTTATTTCAGTGCATTCTTTGAGTGTATGATAATAGCATACTGGATGTTATTGTATTCATTCATAAAGGACACATTAGAGTTATAAAGTGAAGTTCGATAATTAAAATTTTGCTTCCCTCTGGGATGTATAGGACAAGTGAAAAGTCAGAATGATCATAAATAAATGAAGAAATGATGCAGTGATTTCTGCATGATGGGCTGCTAGCCTGCCAATAGTGGTTGCTAATGGCAAAGTGAGTCAGAAGGTTAAGGTGGCTATTACTCAGTTGGGCAGAAATGTATAGGACACTACATTTTAGTAAAGGGTTTTGAAGATACTCAACTTAGGTATAAATGAACAACGTAAATAATATAGGTGCAAAGCTCAGCTGGCAAATACTGTAGGTTGTAGCAAGGAAGCACAGCAAACTTCAATTTGCAATATTCATGGGGGAGAATGTAAACAATTCAGATGTGACTTATAAACAGATGTGGCTTATAAAACATGCACATAGCAGAAAGGAATATGTTCACTTGTTCTTTAACTACACATTATGTTGCATGTCAAATGTAAGTACAATAGCAAAGCTATATGGAATGTTGTGTCATTATACTCAGGTTAACTCAGCTTTTCATTATGCTTCTTGCCTTAGTTTCCTATCCAGCTCTGACTATTGAAAGTGGTCTTGCTTTTTACAAGCTTAGTTTTGCCTTTTACAAGCTTCCTTTATCATTGTTTCAAAAAGCTCCCTGCTAGGTTTTTAGTCAGTTTTCCCCATCATGCTTATTTGTACATAGTAATTTCTTATTCTGCAACTGTATGTGTGTTCTCTCCCTCCCTCCCTCTTCCTCCCTGGAATACATTCAACACTTTGATAATTGATAATTGCTTGTATGTTCTATTTTGTACCTGTGGCTGATGAATATCTGCCAGAATAAAATATCTAAGGTTACGTATACATCATTCTGAATCATTTGTATTTATCATGGTCCATTAGATATTGTGTTGCACATGGAAATACTGAAAGTTCACTGAATATCCTTATGAAGGTCACTGTTGCAATGGTTTGTCAATAAGTGTCACAAAGTAACATTTCTTTGTTATCCAAGAGACTGGTAGGTGCTGGTCATAGTATTGCTAATATTTAATATCACACCTATATATGTACAGTGGTGCCTCGCAAGACGAAAATAATCCGTTCCACAAGTCTCTTCCTCTAGCGGTTTTTTCGTCTTGCGAAGCAACCCTATTAGCGGCTTAGCGGATTAGCGCTATTAGCGGTTTAGCGGTTTAGCGGCCATTAAAGGCTTAGCGGCTATTAAAGGCTTAGCGGCTTAGCGGCTAAAAGGCTATTAGTGGCTTAGCGGCTTAGAAAAAGGGGGGAGTGAAAAAAATCGCAAGACTTGCAAGACATTTTCGTCTTGCGAAGCAAGCCCATAGGGAAATTCGTCTTGCGAAGCGCATCAAAAAACGGAAAACCCTTTCGTCTAGCGGGTTTTTCGTCTTGCGAGGCATTCGTCTAGCGGGGCACCACTGTATTTTAACCCTATGAAAGGTTAAAGAAAAAAATACTTTAAATGAATTCAAGAGAACTTTGGCCTGACTTACTCTGCTTTTCTGAAAATAACTTTCAGCAGGATCAGAAAAATCTTAGAGCCTGAAGCCTCCTAAGATTTGTGAAGAATGAATCTAAAGAAATATATACTGCAACTGTTCCAAGTAAACCTCTCTAACCTTTGCTAGAAATATGTTTCATTTTTGAATGTTCATCTCCAGGAGTTAAATCACAATTGTACTGGGACCTTACATTTCAGCAATAATTCATGTCATGTCTGCTGTTGAAAACGCAGCAATTTGTTTCTTTGAAGTGCAGGTTATTTTATTTAATTAATCTGTGTGTGTTTTTAAAAAAAATATTCTGAAGAACTGCTTATTTGATTTAATTATGCAGGTCTAAATTATTTGTGACCTGGTATATTCTATAATATGGATATTTTCAGTAACTCACTAGAAGTGCATTCATTTTAATTATATTTGGTATGTTAGTTTGTTAGGACCAGTAAGCCATTACTGTTGGATAGATACGCTGAAGAGGAAATTCCAGTTTTTATGGGCCCCTTAAATTAGACTAATTTAATATGTTTTTGTTATTCACATTACTTTGGAAACATATTTTCAGGATAACTTGTATCTACATATGAAGAAAGCTGTATTGTTTTGACTTGTTTCACAAACATAATATTTAGCGAGCCCATAGAGCCAATTGTTTTACTAGACATTTGTCCTTGGTGTATGGTAAAATTGTACTTACCACATGACAGAATAATACAGATAACCCATCTTCAGAATAAAAGCTTACCCTTGGGTAATTTTCTAGGTTGTATGAGAGCAATACAAGCTCTGTGAAACACATCTGCATACAATTCTGTGTACTTTAGTCTAACTCAGACATATTCCCAGTCCAATAAACAATGCCAGAATGACCATTATGGCAGTGTGTGCCTTCCTTTTCTCACATGCTGTAATGTAGTGTTTCCAGAGTTTGTTAAACCATGGTTTCCCATTGGCCTGGTTCCAATGTAATGCTGAACTATGGTTTAGTATTATGTGCATAAGCTTTGGGCTCATGCACTAAGAGAAGGAGGAGTTCATGAGGCTCATTTATACAATGCTAAATGATGGTCTAGCATTATGTCTGAATCAGGAAACTGTGATTTAAATTCCGACTACAAACCAGGATTTGATTGTGGTTTTGAGATCAGGATGGTAGTCAGACCTTAAACCAGCCTTCCTCAACCTCGGCCCTCCTGATGTTTTTGGCCTACAACTCCCAGGATCCCTAGCTAGCAGGACTAGTGGTGATGGGAATTGTAGTCTCAAAACATCTGGAGGGCCGAGGTTGAGGAAGCCTGCCTTAAACCATAGTTTTACAGCTGGTACATAATGAAAATAAGCCTTGCAATATTGCATTAGGAATTGAAAGATGAAAAAGAATTGTGCACATTGCAACATTATTTATGGTATACTGGACCAAGATAGTTACATCATAACCTGGGCTATATTTACACTCCATCCTATTTTAAATGTCCACTATGTATTGCAAGATTCTGAAAACCTAAAATATTAAACTCCAAAATATTAAGAGTAGAATTAAAGTGATGGCCCGTGCCCCAATTATGAAAAAAAAATCTAAGGAAACATCAAAAGGGTTTCTTCTCAGAGGAATTAGAGAAGCATTTTGAGTGTTACTGCTCTTATAAACAAGTTGAAATCATTTTCATTACAAACAGGATCAAATGTGGCAGATGTATATATACTATGTCCAGTTGCATTAGGCATACATACTACCTGGTTTTTTTATTATTTAATGTTGACTGTTTCTAGAAGTAGTCCATGCCATTGAATCTGCTGCAATTAAGGTTATCAGCAAATGTCGGATTCTTGCAGTCAAATGCAACTTAGATCAGCATCAGTTACAGACCAGTGAATTCCTTCACATAGCTCTTTGGCATGAATAAGCTCTGAAAGCTAACGAGAGTTTCAGGTTCTTCCCCCTGCTATCTGATTTCAAAAAAGGAACCCCTATGCACTTCTTTGAAGTTCACAAGTCAGGCATAGGGACTTCATCCAGTTCCTCTCCAGTCAGATTTTATCAGCTGATGTAGTCCTGAAAGTATGACTGGAGAGTTCATTTAAGGAACTTCCTTAAATGTGAGTTAGGGACGTGGGTGGTGCTGTGGATTAAACCACAGAGCCTAGGGCTTGCCGATCAGAAGGTCAGAGATTCACATCTCTGCAATGGGGTGAGCTCCCGTTGCTTGGTCTCTGCTTCTGCCAACCTAGCAGTTCAAAAGCACGTCAAAGTGCAAGTAGATAAATAGGCACTGTTCTAGCAGGAAGGCAAACGGCATTTCCGTGCGCTGCTCTGGTTCGCTGCTCTGGTTCGCTGCTCTGGTTCGTCATGCTGGTCACATGACCTGGAAGCTGTATGCCACCTCCCTCGGTCAATAAAGCAAGATGAGCGCTGCAACCCCAGAGTCATCAGCGACTGGACCAAATGATCAGGGGTCCCTTTACCTTTATATAGCACTAATATTTCTATACCCATGACACCTTTGTGTAGGGAATGCGGTTGCAACCTAATAAAGGATCTTTGCTTTTAAAAAGCTGCTTGCTTCTTTCTCTCCTTGGTTTCCTTGGTTGGACATCACCCGTCTTCTCTGACCGTAGCGGACCCGAACCAAATTCTCTGGGTTTTACATCAGTTGCATATACCTAATTAAATACTTAGATCCCAATGTCATATATAATGCACACACAAAAGACTTGTAATTCAGCCATTAATCATCCCTTGTGAGTAAATGTATTACTCCCAGCAAGCATATCCTTTCTTTATGAAAGCAAGTATTCTCTTTTGCATTTGTTGAGCACTCAGCTGGCCATGTTCAGGGTTGATATATTGAAAACAAGATCTGATTAGCTAAGATGCCCATGTGATTTTTGCCTTGTCCCTGTGGCTGGAAATTTCACTGAAGTGACTCATGACAACTTATGAGAACCTATCACTCATGCCTTATGTTATGCAATGACTTAGAGCCCATCTCCAACTTCAGTGAAATAATCTTTGCAAATTTAAGTTCACATTTAATGAAAAGCTATTCCTATCTTGGATGCCCCTCATGAATTGTTTAGCTACTTAGGTTTACATGCTGTTCTTTTTTGGAAGCCCTAACCCAGCTAATTGATTCAGAAGTGCATCTTATTTCTTTTTCTCTAACCTTAACCAATAACTCTCCTTTGCCTCACTCCCCTCCACCTGCATCCCTGTCTCTGATACATGGTTGTTCCTTTTTTATTAATGAACTTTTACATTATTTTTAACCATAATTGGGAAGGTTTTAAAGGAAACGGTATCAAGGATGGCAGTGTGTGGGTCAGTTTGCCAATCACCTCTTTGGGATAACTATTTTTATAAACTTCTGAAGCTGAAAGCTTTTTAATCTCTCTCTCTCTCTCTGTGTGTGTGTGTACATACCGTGTATATATATATATATATATATAGAGAGAGAGAGAGAGAGAGAAAGCACCAGGACCTTTGTACATGCTGCCTTCTATCTCTGCCAGACTATATGAAGGAGCATGAGAGATAATAGCCTGATACTTTTTCTTCCCCTTCCTCTACCTTCTGAGCTAATCCCCCATGTAAATAGTTAAACATGCCTAAAAGGAATCCTCTTGTTGCTCTTTTCTTATCAGGTATGCCTTAAAAAAAAGAAATGAAAATCCTTAAGGGGAGGATGGAATTACCATGCAAATCTGCCTGTTTTCTCTGCAGGATCTGCATGCACTTTGCTGTTTCTACCCATTTCCCTGTATGCCTTCAGAAAGGAGAGAGATCCCATCCCTGGAGTCTGAAATTTATGAGAAATCTTGGTGGGGGAAGGAAGTGTTCTTGCTCCTGGTGTGCTGGCAAGGGGAATTGTCAATATCTGTCCCTTCAGCTATTTTGGTATTGCTTATTCCTAGATAGCGTAAGGTTATTGCTCTATTATTGCTACCTAAAAGGCGTTAAGATTACAAGCAACACTGCAGCTAGTGGAGCTTCTGTTCTAATGGGTATTAATCAAGGTCTTTGTGGATTCACAATTTAATATTTCTCCAAAGGAAATTGGAACATTATTATGTGTAATGTTAATTTAATCGGCGTTTTGCACAAAACACCTGAAAGAATAGTAGTTCTCCTTCTGATTATTTTTTCTCAAGGTGACATCTTGGGAGCACACCACTTCCATTTCCCATTTCATTTTTTAAATGCTAAGAATAAACATGAAAGTGTGGTGGTCCAATATATAAACTCATAATGCAGTTTAGAGTTGCTTTGCAACCATACTTGCTGAATGTCAGTATAACTTCTGTTTTCTCACTTTAGTAGTCAAAGTCCAATTTAAAAGCCCTACTATAGTTCAAGTATTTTCTAGAGCATTTGATTTTATTGGTTTTCTATAACAGCAAAGATACACATTTAAATTTTTGTGAAACAAAATTATGTAGAACCGTATGTCCCCTTCCCCCCCCTTCATCACTCGAATTCTCTGGGAATCTTCTACAGAGAGTTGTGGGATCCTCTAGTTAGTACAAGGGCAAATCAGCAGAAATCATGGGGAAATTCACTTCCAATAGCGGAGGTTCCTGCTGAATAAAAAGTCATTCCATGAGTTCAAGGGCACTAACTGGATTCCACCTATGGTCTTATACATAGCTACTACCTGCTCCTTGGGCTGCCTCATGCAGCCACTTGGAAGTTGTTAGCCAGTATAATAAATCACCTTGTGTCAGGTGCTGTTTCTTACACAATCCTTGAGTGTATAAGCAAACAATAAGGAATCCCAGAATTGTGACTGTATTTCATATGGGGGGGCAGAAGAGTGGGGAGATACATGATTATGAGTGTGTGCATATGCAGTTCTGCAAATCAGGTCCCTGCTCACTTTTCCAATCAATTTTTTGGGTGTGTGTTTTTTCCCAAATCAAAACCAACTTAATAATTAAGGCTGCAGATCTAACCACACTTATCTAGGGACAGAGATAAGACATACATTTGCTTCAGTGTGCATTTAAATGCGAATCTACCAAATCCACATTTTCCAAAACAATACACAAAGTGAAACAACACAGCCATCCTTTGAAATCTGCACTTGTCCAAATTTTGTAGTGTAATTCTCCAGTGTGGTAATACGTAGAAAAATGCATATACTAAGAAAAACTGCATTATTATTTTTTAAAAAACATACACAATGAATTATATTAGAGAAAAATGCTTTGCAAAAATGTGTATATTATGCAAAAGTCCATACCAAAATGTATATGTTCGGAGAAATTTGCGCTTAAAACTTTTGAAAATGTGGAGAACTGAACATAAAATTGGATAATGGGGAATGGAGAGAAACTAAAATTAACAGATTCACCCTTTCCTATACGGGAGTAAGTTGCACTGAAGTCTGTGTGGGATTCCATTTCCCTTCTCCTGCATGTGTCTCTGTAAAACCAAAAATTGTAGAATGTTAGATTCTCGCTTCCTAATTGGAAGCAATATATGTTTTAAGTTTTATCTGACTCTAGGAGTAAGTACAATAAAAGCAGGTTTCTGTGCATTTAGATGGGGAATAATATACTTATGAGGATGTAAGATCAGTAGAAATAAGAATGCAGAAAATTATATGCTTGCGAAAATCATATATCTAGTTTTCTCCATGACTATCCTGAACTTGTATGGCACGGTTAACCAAGGAAGAGCTAAATAATGGAGGATGGTATTCTGTACATCATAGATTATATTTGGGGAAATCCCTATCATTTTGTTCTTTCATTTTTTATGTTTGATGGTAGCATGGCACACACTTCCTGTTATTTTAACCACAGGAGTCCTGCTTTGTAAGTGCCGGGACCAGAGCACAGATAAAAACACCACTAGTCAGCCTTTACCCCCTGTAGTTACCGTAGGCCTGAAACTTTGAATTTGAGATAACGGTCTGTGGATTTCTCAGTGATGCTTTCAATGATGCTTCAGATTCTAATACAAATTCCACTGAGTCCAGTTTCTGTGTTGAATGTGGCCACTAATGAGAACAAGACCGCTATTCTTAAACGTTATAATATTAAAAAACCACTTTCCTCAGCAAGTGCAGTGATCTCTTCAAACTTGCAATCATTTCTGTATAGCAGTAATTGCAGCATGTATTTCTTGCTTTAAACCTTGTTTTTGTTGGTCAAGAACATGTTTATTTTTATGCACTAGTGTGCTGACAAGACAAAATTTCTGAAGTTCAGCCATCAAAGTTACTTTACATTTAGAGGCTTATGCTACATATCAAAGTAATCAGTTGTAAAATAATGCTAATGTACATATTGTCACTGTTTTTCATCAGTGAAATGAGAAGATATATTTTTAGAGTGATCCTGTCCTGAAATCAGACATACTGAGCACCAAACTGCCAATTTCACTTAAGCTATTTCTCCCTAGTCATTTCCACCACTATAAAGAATGAACGACTTTTGCTGGTTTTCTTCAAGGCTACTGCTTGCCTCTGAAGGTGTTGATACTGCCTTGAGGCTCCAATGGAAGTTTTCTCTGTGGTCTGCCTTTCTTACATAAGCAGAAACTCCACTCTCCATCAGACCACCTCTCACAGCCAATGAAGCAGAACCTTCACAGAGCTATTCAATCAAAAGTGCAAGCTTTCAAGCCTCAAACACAGTATAAATATCAATAACCGCTCTTCTCAAAGCAGCTGTGTAGCTTTGTAACTGTCAGCTGTCAGCCATGAGCTGACAGAATTAAACCTTTACACTAACCTCTTATACATTGTACGGCTGTGGTGGGGAAGGTAAATGGCGTTCCATGAGCTCTGGCTTCCATCACAGTGTTCCGTTGCACCATAAGCAGTTAAGTTATGCTGGCCACATGACCCAGAAAGCTGTCCGTGGACAAATGCCAGCTCCCTTGGCCTGAAAGCGAGATGGGCACCGCAACCCCATATGCGCCTTTGACTGGACTTAACCATCTGGGGTACTTACCTTTACCTTATACATTGTAGTAAAAAAACACCTTTGTTGGCATCTGTCTTGCGAGACAATGGAGTGCACACCTGGGGGTGAAGTCAAACCGCTGGAGAATCACACCATCCACTGTGGCTGCAGAGAACATAACTGCTGCCTCCAGTGTTGTTCTTGCTGTGTTAGCAGCACCAAAGTGATCTATCTGGTGGTGCAAGCCTGGGCAGTGTTTATGAAGGTCTTGGACTGGGCAAACAACAAGACTACCCATTCGGCCTCACTGATGAGGTCCAAAGGAAAGCAGAGCAAATGACGTGGCACTAACTTGACTACGGGAGTTTCCAGAAGGAAGCGCACAAGACACCATCCTACTGTCTTAGGGACTCCACTCCAGATTTGTGTAGGGTTTACTCCTTAGCCTTTTCTTCTCCCAAAGATGTCCGTCAAGGCAGTGGGGGTTTACTCCCAAAGCCTTTCTCATAAGTGATTATAACCACGAGGCAGTGGAGGTTTAAGGTACGAGTTTTCCTTCTCCCAGATGGGCTACCTTCCCAGGTTGATGAGCCTCATCTGCCCCTCATATCCCTCTACAGCATGTGCAGTAACCAATGGCGATTGGATCCACTATTGGTGTCTGTTTCCCCAACATTCCCCTGTTAATTTCTGCATTATATTTGCATGATGTAAAGGTCACGTCTTGAAATATAGCAGAATATAGTGCAGTTTTATAATTCATTTTCATGTTATTTGCTTCCGGATAAAATCTGTTTGCACATAACATGGAAATGAGCACTAAACTTGTGTCGTATTCCACTCTGTTTCTGGAAGTAGCTTTTATTTGGTTGTGCTTATGTTATATAATGCAAAAATGAGCAGTTAAGGAAACATTGGGAAAATCTGATAAACTGCCATGTGTATGCTGCCTGAGAGTTCAAGCAGTCCTAGATTTCATCCCGGTTTATTATCTCCCAGGGAAAAGATTTAGGGTGATAAGTGAACTATAATTTGCAGTATGACAGGGCTAATTTAAAAGTATGGCATGTATACAGCAGGCATAGGCAAACTCGGCCCTCCAAACGTTTTGGGACTACAACTCCCATCATCCCTGACCACTGGTCCTATTAGCTAGGGATGATGGGAGTTGTAGTCCTAAAACATCTGGAGGGCCGAGTTTGCCTATGCCTGGTATACAGCCTATCACAGAACTACAATCCCCAGCACCTTTAACAAAGTTCCCAGGATTGTTTGCGGGGTGGGGGCTTGAAATGTATTATTTTTTTGCAGCCATACAGTAATTGGGGCATGCAGCATAATAACCAATCTTGAGTCCTGAGACAGGATAACAGATTCTGAGAAGAGCAATGCCCACCTGTCCTTCATTTCTATTTCTTCTTTCTAACTGCTTGTGTGTTTATTGTTTCTGCAAAGTACTTCATTTGTACAAAATCACCCAACACCAAAGTTCCCATAAACAACAGCAAAGTTCCTATAAACAATTTTACATGTACATTTTTTATTTTTTCTAGCTGAGAGGGGGGCACCACCAACAGATGGTGATATAAATAAAAATTTCCCCTATCAGTCTAGTTAGGCTGGGAACTGATCCAGGTCAGTGTGCCATCTCCCTTATTGTAGTGCCCTCAAGACCACTTGGAGTATTTGGTTGAGGCAGCCCTAGGCTGGCTCCAGCTGTTGTGTTCTGTATCAGCTGCAGTCTCTCAAATGCTGCAGTAATCTAATTATCCAGGCAAACTTCATTGTGAAAGAAATAAAGAGGATTTATTATTTAAAATGTAAGGATTGTTGCTTTAAGTTTTAAATTAAAAGACATGTATAAGTATGAGTAATTTGCACTTCTCATTCTCTTTGTATCCTGTGATACCCAGAGTAATACCTGGGCTTGGGACCTGTGAGGTCTATCTGATAGCAAGAGGTTACAGATCTCATTATATGAGAGTCCCACATGTCACCTGTTTAATGAATATTGCCTAGTTGACACAGTATAACAACTCAACAGTTTTTAAACAGGACTGCAGTACATTAACAATTACAGCCAGACTCAACAATAAAGAGGTGAAACACAAGTGATGGGTTGCACTAGGGCAATATTCTGTTAATAACATCTCAGGGGGGTGAAAAGTGTGAAAGCTAACTTAAACCTCAACCTTGGGTGAGCTAAACCCTGCCCATTCCAAGGGGCATGACAAGACAAAGCCCCAGAGCTGGGTCCTGCCCTCTCTCGTGCCTCAAAATGCTGTTGGACAAAAGTACAGCCCCAGCCAGCATGACCAGTGACCAAGATTGTTGGTAGTTGGCATCAAAAATATATGAAGGGCACCAGGTTGGAAAAGGCTGTATTATAGGGTGATAGTCAACTAAATCCTACTCAGAGTAGACACACTGAAATGAATGAACCTATGTTGGTCAGGTCCATGAACTTCAATGGGTCTACTGTGAATAGGACTACTATTGTATAACACCCATACTATTTAACGGCAACACTTACTGTAAAATAATACTAAATTATTGTACCAATTAGAAACTAAAATGTACACTCTTTCATCTTAATATATGGTTGTCTGTTGTGACATTTAAAGTCTGTAACTTAAACTCAAGTATAGCTCATAATGACCACCCTCATTAAAAGAACCTTTTCTTATAGCACTTATAACGTTGGACTCCTACTGATAATATAATGAGGGTAGAATGCATTTTGATTGAGTTACCACTAGGGAGAAATTTAATTTAATTAAACTCGTCTTCATTAGAGTATTAACATTCAAGTAAAGTAATTATAAAGGCATGTACAGTATTGGAGAAATCCTGCTGTTTAGGAACAAAGAAAGATCACATTAGACTGATCAATTTTAGAAAAACCTTTCCCCAATAATTATCTTCAGTGTACCAAAACATGCACACTTTGGAAAGAAAATTGTGTTTCTGAAACTTCTGCTGTAAATATTTTCTACAAGATATTGTGTGATTCTACATAGTGATGTGGACAGATAATAACTTTCACATTGGTTCCATTCATTTTTCTATACTGGCTCCTTTGTGTAAGCCACATTTGAGCAATCTATGGCATGGCAGCCGCGTGTAGCACCAGCCTTGTTTTATGCAGCCCCAATGCCTTCTGAGCGCCTACGTTCTTCAGACTCATCAGCGTTCCCTTTTTCCTTGCCTTTTACTTTTAAAAGTGTTTTTTTTTCTTCATTTTTCTATGTAAAAAAAAATGGAGGGGGAAATATTTTACTTCATAAAAAATTGATTTGGAGAGAAGTCCCCCCCCCACACACATACCTGCCCACCTCCATCTCTCTTATTTGTAAGCTTTTGCCATACAGAGTTTGATGTGTGCATATGTGTGCATGGCACACAGTAATAGAATTGTAGAGTTGGAAGGGACCCTGAGGGTCATCTAGTCCAACTCCCTGCAATGCAGGAGTCTTAACTAAAGCATCCATGACAGATGGCTATCCAACCTCTGCTTAAAAACCTCCAATGAAGGAAAGTCCACCAGGTTCCAAGGGAGTTGGTTCCACTGTTGAAAAGCTCTTACCACCAGAAAGTTCTTTCTCATGTTTAGTATAATAAAAAAGGAATTACTTTTACAGTACTTGTTTTCTAGACCAGTAACTACCGGTATTTGTTTGTTGTAGTGGGGCGGGGAGCCATCTTCTGAATGCTTATTTAAGAACAACCCCATTAAATCCAGCAGGAATGAATTCTGAGTAGATCTGCATAAGACTGGAAATTCTAATCTAAAATAATCTAAGTGGTGAAAATGGAAGCAGGCCCGTCTCTGTTCCAAATTAGTTAATATAGGACGCTTTTGTCTCTGAGTCTGCCCATTGTCTGCTCTGCTCACTACTTACATGTGGCTCGCAACAGATTAAGCTCAAGGGAATGCAGCCCTTCACAGAAAAATAAAGTGCTCTCCACCCCAGTGTAAATGATGCCCAACTTGCCATCTGCAGCTCCTACTAGCCATTGTCTAAGGGTTCTGTGATGTCATGAAATGGTCTTACATATTTTCTGTGATTGCTCAGTAGGCCAAATCATGAAAGGCTAAATGTATGCAGTTGATTGCACTGGAGTTGGAAGGGGGAAATCTCACAAAGAGGAGCTGCATTGTTAGAGATATAAGTTTGATATGCATAAAATGCTATGTTTGAATGCCTTGCATTGAAAAGACTATGCACAGAGGTTTACATTAGGCAGGAGATTTGAACATGTCTCCAAGGAATGGCTACCCAGCAGCAGCCTTCTCCTCCTTCTCTTGTATTCTGCCAGTTATCGAGGCAAGTACAAGCTTCTACCCTGCTTCTTTTTTTTTTTAAAGAAAAAATTATTTGCACCATGACACTCCTAGACTTTCACTTTTAATGCTGTGATTAGTGTTCTGAAACCTTCCCTTGTTTACACACACACACACACACACACACCTACAGGAATGCTGGTAATGACATCAACAGGAAGTGTATAGGAGTGCCTAAATCTTTAATTTTGCACATCGCCAGGGCATCTTGTGCCAGGGCACAGCGAAAACAAGAGAGGGGGAGAATTTGTGGTACAAAAAAAGTAATTGGATTCCAGCAGGATGCTACAAGCCATGCACGGATTACTAATAATGCCATGTGACTTCCCTGAAAGTTTTGAGGCACAAATCATCTTGAATGTAGGAGTGCATGTCACACCCCGATGGTGTCAAGAGCACAAATTGTCCTGAATGCACATTAAAAAGACCCATCATGAGGTGCCCTCATTTTTTGACTCTTATTCTTCTGCCTAAGATTTAGTCATTGCTACCACCATATCTCAAGATGATTTGATCACTTGCAGCATCAGGCAAACTCTGATTTATAAACCAACTTAGGCTTCATTTCAATAAAAGTTCCACAGAGCTCTCTAATTCAATGACTGCTCTCCTCCAGCCAGAGGGATTTTCACAACACTTTTGGCACTATATAGTGGCTCCATCCTCATTAGCCCATTGCTAGCTTTATGTTTTAATTCCTTTTGAAGTGCCAGTCTTTGAAATCAAATGGATAAGAATTCACTTTTTCCTAGGACCAAGCAATAGAATCAAAAGTTGCTAATGGGTAACATTGTATAAGAAGGATTCCACACGAAAAGATTACATAGAGAGCAAAAAGGAGCTATGCTAAAGATCTACACTGAAATGAAAATAAAGTTCAACTTAGTTCCAATTTGTTACGGTAAAATCTGGGTGCGAGGCTGCTCTGCCACCCAGCTCGTCGGACTAAGTCCGCGGGTCCCTGCGGAGGAAAATGAGCTCAGCCGGAGACAGGAGCAAACTGCAGAAGATCCAAGTTTATTGCGCAACAGGTTCAAGGCGAGATTGAACAGCGAGAAAGGGGTGACATGAACTTTTGAAACTTCCCTCCATGTCCCAGAATACAGTGCAAAATACATCCTGGTTACATCATGAATACATTAAGAAGAGATTGGGTTACACAGATTACATCATGAATACATTAAGAAGAGGTTGGGTTACACAGATTACATCATGAATACATTAAGAAGAGGTTGGGTTACACAGGATTAACATACGGAGGAGGGAGGGGGGATTATGCAGAGCTGGAGATATGCGCAGATAAGCACATCCTGAGTACCTGATGAGAAGACAATGGTCCATGTATGCATGGTCTGCCACCTGGCATTGCCCGGAGGAAAGGCTTGGCAGAGTGATTTGACAGGATTAGGGTCTTGACACCTTGCTTGAGGGATTATGGAGGACAGGGGAGGTGTCATGGAGTCCTAGAGAAATGGAGCAAATTGGCACGTTGATTTTCTATGAATTTTATAGACTTTAGTCCCTTTTGACATTGACAGTTGGAAATAAATGGATATATTGTAGCGAAGAAGGAGGTGAGGAAGACATGCCCCCCCCCTTCCGTATCAAATTGGACCTGTGTTTCATACACAAGTAAGGATCTGCAAAGTGTGTGAGGGAAGGTGGCTGGCTATACTGAGGCACTGTGAAATTGTCAAGTGCAGAGTGTAAGGCAGCATAATAGGACTCTGTTCTTTGACACCTCTGCTCGTACACTCTTATAATCTTCAGTGACACTGTGTTTCTGATTATTATTTTTTCTTTTCTCAATCCTTTTTCTTACTGTTGAACATCTTTCCTTCATGTCACTTTGCTGACCTTTCTCTTGCAGTAGATTGTTTGTCTGCTTTTTCCTCCTTTCCTCTCTTCTGTCAGCCTACCTTTTTCTCCCCCTGTGGCTGTTCCAACCACTGTTTGCTTTTCTTCAACACAGATGCATTCTGGCTGTGGATCTCAGCTTGTTGCTTCAATTAACTTTACAATGGACCCCCTGGCAACTCCCATTGTTTCCTGCTGCTGGTTTCTTTTTTCCTGCTGCTTTTTATCACTTTGCTTGGCTTTTTGGCAATCACTGGGTTTCCTGGACTATTGTTTGGAGAACTATTGGTCCCCTGCTGATGTTATCACTAATTTTCAACAGATCTTTTGATAAACCTTTTTCTTTTTCTGCCCAATAGTAATCAGGTTTGTGGTTTTCTTGCTTTAACCTAGATTCTACAAGGTAACTTCGCCAGAATTTTTCAGTTGATGGAAACAATTAATTTGTACAGGGGTTCAGACTGACTGTCTGATATGATAACAGTGTTTCTGTTTTGAAGGAGGAAAGAACACTCCTTTGAATTGTACTTTCCCATACAGGTTTCTTCTTATGCTGAAGTGCTAGAATTTCATTGCAGCTATATTCCCCTGATGACTTGTTAAGCAACCACCCACGTTAGCAGACTTCCATTGATTCCTCACAGATGGTTACTTTTAAAGACTATTGTTATTCATGTTACATGAAAAACTGATAGACCTGCCTTCTAATTCTTCTAACACAGGGTTTTGATTGAACCAATGCCTGGTTATTCTTAAGGGAGATGAGAAGATAATGATGTACTATGTAAAATTTATATTAGCAAGTTTTCTTATTTACTCAAGGGAACTTATCAACCAACACAAATTTAATAGTTTTTATCCAGCATTCCTCTGGGATTCTTCTAGTTATTCGTATTAATAGCATTAGAAAATAGATTTTTTTGGTCATCCCTGTTCACTTCTTCCTTTTTGCTGTATGTATGGCCAAACTGGGAGAAGCATAATTTATTCCTCTTCAACTACTCATTTCCAGTTTTGAAATACTGCAGAGAGAATTAATTTTATAAGACTGATTGAGGTTGCTATAAATATATGCTTCTAAAACATTAAATTAGTGAAACTTTCAGATATTTATAGCAGCATTTGATCGTATATACAATATTCAGAATCAGAGTCAGAAATGGCATTACCTGTATATATCTATATCTATATCTATATCTATATCTATATCTATATCTATATCTATATCTATATCTATATCTATCTATATGAGGGGTTTTAAAATAAGTTTTCAAGTTGGTGGATTTCTCTCTCTCTCTTTCTTA
Source organism: Podarcis vaucheri (assembly GCF_965113315.1). Classification (NCBI taxonomy): domain Eukaryota; kingdom Metazoa; phylum Chordata; class Lepidosauria; order Squamata; family Lacertidae; genus Podarcis; species Podarcis vaucheri. Next base: position 50,398,246 of record NC_138767.1, read on the forward strand.
ATTTGTTTATCTATTATTGTATTACACAATATTTCTCTTTTATTCAACAGTGTATATCAACTATTTTCATGACCCTCTAATTGGTTTCCCATTGGAATATATAGCACCATGTTTGCTCATGCTGCTGTGATCAGAGTGATTGGTGTGTGTTTGTCAACATAGGCAGCAGGTCTCATCTGCCAATTACACATAATATCCACCTTCTCACAACTACTTCACCACACTTCAGTTCCAAGTTACCGTACTTGTAGCTGCCCCAGTTCTCAGACTACCTATCACATGAGGTCTTTCATTTTCATAGATGTTAAATTGCTGGGTAGCCGCAAGCAGAGGATCCCAGCACTGTCTGTACAGTGCTGGAGTGGCGCCAGCAGCAAACCACTATACAGTGCATGTGAGGCATTGCTACATACAGCGCATGCATGCGACGCCACAGATGCGCTGTACTTAGCAGTTTGCTGCCGGCGCCGGGATCCTCTGCTTGCAGTTGCAGATCTGAATGGAGGATCCTCCAAAGGTGGCTGCGGTGTCACGGTAGCTGCTTGCGCCACCGTGAGCCCCCACGGGGTGACTTCTTGTCACCCCCGCATACATGGAACCTGGGGTGTACTGCCCTCCATGCCCCCCATTGCGACGCCACTGCACCACCAGAGCTCTAACCTCCAAGAAGGCAAGCCGGCTTCAGAAAGAGGAAGGAGAGGTGCCTGCAATCGGTCCCATGATCTCTGAGTCGATTGTGATTGACGTCTTGGACATGCCTGACTAAGGGGATATAATATAGTTGTTAACTAAAACCAGCATGGTGCACCACATTATGTAAGAGACCCAATTTTATTTCCAAGGATTATCAGGTAGCCCCATCAGTTTGGAAGACCAGAACAGAGAGGAAGCTGGAATGCTTGCACAGACAGAATAGTGGGAAGGACACTATGTTAAATTCCACCCAACACTTCGACAAATTTTAATTCTATGTTATTCTTAAATAACCACTGTAATCATATTGTTAAACCCCACCCCTTTCTCTGAGTGTTGTGAGATTCCAGGAGTTCCAGGCACTTACCCAGCATTTGTGTTTCCTGCAGAAATTAGGCACAGCAGAGACTGAGGTGTCTTTATGATACACAGTTTTATTTACATATATATACAACCTTACTCAGTGTCAGTGTTTCCCAAACTTGAGTCTCCAGCTGTTTTGAGGCTACAGCTCCCACCACCCACAGCTAGTAGGACTAGTGGTCAGGGATAATGGGAACTGTAGGCCAAAAACAGCTGGAGACCCAAGTTTGGGAAACACTGGTCTTGAGGGAGGGAGTGCAGAACTGTCATATCCCATGAGGATCTGGCTTCGACCTTAAGGGCAGCATTGGGTTAAAATAACAGGGGGGAAATCCTCCGTATCAGCCTATCATTCTCAGTTCACAGGGAATTTGCTCCTCCTCCTCCTTCTCACTGCTAACTGATTCCAAGGGCCTCCCCACAGCCTATATCATTCAAATTTGAAACTGTTGAACCCCTCTGCTGGCCTGCAGTATTTGCATTGCCAGTCATTCTTAATGGCCCAGTACTCTGCTCTCTTTGTTTCTTACTGGTGACCCATCTTCTCCCAAGCTGCTTCCTAAGCACAGAAAACTGATTTGGCCTGTATTTTTGACACTGCTAGATTCAGCATCTGGCAGCTTCCCTTAATACTCCAAGCCAGTGCTTTTCTTCTAGAAAAAAAGGTGCTGGTATTCACCAGGAAGTTGTTGCAGTAACTGCCACACTTTTAACCAGTGCTTTTCTTCTAGAAAAAAGTGCTAGTACTGCGTACCCTTGAGTACCCCCAGAAAAAATCACTTCTCCAAGCACTGACTTATTCCTAACATTTACTAAGAATCTAGGGGGGGAGGGCCGCCCACAAATGCCCCCAACTCATCATTAGGCTCAGCAAGAATTGCTTCCAGTAGTTTCCCAAAATGACCTTTGTCTAGTGTATTTATGGTTTTTCATCTGCTAAAGTCATGGTGTACTGTTGAATGTTCAGTCACTGAAACTATTTCTTGTAAACGATAATTGTTTGAAGGACTAGAATACATAACTCCCCCCTCCCCATTTAACTAGAATAATAATGCAAACTAGAATGATTCATGTATAACTGCAATGTCAGATCTATTCATTCAGAACAGACTCTGGAAAACAGAACAATGCATTTTACTACAAATTAAGAGGCTTTAATAGTCATGAAAATGCCAATAATTAAATACAAAATCCCCCCCCCTAAAGAAAGCAATACTTGATACGTGTGATGTATATAGCATATTTAATGTGTTTAGACAGGGGTCAGCAAACTTTTTCAGCAGGGGGCTGGTCCACTGTCCTTCAGACCTTGTGGGGGGCTGGACTATATTTTGAAGGGAAAAAATGAACAAATTCCTATGCCCCACAAATAACCCAGATATGCATTTTAAATAAAAGGACACATTCTACTCATGTAAAAACACCAGGCAGGCCCCACAAATAACCCAGAGATGCATTTTAAATAAAAGGACACATTCTACTCATGTAAAAACACGCTGATTCCCAGACCGTCCGTGGGTCGGATTGAGAAGGTGGTTGGGCCGCATCTGGCCCCCGGGTCTTAGTTTGCCTACCCATGGTTTAGAGCACTCATGTACATTATCTGAATGATACAAGCTAGTATTACTACACACCTTTCAGATGTAGTGGGATGGGACTGAAACTGAGGGAGCAGTGGCTTGCAAAACTTATGGCTGAGGTGAAGCTTGGACCATGATAATGGTCTATGATCATCCCAGATCACACTCCTAGATTCTATACCCTAGCAGCTCATTCAAAATCACTAAAATCTAAAAAAAGCAATTAAATTTATTAATGTATTTTAATTTTTTTACTGATTTAAAACATGATTAACATTGGCTATTTTTATCCTGTTTGTGTATGTAATATATCCCACAATCTTTTATTCAGAAAGAAAATCATTATCTTCTGTAGATGCAGTGCTGCACAGTTTAAAAAGTAAATATGAACATCACATCGCTTAAATCATATTAATTGAATGTTCCTTCCTTACCAGCACACTCTCCAAAGCGATATAATTGCATCCTAATCCAATATTGTGTTTTACTGACTTATGTAAAGTGCAGACTTAAGCACCACTTTCTATTCCTCAAACTCACTCTAGTCAAAGAAGCTCATCATTACTGTAATTTGTGGATACATCAAGTGCGTCACGTGGTTGTATTATTCTTCAAATGCTATATTTAAGAAAATTAGAATACTCTTCCTCTTCTGATTGAATTTGGCTGTTCCAGTTTTAAGTTTATATTTCTTTCTTTCTTTTCCTTGGATTTCTTAGCAGATATACATATTTAGAGAGGAATATAATGGACAAAGGTCCGTATAGTAAAAGCCATGGTTTTCCCAGTAGTGATGCATGGAAGTGAGAGCTGGACCATAAAGATGGCTGATCGCCGAAGAATTGATGCTTTTGAATTATGGTGCTGGAGGAGACTATTGAGAGTCCCATGGACTGCAAGAAGATCAAACCTCTCCATTCTGAAGGAAATCAGCCCCGAGTGCTCACTGGAAGGACAGATCGTGAAGCTGAGGCTCCAATACTTTGGCCACCTCATGAGAAGAGAAGACTCCCTGGAAAAGACCCTGATGTTGGGAAAGATGGAGGGCACAAGGAGAAGGGGGCGACAGAGAATGAGATGGTTGGATGGTGTTCTTGAAGCTACTAGCATGAGTTTGATCAAACTGCGGGAGGCAGTGGAGGACAGAAGTGCCTGGCGTGCTCTGGTCCATGGGGTCACAAAGAGTCGGACACGACTAAACGACTAAACAACAACAACAACATAATGGACTCCCTTCTCTTTATCATCTCAAAGGTTTGAAATGTACTATGAACAGTTATCTTTGGCTAATGATAGTTGTGAGCACCTGAGTACTATGTAGTTATGGTAACTCATGAATGAGTGGTGAACTCTTTGCTTCTTCTATCCCTAGACGGGTGTTACTTAAAAAATTTTTGAGGAAGAAGCCAAGCCACACTTACTCACCAAAGAAACTGCCCCATGTCAAATACTGAGCAGTACCTAATTAAAACCCTGTGCTATGTGAAAGATGGGACTGGATTTTACTATGCAAGGCTGCAATTACTGCTTTCTCTATATTTCTGTGTCTTTTGACATTTTTAAGGCAGAAAGAAAAGAGGTATATGGCTACCCTTGTATTCTAGTTGCATAGCAGCCCTGCCATAGCTTTCTTTGAGTTCATGAACCAAAGGAAAGTAAGTTACTGTATAGGAAGTGGGAGCAATGAATGACCAGTGTGTGACTAATGCCACGATGCTATAAGTGAGGTGCTATCTCAAAAAGCTATTGCACAAACACTAAACAGCTGGATACTGATAGAGCTTATATAGAGATATTCAAGACATAGGATTTTGCTCCTCCTCTCAAAGAGGCTGAATGGATGAGAACCATGGTTTTGTATGGTTTGTGGTATTTGTAGTTTTGTATGGTTTGTGGTATTTGTAGTTTTGTATGGTTTTGTGGTATTTTCTGCATTGTGACTTGCCATTATTTTTATTAAAGTTTAGTAATTCTTTGTTGTAATTTTTAAGTTTATTATTTGCTAATAGTTTTAATGTTTACTATTATATTTGAATGGATTATTGAACATTGCATTTGATATAACCTGTTTATTTTAAAGTATGTATTTATTATGACTTTTTTGTATTGGATCAGATTGTTATTAGGGACTTAGCTACATTAGTAAAGAAAAAGCGTTTTATATGCGTTATAACACTGTGACACCAGATGTCGCTGTGGAGTTCTTCCTTTCGCCAACATGATTTCCTACTATGCGGTTTACAACACGTTTTCCTGAAATGCTTTTTTGATGCGATCCTTGCTGTCTATTTTGTTGTTTCTTCAGTTTGTAAACCACTTTGTGCGTAGTAATATAGAAAGGCAGTGTACAAATTAAAAGTGAAGTGAAAGGATAAAATACTATGTTACTGCACCCAAGATTCACTACAGGTCATATGGAAGCATGGCTTCTGAGGTCCTGGAAAGCTGTATCTTAGGAGGTAAGGAGATTCTAGGATCTGCATTTGTGCTAGGAGCTGCTGCAGGATCCTGCTCCCCCTTGTCTATGGATGATGTCTTGCTGACTCTGAACTCTAAGTACTAGTGGGTCCTGAAACTAACCTTCCAAGAATAGCAGTATAGTTTCTTACTGTCCCTGAAGGCAAGGTAGTGGAGTACTGCATGGAGAAAGACCTGCAGGGAGTAAAGAATAGGTAGGCAAAGGTAAAGGACCCCTGGACGGTTAAGTCCAGTCAAAGGCGACTGTGGGATTGCAGCGCTCATCTTGCTTTTAGGCTGAGGGAGCTGGCGTTGGTCCACAGACAGCTTTCTGGATCATGTGGCCAGCATGACTAAACTGCTTCTGGCTCAACGGAACATTGTGATGGAAGCAAGAATGCATGGAAACACCATTTACCTTCTGCCACAGCGGTACCTATTTATCTACTTGCACTGGCGTGCTTTCAGACTTCTAGGTTGGCAGGAGGTGGGACAGAGCAACGAGACCTCACTCCATCACGGGGATTCAAACCACCAACCTTCCAACTGGCAAGCCCAAGAGGCTCTGGTTTAGACCACAGCACCACCCGCATCCCCTATGTAAAGAATAGTGCACTTGCTATAAGTGAGAGTTGCTGCCACCATATATATAGTCAAATGTCAAAATGTTGTTTTTCAGAGTCAATGCCATCTGGTTAGTGTGGAGAGGGAACTTTTTCAAAATTTGTGAAATGCCGTATTTACTTGGAAACCAGGCTCTATTTCGAGCCCTAGTAGCTCACATAACTCTGTATGTATTTCTGCTTGGGTTGTTTGCTTTCACCCATACATAGAAACACCTCAAAGCTAAGTAAATTTCAGCTTTATTTAATTAGAGGCTGTTTTGCTCTGTCCTGTAAAGAATCTGCCGATCTATTCTGGGATTTATTTAAAACTAAGCGATGGATTATTTGTGATGAGGAAGGATATACAAGGTGCAGTGAGAGGCTGCAGTGTACATTGCTGCCCCATTGAACTGTGTGGTGCTTATTTCTGAGGATATATGCATAGCATTTTTGCTCCACAAAATCTAAATGCAGTTTAAGCCAGGAAATACAGAGAAGCTGATAACTTTTCAAGTTTCCAGGAAAGCAAATTCCCTGAGAACGAAGTGATGTGCTGTGAAATCAAATATCAAAAGGCTTAAAACAGGCAATAAGTTGTGTTAGATAACAACCACCACCCCCAGTTATAATAATGATATACTTTTGCACCATTAAAAAGTAAGAGTTGCTGGGCTTTGCAACATTGTCATGAGATTTTATGCCAGGTTATTAGCATTCAAACATTGGCATTTATGTCCTCCCAAAAAGTGGTTAGAAAGCATGAACACCTGTCAATCAGATTGAACAAAGTATATCCTAATGTTCATGATTAGCTTAAAGTACTGACTGAAACTGAAACTCGGCGACGTGGGTGGCGCTGTGGGTAAAACCTCAGTGCCTAGGACTTGCCGATCGCATGGTCGGCGGTTCGAATCCCCGCGGTGGGGTGAGCTCCCGTCTTTCGGTCCCAGCTCCTGCCCACCTAGCAGTTCGAAAGCACCCCTAAATGCAAGTGGATAAATAGGTACCGCTTTCTAGTGGGAAGGTAAATGGCGTTTCCGTGTGCTGCGCTGGTGCCGGCTCACCAGAGCAGCTTCGTCACGCTGGCCACGTGACCCGGAAGTGTCCTCGGACAGCGCTGGCCCCTGGCCTCTTAAGCGAGATGGGTGCGCAACCCCAGAGTCGGACACGACTGGCCCGTATGGGCAGGGGTACCTTTACCTTTACCTTTTAGTGACTGAAACTAAGTATGTTACTCAGTGCTCCCCAACCTTTTTATCGCCGCGGACAGGTAAATGTTTGATCATTTTTCCGTGGCCCGCTTGTTTTGATCTAATAATTTTAATTTAATTGTATTTAAACATGCCTTCAAAATAAAATACAGCTACACCAAAAAATGAATATAAAGTGATTTATTTTATTTAACTCACTAGAATGCCAAATCAACGAGAACCCTGAGCTTGTTTCTTTGCAACGAGACGGTTCCATCTGGGGGTAATAGGAGACAATGACACCCGAAGTGTGTCGCTTATGTCCAGTTTATTCCGTTGTTTTGTTTTGGTTGCTGTCACTGCAGAAAACCCCGCTTCACACAAATAGGTTGTCGGAAATGGCAATAGGGATTTAAGTGCTGTGGTGGCAATCTCAAGGTATTCCGCCATGACTTTAATCCAGAACATCGGCAGAGTTGTTGTCTTGAATGTAGTTTTAAGGCCACCGTCATTTGCAGTCTCCTAGTTGTTTCCTAGTTCTGCTGGATCTCTCAGCGGCCTTTGATACAATCGACCATAACATCCTTCTGGACCGTCTAGAGGGGTTGGGAGCTGGGGGCACTGTTATACAGTGGTTTCGCTCCTTCCTCCTGGGCCGTGTTCAGAAAGTGGTGGTGGGGGATGAGTGTTCAGACCCTTGGGCCCTCACTTGTGGGGTGCCTCAGGGTTCCGTCCTTTCCCCCATGCTTTTTAACATCTATATGAAGCCGCTGGGAGAGATCATCAGGGGGTTTGGACTGGGTGTCCATCAATATGCAGATGATACCCAGCTCTACCTTTCTTTCAAATCAGAACCAGTGAAGGCGGTGAAGGTCCTGTGTGAGTGCCTGGAGGCGGTTGGAGGATGGATGGCGGCTAATGGATTGAAGTTGAATCCTGACAAGACAGAAGTACTGTTTTTGGGGGACAGGAGGCGGGCTGGTGTGGAGGACTCCCTGGTCCTGAATAGGGTAACTGTGCCCCTGAAGGACCAGGTGCGTAGCCTGGGAGTCATTTTGGACTCACAGCTGTCCATGGAGGCGCAGGTCAAATCTGTGTCCAGGGCAGCTGTCTACCAACTCCACCTGGTACGCAGGCTGAGACCCTACCTGCCCGCGGACTGTCTGGCCAGAGTGGTGCATGCTCTAGTTATCTCCCGCTTGGACTACTGCAATGCGCTCTACGTGGGGCTACCTTTGAAGGTGACTCGGAAACTACAGCTAATCCAGAATGCGGCAGCTAGACTGGTGACTGGGGGCGGCCGCCGAGACCACATAACACCGGTCTTGAAAGACCTACATTGGCTCCCAGTACGTTTCCGAGCACAATTCAAAGTGCTGGTGTTGACCTTTAAAGCCCTAAACGGCTTCGGCCCAGTATACCTGAAGGAGCGTCTCCACCCCCATCGTTCTGCCCGGACACTGAGGTCCAGCGCCGAGGGCCTTCTGGCGGTTCCCTCATTACGAGAAGCGAAGCTACAGGGAACCAGGCAGAGGGCCTTTTCGGTGGTGGCGCCCGCCCTGTGGAATGCCCTCCCATTGGATGTCAAGGTGATGGACAACTACCTGACATTCAGAAGACATCTTAAGGCGGCCCTATTCAGGGAAGCTTTTAATGTATGATATTTTAGTGTTTTTTGGTTTCTGTGGAAGCCGCCCAGAGTGGCTGGGGAAACCCAGCCAGATGGGCGGGGTACAAATAATAAATTATTATTATTATTATTATTATTATTATTATATCTCCAGCAGTTATTCTTCTTATTGCATAGACATTCTAGATTCGCCTGATTTGTTGGCAAATCGGTCGCGGATCCATTCCTTACCAGTTCGTGGGTCTTTTGTGGTTGGGAAGTAGCACTCAAACTCTTTTAAAAGCAAAGACAGGTGATCATGCACCAACTGGCAGAATGAATGTTCAAGCTCAGTCTCGCCTACAATCCCTGCTAATGTCTGAAACATGTCCAAAATGCCTCTGTTCACACGCCGTCCCCACAACTCCAGTTTGGCTTTAAATGCAGCTACTTTGTCTGACAACTTGAAAACAGTTGTCATTTTCCCCTGAAGGCCCAGATTGAGTTCATTGAGCAGGCTGAATATGTCACACAGGTAAGCCAGTTTTGCGACCCATACCTTGTCACTGAAATGTGCTGCCAGCGGTGACTTCTTTTCTGAGAGAAATCTTTGCAATGGCTCTCGTAATTCAAATACTCTGGTTAGCGATTTTCCTCTGGATAACCATCTTATTTCTGTGTACAAGAGAAGGCATCTGTACTCTGCGTCCATCTCCTCACAAAGCTGCTCAAACAGGCGCGAGTTAAGTGCGTGTGCTTTGATGTGGTTAATAACTTTAACAACATCCATCAATACGCTGTTAAATTCCAGTGACATTTTTCGGCTTGCCAGCATTTCCCTGTGAATGAGACAATGCGTAGATTCACTCTCAGGTGCAACCTCCTTAATCCGAGCAGTTAAACCAGACAGTCGTCCGGTCATGGCAGCAGCTTCGTCTGTGCATATGCTGACACAAAAGGACCATTTCAGTTTTTCTGATATATAACCATCCAGTGACTTGAACAGTTCTGCTCCTGTGGTGTTGGTTGGCAAAGATAGTGCACATAACAAATCCTCATGCACATCCTCCTGATATAGATATCGCACATAAACAAGTAGTAGTGCCTTGTTGTCGATATCTGTAGATTCGTCAACCTGGAGTGCGTATTAATCCTCTCCAACAATTGTGCCTCAATGTCTTCGGCTATTTCCTCAATGCGCCTAGTCACAGTGCTAGCTGACAAAGTCCTATCTTTTCCACAGCAGCCTCTCCTAGAAGTTCACGGCAAATGTCTTTAGTGGAGGGCAAGATCAATTCTTCACCAATAGTAAATGGCTTTTTAGCCTTAGCAATGCGGTTAGCCACCAAATATGATGCTCTCAGTGCATTCTCCTTTATTGATGTGGTGGCCCTCATAAATATATTCTGTGCTTCGTGCTCCCGTTTTTTTCTTTCAAAATACTCCAGGGGCTTGTCTTTTATGCCAGGGTGCTTGGCGGTCAAGTGGCGAAGCAGTTTTGAAGGTTTCATTGCCTCATTAGAGAGCTTCTTGCCGCAAGCTATGCAGAGCGGTTTTGATGCGTGGGAATCCCGATAAATACCCGATACTCATGGTATTGTCTGTTAAAAGTTGCATGTTTCTTTGATGTTGAAGGCTCTTCTTCTGTCTGTTCACTGGGCCTTTTTTTCTTCCCAAGGAAACTTTCTAACGATGTCTGTTTCATACTCATTTTTGCTAATTTGTTGGTTAAAGCAGACACAATAACACGTCAGTACACACGATTACCGGTGAACAGATAGAAGAGCTAGAAGAGTGATACCTTCTCTTTATCTTCACTCCACTGCTGCTTGCAACCGCTCAGCTCCAGATGTCACCTAGATCCGAATGTAAATCAAAAAACTATCAACGCAAAAATGTGATCAGTGTTTTAAATATATGACCAGTGTATCAAAATAACTGTGAAATATATATATAAATCACAAAAGATGACTGTGCCCCCTTTCAATACAGAGATGCCAGTGTTCCCCTTTCAGTACAGAGATGCCAGCATGCCCCTTTCAACACAGAGATGCCAGCATGCCCCTTTCAATACAGAGATGCCCCAGCATTCCCCCTTTCAATACAGAGATCATCGCGCCATAGTGCTGAGTCTCCTCAATAGCAGAGAACCCCCGCCTCCCTCCGTGCACTTATGCCTGAACCCGCACAAACACATTCAACCCAGGAGTTGTTGACCTAAATAAGTGCAATAGGCCTGGGTGAATGAGAGGGCATTCTAATAAAACCATTGCTGCTCCTCTTTCCGTTTGATAGTGCTGAGTCTCCCCCTCCGTGCACTTACCTCACGGCAGCTTCTCTTCAGTCCCTGCGTCTCCGACCTTGAGTCCTCAGTCCTCCTGTGGTGCCTCCTCCTCGGCCAATGGTGTGAGGTTTGCCTTTCGGCCAATCAGGAAGCGGGAGGACCCGCTCCCTGATTGGCCAGGAGGAGCATCAGTGTAACAATAGCGAATTTTCATTCACTATTGTCACACAATGGGCAGGCTTGAGAGGGCGCAATGCTCTGCGCCTCGGCCGCCTGCCACAGTGAAATGATTTGAAGTTCCTCGGGCGGCCCGGTGCGGATTGATCCACGGACTGACTGGCACCGGTCCGCGGCCCGGGGGTTGGGGAACACTGTGTTATATGATAATTATAATACATGTGGGCTATGACAGCAAGATGAGCAACAATTAGTTTTATTTCTTACTTTTTCTTACATAGGATTTAGTCTGGCATCCTTCTTGGAACCACTCCTAAGAACCCAGACCTTAGGCATGCTCAGTTCCAACTGCTTTCTCAAGAGAACACTTTTGCTTTTTGGCCACTAGGTGGCAGCCACATAAATGTATATAGGAAACCCCCAATTTACATGGGGGTTGCGTTCCAAGTCCTCACGTGCAAAGGTGGAGTATGCGTAAGCCCACTACACCCCACCCCCTTTTTCAGCCACTTCTGGGTCACCATGATGCCTGTGTATACAGTTGCGCATCAACTAGACTTTAGAGTGTTACAGTAATGAATCTAAAGTGCACTCAAATTGAAATTTACACAGGGATTATGTTCCAGGGATTGCACAAAACCATGTGTAGTCAGAACACCCCCAGAACCACCCCTGCGTGAGCATCCCTACCTTTCACGAAAGTCTCCCAGAGTCTGGTAGGCAAGGTGGAGAGCTTAAATGCTCCTTCTCTGGCAGGAAAACCCGTCATGGAAAGAGCTTTTACGTTCTCCACCTTGCAAGTGTCTAATTTGTGTGATCTCAGCTGGCAAGCAGCCAAGCACATAAAGTTGCAATTGTGCAAGTTAAATGCACACAATTTGCAAGTCAACTGTACCTTCTACACTTTTCTTGCACGCCTATTTTCTTATTGCTACAACCAGCACAGCATGGATACCACCATAGCTAGAAGTCAGCATACTATCAGAGCAGAAAGGGTTTGCTCTCTCTCTCTAATATCTGTTCTGCCATTCCTCATGAAGGAGCTCATGGGGTTATCTCCCTTCATCAACTTGGTGTAGATAAGGTAAGGGTTGCAATTGCGAATCTGTAAAAGTACATTTTGTGTGTACTGAGTATATATTAGATGAGAGTAATATCTGTTGAAATAAAGGTCTTCAAGATTGCTGCATTCGTACACTGATTTGGTCTTTAATTAAAGGTGTGAAACAGCCCATTTTATCTCCACTAGAAAAGTGGTCATGCTGTAAAAGGAAAAGTATCTATGTTCCATTATAGAGAATCTATTTCAAGGCCTGGGTAGGATGGTTATGCTTCTGTCTCTGGCTAGAATAAATGTGCACCATCATTGTATCATAGCCATTTTCACCTTTCTGGTGACATTTCAAATGTATTAAAACTGATTAAGTGGTTTTTATCAAAATTATTTCCACATAGCTACACAAATATTAATATTATTATTATTATTATTATTATTATTATTATTATTATTATTATTAATAATAATTTATTATTTGTACCCTGCTCATCTGGCTGGGTTTCCCCAGCCACTCTGGGCGGCTTCCACAGAAACCAAAATATACTAAAATATCACACATTAAAAACTCCCCTGAACAGGGCTGCCTTAAGATGTCTCCTGAATGTCAAGTAGTTGTTTATCGCTTTGACATCTGATGGGAGGGCGTTCCACAGGGCGGGCGCCTGGTAATTATACCAATGGTGTTTTCCCTTGAACTAGCATGCCAGTATTTGCGCGTCGAGGTCCCCAAGACACCCCCCCCCCGAAGAAAAACACAATTGACACTTAATTTTTGTTTAAGGTTTTTGGCATAATTTTGGCCACAACTTTGTTCAAATTACAGCAATGTGAGTGGTTGATTAGGCATTGGTAGCACTAACTGACCCCGCACGGGGACAGCTCTGACATTCGCACCCCCCACGAAGTCAGCAAGGGTAAGTCACCTGGGGAGAGAGACGGGACTGGGAACCATGCCTCACCTCTCCCCAGAATGCTCCCAGGGGCTTGCGTGGCCCTAGCCCCTTGCCAGGGGGTTTCGGACAAAAGCATGGGGAGCCCCTGGGTTCCTTTAACAGAAAACCCTTGAAGCAGCAGCAGCATTTTGGAGGGGCAGACACAGCCAAATCCATACCCCTCCACCAACCAATTCCAAGACCAATGCCTAACCACAAACCTTACAAGTTGTGATGATTTGCTACACAGTAGGCAAAAACCAAGTGGCACACACTAATCAGCCAAATGGACAAAATTCCTACCGGGCCCCTGCCCCAAAGCAGACGACCCCATGACAGGCATAGCAAGGTCAAGCAAACAGCCTAAAATTAGGGAAGGGAGGGCGGGTGATCCGAAGTAAGCATCGAAAAGAGGAAGTTCCTCGCTGCGAGCATTGTATTTAACAAATAGGGCTGTCAATCAGCAAATGGCAACAACTAGATTTCCCCAGGAACAGCCTGCCCCTGCTTAAAGGATGGCCAAACCATTTGCCTAGTAACAGTGAGGTGTCTTGTCAGCCCCGCCCGCAACCTGTGCTCTCCATGAGGGAGAACACATTTTATCATCAGAAAACAAGGAATTATAAGTGTACGAGAAAACTGCAGCATAGCACACATTAGTACACTTGATCCAAAATTTGATCTTGAATGACCTCTATCGCTCATTACTTACTGAGTCCAGATCAGCTATTACCTATTATTTAATGCTATTTTGAAATCCCAGGGACCAAAATTGTTGTTTATTGAACTGGTAGAACATTTCAACCTACCAAGTTGTTCATTCTGTTTGCTGATCTTATGGTTGCTATCAGGGAAGAAAGGAATTTGACAGAGAAACTCCAGTGTGAAACTGCTGAATTACAAATTATGAAAAGCTCTGTTCATTTGGTTCTGAATAGGTGCAATGGTTTCCTATCCCACTACAGATGTTAATTTACTCATCAATGCTAATATGATTGTGCTGTCACCAATCACTGCTATTCGAATTGTATTGCAACAGGTGTACTGCATTTCAGTGCCATTTAACACCAACCTTTACATTTTCCCCTTCTCTCATCTGACACATATGAAGTGAATGCTAGTTCAAAAAAGTTTATGCCAGGTTTGTTAGCCTTAAAGGAGCCCTAGACTCTTTCTTTATTTTTATCTTGTTAGAAGTAGCTGAGGATCCTGCATAATCAATGCAGGATAAAGCAAGACCTAATTTAATGTCCATTCACTTTCTTACCAATCTGGAAAATTCTGCATTAATTTTTTAATGTGTTATTTTATTTGGCTGTTGATGCCGTTTTATAGATCTTGTTTTTTACTGTCTAATTCAATTAACACTGAGAGAAAAACGGGATACAAAATCGTTGGGGGAAAAAGCATAGTCACTCATTCTGTCTTGATACCGAACATGCTTCCATATTCTATACTAATGTAAATTAGGGTAGATTTTAATAACTTAACATTCATAGTTTATTCAGATAAACAGGTTGTATTGTGTTTTTTTTAAAAGAACTTGTGTATTCTGCTTCTACAGAATTGATTTGGGTGGGGAGCATAGTGCTCAGAAGTATTTATGTTAGCTTCTTCCTGTCTTATTACAGTTTTCAGTACAATAAAACGAAATTGTAAATGCTTCCGTGCATACCCACCAGTTGTGCATAAGATTAAATTCTCACAGACAATTACTTGTTTGTTCCGTGCTATATGCTTTCTGGCATTTTTATTTAACTAGTGTAAATATTGTGTTCCATAAAATTCTGTTTTTGAGTTTGGCTGCCTTGCTTCCTAAATTTATATAACACTGTACTTGTAAAAGCTCTATACACTCATTAACTTGTCTTAAGAAGCAGCTTAAAATATCTTTACACATATCTAGGATAACATGGATCAAAATAGAGACATTTAGTTTATTGACTTAATATTGAAATTTTGCTAGAGTGCTTTCCAAGTCAGTAATTGCAGTCTCTCTGGAAAGTATATGGCAGTATATTGATCCAAGATCCATCACTCACATCTAGTCAGCCACAGGAGCATATTGACTATAATGCTGGAATCTAGCAGGTAGAAAGCATTAGAAACCTTGTGTGTCTTTGCACTTCTTGTTTACCATTACAGCTGTGTGTGTTACTGCTTCTCCATGGGGTGACAAACGGATAATTTCATTTAATAATGTTTTATGAAACATTTGTGCTTATTGAGCAAAATGAGCTCTGTTCAATTAAAGTCACATTACTTAGTCTTACATATACCCTGGAGATATTGAAATCCAAATCGGGAGAGATTTAGAATTGCATTTCAACCAACCCGTGCTATAAAAACATATTTGATAAAACAACATTTTAAAAAACTGTAAACCAAGGCTAAAATACGAAACAAAAGTAGTGTGTATGTGCATGCATGTAAGCGCGCACACACACACAGATATAAAGTCTCTTGTATCATCATAGGTATGTACAATTCAACCATTAAAATCTAGATATTTTTAAGGTAAGAAATAGTGAAATGGGAAATTTTAGATAATGAAGAATGCTGAAGAAATCAATAAGCAGAGTGTATGTTTTTGATACAGGTCTCCATCACACAATGCAAGTCTGCACATTTGAGATTCACCAGGACTGTGTTTGTGACTTTATAATGTAAGTAACAGGCCACAATAAAATGTATTCCATTGAACACTGCCTCGTGTTTCTTTTTTTCTTCAAATCCAAGGACATCTAATGTCTATCATTATAAGTTGTGGAACACATATTGGATTCTACCTTTAGACAGCAAGGTATAGTGTCAATATATTCACAAGACTTTGTTTAACAGTAAGTAGTTTTTGAAGAGCTCTTATGTAGCTTTTGTGTATGAATATGAATACGTTGCTGACTGACAATTCAGTTTCAAAGTGGATACTATCCTAGATCAAATTAAGACAGCATTATCCAACCAGCACTTCTTTAATTCAGTTCTTAGGTTCAAATAAAGCTTTGCTTAAACTGGGTGAGAGTCCTGGGAAAACAAATTTGAAAACAAGTGACAACACATAGCCAATATGTTCTTAATTATTGAGCTGGCCGTGGTTGAGCCACTGTACCATAGTGGCCAGTTTTTATCATCCCCGTAAAGACTCCCCACACCAGCCATAAATACCCAAGGCAGTAATAAAAATTGTCAAGCTGAAAGCAGTCTGGTGAAACAGTCTGCATGGTTAGGTAGCAGTGCAACATTAAAACAGGCAGACAGGCAGATAAATAAAACTCACCTGTACCAGCACAGAAGGAAGCAGTCAAGGCTTGGGATGGTAACTGTTGCCTCTCCCTGCTCAGTCCTTTCTTATTTTGGCTTATAAACTTCTATGGTCCTATTCTTCTTTTACATACAATTGGAGGGTAGCCAAAACTGGATTTCTGTGGTAGCTTTATCAGGATTTTCTTTACCATTTTCCCAGACAGTGACTGATGTAAAGTAGCTTTTTTTAAAAAAAGGATACTTGACTTTATTCCAGTGTTCAGTATTAGCAAAAAACATTATCAACCATTTCAGTTGAAACATGCGCTTTCTTTGCAATGAAGGTTTTTGTTCAGATGCAGAAAAGCATTGTGAGAGGGAGACTATTGGTTTATTGTTAATTATGTATTTTGTGTTCACATTTTGTATTCTTATGTTGCGAACCATCTTGTGATCTTGAAAGACTGGCATACAAATTTATTAAATAATAATAATAATTGTGTTGGCAAAAAAGAAAGTTAAACAAAATAAAGGTAGATAGTATGAGCTCTTCAAACTGCACGAGTTCCAGAGAGAAGAGCTTGCCGTGCAAAGATTTAATTTTAATTTGTTCCTTGGATTTCAGTATTATGTTTGGAAATAAAAGCAGCTAGCTGTGCCAAGTGTCCATAAAAACCCAGTAAATACATAAATAACTGCACCCAGATCAGATAGTCTATACCAGTGGTTCCGAATTGGTGGTCCACGGACTCCGGGGGTTCCCTATAACCCACTAACGAGTTCTGTGGCACATACCTGTCAATTTTCCAGGACAGGGCCCAGTATTGCACTGGAACATGTTGGAGGGTATGGTGGCACCATTCACCTAAAAAAAAACTACCACAGAGATATCAACCTTTTCAAATGACCTGGAATTTGAAAAGCAGGAGGTCCATGGTACTTAGCTAATTGGAAACCACTGATTTATATCATCAAAGCTGATTGACTTGCAGCGATGGCAGCATCCTCAATGCTGACCACTCCAGTGTAACCATTTCTTCTTCTTAAAATGGGTGTTGCATAATTCCTATGACTTTTTGATTATTTAAATCTCTCATGGGTCTTGGGTCATGAGTAGGTGACTGCAAAGAGCCCTGCCTTTCATAATCTCATCATTATATTGTGGACATTGCTTGAACCCACCAAGTACGCCAGGTTAGTACAATGAAAAGTTTATTTCCAATGTAGGTGCTTTAAAAGTAATAGTGTATGTTGGATATGCATATATGCCTGGCACTTATAAAGTTTATTTCGGTTCCAGTTGCACATTTTGACAGCTTGAAAAGTGAGGAGTTTAATTAGAAAGTGCCTGGAGGCTGTGACTGATAGTAATAAATAACAGGAGCCATATAATTCTGACCTTATCAGATTTCTTTGGACAAATATACTTTCACCCTACACTAACCGATACTTGTAATTTCATGTGTGCTAAAAAAATATATGAGTTACATATTGATTTGAGGCAGAAATTCTCTTTGAAATAGCAATATGTTAGATGTGAACAATAAGATTTCTACAAGCTGCTATATATATTTTGAGAAAGGAACAGATAGCATGGCTTTTCAGGACTGCCATATCACTGTAAATACAAAACATGCATGTGTATATATATATATATATATATATATATATATATATATATATATATGCTTTCGTAGATTTTCACGGGTACAGGAATGCAGGTTTTGGTATCTTCGGGTGTCTTCTCGTGTAAGAGTAGGGGTGTCTGGGCGACGTTTCGACGAGGTCTCACTCGTCATCTTCAGGCTGGTGCTTTCGGCTTCTTGTTACTGGAACAAGTAACAAGAAGCCGAAAGCACCAGCCTGAAGATGACGAGTGAGACCTCGTCGAAACGTCGCCCAGACACCCCTACTCTTACACGGGAAGACACCCGAAGATACCAAAACCTGCATATATATATATATATATATATAAAATCTTGCGATAAAAATCTGCACTAGAAAACCTGTAACTACTCATTTGAGCTAAGACATGGGTGACTCTGTCAAATGGGCTGGAGGACCAAATTATTTGTTTAGCCTATATTTTTCTACTACCTCTGAAAACCACAGAGTGGTTTTCATGGTCTTTCACTATCCCCTATATTATCTTCACAAAAGCCCTGTCTGTCAAATGATGGTTATTGGCTTCACATCTGAGCAAAACTCATCTCCTCTGTTCTTCTCTGACATAGTCCACCAGACTATTAAGACAAATCACCTTTGTTAATAATTACACAATTAGAGATGTACAAATATAGTTTTGAAGTCATCGAACATTAGTGCCCATGAAATTTTATGTCTTCGGGAAAAGGACCTTCTGCCATGTTTGCCCCATATCTGACATACAGTATATTATAAACAGTTTAACTTCTATGCAAACTGGAAGTAGCTGTTTGAGCAGATTTCTTCTTCTTCATTGTATAAGAGCAGCTGAACAGCTAAGTTTTTTTCTGATTAGATTCTAGTGGGCTAAAATGCATAAGCCATTTCTGATATCTGTTATTATTTGTGTCCATGGTTAATTAAACTAATTTTTCCACCTCCGTCCCATCTTCTTGGCGATAGTAGTTGTGGTCTGGGCTAAATACTGGCTTATCATAAGTATGAATTGTGGCTTTTGGAAGAAAGTAATGTGTATGTGTTCTGTCACATCAGAAAAATCACTCACTGGGTAATATACAATGAAGTGCTCCAAATGGCGCAAGAGTTTCTGCTTGAAGTTCTAGTGTGAAGCCAAAGGTTGGATACTGCCCAGTGTATCTGTGAGAATGATTCCCTGGCCAGAAGCTAAGGGTCTTCTCCCTCCCGGCTTTTCTTTTAAAAGCACATTTTGCCATTGCAGCAGTGATGGCAGCACATTTAGGTCTTTCTGTCATCTAAAAATGTCTCTGCTGATGGATACTATGTAACCCAGGATTGATACAGCCTTCATCTACCACCTAGCTCCTTTGAATGTGCCTCCTGCCTAAAGAAAAGTTATATTCAGAACTTGGTCCCAGCATCATTATAATTCACTGCATTTAGAATTAAGCTGATGCATTAATAAAATAATACCATTACAGTTATTACATATATATGTTTTACAGGTTGAACTCTAGTGACAAACACAAAACATCACGTAGTGAAGATGCTAATAAAAAAAAAGTATTTGAACAAGTTCCAGTGATCCAATTAAATTCTGTATACTTTGGCCAAAATATTCAAATGTATCAGAGCTACCTATCAACAGTGCTTTTTTAATGTTTAGGGGTACTCTCATTTTTCTACTCATATTGAAATATTGCCACTCAATGAGGCCAAACTTAGATTGACAAAATGTTTAGAGCTATGCGTGCCCCAGAAAAAAGCACTGCTTATCGGTATGTCTAGTTTGACACAATAGCTATTTTAAAGACTGTAGGCTACAAGGGATGGATTGTAGCCTAGAGCAGGGGTCTGCAACCCGCGGTTACGGAGCCGCATGTGGCTCTTTTACACCTTTGCCGCGGCTCCGGGGCGGATACTAGCAAGGGGAGGAGGCGCATTGTGCGCCCCGACACTCCCCACTGTGGCGGGTGCTGTACTGGCTGTGACGTCGCATGGGGGCGGTGCGTGCGTTAGTCACGCACCGTCCCGACGTCACCTTCCCACCAGCTGTCAGATCACGGCTCTGGAGATATATTTGTTTTAAATGTCGCAATGGTTTTGTGGCTCCCAGTTTGTTTTTTTCTTCGGAAATGGGTCCAAGTGGCTCTTTTTGTCTTAAAGGTTGCAGACCCCTGGCCTAGAGCCAGCCTGTGAAATGTCTTATTATCCACTTTCTACAAGGGATGCTAACCGGCTTCCCAGCTGCCCTGTGGTCTACAGGAAAACTAATTGACTCAGTTCCTTCAAGAGGGATAAAGAAGATGGTTTGAAGAAAGTATAAAATAAGGAGCATAGGGGTGGTTGCCTTTGAGAGTGGTAGTGTAATGCATTCTTATTTCATATGCAACAGCTGGCAACTGTAGAGATGGACTTTAAGTCCTTTCCTTCTTTCAAACTGCTTTTGACTAATGCTATTCTGTGAAGCGAGGGACGCGGGTGGCGCTGTGGGCTAAAGCCTCAGCGCCTAGGGCTTGCCGATCGAAAGGTCGGCGGTTCGAATCCCCACGGCGGGGGGCGCTCCCGCTGCTCGGTCCCAGCGCCTGCCAACCTAGCAGTTCGAAAGCACCCCCGGGGGCAAGTAGATAAATAGGTACCGCTTACCAGCGGGAAGGTAAACGGCGTTCCGTGTGCGGCTCTGGCTCGCCAGAGCAGCGTTGTCACGCTGGCCACGTGACCCGGAAGTGTCTCCGGACAGCGCTGGCCCCCGGCCAATAGATGTGAGATGGGCGCACAAACCCCAGAGTCTGTCAAGACTGGCCCGTTCGGGCAGGGGTACCTTTACCTTTTACCTTTATTCTGTGAAGCAGCATATGAGTATTAGCCTAAGCCATGCCCAAAGACTCTGGACTGTATCTAATGTTAGTACAACTCGGACAAGACCCATTGATATTAGAGGACATAACCAACATTGGGTCCAATAATTTTAATGGGCTTATTCTGATGTCGCCTAGATACAACCATCTCCTTCCATTTCTGAACTGGTTGCTGTGCCATATAATATGGCTGTAGCCATAGTTCTCTTTGATGATGTGGAGAGGACTGTCTGTACACTGAACCTCATTCTGCTCCTTACATTGTGAAGCCATTATTTGCCCATAATTCTTCTTGAAGGGTATGCTGAGAGACAGACTGTTTTGTGAGTAGATCTAGGAGGATGTCTACTCGCTGGGCCTCTGACCTTCCAAAATCACCAGATAATTTTTTGGCTTGCTATTTACATTTGTTCCCTGAAGCTATAGGGAGGAGGTGCCTTTGTGTGATGGAAGTATGATTAGCATGGGTTAATTGCCAGTGCTTCTTTTTCTCTTACCTACTTCTGTTCTGAGCAGAGCAATTCAAGTTAACTTTTATATCTGATTGCAGGCAAAGCATATTTTTAATGTCCTATTGAACTGTTCCAAGAATTAAAGCTCTGATTATTGTAACTTTTAATCAAGAAATATGACTTGCTTTTTCTGTAGTGGCTGGTGATGGCAATTTGTATCAAATAATTTACTTTTCATAGGTTTCTGTTGCTTCAAATTGTAGTTCTGGGGCATTGTTTTGCTGCTCTGATGAGAATCTTAACTTATAATTCTAGATAAATATTAATGGTGTTTGCTGTTTGTTGCAATCCATTATAATTAGATTATGACCAGGGGGGTTCCAAACCTTTTTAATTGTGGAATTTTCTTCAGCTATATTTCTTAGTAGTCATTTCATTGAATTGTGCTCACTTTCTCCTCTTCTTGATTTGCTCTCAAGGAAGAAGTCTAGCTCCACATTGTAGCTATGTTTTGCTTCATTTGAAAACATGAATGTTCAATGCTAACCTCTGCTTCTCGCAATTATCACTTATGTCTAAGTAACATTTTATATAGCTACATAATAATGACTTTTAAAAAATAGAACAGTGTTGTAAATTCAGTCGTACCTTGGTTTTCTTTTTCTTTTTTTCGATTTTTCAATTTTTATTATTAAAATAATTCAGCATTAATACACACATATTGCGAATATACAAGCATACAAACATACATTTCATACAATCCTTAAAAATGTTCAAACATACCTACACTCAATCTCACAGATAATTCCTTTTCCCATCACCATCCACCACCCCTCACCCCACCTTTGTGTTAGACTTCCAATCTACTCAGTTGCAATTTCTTTCCACTTCTATTGCTTTCTTTCACACACATAGAATCATAGAATCATAGAATCATAGAGTTGGAAGAGACCACAAGGGCCATCGAGTCCAACCCCCTGCCAAGCAGGAAACACCATCAGAGCACTCCTGACATATGGTTGTCAAGCCTCTGCTTAAAGACCTCCAAAGTAGGAGACTCCACCACACTCCTTGGCAGCAAATTCCACTGTCGAACAGCTCTTACTGTCAGGAAGTTCTTCCTAATGTTTAGGTGGAATCTTCTTTCTTGTAGTTTGGATCCATTGCTCCGTGTCCGCTTCTCCGGAGCAGCAGAAAACAACCTTTCTCCCTCCTCTATGTGACATCCTTTTATATATTTGAACATGGCTATCATATCACCCCTTAACCTCCTCTTCTCCAGGCTAAACATGCCCAGCTCCCTTAGCCGTTCCTCATAAGGCATCGTTTCCAGGCCTTTGACCATTTTGGTTGCCCTCCTCTGGACACGTTCCAGTTTGTCAGTGTCCTTCTTGAATTGTGGTGCCCAGAACTGGACACAGTACTCCAGGTGTGGTCTGACCAGAGCAGAATACAGTGGCACTATTACTTCCCTTGATCTAGATGCTATACTCCTATTGATGCAGCCCAGAATTGCATTGGCTTTTTTAGCTGCCACCTTTAACCTAATTTAATGCTTCTTTTTTATTACACATTATTATCCATCTTATTTAGTATTTTAGTATTTAAAACGGAACTTGTTTATTCTAATAGTAGTTCTGATTTTTCAATATGGTTTTGCAAGTATCCTTTAAACACCTCCCAGTCCCTGTCTATCTTCACTTTTGAGATCCTTCCAATTTCTCCCTTGTTTTGTATATATTGTAATACTCCAATAATTTGGCAAGCCACTCTGTTTTTGTTGGTATAATACCACTTTTCCAATTTTTCGCAATCAATAGCCTTGCGGCTACTGTTGCGTATAAATATAATGTCTTGTCTTCTTCCTTTAGACTTCCTGGTACTATTCCCAATAGAAAACCTTCCGGTGTTTTCCTAAATGAATATCTGAACATTTTTTTCATTTCGTTATATATTGTTTCCCAAAATTGTTTGATGTTTAAACAATTCCACCATATGTGCATCATAGTGCCTTTTCCAGTGCTGCATCACCAGCAGACATCGCAACAATTTTTCTTCATTTTTGCTATTCTTGCAGTACCTTGGTTTTCAAACGCCTTGTGTCTCAAATGTTTTGGCTCCCGAACACCGCAAACCCGGAAGTGAGTGTTCTGGTTTGCAAACTTTTTTTGGAAGCTGAACATCCGATGCCATTTCCATGGCTTCCCATTGAGTGCAGGAAGCTCCTGCAGCCAATCAGAAGCCATGCCTTGGTTTTCAAACATTTTTGGAAGTCAAACAGATTTCTGGAACAGATTCCATTCAAGAACCAAGGTACAAATTGTACGTGAAAGCAGCCAGCTTGGCCTGTTTTCTTTCATATCTCCTGTCCTCTTATAAGCAAAGTACCTGATTACATATTACAATAAATATGTTCTTTTAAATCATGTAGTTTTGGTGATAAATATATGTATTGTTATGGAGGTGCAATTGTCATTGGCATCGCAGCAAATAGGGTGGGAAGGTTCAACCTTTTCCTCCATGGTTATAATCTTGCTAAATTGTGCTAAATCATGCTCCCACCTCTGGTGCTGCAATTAGCATTATTGTGATACTATATTTACCATGCAGAAAAAGATTCAAAATTATTAAATATCTCTAACAGATTCTCAAAGAGAAGAGAGTATAAGATGGATGGCTGTTTCTTAAAGGTGAAATGTTGAAGGCACAAATGCAGACAATTCCAACAAGAAATAAAACTGGGAGGCATCTATGAGCTATACAAGAGAAGGAAGAACAAACTAAAATTCCTAAATATTTATATATAAAAATTTGTTCAAGTGGATGCCCAGCTAACAATAATTCTATCTTTTATTACTTTTGGAGAAAATCAGTACCTTGGTCTGTTACAAGATCTTCCTTCTTTCAATAGTCATCAAATTAGTTTAGCAAATATTCTAGACCTACTTGATTTTGAGAATCACCTGTATAGAGGAGCAAAAGCACCATTGTTTCTGCACATTTAGGAATATGAAATTTAGAAGAATTACGACATAGAACAAGGTAGTTTAATATAAAAGTTGTACAAAGGGGGGGTGGTGGCTAGAATACAATCCTGGCTTACTTCATTAGATGTTGAAATGGAAATTGATAGATGACCAGCTACACCACATCTAATTTGCACTGAAGTTTCTGAGTATAATTGTTTTGTGAGATAAAGCAAGGTTTTATCAGTTGAGGTATTTGTTTCCTTGTTCCATAATTGCCTTCTAGCTATCAAATCAACGGCCAATTTGAGATATACAATGGCTGCAAATAGTCATTTATTGACAGAAAAAGGAGTAAAGTCCCCCCCCCCAAGGTATGCTAAAAGAAAACAATTGTATATAGCTGTGTGGCTTTTTTTGAAACTCTGACTATTCTGCTCCTGAAAATACATACTGTTTCAAGCCGATCCACATATTTAGTACAAAGAAAGTTAGCATACAATTTTCCAGTGACAGACAACAAGCTTATTGGTCTATAGTTGGAGGGGTTAGATTTATACCCTTTTGGTGAGCAAGAATAATTATTGCCTCCCACCAGATTTCAGGCACAAAACCGGCTTTATTACTAAAAGCAGAAATAGTGGTCAAGAGGGAAGGAGTGACTCCCAGTGGCACAATTTTTCCTACTGCTA
This sequence comes from Podarcis vaucheri, assembly GCF_965113315.1. Lineage (NCBI taxonomy): Eukaryota > Metazoa > Chordata > Lepidosauria > Squamata > Lacertidae > Podarcis > Podarcis vaucheri. The sequence continues at coordinate 50,423,027 of NC_138767.1, forward strand.
CTTTTTCAAAACAACAACGCAGATCGTGTCTGAAGGATAGCACAGAAAACACTGCAAGGCAACAGGCAATTATCATAAGAAGACAAAATGGTGTTTGGAGGGAAAGTAATAGTTCAGTAAATCTAGTCAACGATCTTTAGCTTTGTGTTTAATACTGCACGTATTTATGTATTCTTTGTCATATGATGGCATAAAGGAATATGTTGACTTGTAAATTTTTAATATTTTCCCAAGTTCATTGCTTTTGAGAATACTTGGCCTGGGTTTTCAGTCTGATTTAAGACTCATGTATGAAACATCTGTGTAGCGCGGGAAACATAGCAGTTGAGCAGCAAATGCGTGTCTGTGAAAGTGGTTCTCAGAATATTCTATTACTTTCCTAATCTATTATGGATGAAATGTCAGATTCATCAGTGTTCACATCATCTGCTTGCATAGCAGACTTCCATGTCATACCTGATTATAGAAGTTGCACCTTGGGTGTAATAGCTGTCAAGATAGGGACCAACTTATATGTACTACTCCAATTAGTCACATAAATCATGCAGTGGACATTTTCAGAAATAACACCTTTTTAAACAAACTTGACAACCATGAGCAGATGTAGAACCCTCACACTGTCATTGCACTTTTGACATAATATCCTTCAGTTATTTGCTTTCACGTGAATACAATGTGTTCATGTTTAGAAAGAAGACCCAAAAATCTCCCACAAATTGTCAGATTAATTGTATGTCCTCAAATCTACAAAGTCGGATTCTCTCTCTTAGTAGTTAATTAGTAATTATATACCTCCTTCCATCCATAGATCAACAGTGGTTCAAAACATGAAAATACAAGATAAAAAAAACACAAAATAGATAATAACAGAAACAAAGCAAAACCAACCCCCCCCCCTCCAAACAGCACATTTAAAAGGGCATTGGATGTCAATCAGCCAAAGGCCTGGTTGAATAGGAACCTGGCATCTGAAGGTGCCAGCCGAGCCTCCATGGAGAGAGCATTCCACAAACTGGAAGCCACTGCAGAATAGGCCCATTCTTGTGTTGCTACCCTCCAGACCTCTTGTGGAGGAGACACATGAAGAAGGCCCTCAGATTATTATCTCAGGTTCAGAGAAGGTTCATATGGAAAGAGGTGGTGCTTGACGTATTACAGTCCTGAGCCGTTTAAGGCTTTATAGGTCAAAACCAGCATTCTGAATTGGGCCTGTGAGCTAATTGGCAGCCACTTGCAGTTGGACCAGGATCAGTATAATATACTCAAACCATTTTGCTCAGTGAGAAACCAGGCTGCTGAGTTCTGCACCAGCAAGTTTCCAAATGACTTTCAAAGGTAGCCCTATGTATAACACATTGCAATAATCTAACCTAGAGGTTGCCTGAGCATAGACAACAGAAATTAGGTTATCTCTGTCCAGGAGTGCAGCCAGATCACCAGCTGAAGCTGATGGAAGGCATTCTATGCCACTGAGGCCACCTGAGCCTCAAGTGACAGCAAAGGATCCAGAAGTACCCCGAAGCTGCATGCCTGCTCCATCAGAAGCAGGCAACCTCCAAGCTTTCTGGTCTAGAGAACCACCAACTAACAGTGCCTCAGTCTTACCAAATTGAGCTTCAGTTTGTTGGCTTTCATCCAGTCCATAACTGAGACAAGGCAACAGTCCAGCACATGCACTGCCAGACCTGCAGAAGTAAAGGAGAAGTTGAGCTGTGTGTCATCAGCATATTGATGACAACGTACTCCAAACCTCCAGATAATCCCACTCAGCGGTTTCATGTAGATGTTAAACAGCATAGGGGATAAAATCAAATTCTGAGGAACCCCAAACTTAATAGAAAATATCTGGTTCCCAGCCATTTGCCTCTTTTTAACTTTTCATGTTTCTGGGCTCTATCAACCCATACAACTCTCTGTGGAATGAAAAGAAAAGGGATAACAATGCCCATTCTTGAAGCCTCACCAAGATTAGGTTCACAGTTCTACTCTCCAGACCCATTGTACCCAATAACAGGCATATATAACTCCCATACATTTTGGCATCTCTTAATTAAATGCTTTCAATTACCCACTTGAACTGGTGATAAATGTATGGTGCCAGTCAGTTAATAATCTTAGAAAACAATTGGTAAATCATAACTGAAATAAACCTCAGGCATACTTGTATCTCAGCTGGGTATGTTAGCATTGTATCCTTTACACAAAGTTATAATAACAAATAATAAATAAATATCTAATCATCTATAATTTTTAAAATGGTAACTACTAATAACAGAAATTGAAGTTTGACAGGAAAATTCCCCCCAGTTGTTTCACTGATTCAGCTGCCAAAGCTGTTGTGTGACTAGCCAATGCTTCATGAATTGAAATATGAGGTGTGAGAAATCTCAAAATACAAAGGCAGACTAGGCTCTCAAAACACATTTCTCCTACCGTTTCCACACATTCAAAATGTTTGTTTGAATGGACACAGACATACTCAACGAGCACAAGTTCCCAGCGAAGAAAAATTGTCATTATTAAGAATATGAGCCCTGCAGACTTCCTCCCACTACAAATGGATGACTTCAGCATTTTCACCCACTCCGTTCAAAGGCATGAAAGTCTGTTTTGTAGCTGTTGAAGTCAAAACAATAACAATGATCTGTGAAGAAAATGCACAAAAAATACCTAACATGCAAAATAGCAATATTCAAACGTCACTCAGCCACAAAGCCCAGAGGGTGATACACACACTGTATTTCTACCTTATTTCCTTGTGGCATCACATATGTAAACTTAGCTTCTTGGAAGGATGTGGGATGAAAATATAATGCAATAAATAATCATGCACAAACCAATGGGCAAAATGGGTAACCTTTGGTCAGTCAGGATATATTGGTTTAATGTATTTCTGGATCACCCTGGAGAGAAGAACCAGAATACTATGCTGATGATCATAAAATCATTATACTTTTGACAGAGTAAAAAAATTTTAAAAATTCAATGAGGCTCTAGTATAAAATATTGAAATCAACAAATTCAACTGTACTGTATTCGGTTCAGAATTACTATTGGAATTCTTAGCATTCATTTCCCAAAATACAGCATTATGGCAGTAACTGCTGTTGAGGACAGATCACTTAGTTCTCTTGCTGTACATATTTGAGCTCTGCATAGAAATGTCATAGATCTGTAGCTATCACTTGCGTTTCTAGCTCACTATTTATAAAGCATAATTGGCCAATGAGGAATAACAATTTATGTACCTAACAAAGTGGAATCCAAACCACAAAAGTGTATGCCACAATAAATCAATTAATCTTTAAGGTGCCACAAGATTTTTATATTCAAGTACAAATAGAACTGCGACAAAATATTGCAATGTGTTCTCAAGTCCAATCAGGTGAACTCCTGCTCAGTTCTAGCCAGCCATGCTTTCCCTCAAGACACTTGCTACCTGCCCCCATTTTCTCTTTTCAATTTTCTGTGGCTGTTGAGAAGGCTCAATCCTTCTAGGGATGCATTTGGATTTCATTGCCCCTCTTCTGTAACTTTTCAACAATTTTTGTACTTCTCCAAACATGAGTTCCCCAGAGAAATCTCCCATTGGTTTCTCATTTTAGCTCCAATCCAACCAGTGCTATCTGAGTTTACTATCAGAGGGACTAATAAATAATATCCAGTGTTTCATGATAATATAGGATGTTATACCTAAGAGTCTTTGCCTACATTAACTTAAAATACTTGGCTTTAAATCACACAATTTTTTTGTGTAACATGGAAATGTCTGTTTTTATCATACTCTACATATAATTTTACCTTTACATATAATTTATTGCACACTTCAAAAATACACAACACAGGGGCTTACAGAATTAAACTGCTGTGTAAAAAATTATGGACTCATTTTATTTAATTTCCTCACAGTTTGTGATGCAACAGTTTTCTACAAAACAAACAAATCACAAATTTCCTGGGAAATTTCCTGGCTGGCAGGCAGTTGTTGAACTCCATTGACATAGATAATGAAGATGCATGTACAGGATAGAGAGATCAAAGGTTCAATTAAGATAATGTGGACATCTCATGTATATCATACATCATGCATGTGTCATCTTCGCAATGGTGTTACAATCACATAGCCTCTAAATTTGAATTGAATTTGAACAAAACATGAATGATGTGCACCCAAACAGAGTGCATAGCAGTTCTGTTGATGCCAGCTACTCCTAAATTTCCATCTTGTCTCTTGCTCTCCTACTGGTTAATGAGATGGCTGCTGAAGAATTTAGCAGTTTATGCATTGGAAAATCTGTTACGCTGCCAATGAACCATTGTCTCCCACCTGCTCCAGCCATATCTCCCAACAAACATCTGAGCACAAGAAGAGGCATATTTGCCAACAGAAATAACACTTTAAGTCTTATTTATTTATTTCTCATACAGTAAGTCAACATGTGAGCACATTTTTCCCTACTTTACCAAATACCTTCAAGTAATATTAGAAATTCAGATCTTATATTTCAGTTTATAATCCTGGCGTAACTGTGTTTCTGTGTTTTGCTGTATCTGAAAAAACAGAGAGCAGTGTGGGGCAGGAAAGGGTGCAGTATAAAGTGGGATAGTCATTCTTTAAATTTTAATGCTAACCTGAAAATGAATTTATGCAATTTTTTTTGTAACACATACATGCATTTTCAGTTTAGTAGCAAACAAAAACACGAATTTCTTATAAGTACGGTAGGTTTTCTTAGAGGCAGTTGATCTAGCTATCCCGTTGAGCTTAGCTATCTTTTACAGGTTTTTTGGCACACAATTGGGGGTGAGGTAATCTTGAATTTAAAGCAATTTACCATGTAAAATTTTCCAGAATACTTATGGAATTGAAATTTACCTGATTGTTATCACAGTGAGAGATAAATGGTGGTGAAACTGTATGGAGCAGAGCTTTTGACCTATGCCAGCTGTTTGGCACAGTTCTAGGATGCTGATATGTTAGGTTTTGATGGATTATTTTTGTTTAATAATATAATAATGATATATTTCTACCCCGCCTATCTGGCTGGGTTTCCCCAGTCACTCTGGGCAGCTTTCAACAGAACATTAAAAACAGAATAAAACTTCAAACATTAAAAACTTCCCTAAACAATGCTGCCTTCAGATGTCTTCTAAAAGTCAGATAGTTGTTTATTTCCTTGACATCTGATGAGAGGGCATTCCGCAGGACGGGTGCCACTACCGAGAAGGCCCTCTGCCTGGTTCTCTGTAACCTCACTTCTCGCAGTGAGGGAACCACCAGAAGACCCTCGGAGCTGGACCTCAATGTCTGGGCTGAATGATGGGGGTGGAAACCTTCAGGTATACTGGGCCGAGGCCGTCTAAAATTTAAGGGTTAGTCTGGTAATAATTCTTATTCTGAAGTCACTTTTTTGCCCTTGATTTCACCGGCAGCAAATTTACACCCAAGAGTGGCATTAGCGGTTGGTATGGCCAGACACCTGCCAAAGGTGATAGGCTCCAAACAGGCCCATTATTCATTGACAGAGAAGCCACCACCTGCATTTCAGGGTAGTCAGCTTAGGCCATCTTAACTAGCGCCTTCCAAAATGTGGAACCATCACTGACTGCATACATTGCTCTCCTTTGAAACCACATTTCATCTTAGTAGCGAAGTAGATTAAAAATACTATAAATTCTTAAATATATATTATGTAGTAAATTTCCACCATCATTCTCACACTAGGGCCACTTTTTATGATTCATTAGTGAACAAAGACAAGTCTGAGATGATGATGTTTTATTGGTGAACAGAGATTACACTACTCTTGGGCAGGGAAGGAAGAAAAATGCAAGATTGAACAAAAACTGTCAAAGTATATGTTTTATGTACTAAACATTCAATAGTGTACTATAGAAGCGAACAGTTCATAATTTTATCAACACATTTAGGAAGCTACAAAATGTGGCTTTATGATTTATGCGAGTGAGATATTTTAATTAACTTTATGGATAATTTTTCTTTTTAAATACAGCAGACGACATTTCCGCTATATGATTAGCAATAAGGATGTTTTATGAATACTAATTTTATATGGTGGCATACTATTTGAACAAGCTATTGATGATGATGATGAATTTTGTTATATTGCAAAATGAGGAAGTTCAAATGATGCAAATTTTCAGTAGCAATAAGCTTCCTGCTCTCATCGTAGTAACACAAACTTTCAAGTAAAGTTAAACACCTAATTTTTCATAAAGTGGTGTGATTTTCAACAGAATTAAGACATAACAGATCAATTATATACCAATAGAAATAAGATGGCATTGAATCAATCTTTCTGTAACAGCTATTAAGCCTTTATGGTGGTATTTTTTTTACTCAGGCCATAGCATGCATTCTCCATCAGGATCTGAACGGGCAAAAAGGTATGACCTCCACAGTTGGCAGGTCAATGGCCATTCTAATTGCTTATCTGTTCTGGCTCAGGTAATCTATCAACAGAATAGAATCCAGCAAGTTTCAGACATTTTAGGCCTCCTGGAATTGAGACAACTTTCTTGTTTCCAGGGTCACCAACTCTAAATGTTCAGAAACCTTAAAATAACTTTTTTTATTTGATTGATAGCACTGATCCCTTTCAGGTAAGAAGACATGAGCTTGCTTACCTCTAAAGTGAATTCTGTGGTTAGTCAAGTCTTCTTTTTTCCTTCTCTCAGCTCAGAGAAACATGGCAAAATCAGGCTTCAACCCCAGTCGCTATCACTTCCCACTACACACACGTACGTACATACTAGATGAAACTTCTTTACATGCACTGCTTTGGAAAAAACATATCTATGCTTATATTTCAAGCAGCGTGCAGGTCTTATTTTATTGAAAGTGTTATGGACATGCTGGTAGACTTAAAAATCATTGAAAATGGATTCAAGGCTGTTTCATCAACAGTTAGTTACAATGAAAAAGTGTCAGGCTTGTAGATGCCTAGAGCTCCATGAGAACTCAAATACCCCGACAAAGCATTGGCTTCCCTGCTTCTTAAAATATTGGAGGCAGCACCATTTATATAATGACAATGCAATATGCTCCTATATGGATAGGGATAGCCTAATTTCTGTTGTCTGTGCTATATATTGGTCTCCTTCTGAAGATGGTTCGGAAACTTCACCTGGTGCAGAATTCATGGTAGCAGATTGCAATTGTTAATCTGTTGGAACTGCGGATTCAAGTGAATACTTTTTGTATTGCCAGACTTCAGAACTCAGAGAACTCTATCAGTTGCAGGCTTTGAAAGCAACTGAACTTAGGACTTGGTTGTGGACTTTATCACAGCAAGGACTTCAAAGCAAAGTGGATCCAGAGAGAAAAGACTACTTGTAACATCTGTGAAAAGTAGTGGTATATGTTGGTGAGGATCTAGTAAATACAACTCTGCTAAACAGTTGTTTTCTGTGCTGAGCTTAACTGCTTAACTGAGCTTTCATGGTGCATATACCCAACACCCCAACAGCCCACTCTCTCTCTCTTGCTCTCTCTCTCTCTCTCTCTCTCTCTCTCACACACACACACACACACACACACACACCCCACAGCCAATCAAAGCCTGCCAAAGCCCTCCAGGTTCTCCAATCCCACACCACCACAAATCACTGCTGCCCAACGAGTTGGGGGGGGGGGCCCAGGCTTGTCTTCATTCATGCCTTTTGTTTTCTCGCTACAAATTTTCAGCTGTTGAGAAAGCAGCTATTGATAAAGGTGAGCACCAATAACCGATTTGCCAGATACCTCTCAAGCTTAAAGCAATGATGTTTAATAATAATGTTTAATAAATGTAATAATTTTATCTACTGAAAGCTGTACTTTTCATTTCTTTAGCAGAACTTTGATCTCTTGTACATCACTTCATTATCTAGTAGACAACTATATAAAATAAACTTTTAGATGAAATGGGGAGTTAAAATGTGAATTAAAATAAATAAATTAAAATAAATCTTATGTATGCAAACAGTTTATTGTTGTAGTTTAATATTATCTTGTTTATACTTAGCTAAGAGCAGGTGATAGGACCATTACAAAAATAGCTACCCTGATGACAGTATTTGAAATTATGTGATTCAATGAGACATGAAACATGCTATGAATCATGTGTTAAATATAATTTTGAAACATGTGTTCCTCCTTATAGAGCAAGACTTCTGTCTTTTCAAAATATTATGAAGCTTGTAATTGCTTGGACATATCTTCCACACCTTGTGTGCTTTTGAATAATCACACACATCACACTTTATCTATCCACCTGTGGTAATTAGATTTCATTTGGTTAAGTTTCTAGTATACATTTTAATTTGGTATGACATTTATTAATTCCTCCCCTACAGTGTTTATTGTTCATTATCAACTTCTATCAATAGCATCAGCACAATGCAGAAATATTTCCCTTATTTAATAAATTAGGAAACAAGTATGGATGTGGGAACTGGTTTTTCAAGAAACATACATATAACCCTGTCAATGTTCAAAGTGCCTTACAAAACCTGCCCCACTTGGGTAATACAAAATAAAACAAAAAACCAAACATAAAGCAGACTTGCACAAAAGATAATACAAGGTCCGGGAGCAAACGTAAGTGTCCAGCGACCCACCTCCGGTGGAGTTGTGGGCATACTAATGCATCAGCAAAGTAACAGCAAGAAGCGAGGCAGTGGAGGCATTGGCGTCACAAAAGCTTCCTTTATTTACAAATCAAAACAACAAACATGGCTAGTGTGAGCAGCAGCTTCACATGTCTGCTCTGTCCGAAAGCAACGAACAAAGAGCACAAAGAGTACAAAAGCACATAGGACTGGTTCTGTTCCCACACTCACAAAGGAATGTAAACAGTGTATCACGAGATCCAACAGCAATGGAGAATGAAAATTCTAACAAGAGGCTTGACTCCACACATAACTTCTGCCCATGGAGGGGATATTATTTTTGCTGATAGCCTTTTTGCTTAAGAAGTTTTAGGGACAGTGCGGGAGATGGCACCAGGGGCTGTAAGTGAAAAGGTTAAGTTGGCTTACTTAGTACCTTCATTACATATCTTTAGATGCCAAGCAAAAACATTTTTCTTCTCCCACTAATTAAACAATCTGTGGCCTTTAAAACTGTTTGAGGGGTTATTGTTTTTGTTTGTTACTACAGTGGTACCTCTGGTTATGAACTAAATTCATTCTGGAGGTCCGTTCTTAATCTGCAACCATTCTTATCCTGAGGTGTCCTTCCACTAATGGGGTCTCCTGCTGCACACACCTCCGGCATGAGATTTCCTGGGGCAAAGTTTGCAACCAGGAGCAGCTACCTACGGGTTAGCAGAGCTCGTAACCTGAAGCGTTCGTAACCAGAAGCGTTCGTAACCAGAGGTGCCACTGTACGTTACATATTTTTGTCTTTTTATATTGTAAACTGCCCAGTAATTCTTGGACGAAGGGCAGTATAGACATTTAATTAACAATAACAGTGTTTTCTGACAGAATGGATTCCCATATAAGTACGAGGTTAAAACAGAGAAGTAGTAAGCAGAATAGAGCACAAAGAACCTTTTTAAATATTAAAGCCAAATTAATCCACCGCAAAGTATAATTATTTGTATTAATAATTTTGTGTTCATAGCACTTTGTGGAATCAAAGTTGAAGCTCACTGTGATTCACATTAAAGAGCTCGTGGACATCTTCAGTGACATCAGCAATATGAGGAAGGAAAGTGATGCAGATAAAATCCTCACAAGTCTTCAAAGATTAGATTGAAAGGCAGTGCCTCTGATCAGCCTAACTCTCCCTTGTTCTCTCTCTGATCAGTAGATTCACAAGCTCCCCAGCTTTTTGGCAGATGTCTCTGTATGCAGTAGAACAGCTGCTGGATATCTGGCCATATAAGCACAGATGACTAATATATGCCAATTCCCTATTAAACCATGTTTGAAATCCTACACAAAGTACAATGTGGTTTTTTCAAATTATGTCATGGGGACAAATAGCTATTGAACTTTCTTCCATGGGAGTAACCATTTGACACTTGGGCATAACTGCCACCTTTTCTGCTCCTTTATGATGGATATGAAGCTAAAGAATGGCAGAAAAGGATTTAAATTCTTTGACCCGCTGAGTCTCTACATGGTATTTCTTACCGTGCTGATCAAAAGATTGCACAAATATTTCAAAAATATTGCACAAATGTTATGGAATTCCTCATTGGCTCAGTTAGGGCTGGTGTTGTGGGGAAAGACTGTAGCTCCACTCAACAGAATGAGCTGGATGGTTCCAAAACACGGCAGGACTGACTATTGCAGCTGTTTCTATGCATTTTGAGCTTCACTGAGAGTTCCTTTAGTGCAATGTGTCTGTGTGACAGTGTGTGAGTATTGGATGGATGGTTGCATTTATGTCATATGAAGGAGCATTTCAGAGTACAAGGAAGAATGTTCTTGTGAATGTTTACTGTTGTACATTATGTATTTTTTCTTTTAATATTTTGTTCTAAACTGCCCAGAAAACATAAATACTATTAGATGATCCATGATGATAATAATATAAATAATATGCCTAACAGTTGTGTACAAGGGCTTACTATCTAGCCTTTTGAGTATTTTATCAGTCTCCCTCATCTGTACTATGGGATTAATACACACACACACACACACACACACACACACACACACTGTACTTAGGTTTAATTGTCTTTTTTGTACAAGTGACATCATCAACTTCAGTATTTACTATCTCTGAAATAAGACAAATGCATTCCACAATAACTTAAAAACTATGTACCTAATTAATTTGGTAATAATCAGCTATATTGAGCAAGTGAGACTTGAATAAATATTCACAGGATCATAGGATCAGGTTACACCAGGAGGGTTTATGTGTGGTGGTTGGGTGGGATGAGACAAGCTTCTTGCAGACTTGATGTGTTGTGCTGGGGATACAATGAGTTTTGGAGCAGAAGCAGTTTGTTGTTTCTTAAGTTAGAGACTTGAGATCTGGTTTACACATTTTGAAGAAGACTGTTTAAGGCTGTTTAAGACTATTATGTCCAGAGTCTAAAAAGACCTAACCACTAAACTGCCACTTCTCACATTACTTGTTGGGGTAAGAGTCATAACAGTGGTCGACCAACTGCTTTATACTAGGTTAGGTGAACCACTATAGCTTGACTTGGAATAAGACAGCTCCATTTGTTCCAGTGTCCCAGAATGGCTGAAGTTATGGGCTCTTTAAACTGGGTTTAATGGTGGTAGGAAAATACTGTAAGGTATACCACTCAGAGATCTCTAGCTATGGGGCAACTCAGAAATAGCAAAAGTAAATAAAATTAGCAAATAATCTCTTTCCAAAACAAACTGTCCAACTGGTTTCTGCTTAATCTTGCATACATAACCTAGACCCTGAAAATCAAATAGTCCTTTCTGGAAAATTCAAACAAAAGCTGTCTTGTTTCTAGCTCTAGTAGCAGCAGAGAAAGCCTGGTAATTTATGCACAACATAAGCAAAGGGGATATGAAAACAATGCCCCTTGTGACCACATAAACATTTTACTTTCTAATTCTTATCAGTTCTGCCTGTCCTCAGGCTTTGTTTTCAGCACTGCTTTACATCATAAGGTGAAGGGCATGTTTTTAAATGCTGTAGAAGTCTTTCCTTGAACTCTAAAAACATAGCAATTATTACTTTGCACAAATATAAGGTAGGTTAGATCAAAATATATTTTGCTTCTGTAAAACAAAAGCAAAAAAAAAAAATTATATTGTATAGCATATAATGTAGTGGTTGAGCTTGGATCCAGTAAGAAGTTGTTTGTGAATTTCACCTTGTACATTCAACCCCACTGTGTTTAAGGAATGCTGGGGCCACCAAGCGGAGCACTCTGCACACACACTGCTGAGTGAATGATCAACACAGTTTTTCATAAACCTAAAGAGGCTTTGTTTTCCCATTCTAAAGCTTGAGCCAAATCTGCTGTGCTAGACAATGAAATTTCTCAGCTGTCTTCTGAATCATATTAGCCATATTCACCCACTGTACATCCGTAACAAATCTGTCCTGTCAAAAACTTGCTCATAGCCATAATAATTAACACTATAAGGATGAGTGAACTATCAATGGCTTATAATATACTTGGCTTGCAAATAACCTGAGCCATTTCCCTTCACTTGCTTTGTTGGTGCTCGTTGGTGACAAGGTACTGGCAGGGGCAAGCAATATGAGGGAAGGGAAAGACTCCCCACCTTCCTTTCCCTCTCTGGTGCCGATCGGGGGGAATAAGTCTGTAGTTTCCTCTAAAGGAATAATCTTTCCATAAGATACTTACACTGGAGGACGTCTTGGGAGAAACAATATTTTTCAAGGGCTTTGGGGGACTTGCATTCTCTTGGTGCACTAATAGGGGCACAGAGAGGGAAGAAGATGGATTTTCTCCCCCCATGGGTGTCTAAAGCCACCAACCAGATAAGTGGGATTTAAGGGGAAGGGTTTGGGAGCTGGGCAGGTGGGATGGAGGGAAAGTAGATAGTTTGAACAATAATTATTAATGGGATCAAGTTTTAATCTCAGCTGGAGAGGAATTTAAGTCTCCCAATGCTCTTTCTTCGACACATGCCATTGCAACCTTCATACACAAGCCACAGAAATATGACTTTCACTAGGCTCTCTAATGAGCACAACTCCTGTCGCTACTGAGCCCTAATCTACTCTATTGTTGTCCGTCTGGATTTACAGGCAATACCTCAAGAATTATTCAATACTAAAATTCTTTGTACAGCTTGATTGATGGATTAGTGAAATCTTTTGTATCCTTGGACCATTTATCTCAATGTGTGCATGTATATACATATCACACATTATTTTGTGTTGAGGTGAAATGGAGAGGACACTTTCATATAAACCACCAGAAGCAATGAAAACACACCTTCTACAAGCTGAAAGTGTTGATGACAGGAGGAGTACAGCAGGCCAGGATGCACCAGCCTGTTAACAGTGGGAATACACAATTAAATCACACACAACACAAGGAGTTTTGGTTCATCATCTTTACAATAGGTATGCATTTCCCCCTTCCATTCCAATACCTATTCAGAGTGGATGTGATACCAGAAGCATGGACTTCACTTTAATTTGGCTTTGTTCTCTTTGTACTCAGTTCTATTGCCATAAAGCTGAATATATATGCTACATACTAATATATTTTGGTGTATTTTGTATTTTCATGTTGTGAACTCCCTTTGATCTTCATATGAAGGGTGGTATACTGGGGGAGGTAGGTAAAGGACACCTGGATGGATGGCGACTATAGGGTGCGGTGCTCATCTCGCTTTAGACGGAGGGAGCCAGCTTTCCAAGTCATGCGGCCAGCATGACTAAACTGCTTCTGGTGCAACAGGACACCATGACGAGTGCCAGAGCTCACAGAAATGCTGTTTACCTTCCTGCTGCAGCACTATCTACTTGCACTGGTGTGGTTTCAAACTGCTAGGGTGGCAGGAGCTGGGACAGAGCAATGGGAGCTCACTGCTGTCACATGGATTCGAACCACTGATCTTCCGATCAGCAAGCCCAAGAGGTTCAGTGGTTTAGATCACAGAGCCACCCGCATCCCTGGTGGCATACTAAACAAACAAACAATCAAATACATAAATTTCCTCATTGGGATCAATTAAGAAAGACCTTACAGGAAATAATGCCTCAGAAGAAGAAAGAAAGGAGAAGCAAACAGGCAATGGGGGGTGGGGATGAGTGGGGAGAATATTCTCTCTTCTGACATTCCTGTCCCTCAAATAGAAACAGAACATTTTATGCATTTTTAAATTTTACTGACCAATCACTGCTCTCATTCTCCCACAGAAAGCAACTTATACCCCACCCCAGTTATTAAAATGATTCCAGTCCCTATCTGCAGAGTGAATCATTTAGAAGTCCTATAGAATGCTCTGCCAATACAGATTCAACAGGCACATTCTGTTTTATCTTTTAAGCATCTGCTGAAAATCTTCCTGTGCTGCCAAGCAGGCAATTAAGAAAAAATTCTGTAGTAGTTAGTTGGTCTCTGATTTTAAATGTTTTCATGGTTTATATTGTATATATTTATGGTTGTTGTAGGCCACTTTGATAATTTAATGAATAAGTGGTATAGAAATATTTTATTAAAATATAAATAAGTGAAAATAGCAAAATACTACATATTGTCTGACAATTAGGTAACTTCACACTTTTTCTGTAACACGGGATTCATTTCACTTACAATAATTTTACTCCTATATGTGTGCGGGAAAGAGATAATATCCTAAAGAAGAAATAGGCAATATCAAATTGCTATTTGAAATAATTAAACATCAAAATGTGGGAGCAATGGTTGCGGCTCTCCTTTATGAAGGAGGCAGCCACACCCACTAGACTGTCCATCATTGTGTCGTTCAAATGGGCAGGCTCTTGTATCTCTGTACTTAATATGGTGAAATATGCGAAACAGTATCAATGAATTTATAATAATAAACATGTACATTCCTTTGCACTTGGTTTTCAATATTTGTGAGTCTGCCATTCAGCAGCAATAGTTCTAACTCTGACATCTTCCTCTGCAAGAGCTGGAATTTGTTCCTTTTATGTCTGATTTCAGAAAAGTACCAGTTTGTAATGCTGTTGGCACACCGTCTAGATATTGTGAGCACTCCACAATATCCTGACAGCACTGAACAGTTATCCTTTACCTTGCAATATGATGTTCAAATGACAGTTATATTTTCCAAAAAAATCTAGATCAGCTTGCCAATCATTATCAAACCATTCCTTTTCTAACACCTCCCCCTTTTTGTGTGTACACACAGCCCCTTAATCTAAAACAGGCATTCACCATCAATAACAGGCCACACAACAGATAAGCATGGATATAGACCTGGCAACAAGGCGGGTTACCAAAACTACTCATTACAAGATTGACCAATGACAGCCAGAACATTGCAGGTTCAGCCAGCTGCTCCCTTGCAAAGTGGCACATGCAATGCCCTCCTGTATTCTACAAAGAAGAAATATTGTATATAAAACAAAAATGGACATATGTGGAATGGAGAAGAAATCTGGTATCCTGCAACTTTCATATCTCTGTAGAAGAACAAACTTCAGCTGAAGTAGTTCATGGTGTGTCAGGGAACTGCCATCGTAGCCAGAGGGAGAGGGAGGGCTCCAGAGGAGTTCCGGAGAGCGTTCCGGGAGGGAGAGAAGCAGCACATCTTCTGGGGAAGGAAATCAGCGTAACACCAGTGGAGAAGGGGGGCAGATGGGGGAATCGGCGAGGTGGCTCCAAGACTCTTCGCCGGGAACCAGTGGGGAGAGCATGGGTCCTCCGATGCCCACACCCTCCCTGCGCAGAAGGCTTCCGCGCAGGGTGGCTAGGCGGAGACTAAGCGTCAAAGAGCTTCTTTGCTGGAAGAAGTTCAAGAAACACCCACTAACGGATTCTGCCAGCGATTGAGACAGTCACGGGCGCGTGGCTGTCCATGCAGAAAGGGTTCACTCAGGCAACTAGCCAAGGGTGGCGTTGGTTTACACACAAGCAACCCCTAGAACCATTACATGGTGTATCTTACATCTGTGGAATTCCCTCTTCTACACAACTGTTAAAGATGCAGGGATCCCATATTCTTTTGCATTGAGACACAAATGCAACATAAAAAATGGCAACACTCAGAAACCATTATAACTATAAGCACTGGCGGAGGAAAAGGAGTTCGGGGGGAGTGCGCTGCCCCGGCAGCACAATCCCAGTAGGGTGCCATTGTGGTTGCCCCCCACTCGCGCTAGGCGCCCCGCCCCTGTGGGCGGCGTGCCCCGCCCCTGTGGGCGATGTGCCCCACCACTGGAACGCGCACCAGCCCTGCCCCACCTGCGCTCTGCCTCCCCCTTGCCAGAGCATGAAGTTCCGCCACTGACTATAAGTAGTTATTCTATAGCAATGAGCCTTGACTACAGCACATAGCTAGTGAGGAAAAAGCTTACAGACAAGCTTGGGTTCAGGCAGCTTGCTTTGGTTTAGTTCAGTACACCTTGGGAGTAAAAAGGGCTAAAGAGGACCAAAGTGGCTGCAAGTTTCTCTTCAGCATCCTAGATCCTGCACATTTGTGTAGTTCCAGTAAACCATGTCATCATGCCAGGCCATAATGCTTTTAACATTCCTTCGACTTAACCATTTCCTTTCTACATGGCAAATCATCATAATCTGCCTCCAATGCATGCAGGAAAGATTGGAATGAGCTCTGAAACAAACCATTGCTAATTAATTTTGTTTACGAAAGACATTTTCATTGGAAGCAAGAGACACATGGCTACCCAGAACCATCTGTTGATATGCAGCCTTAAATGCTATCCAGAAGATAGCCCAGGAAACAGCATTTGAGTTAGACGCAATCTGAGGGAAAATACGTTTGCTTCAAAGTACCTTTTTAACTACGGTACCTCAGAAGCAAACTTTCTCTCAGGATCCTGAAATTTGTGCCCACATTTTTCTTAAATGCTATACTCCTTTGGTACTGAAACACTTTCATACCTGTCATAGGTGTGTGCGTGTGCATACTCATGCATTTGTGCTTTAAATATTGCAGTCAATTCAGTGCTGAGGTTCCTAAAAAATAAATAAATGTATTGGTTTTCCTCTATGCCCTGAAACAGGGCTGTAAATCCTATGTAGTGACACTTTTTTAAAAAAACAACAACAACACAAGTACAATTGAAAAATGCACAAACCTATCCCTGAGCTGTGAAGTCCAGGATTAAGGAACAATCTTTCAAAAGAAAGCCTATTATTTCTCTAGAATTCAGTAGCATTTTCCTTCACTCTGTTTTTATTCTTCAGGCCACTACTGCTGCTCTGTCTCTATTTTCCTGTCTTGATTAGATCAGGTTTTTGTTGCTGTTTCCTGCAAAAACTAGTTTAAATACAATATAGGTTTGAAATATTTAGGTTTGCTAATTGAGTTCTGACTGCCTTTAAGTTATGAAACCATAAGGTTTGCTCTGGCTAACTGCAGCCCAATCCCTTTCTTCAGGACTATTCTTGTTTTGCCCATAAGTAAATCCTAATGAGTTCAATGGAACTTATTTACGTGAATAAGCATATTTAAGATTAATGAGAGTGAGGCATGGCTCTTTTGCATAAAAACCTGCAGTTTACATTAAAGGCCAAATCTCCCTCTGTCTATATTATGAGAGCATTGGAAGATTAACATTTTCAGAGAAACATTGAAGCAAATAAATAAATAAATAACCAGTGATATGTTTTAACAGGCTTTCCCTGTTCAGAAATTTCTCCTCATGCAGCAAGCAAAATAAAAGGGGAAAAAATGTATGATATCCACTGTTAGTAATACCCATTGAAATTAATGGACTTAAGCTATTTATTTCACTGGGTCTACTGTGTGACTTCTACTGAGCATAGTAACATTATGAAGTTAAAGCTATCTACATGCTGTATTAATTTACAAGTAAGAATTATACGGTTATATAAACTGCTTGGTTTGTTAATAATTGTAATTGAATGAGGCAAAAGGTTGTTAATTTATTTTTGAGGCCTGAGAGATACATGTATAGGTGGTCTTCAGCTGGCAGTCTGCAAAGGAACAACTCATCTAATACGGTTACTAAAAGAAGTAACTTTGTCTCGTGAAGTTTTCCTTTATGTCCAATTTTGGTAAGAGAAAGTGAAACAGATATATGATATTTTAGGTTTTACTGATCTGTTTTGAAATTTTAATACATTTAAACAACAACAACAATAAAAGGTCAGGCTGTGATGGGTCTTTCAGTGGGCATTCCCTCTTAACTGAAGTTTTTGGAAAATTTAAAGGCTTCCAAACAAAATTCAAAATATCATTGGTTAGCTTCAGTGGATTTTTGGATTGAAAGCAATTAATGCTTTGTATTAAATCAGTGAAAAGTTGCCAGTTAAGTTTTTAAACTCTCAATATCCAGTAGCATGAGATAAGTTTGGGACAATGGTTTGGGGCTGAAGTATGTTCAGTAGATATCTGGGAACTTTTGTCTGTATTTTTCTTTTTCACTACTTTTCATTTTACCTTCTAATTGATGGTGCATTCCTTCCTGCTTCTTCACATATTTTATCCCATTACAGATTATCTTTGTCAGGAGACGTTCAAGCAGAGATGTATTTTAGTTCTTGAAACTCCATCACTGATATAAAAAAGTAAAATGCAAGTGCTAGAGGAAATGGACCGGTTTTGTTCTTTGTTTTGTTGTAGAGATTCCTGTTTTTCTTTTCTTTCTTTCTTCTAGTTGTCCCATTATAGAGAAATATAATAGATGGGGTAATTTGTTTTCTTCTCAGCTACTAGGAACAGCTTTGGTCTTACTAGGGATTTAAACATAAGGTTGGCTGAGAGACTGAAATAATATTTCAGAGAAAGTAAAGAGAAAAATAGCTTTGAAGTGATAAGTGAGGACTTGGTTTCCTTCTTTAAAGAGACAGAGTATATGCTGTACCTTTTTTTTTTAAAGAAAGGAGCCCAGTTTGACATCATAGGGAATCTTAAAAGTGGGGGGGAAAACCACCCCACAATATTAGGTTGTGAAAATATTTGCCACGTTTCTGACAGCCACTACTATCTATATTATTTTTTAAAACTGTTCAGTATTTGTAGACTGAGGGAAGAGAAGGAGAATATATATATAATTAAACCGTAATCTTATAGTGACTTCATTTTTTTTAATGATTTGTTTGTCATTTGGTAGATGGGACCAATATGGAAATTAATATTTCAGAGATATGTCAGAGATGTACATTAATATGTCAGAGAGGCACATCTGAAGCCAAGGCTGGCGTGAAGCAAAGGATGATTCAGCCACACTGGTGAAAGAGCAGGAGGTTGGGTGCCAAATAAAGAAGTGGGAGAGTGCAGGTTAGGACAAGCTTAAATAGCACCTCTCCGATTGGGCAAAATCACCCACCAAGCCATAACATTCTCCCCTAGGGCAGTGTTTCCCAACCTTTTTTGGGCAAAGGCACACTTGTTTGATGAAAAAAATCTCGCGGCACACCACCATTACAGCCCCGTGATGTCAGCGCGCAGCGTCGCGCCGGGAGGGACGCACGAAAGTGTAAGTTTCTATTTACAGTGTGCTCTCCCAAAGACCTTAACCGTGTAGGTATATGGCCACGAAAAGTAACAGTTGCATTAGCAGTCAGGTTACATTATTTTGACAAGCAGCCGAAGAAGTAAATCTTCCACAAAGCGGCCTGTAGAGGGATGTGTGCGTGTTTTGTTGCTGCAAAGATCAGGACACCCCCCACTCCCCGCAAAAGTACTTGGTATTAGGCGCATTTTCATCGGGCTTTTCCTTGCAATGCACAACAAGAGGAGTGATGTAAAAGCGGGTCGGGGCCCGTGTCGGACTTGGGTTCACACGTTAAGTGTTGGCCACCCTGCCAGCACTTTGGATCGGCAAAAAGGAAGGGCATGATACAGCTGGGGGCTAGTCAGCTGGCATCTCGACCCCTGAAGGATGCCGACAGCCCCAAAGCCCATTTCCACGCTCAGGGAACCTCGCCTGAGCAGAAACTGTTTTTGAGCGCGTGTGAAGGGCGCCCTTCCATCACCTTGGAGTCAATTACCACTAACTTGGAGGACGTTCTCCCCTCCCCGGTGGGGAACGACCTGGCCCCCCCTTCCCCCACGCCTTGCATTTCAGCCATTCCCACAAGCTTCGCTCTAACACCACCCGCCCAACCGAGGGGGCTCCTGGGCAGAGTCCACGAAGGCCTTTGGCCACAACGCGCCCCTTGGCCTCCGAGTACCCCGAGGACTCTTTGTTGCTCTGTTTGTGTTTGCGCGCGCGCGTTTCCCCCCTTCCCGCCTTCTCCCCGCGAAGCAACGAAAGAGGGCGCCTCAACTCCGGGAGGTGGGCAGGGAGCGGGGGGACTTTCGGCTGCCGGAGGCGGGGAAGGGGCGGCTGCAGCGGACCCGGAAGTGGTTGCGCCCATCGGGGGCGGTGGGAGCGCGCCGTGCGGGTTGGTGGGTGGGGGAAGGAGAGGAAGAGGAGGGGCGGCGGCGGCGGCCGGAGGCTGGACGGATCCGCGCGGGGACGGCGCGCGAGCCGGGAGGAGGCGCGAAGGAGGAGGCAAGGCAAGAGCAGCGCGGCTCGGGATGCATTCGGACTGCCGGCTGCTGCGCCCGAGACGCGGGGTATGGTGAGCAGCCCGGAGCGCCCGCTCCCCCGGGGGACCCGGCCGGCGCTGGCCTCCCTCCTCCTCCTCCTGTTGCTGCTCAGGCGGGACGCGGCGGCGCAGAAAGGTGCGTGCGGGAGCCCCGTCGGGAGGGGAGGGACCAGAGCCCTCCCGCCTTTCTTGCTTGGCGCCCACCCAAAAGCCCGCCGGGTTTTCGCGCCTTCCTCCAGTAGGCCGGCCGAAGCGAGCGGCGATGGGATGTGGGAGCTCGCTCGCTCGCCGCCCCGCGCGTGCTCGCCGCCGCCGCCCCGCCTCTCGCCGCCCGACTCGCCC
This sequence comes from Podarcis vaucheri, assembly GCF_965113315.1. Taxonomy (NCBI): domain Eukaryota; kingdom Metazoa; phylum Chordata; class Lepidosauria; order Squamata; family Lacertidae; genus Podarcis; species Podarcis vaucheri. The sequence goes on from NC_138767.1 coordinate 50,443,540, forward strand.
GTCTCCCTCCCACGGAACACAAGGCAACGTTCGGCGGCACACTAGTGTGCCGCGGAACACCGGTTGGGAAACACTGCCCTAGGGAGATACCACCTTTCCTCTTCTTCCAGGGGATGAGGGGTATGGCATATTCGTTCCCTCCAAAAAAGGTGGGGACAACATAATTCTGGCTGTTGAATGTCAGCCTGGATATGAGCATTTAGTTCTTTCTTGTAGGAAACAATTTTTCAGGGAAAAAATCATTAGGATCTGTCATATATTTTCTTTTCTTTTTGGATAAGTGAAATGTTAAATATGCCATTATATATTGTATGCAACATGATTATTTAAGCTCTAGCAGCTTGAAAATTATTTCATTGATTATTTCATACATAGCTCAAGGAAAAAGCTGAGCTTGGGGAAAGAATATTTCATGTAGAATTTTCAAATTGAGGTAATTGTGTTTGTGCAGAAAACACCAAGCAATTGAAAGCTTCTTTCTATAGCTTTGCTGATATGTTTGATTTCAGTGTGCTATTTAGCAAGATGGGTGCTATTGGTTGGCTGGCATCCATCTGTCTCAGGAGACAATGGAAGAGTGCTCCTTAGGGAGTGAAGCCAAATTGCTGGAGAGTTACAGTGCATGCTGTGGCTGTAGAAGTCAATGTGGAAGAGACATGTTTTGTTGAAGCAGGGGCAGATGAAGGTATCCAATTGTGCTGATTCAGGTGTATCATGGCATTTCTTCTTTCTGTGTTCCTCCCAGCAGCCATTCCTCCTCTGGTCACTGTTGTGATACATGATCTACCCCCCCAAAAAAAAATATTATAAATCAATGACATGCAATTAAATGTCCAGTTATTCAAAGCAGAAGAACCTGAAAAGATTAACAGTTTTCGCTATATGGGGAAGGAAACAGAGAGAGAAATTATTTCAAGGATTCACTGAAAGTACTTCAATCATTGGGGATTAAAAAATAAAACTGAAAAGATATCTACCGTACTTTTTGCTCTATAGGACACACCCGAGCATAGGACGCACCTAGTTTTTAGAGGAGGAAACCAAGTAAAAAATAATCTGAATCAAATAATTGCAGCTGCCTTGCCTTGTGGAACCAGCGCAAAAGGATGAAATGCCAAGAATTACCAGCACAATAAGCTGGGGGAGGGGCAGAAAGGGTAGTCCCCATCCTTCTGGCACATTGTAAATCAAGCAGAGTAAGAGCTGCTTACACGCGTGCAAGCAGCTCTCCCTTTGCTTGAATTACAGCCCCAGCAAGCAGCCAGCCCCGGCTGAGCTTGTCAGGGCTTTATGGGGAAGCCGGGGGTTCCCCTAGCCAGCCCAGCCAGTGTCGGGGCTGAAGGGGGAAGCCCGGGGTTTCCCCATAAAGCCCCAGCATCCCCAAGCTAGAACAACTGTTCTGGCTACGGGGACAGCCTTTCAAGCCTCCGCAGGGCAGCGGGGTGAAGGCACCCTGCTGCCCTGCGAAGGCTTTGCGCAGCTAACCCCGAAGCCTTTGGAGCACAGCGCGAGGTCCCGCTGCACTCCAAAGGCTTCAGGTGGCTATCCCTGAAGCCTGAAGAGTGAGAGGGGTCAGTGCGCACCGACCCTTCTCACTCTCCAGGCTTCAGCAAAAGCAACATGTAGCCTACGGAGGGAGCACTCCCTCTGTGCTTTGGAGGCTTTGCGTTGCTTTCACTGAAGCCAAGGAGCCTGCATTCACTCCATAGGACACACAAACATTTCCCCTTCATTTTTGGAGGGGGAAAAGTGCATCCTATAGAGCGAAAAATACGGTATCTTTCTTATTCCCATGTCATGCTTGTTGTAGCAGAATGCTTTCTGGATTACAGATTGGAAATAACACACCTCTTTAGCTATACAGAAAGACTTCATAGGGACTTAAAAACAGATGTTTCTGAATTTCTCCCTCTATTTTGATATTCCTAATTGCCCGATCTAGTGTCTGAAGTGTTAACTCGTCTATTTTGAATTATACTTTTTAAAATTCTCAGTCTTGTCTGAATTTGTATGCAGTTTGCTGCATCTTTAAAATTGTTCTTTTGATACTTTACTCTTTTTCTACATTAGTTATTTGTGTGTGCATCAGCAAAACACCACACAAAATCTTATACATGGTTTTGTTATGGACAAATAAATGTATGTGCAACCAACTGTGTAGACTCAGTTTTCCAAAATGTTATTTCCAAGATCTCAAAATTAAACAAGGAAGCATGAAATCCAGGGCAAAGATAACCAAATAGGTATAGAGTGTTCATTCATAGGTATTGTGCTTCTCTTCGTGCCTTATCTTGAAATTCAGGGCTGATTAAGTTTTTGTTGTGGTGTAGACAACATTAACTGATACGTTGCAGCTTATTGCAGAGTGTGTGGATGATTTTTTTTTTTAAGGGTTGAAGCAGACTATTTTTATTACATTTATACCCCACCTTCCTCTTCTGTGAGTAAGTTAAGACAAGAGATGGGAAGAAGAAGAAGAGGAGTTTGGATTTGATATCCTGCTTTATCACTACCCGAAAGAGTCTCAAAGCGGCTAACATTCTCCTTTCCCTTCCTCCCCCACAACAAACAATCTGTGAGGTGAGTGGGGCTGAGAGACTTCAGAGAAGTGTGACTAGCCCAGGTCACCCAGCAGCTTCATGTGGAGGAGCGGAGACACGAACCCAGTTCACCAGATTACGAGTCTACCGCTCTTAACCACTACACCACACTGGCTCTCTACACTGAAACTGCTCCAATGTCACTCATTGAGGTTCATGGCTGAGTAGGGATTTGACTTTAAATCTTCTTTGTTCTATTCTGATCCTAATCACTGTGCCACACTGGTTCTCATTTATGATGTGCTAATGTAGGCACATCAGAGCATCTTGAGACAAACTATATCTAGGTTTGTTCAAGTGTCAATTTTATTTGACCTAGTCTGATATTTAAAATGTTAATGACAATGTCCTTCATGAAAAGGTCATGAATCATGGGGTATTATGGATCAGTAACTGTCTAAAGAACAGGAAGTCAAGAATATGAATAAATGAATAGTTATCTCAAAGGAGGGGTGTAAGAACCAAAATCCCCCAACAATCTCTTAATTTGAGAGCGGTGCTTTTTAACGTCTTCATAAATAACCTAGAATTATTTATAAATTCCTCCCTACCCAGAGTGCTCAAGAAAGAGCCAGCTATTCCCTGGCTATTTAGAAAAACATCTACTCACCAATCTCCCCACTCTTCTCCCCATGGCTGTTCTGGGGTCTTTCTCCTCTCCTGAATGAATTTGCAGGGGTACACAGGGGAAGGGAATAAGGCCTATTGTGCTACTGGAAGACTTGTGGGGGTTTCCTCTAGCAGAACCAATTTTTTTTAATCTGGTCTATTGGCTGCAGCTTATTAAGCATAAGCATGCTTAACTTTGTGCTACTTGGCTTCCTCCTCCTAAAAAGAACCATGGAATTAAATGATACCACAGGAAAACTTTAAGTGTGTTTAAAATCGTTTGTGAACTAGCTAGTAATTCTTCACCCATTAATGGCATTCAGTGGGACATTTGATGTTTGGCAGTGCATCTGAAGGCATAATAGCTGTTCTGTGAAGAGCTGGTAGAGCTGAAATGGAAAAAAAGATTTTTCAAAACTCACGATAGTTGATTGGTATATTATTTTGAGTTACAAAATTTTAAGTCAAATGGAATAAGGTTCTAGGTTTATTTGGTACATGTCAGAGCAGATTTTCAATGCAGCTGAGTTACCAACCAGCATAAATCATAATTTTCAAACATATTTTAATGTTTCTGTAATGCAGCAATGGTTTAATTCATTCTGTTGTGCTTAAAGTATTTTGTTTAGCATTGTATTTCGTCAGTTATATGTGGTGCTGGTGTAGTTATACAGAAGGAAAGGCTTTGGTGGGATGTTGCTAGTGGTACATTTGCTGGTATTATTTAAAGCAGGCATCAGTTAGCCACATTGATTCTCCTGCTATATTAAATTAAAAAGCCAAAGTGCTTTAGGACAAGGGTGAAATGAATGAATATTTCCCATCTATATGCTTTGTAATAGTTCACAGTTACTTGTACAAAACAAAGCATGGACTTTATTAATGTGCCACTTCGTTGAGCATCACTACAATTAATATTAATGCTTGCCATTCAATTATTTTAATGCTATGTGCAGTGCTTGTGTATTTAGGTAACATTTCAGTTCACCTATATTTCAGCAGCATACCATCTGTAACACAAACATTTCAATTTTTATAATGCATTTTATTAGAGGTCAGTCTGTGTTATTTATTTCTTGCATTTGTTTCCAAGACTGCTTAAAAACACTTCAGACTGCAGATTTATGATTGCTAAAACTGTAATCTGTTTGATAACCTTTGCATAACAGGCAAAATAAGAGGGTGGGGGATAAGTGTATGTGATTCTCAATGAAATCAAAACCCATCCTGAATTTTGTGCTGCTTTCTGGAGTCTGAAGTACATCATCAAGTTTCTTCCTTATGGGGTGATGCATGGGCTTATTTACGATCCCATCATGCAGAAGATGTGAAAGCTCCTATTTTGGGCATTACAGAATATATTTCTCTTGGAAATACCTTATCTGTGTATAGCCTTCAACTTCTGATACAGCCATAACCATAATTGTCAGTAGCTCTCTTTCTCCCCATTTTGTTCTTAGTTTGATTTTGAAGGGTTCTCATGCACATCCTAAAATAGGCAAGGGAAATGGTGCAAAGGAATTCACACAATTTCAGAAGAGAAGTGGTAAGAAATAGCTTCTTACCATTTATAACCTGCCCTGTGGCACACACTCTGACCAAAGCCACGCACCATCCCTACTTACCAGAGGCACTCTGGAATAGCGCCTTGTCACTAGCATCATTTCCAGCGTGCATTTGGACAAGGAAATATGGCAGTGGCAGCACCCAAAATCTCACTCCTGCTGTTGTGCCACTGGCATCAATTGACCAAATAATTTTACATCCTGCCAAGGCATGAAAAGAAACTGAGTTGAAACATAGTTGTGTGTGTTTTCAAATGCAAGTGCTGACTACATTATTCTTTCTAAAATTTCTCCCAAAAAGCCTCATTCCTAAATACAAATTACCATATTTTTTCATGTATAAGACTAGGGTTTTTTGTTTTTTACCAAAAAAAAGGTTTAAAATTGGGGCTCGTCTTATACACGGGTAGTGCTGAGGGGTGTTTTCTTAATTTGGAGTCCCCCCAAATAGGGGGCGTCTTATACATGGGGGGTGTCTTATACATAGAAAAATATGATATATGTTTTATTTGGCAGTTTTCTCTGTTTCTCCCATCCCACTAAGACAGCTTTGCATCAAGGGGACTTAGATTAGGAGCTCTGTTATCTCACTAGGATTCCTCTCCTTGCTTGGCTTAATGCTTTAGGCTGTCTTCAGATGGCACTTTGTTTAGTGTTCCTGATGTTTTCTTACCTGTTTGTTTTTGCATTTCATGTGATATTTTACATGACATAAAAGCCACTTCTGGAAATCTAGTGGAAATCTAGTGCTCATTTGCATGCCTATTGTGTCCAGAAAATAAATGTTGGCAACCCAGTGAATTCGGAAAATCATGTGAATTTTGCATTGTAAATTTCACTCTCATGCCACTGCCACTGAGGCAGTATCCCAGCATAAAATTTGGTGTGAGATGGTGGTATATCAGTCAAAAAGCTGCAGTTCTATAATGCAACAGGTGCTGCTATGCAAAAGGATCATTAGATACTGCAACAGAAGTAATAGCATTATAACTAGTAAAACTAATGCAAAAACAGAATGCTGCTTAGCAGGTAGTGTTGGAACTCTTCTCAGACCCAAGGTAGTTTTCCAAGTGAAGTTTCGCCTCTTCAGTACTCCTTATCTATCCTTAACAGCTCATGACACTCTGGGTGGATAGAAATGCAAATCATCATAATTCACACACTGTTATGTTTGGATTTAATCTATTCCCATATTTCCATAGATCAGCTTTAATGTTTTCAGTATAAGATATATGTGTGTCATATCTCTTTTTTTGCTTGTGTGCATGTGTGTCTTCATGCCACAAAACATGAATTCTAACAATTCTAATTAATGCAGCTATGTGGGTGACTATAGTTATCAAAATATCATGTGATTCAGCTATGTAGCAGCTAACCTACAGGAGCCTCATGTGGCCTAGGCAGCTATAGTAGGTAAAGTACACACAAAACTATATAGAGGGTGATGGTGTGGAGTACATGGATGTGGGTTATTTTAATTCTCACAAAACTTTGTGAGGAAGGTTGGGCTGAGAAAGTAACTGGCCCAAGATTACCTCACTGAGAAGTGGAGCTTTGATTTTTGTTCTTTAAATGTATAAATCAACATTGTAACCAAGAAAGCACACTGGTTCTCTTATACAAGTGAAATAATTCTTTAAAAAACAAAAAACAACGTTGCATTTATTGCTTATATCTCACTTTTCCTACACTATTCACAGCTTTAGACAAGAGAACGCAGAAATGTATGTCCAGAACTTTTCCCATAAAGCAGTTTGAATGCTAAACTGGTTTTGTTGTTTATTTTTAAAAAGAACTAAAGGCTCATTAGCTAGGTAATTCACAGATGATTTAACAAAAGATTGTTTCTGCAGGTACATCATAGATGTAGTCTCTGTGTGCAAAAACACTAGATTTTCTGAAGTCATTTGTTAGGAACTATAAATGGTGCCCAGTGAAAGATGATTTGTGTCATCTAAAACTGCAGCCTGCAGCAACACTTCGTGGGTTATTACTTTAATCTAGTTATTGAAGCCTTGAAGTGTACATTAGTAAGCTAAGGTACAAATGTCAAAAACACAACTGAGACAGATCATTAAAGGTTTCCAGGAGTACCAGGCATCATTCCTGTACAATTCTTGGTCTTGGTCTAATAGACTGTGCTATAATAGAAACACTCAAGCATTTAAGAATCTTCAGCTGTTTAACATTTCTATGTGATTACTTTCACGGTAAGAAATTACTAATACATAGTCACTGTTCTGTTATATATACCCATCAGAATTTATTTAAAAGACCCATAGCTGAGATAACAAATTATAATCTTACCAAAACTATGCTACTAAAACACAATGTGGAACTGTTCAATAAATAAGATCCTTGGTTTTAAAAAACAACGAAGTTCTATAGTGATACAATGACATATTGATTAATTGTTTTTAAGTACAATTGTTTTGAAGTTAATATACAATTGTGGGCTGTATGGTAGAGTAGTCATCAGGTTGCTATGACTCAAGGCTTGATCAATTTTATGAGTAGTATGACTGGTTTTGCTACCATGTCATTAAAAAAGCACTTCAAATACAAATACGAAGGAAAATAATACAGTGGTACCTTGGGTTACAGACGCTTCAGGTTACAGACGCTTCAGGTTACAGACTCCGCTAACCCAGAAATAGTATCTCGGGTTAAGAACTTTGCTTCAGGATCAGAACAGAAATTGTGCGGCGGTGGCGCTGTGGCACCGGGAGACCGCATTAGCTAAAGTCGTACCTCAGGTTAAGAACAGTTTCAGGTTCTTAGGTTAATAACGGTTAATAACGGACCTCCAGAACAAATTAAGTTCTTAACCCGAGGTACCACTGTATTTAACACCAGTAACAGCTGGTGTGACCATTCCTCCCTAATATATAGATGTTTGGAGGGTGCTGAATATGTGATACAGAACCTCACTCAGATAAGCGCAGTAGCATTACTGTAAGATATCCTATGAAGATTAATTGCCATAGCAGAGTTTGTTGGGTTTAACACTGTCTGCACTAATAAAGATTCAGCACTGTGTCTGACACAGTTATATTTCTAAAAAGTATAAAGACTTTAAGATCTGTCCTACTTGCTGTGTTGAATAAAGTATTACATAAATACATTAAAGACAACTGGACTGGGCTGAGAGGCTTCAAGAAGCACAATAAGTGCTCATCCTCCAGTGGAGACGGAGGTAAACAGGCAGGACAATGCCCTATCAAAAAGTCCCCTATCAAGTTCCATGAGTCTACCAGCAGAACATTGGAAAATGGAGCATGTTTGATTAATTGGGACGTGCTTGAAGATGCCACCTACAAGTCCCTTCATTTCTCTGATACACCCAAATGAATGGTGGGACTCTATGCCAGCATTACGATGGGAGTGACAAAGAGAAAGCTGTTTCCACATTCCACCCTGCCCATAGCCTGCAACCCAGAGACTAAGGAGCATGGCTGGCTACTCTGGACTCAAGCTGGTTGAAGCTATGAGAAAAGTAAGGAGAGACACTCTGGAGGTTAATACTGTAAACTCTCTTCCTCTCCATGTAGAGCCAGGTGTTCATAGGTATAAAATAAACCATATAGTATCTTAAAATGCTACATCCCCTGCTGTGCCCTGAATTCAAAATGGAAACCTGAGGACCTGGAAACCATGGAATCTTGCTACTGCATGGCAGAGATTGGGGCATTGTATAGTTTCTATTCTAAACATCTTAGTTTGAAGCTAGACAAGGGAAGAGGAAGTAGTTGGAGCTTCACTGAGGTATGAAAGGTAGAGAAGATTCTGAGATAAGGGAGTGTGATATCTGGCACATTGCATTACACATGTGTGTTGGTGGGGAAGGGGAAAACGAAAGACAAGTGCACCATTAGTTCTAGAAGTGTGAAGGGAGTAGTTGCTGAATAGGCTCACACAAAGTGGGTGGCTGAAGGACTTGAAGAAAGGAACAGTCCAGGCTGGACCCAGGCAGAAAAGAATAATAGAAGCATACTTTCTCAGATGAACATTATATTCTGTATCTGTCACTTGGAGCCAAGTACAACCTCTCAGCCTAACCTACCACACAGGATTGTACTAAAGCAAGGGATCATGTACTGCCCATTCAACAAATGAATAGAATAAAATTTTAGCTGTAAACTACCTTGAGTCCCTGTCAGGGAAAAGGGTGGGATATAACAACAACAACAACAACTCACAATGCAGTATTTCATAAGAAACAACAGGATAGATATGGATTGTAGCTATCACTGGGTGTACACCATTTTCCATTCCAGTGATGGGAATGTACCAGATGCAAAGAAAATGGGAGTGTATACATACCCTTCCACAATAACTAGAACAAATAGCAATGAAAGATAAACATTACCTCAAGGAATCCAAACCAGTCCTCAGACAGTGAAACACAATATTTTCGAACTGTGGGGAAAATAGCAGGATAACGTAATCTCACTAAAAAGGGGGGGAGGACAATGTATAAAACAAAAAGAAATTATGTCTGAACACATTTTTCTTTATATTCTATATTCATCACTTCTTGTATTACGCCTTCCAGATCTCTCTCTGCTTTTGCACTCTACATTTCTGCAATACATTAGTATAATGGTGCTGTTTATGCTCCTATGGTTAAAATTATGTCTGCATTCCTTTTATAAACTACTACATTTAAGCATATAAACTATACTACAAAGGTCTGCTGTGGGCTGAAACTAGTCTATTCCTTTCAATGTAAAACTGGTGGTTTAATTTGTATAATATTTGAAAATATAAATTCTATTTCGTTGTTTTGATTACTATCCTATCAACAGCCATTATACTCCGAATTCGAATGTGTTTGTAAATAATTTGGTGGCTGAGGGTTCTGCTGAGCTAGCAGAACTTTGTGGTTCACAACAAAATAAAATAAGAAAGGTTAAAACATTTAAAATCTTATACCAAACTAAGATATCTGGCTGACCACTGTTGGAAACTGGATGGTGGACTAGACTGATCCTTAATCTGATGTAGCAGAAGTTCTTATCTACCACGACTTTGAACTTTAAAGAGACATAAAATATCCCCCTTTCTATGTGCCTTACCTTTTGGAATGTAATCCTGAAAACAGAGAGTGCCTTAACTACTGATCATGCTGCAGGAGGCTCACCAGCTAAATAGAAGGTTTATGAAATGTGTATGACCACAACCGTTACTTAATCTATGGTGCTAAAAATAAGAGATGAAAGGAAAGAGGACAAGTGGCAATGTTTAGCAGGCCTGGTGCCAACAGTCTGGTACTGGCAGAGAGACCCAGGAGATTGGAAAGGCCCCATTCCAGACAGTGGCACTGCCATTCACCATGCTCCTAGCTGGGCTGCCAGGTCTTTTTCAGTGGCAGGTAGTGGTGCCACTTTTGAATGGGAGTCAAGTTCATCTCCCATCTGTGGAGACAACTCAGTATTTCAAGTTATCCCATATGTAATCCCCTGAAACTGAAGTGTGACTCAAGGAGCAGTTAATATTGTCAAGATCTTACCACTGACAGCAGCTAAGGAAGTATGTGGAAGCAGCCATAAGCCAGACTAGGTTGTGGCCTGGTTGGAGGTTGGGGGCCCATCATTGGCACCGTGCCAAAGGCCCCCCAAAGTATGCCATGAGCCCTATTTATGGGAGTTGCAGCTTGGCATGCACTGTTTTTTGTCCTACATTTTTCATCTCTGAAATGAATGTGAAAACTTCTGTTAATTCACTGGCCGTCTTACGGTTCACTTGCCATATCACATTTATTTCTCTCTGTTCTCTTTTAAAAGTTGGATGTAAGTGGTTTTAATGCATTTTGTTGTTGATGATAATATAATGAAATATTATGAATATTATGAAAATACACACAAACTCCCAAATGCCAAGTGTGCAAGGGAGCAGTGTAGCCAGGACTCCCCTCCCCCACAAAAAAGGCAAAGTGGGATTGCTTCACCAGATACCTGGTTTTGTGTGTTACAAAAGGGCAGCAAATTGATCATAGTGTATTATTCCTATATATTTACCACCGTTGGCAGAAGTGGCACTTGTATTTTCTGCATCAGGTGCAAAAAATATCATGACTTGGCTTAGGTACTTTGCATGTTGATTTGGTGTATACATCAAAGTGGGTAGGAAGTGGGCACCATTTCTTGCTCTGACTCAGGCATGCAAAATATATTGGGCCAGTCCTGAAAATCTTATATTGGATTGGATTCAGACTAAAGGTGTAATCCAGACTCTAGCTGCTATCTGGTGGGGCCACCACCACATCCCTAACCGCTGCTCAGCATGTTGGCCAGGGCAGAATTGGGACAGGAAAATCAGTGAACTAGTCTGCAGCTGGTGCCGTGATCAAGCCCGAATCAGCCCCAGAATGCTCTGCTGGATACGCAGAAGAAGAAACTCCACACTGGTGGAGTAACACTCATGGCACTCTGCAGGTGAAGGCCATCACAGGCTGACAGAAATGGACAGATGGAACTTCTGTCCTCTCCCTACCCCCTGGCCCATCACCAAGTGGTTTTGGCCTATGAACCAAGATAGTTACAGTTATGTCCCACTGAAATCAGTGTGACTAACCTATTTTGTATTCAACACGAAATGGAAGGTGGTGGACTCTCCTATACATTGGAGGTTTTTAACAGAGGTTGGATGGCCATCTGTCATGAATGCTCTAGTTGAGATTCCTGCACTGCAGGGGATTGGACTAGATGACCCTCAGAGCCCCTTCCAACTCTACTATGATTCTATGATTTATGATTTCATGACATACTCAGTGGCGTAGCGTGGGTTGTCAGCACCCGGGGCAAGGCAAGTAATTTGCGCCCCCTAACCCGTGGATTTGCGCCCCTAACCCTAACCCCCAGATGTTGCGCCCGGTGCGGCCGGCCCCCCCTGCACCCCCCACGCTACGCCACTGGACATACTGATCTATGAATTCCACTTTAGTTTGCCAAAAAGTTTTCATTGGGATGAAGGCTTAAAAAAACTTGAATGCACTTTGCAAATTTGCCAATGGTTCCACACAACTTTTTAAGCAGTGCCACAGCAGGGGTTAGCAGCAGCACCAAAAGGAAAAATTATGCCTTGCTGTAGTTACACTTTATATGCAGTCAGAAAGGAACATTAATTGTAAAGTGCACTATGGGCTAATGGCTGATAAGTATTGCTTTTTGTTACCTAGATAAGTTAAAAAGAGCCAAAAATTTATTCTTTATGGATAAGTAAAAGGAAAGAAGCTCCAGAGAATGAATTATAAAAGACACTAAGCACCTGAAATTAAAAGAAAAATATAATAGTCAGATGTTTGATCATTTATGAGGAGATATAATATTTTTTGTAGTGATATTTGAATCTGTGGTTTCTTTGAAATGTTGTATACAGTACTGGAAAAAAAATCTTTCCATCCTTATTTTTCATATGGAATCGGATTTTATTATCTTGCATATATATTTTTTCCAGGTAGAATCAGAATAAATGAAGATACACAAGGCAGTCACAAACTGATATGTGTGATCAGTACATGGACAGCTTGGTTGGTTAGACAGTGGTGCTAATAATGCCAAGGTTACAGGTTCAGTCCTTCTGTGGGACAGCTGCATATTCCTGTATTGCAGGGGGCTGCGCTAGATGATTCTCAGAGTCTCTTCCTGCTCTACAATTCTATAATTCTATGATCTGATCCAAGTGTTGAGTATTGTTGATACAAAATTCCATTTTTCTAATAGTCACATGTTTTAATACAAATAGTGTACTACAACATTTTCCAAGTAGATTAATATTACAGATCAAATAGGCTGTCAAATAAGGGACCATGCTTTAGCAACATAGTACGCAGCACATAATAAATAATTTCAATCAGATGAAAAGCAAATTGGGAAAAGGTACATTAGAAACATGGGTTGGTTGGTTGGTTTTTTTTAAAAAAAGAAGAAGCTGACTGCAATCTGTTACAGTTCAGGGCAACAAAAATGAGTTTCTGGGGATGAAAGCAAATGAATGGTTGACCAGTAAGAGCAAGACTATCCCATAGCATGTTAAATATTTATAATGAAGCCATTTCTGTCCTTCCAAACAATTCAAGTCAGGATAAATAGCTCACTGGTAGCTAATTTAGCATATTGTGCATAAAATTGGTAATTAATACTAATATGTAGACATTATATTAAATTTATTAAAACATTTGGTCTTTCTGGCTTCAGAAGCAGAATAAATTAGTTGTTTAAAATTTATTTTTAGCACCGAGGCTGTACATTAGAAACACTATCACAGAAAGGCTGACAGATATACCACATTTTATAAGCACCATTTATTTGAGGTTGTTCAAGGTCAATTATTTTTTCCCTCTACTTGATGGTTCTCTAGCTGAACTGAAATATGTTGATGGATAAGTTGCGTCTTACAGCCATTTAAAAGGGATCGTGTTATACTTGAAATTATTTCAATACCCATTTGTTTGGAGCCATATTTATGCCAACAAAAGGCAACAGAAAGACCTAGACAACAGGATCATCAACATTTATTTGTTTATGTCATATATAGCTCACCCTTCATCCAAGAGCACAGAGAACTTTCCAATACACTAAAATCAGAATAATATATGTTAACCAATAAAACCATAATACATCAACAACATTTAAACAGGCAATATAGCAACCATTAAGACAAACTCATCAGCCAGGAACAAAACAATTAATAAGATCCTAAAGTTTGCATCTTAAAAAGCAGAGACATCACCTTACCAGCAAAGGTCTGTATAGTTAAAGCCATGGTTTTCCCGGTAGTGATGTATGGAAGTGAGAGCTGGACCATAAAGAAGGCTGATCGCCGAAGAATTGATGCTTTTGAATTACGGTGCTGGAGGAGACTCTTGAGAGTCCCATGGACTGCAAGAAGATCAAATGCATCCATTCTTAAGGAAATTAGCCCTGAGTGCTCACTGGAAGGACAGATCGTGAAGCTGAGGCTCCAGTACTTTGGCCACCTCATGAGAAGAGAAGATTCCCTGGAAAAGACCCTGATGTTGGGAAAGATGGAGGGCACAAGGAGAAGGGGACGACAGAGGACGAAATGGTTGGATAGTGTTCTCGAAGCTACAAACATGAGTCTGACCAAACTGCGGGAGGCAGTGGAAGACAGGAGTGCCTGGCGTGCTCTGGTCCATGGGGTCACGAAGAGTTGGACACGACTAAACGACTAAACAACAAAGCTTGACAGATAGATGCTCTCCTTTAATTTACACTGAAAACTCAGTATCAAAGATGTTTGATATAACTCATGAGGCAGCGAGTTCTGAAGATCAGGCATCATGATTCGTGATGAAGAAGGCCTTAACCTCAGTCACCACACAGTGAGAGCAGCCATAGGCAGGACCATAAGAAAGGACCTCCCTGCAGATCTTGAGAACCTGGCTAGCAGATACACTGAATCATCCATCAGCAGAGCCTTCATCTTGTCACAAAGATTTATAGAATCCAAGGGACTATACCACAAGAAGAACATCTCCCATGGGCTTGCACAGTATTTCACTTGAATCAATTGGATTATGATTCAGTGTAGTATTATTTAGTCAGGAGTACCTGATTATCCTATCCAGCACAAAAATGCCAGACAAGCTTAACTTACAGATAAGCCCTCTGTATCTATCACACATAGGTATGTAATGTTTGTTCTGTGTTTCTCTGTCTGGCTGGGATGCACTCTACCATTCAGTGTGCCAGAAAAGAGGTATGTTTAACACCCACATCTGAATCCAGGTTCTCATCCAGAAAAGTGATTGATAGCTGAGGTGTGTTTTTTTCTTCAGTACAAGCATTTACATTTTTGGTTTCTTAATTGGTTTTTAAATTAGTCAATTGAAGGTCAGAATTTTGTGCTGCATAAACTTCATGGAACCTGGCCGACTTTAAATTATCTGTCGAGCAGTAATGGGCATTTCTTGATTTGAGATCTTGCCTATATGTCAACCCTCCTATGGACCTATGACATTCAGAGAAAGTGTCTTGCTGTACTTTGTAATGAATGCTAAAATAAGAGAAGCCTGCCGTAAACCCTATGAGTGATAAATGAACAGACTGCTATTGTGAAGGTGTTTAAAGGTTCAGGACTCCTGCTGGGAAAACCACCATGAGAGATTTTGCAGAAAATTACTCTCTTCTCACCTTTAATTGCATAATTTCAGTTGAGCATTGCTTCCACATGGAATAGAGCAGAAGTAATAAAATCCTTCCATTTATTATGCAAAGTCCTTTACAAACAAATTATGGAAACTGCAGGAGCTAGGCTTTGACTTTGCTTTATTGAATTAAATAATGAAAGAACCATCAGCGATGAAGTTTGTGAAGTTCTCTAATTGCAGATTCAGGCTGCAATCCTGCATGTAAGCTGTTTAAATATCATTGAATTATCATTGAATTCAGTGGGATTTAAGCAGACTAACTGAGTGCAGGATCACAGCTTCAGTTTGCATGAAATGAAAACCTAACAAACTTCAGCAGAATGTTATAAATTGTTTTCACTGCTTAATAACAAAACTTGTAAAGCTAAAAACAGAGTTACAGTATATTGCTTTCTTAAACACTTGGATAGTCTGTAACAATATTATGTCAAGAAACATGTGCCCCATCCTAAATGCATGTTCTCTGCTGTACAACAGTTCCTCAGTGATACTTTTAAATATAAAATTGTCTTTCTTGTCAAATGAGAAATGTATCATAAGATTCTGAGTATGTCAGTTATAAGTCAAGCTTTGTCTTTGGCACACGTGCATAAAAAGTGTTTTTCTACCTGCACTGAAGGGTTGGTTGCCTAATTTCTGTGCAGGAAGCAGCTTTTTCAGGACTGCTGAAAAACAGTGTCCATAAAAGTACTCTCTATGCATGCAGCTGTATTCCTGGAAATCAATGTATTGCCCTAATAATAAATTGCAAAACTTCTCTTTAGCGGTTTTGTTAATGGTCATTCCCCAAAGTACTTCCAATAGCTGAGAAGAGAGCATATTTGGGCCAAGTGAGGGAAGTCACCAGTGCATGACTTTTCCCTTCTACCCACCATGCATGTGGACAAGAATGCTTCTGGTGGAATCCCCACCTGAAGAGCCCAGCCCAAAGCCTTGAAATAGGTGTTTCTAGGGCAATATGGGGGCACTGTTCATACACATTTGGGAGGTACAAATGTTCATACACATTTGGGAGGTACAAATTCTTGGGATGTTCAGGTGCAAGACCGGCAACATGCATCTTCCATTTAATGTTATGCAAACTGTGTGAATACATGGTGTGCCTACTACTGTAATTCACTCTATGCGGGGCTGCCCTTGAAGCTGTCCCAGAAACTCCAACGGCTGCAGAATGCTGCAGTGAGGCTCCTCACAGGGTCTCTGCCATGGGAGCATATTAACCCAGTGCTTTTCCACCTGCACTGGCTCCTGGTGGAGTACAGGGTCAGATTTAAAATGCTGGTTTTGACCTATAAAGCCTTTCACAGCCTAGGAGCCTTGTACCTATGGGACCACCTCTCCCAGTATGCCCCACGGAGGACCTTACGGTCCATATATAGCAACACCCTAGATGTCCCGGGCCCTATGGAAGTTAGATTAGCCTCAACCAGAGCCAGGGCCTTCTCAACACTGGCTCCGGCCTGGTGGAATGCTCTGTCTCATGAGACCAGGGCCCTGCGGGATCTGATTTCTTTCCACAGTGCTTGTAAGACAGAGTTGTTCCACCTGGCCTTTGGCTTAGAATCAGTTTGATTCCCTCCCCCTCTTTCTTTTTCCTTTCTCCTCCTGCGAAGAGGCTGCATCCTAATGTTTTAATGCTGTATCTTAATCTTTTAAATTGTATTTTAATCAACTTGTTTTTATTATTGGCTGTTAGCCATCCTGAGCCCGGTCTTGGCTGGGGAGGGTGGGGTATAAATAAAAATTTATTATTATTATTACTATAAATACCTCTTTTCATTGAGCTAGATCCAGAAGTGCCTTTCCACAGGCAAAGGCCTTTTCCATTAATGGAAGACTTTTTGTCCTGATTTAGTACAAGGTCTATATGGGCTAACCAATCCAGTTGTGTGCTTCTGGTAGCACAAAGTATTGAAGTCTTATGCACAAGGCCTTGCATAATGCCTCTATTTGTGCACTGTTAACAATTGTTCTGTGTGTAATCTCTTGCATTTGCTAACACAAGATGTTTCAAATATTATGCACCTGCACAATGTTGCAGGATGCATGTTTGCACTACATCCATACTGTGTTAAGTCTTCTGCACAACAATGGCCACTTACGCCTTCCTCTGGGGGGCCAGCTGTTGCAGATCCTTGTTCTTGGTCGCCATCACCAGGCAGCTAGAACAGAACGCATACGGCCAGGCGGCTGTTGAGGGAATTCCCCCTGGCCACCTGGGTAGCTGGCTCTAATTCTTGCCAGCGGCTGCATTTCAAATTGGCCAATTAGTGGCCTCTTCTTGGGTGGGGTGTCTCACTAGCTGAAAGGGCATTGCCTGCATGCCTACCAGACAGCCAGCAAGGCATAAAAGCCGGTAACACTTTCCTGCATTAGCGCAGTCACCAGAAGAGCAAACCCCACCACCAGAATTAACTCTGCTGGCATGTCTCTGGGCTCAACCCATAGTGTATGAAGTAACTTTAAGTTTGTTTTCCTGAATGAATTTTAAAACAGTAAGTTGAATCCCTTAAATCCCACTCTTAATATAGGGCAGTTTCTTATTTAATAAAGGAACAATAAACACCAGAGTATTATTCTCCATTGCATAGTTCATCTTGAATGCAATTTACTTTCTTAAATAGAAATATTAGCTTTTCAGTATTATATATGTTTAAAGATGTGTCTGATTACCGAAAGGCAGATTAATCATTAATTTTTTTACTTGAATTAAATCACATTTCCTATTAACAAACTACTGTTATTTACATGCTGTGGCACTGAATACCATTCCCTTAGTTGTGATCATGAATGACTTAAGGCTAATGAATAACCAAATTTTGTGTAAATTATACAGAAACACATTAGAAGAGGCTTCTTTCTTACAGTTCATTCATTAGTTAAATTTGCTTTAGTCTAAGTAAAAGCAATTTGTAGTAGAAGTAGAAGGGGGTAAAGAGCAGCCCTCCATCCTGCTAAAAAGATTGCTGTGAAAATAAGAAAATGCATACTTAAAACTGTAAAATAAAATATTTTATGTAACCTATTTGTACCATTGGGAGGTTAGTATATTTCTAGGTTGTATGCTTGTCTTGCATAATTTATATGTTTATCGTTCTTAGTGCTTTGGAATAATACTTTAATCTCCCCCCACACCAAAAAACCCCACACCAACAGGTACAATTTTATCACAAACATTTCAACTACAATGGTACCTCAGGTTACATACGCTTCAGGTTACATACGCTTCAGGTTACAGACTCCGCTAACCCAGAAATAGTGCTTCAGGTTAAGAACTTTGCTTCAGGATGAGAACAGAAATCGTGCTCCGGCAGCACGGTGGCAACAGGAGGCCCCATTAGCTAAAGTGGTGCTTCAGGTTAAGAACAGTTTCAAGTTAAGAACGGACCTCCGGAATGAATTAAGTACTTAACCTGAGGTACCACTGTAGTTTTTGTTTTAATGTTAGTCTTTAGATAACCATAGTGGGGTATGTTTCAATTCTGCAACAATTATTCTAAACTCTATTTATTTATTTTTTAATCATTCTGGCTCCATTTTGTCTGTGGTAGGAAAACAGGGCAATGGGCCTTGTTACAAGATGTAAACAAGGATCTCCATCTAAATCACATACTGATGTGGTCTAATGCTAAGCATGCTGAACCAAGACCAATGAGTCCTAGCTTCAAATCCCCATGGAACCATAAAATTTGCTGAGTGACCTTATGCCAATAATTTTACCTGAGCCTATCATAACACTCAGGCTGGCACTTAGAACAAAATTTTGGGGTGATGTGTACTATCTTTAACTCACTGGGAAAACATGAAGCATAAAAATGCAATAAATAAAATAAACAAAGTAGGAGCATATTTAACTTCCCTAAGAAATCTTGTTAGTCTTTTTTGGAGGTGGGAGGGGATGTTGTTAATATTAATCAGATGTTTTACTTCAGAAAGAGTCCCCAGAGTCTGTTTGACTATTGCTTTAGACACAATTTCGATAGTAATTCTAAGGTAAACCGTAATAGTAGCACTAAATTAAAACCTTAACGATAAGATATAGATTAGAACCAAGGGGGGGGACAAGAAGAGGGAAGGCTGGATTCTCTACGTCAGGTGTACAAGGCCATTTTTAGAGAGCTCCATCTTAAGCTGTCATCAGGGCAGTACATGTGTCTCACAGGCTCATGCAGTTTCAAACTGCACCATCTTTGGACCTCTTGGAATCCTTTCTGTTTCTTGCTAATCCTATTATAGCTCTGACTGCAAGGAAAGGAGACTTACATACATCATATATATCCAGTTAAAGTCTGAAAAGGATTATATACACTTTACTACTCTCCTGTTGTATATCCTGTGTAGACTGATTGACAACACAGGGCATGAAATCAGGAATTTGAACAGCATCTACAGTAACTAGTGATAGGATTGGGGAAAGTTTGAAATGTTGAATCTGATAATAACAGCAACAGCATGCTGTAAATGGTTTGTTGCTGATATAAGTGTTGTTGCCTTACAAAATGTGTGGCCTTCTGTTTGGAAGGAATTTGCTTTTTCAGGCTATCTTTCAAAGTATTACCCAACAAGCGGTTCTAATTTAAATATCCACTGAATCCCAAATAGAATTAGTAATGGTATCTTCTTACTCCACCAAGGAATATGATCATGTTAGTTTCTGTACCTGATATCAGAAAGCCTTTTTAGATGGGGATGCAGTCCTTTTTCTTACATGCATTTCTGAAGACAATTCTTCTCTGTGTCAGTTCAAATTTCTCGTTTTTCCTTCTTCATTGCAATATGTATTAGCTAGGCAAAACATTACATAATGCAGGATTATACCCTCCAGCTGTTTTTGCTTTGCTAGTTTACAGTTCCAAAACTGTATAAGAGGATCTTATACAGGGTGACTAGTAGCTCTGCAGTGAAAAGGATAGATACAAATGTTGTTGATCCCGCCTGCTGCTCCCACCTCACCCCTGGCAAGAGTTAACCACTGTCCTGAATGGAATTTCATGGGCATGAGAGGAAATATTAAATACTAACTCCCAAAGCCACACGTTCCTGGTCTTCTTAGCATCCTGAACTTTATAGAGCTGCTAATTAGCAAGACCAAAACTGGGGGAGATAAAAATAAGGGGTCTCTTGCATTTTGACTAGTATGGCCCTATGAAAACAAGTAACTGGTGCAGATTACTGAAAGTATTGCTATGAGTTTGGTTATCTGATTTTTGTGAAAAGGGCTATTGCTGTGAGTTTGCCCTAGGTCAATATCTAACCGGTCTTGAACTTGACAAAGGGGTATTATTAGCCCAGAATATTCAGGTGACACGACTCAATTGGAACTAATTATTAGAAGATGGATGGATGGATAGATGGATGGATAGATGGATGGATAGATAGATGATAGATGAGAGAGAGAGAGAGAGAGAGAGAGAGAGAGAGAGAGAGAGAGAGAGAGAGATGATAGGAAGTGAAGGAGTTCACTAAAAATCAAGAAGGGGAAAAAGTAGAAAACTGAATGAGATGAGTCAGATGCTCCAGTGGCACATGTAGCAAAGTCATGTACTGTTCCAGCTTCAGTGATTGTAACCAATTCACAGGTTACTTTCCTGACACAGAGTAATTTTCACATGGCTGTGCTCTTCATAATAAATGAGTGATGGTGCAAATATCTTTTTCACCCCGGACATGCATACAGGGAATACAAGAGATGAAATAGCTTCCCAATGTATATATCTGAAGCAAAAAGAGAGAGAAAATTTTTGTGTTATCTGTTCATTTTCTTTCTCACATAGAGATGAATCAGAAGATATGAAACTTCCTACAGTTGTTTGCAAATTTAATTTTGTTAGAAATATTTATATATACATATATTTCAGAGTGATTAATAAGTTGACAAAGAAACCCATATTGTGTTTAACATGATTAGGCTTCAAGCTTCTTTTCAATAATAAATTAAGTAATAATATTTTAGACATATAGGGATGGATAACAAACACTTGGATAATGATTTGGGGACAAAGTATGGTTTTTCCAGAACTGATTGCAGATGATTTTATTTACTTTGCAATATTTCTCCAGTAGCTTTGGCTTTTGTTTTTCTGTCAAGGTTGAGGTGATGAGGTGGGAGCTGTTCTAATAGCTATGAAAAAATAGAAACGGAAACTGTTCCGCTAACCTTCGGTGTCATAAGGAAGAATTTTGTGCCACAATAAGTCGTCTTTACCTTGGCCTCTGAAGTGACCTTAATCTTCAGAAATGATTGGACACTCCTGCTTCCTGTAATGGAACTGTCAACACAATATTGTGCTATTTTCAACAGTTAGTATTCAAACTTATCATGATCTCTTGTCTGGATATGAGTATCATTTTTTGTTTTTTTGTTTGAAAGGGCTTCCTTCCTTACACTTCTCAGTTACTTACCTGAAAAGAAATCACATATTTCAAGGAGGCATTAAAACATAAATGGTAAGTAAAATACCCATCTTTGTAAACCCCTCCCTCCCAAAAATAGTGATGGTAGATTCAATTTGCAATCAATGAAGAGACTGAAAAGTTAGGGAATGTGTTTCAGTTCAGTCCGGCACAATACAGTCCATTAAGATGAATCCTATGCCTTACAAACTTTATTATTTTCTGTGCATTTTCTTTTTCTTGAACACAGAGTTTCATGCCTCAATATCCTTCAGAGATTCATATATTAGATACTTTGCAGCATTTGTGATGAGCATTTTTCACCATCCTCCCAAAAGCTTTACAAAATGTATATAAGAATCACAGAATCATAGAGTTGGAAGGGACCCCGAGGGTCATTTACTCTAACTCGCTACAATGCAGGAATCCTGCCCACAGTGTATATGAGGTCTCGGAGCCAGGGTTGTCCCATGTTAAGTACCGGTAATTTCTATACCAAATTTCAGCTCCAAATTCCAAGCTCACATGGAAGTACCCTAACAATACTGATACTGAATAAGTTGGTCTGGCCCATGTATATTTTTGGTGTTTGCATGTTAAAGAAGTGTGTGCAAATCTGCATAGGATTACGTGCCATGTGTTCATGTCTATGTAAGTGTATATACATGTGTGCATGAATGGGAGTAGGAACCCAGGAAGCTGCCTTATTCTGATTCGGACCATTCGTACACCTAGCTCAGAATTGTCAGGAAATCTGGATATGCTTTGGATTGGACTTGGGACCTCTGCTTGCAAAGCAGATGCTATACCATTGAGCCATGATCCCTTTTCAATATGCCTGAATGCAGTGCTTCCCCCCAAAAAAAATGTTTAGGGGTACTCTCATTCCGTCTGAGACTCAGGAAACACCGTTACAGGAAATGAGTCCACCACTGGGGGTAGCAACGGAACTGGCTATTCACTGTGCTAGAGAAGAAACTATTTTTTTAAAAAAAAAAATTAGTTTCTTCTCCCGTTAAGATTCACAAAATGTGTAGGGGGATGTGTCCCCCTGCATCGTCCTCCCCCCCGAAAAAAGCACTGCCTGATTGTATGAATGTGTGTGCATCGCTTGCATAGATGTACAGATACCAAAATAATGAGTTTTCTTCAGAATAAATAATTTGTGGATTCCAACCTTAGAAAGTTGAGGACTGTAGTTTAAATCATAGTAAGTATCCATATTGGGAAAGAGTAAGGCTGTTATATTGTAAATTATGTTTACCCATTTATGTCAACATAACATAACTTAAGCAGGTTTTTCCCTTGTTGCTATGGTCTTTTCTGCCTCCAGAGGGTTGGCACAGATTAATTAGTGAAGGTTTATGCAGCACTTGGAAATACCACAACTTGCAGATGTGTTTAAAGATTATTAATTATTTAACACAAATTTGTCATTTCGTTTTAATATTCTCCTATTTATTAGAGAATTTTAAATGCAGCATAATCATGAAAAATAAATTGCATGTTACTATGCAATGTTAACGTTGGGCTACACTTTTGTCAGTTTCCCCTTAGAAGACAGAGCAAGAACTACCTTTTTCTCCATGATTCAAAAACACAAAAAAGTGAGATTACTTGTTTACTTTTTCCTGTGGAAACCATTGGGTTGCCCTATATTAGTAAACTAACATTTTAGTTAGCTTTCAGTGCTGCACATTAAAGTTGATTCAGAATTGATCTTTGACCTCTACATTAAGTTTGAAGTGAGCCTGCATTTTGGATTTGTATATTCTCAGATTGAACCCAATCAGTAAAAGGGCTATGCTGCTTGTGAACTGTTAGAACTTCAGTTACAAAAGTGTGGCAAGGCACTGAACAACAACCACCACCAGCTTCAGCCAGCATGGTCAGTGGGCAGGGATGATGGGCGTTACAGTTCAGCAACACATGGAGGGCACAAGGTTCTCCACCCTTGATATAACCCAACAAAATTACACTGGTGAAAAAAGTAAAGGTGTTTAGGGCATTTTAAGGGGCAAATGTGAAAGGACGTCCTTGCTTCAGTTTCCATGTGACTCTAGCAATTATGGCAGAAGTCTTCTTTTCTATTCCGGTACGCAGGCTGAGACCCTATCTGCCTGTGGACTGCCTCGCCAGAGTGGTGCATGCTCTGGTTATCTCCCGCTTGGATTACTGCAATGTGCTCTACGTGGGGCTACCTTTGAAGGTGACCCGGAAACTACAACTAATCCAGAACGTGGCAGCTAGACTGGTGACTGGGAGCGGCCGCAGAGACCACATAACACCGGTCTTGAAAGACCTACATTGGCTCCCAGTACGTTTCCGAGCACAATTCAAAGTGTTGGTGCTGACCTTTAAAGCCCTAAATGGCCTTGGTCCAGTATATCTGAAGGAGCATCTCCACCCCCATCGTTCTACCCGGACACTGAGGTCCAGCACCGAGGGCCGTCTGGCGGTTCCCTCACTGCGAGAAGCCAAGTTACAGGGAACCAGGCAGAGGGCCTTCTCGATAGTGGCGCCCGCCCTGTGGAACGCCCTCCCACCAGATGTCAAAGAGAACAACTACCAGGCTTTTAGAAGACATCTGAAGGCAGCCCTGTTTCGGGAAGCTTTTAATGTTTGATGTATTATAGTATTTTAATATTCTTTTGGAAGCCGCCCAGAGTGGCTGGGGAAGCCCAGCCAGTTGGGCGGGGTATAAATAATAAATTATTATTATTATTATTATTATTATTATTATTATTATTATTATTCCAACACTTACGGTTGAGTACTAGGGCTCTCATAGTTTGCCCATACTTATGAGCAGTCCATGGTCACAATCTTCATTAAAAATGATTTCCCTCCATTCATCAACACTTGCTGAATAAAGAAACAGGACTTGTCCTGTGCCAGGGTGTCGGCCTTTATACCCTTTCAATTTCACTTATTTCTCTGTTTTCTGCACAGGCTGTTTTCTGCTGTCTTACATAATAAAATGTACTTTTATTTATATACTCTTTTCTTTGAATCATCCATATTTAATGGCCAAATAGTTGACTTTTTGACAATTTTAATTCTTCCTATGAATAATAATAACTTAACCAGCATGCCTGGTGTCTTTTATTTTCACAGATTTTAATTATTTATTTGCATTGATTAAATAGCTTGGGGCATTTTGTTAGCCTTTAAAAGATTTATGCATTTTGCATATGCTTAGATAATATGACTATTTGAGCCATATAGTCGATTAAATAGAGAAGTATAAACTGACTACATTGTTCCTTGAATTAATTAGAATAAGGAGGTTTGTTACGGTACATTTCACCCCTGTGTTCCAGTCCTTGACCCCACAGAAGCAGACAGAAAGATGGTGGATAAAACCCTGAAATAATAGGCTCTCTACAATTAATAAATTTTAGTGGCATTCAGTTAGTAACCTTGCATTCAGCACCCTGCCTTGGAATCTCACCCCTAGAATAAAGCCTGCTCTTTATTTCAGTGGCATTCTGCCCCTTTTCCCCATCTACTTTTCTAGTTTTGCATTATACTTTTCCATATATCATATTATATCTTAAAGAATGAAGACATAAAATGTAGGTGAAGGAAAATTAATAACTAGAGTGAGAGACTGCTCAGATTGATGCTGAGAGGCTAAAGCCAATGGAAATTTTTAATCAACCAGTTGCATTTCACTCAAGTATTTTAGTTCTGTTAGACAATCCCTTAAGTCTTTCTTTCCCACTAAAATTAAGCATAAATACATATAGCTAAACATGTTGTTTATTGACTTTTATTAGTAATTTTTATGGCTCCTTCCAGTGCCACTACCTGTGGCACCAAAAGTGAATAACAGAAAGCAGACTAAGAACAGTAAAGTTATACAATGTAATATAACCGATCAGCCATTTCACAGTGAAAGCACAAAGAAAGAGCATCATAACACAAAATAAATATTTTAATCCAGAGGATAAAGGAAGATTGAAAACATGCTTTAAAAGAGCTATTTTCATAGCTTTTCTGAAAATTGAGGAAGGCCAGGTGGGGGTGTCTGAGGGATGTAGTTTGACAGCCAGGATACAACTACAGAGAAGGCCATCCTACATACTCACCTGTTCTCAGATGGAGCTGGAATGCAGAGCAAAGCCTCTATAGAGGTCCCGTGTAAAGCATGTTCTAATAGTCCACCTTGGGTGTAACCCAGTGGCGTAGCTAGCCGCTCGGGTGCCTGGTGCAGCGTAAGCGCCCTGCAGCCGGGGGTGGGGCGAGCACCCATGGGGGCAGAGCATGCTGTGTGGAGCCTCTCCGCCGCCTCCCCCTCAGCTATAGGGCAGCTGAGGGAGAGGTGGAGGGCAGACGCAAGTCCCACACTGCCGTTTCAGGCAGCGCAGAGCCTGCAGGCACCCAAGTCGCCACGTCACTCCCAGGAGAGACATGTGGCTTGGGCATGCTTCAGGCACCAAGGTAAGTGCCGGCCCCCACAGTGTGGTGCCCAGTGCCAGCCGTGTTTTGTTAGGTTTGTTGACTGAACTAAAAAGTTTTGTGAGCCCAATTTATTATTATTATTTTAAAAAACTCATATTTTTGTCATTTTGTCACACACACACACACACACACACACACACAGCGATGACACCCGGGATGATCCGCCCCCCCTTTCTCCACCACTGGTGTAGCCAAAGGATGTGTGACAGAAGCCAAATCCATTTTCTCCAGAAAAGGCTGTAAGTGGCACACTAACCAATGCTGTGGAAGAACACTCCTAACAACACCTATTATCGGGACCCCCAGAAGCAGTACCAGACCTGGTCACATATGCATATTAACAGTAATCCTTCTAGTTGGTTAATTGGTTTGGCAACTTCCTTGCACATGATGTGTGGTGCTAATTGTTTCCCCCAAGAGTTAAATGATAACTAATCAGAGGCAGCTACAGTTGCAAATGGCAACAAAATATCTGTGAAAGGAAGAGGAGCAGATTTGCTCAACTGTGTTGCAGGTAGAAATACTGTTTGTAATGAAGTGAAAGCAGTAGTATACTTGCTTGAATTAACAAATAAGAAAGTTTTGAGAATTTAAATTTTAGATTAAATTCTAGATTAAAATTGATTAATTAATTGAGAAGGGGGTTGTAACAAAAACACTGTGGCCTAATTTGAATAGTAGAGTGCCTGGTATCTGGTGGGCAATCTCATCCTTTATTTCCACACTGTGGCTGCAGACCAAAGCACTCATCAGGAGAGCTATGAGATTCAGGTGAATGTCAGATGCCTTGCCAATCCCAGTAGGTATATACAGGAAGACCCGGCCTGCCCAGGCCACAAAAGGTTTACAAAGTTATTGCAAAAGTTTTTCAGTGTTAATTTTATGCATTTTTAAAAATCAGCATGGTATTTAATAATAATATCTTATGTTCTTTAAAGGAGAAATTGTGAATTACAGAATTTTAATACCTGTCATCACCCTTGGCTTCACTCAATTTTGTTTATAACACTCTTCCATTTTCTTCTAGTTGTGAGGGTGGGGGATGGGGAGGGGCCTCACAAGTGGAGTAGCCTAGGGCCTCTCTTCATCTAAATCTGGCCCTGATGAGGCGTCTGAAGAAGAAGGCCATGCAGGACCAGCCGTAGAAGCATTTTCACTAGCTGTACCATATTGGTGCCTGTATCCCACCTGAAGATACAATGTTGGAAGTCTCGAGTGCAGAATGCCCAATCATAGGCTCCCCTGCTCTGCAGAATTTGGGGACTGCTAAAAATGGCTGGGCCCCTTTAATTAAAGCAGAATTTTACAATGCAGGTGGGGCTAACAGGGTGTAAGGTAAAGGTAAAGGTACCCCTGCCCGAACGGGCCAGTCTTGACAGACTCTGGGGTTTGTGCGCCCATCTCACATCTATTGGCCGGGGGCCAGCGCTGTCCGAAGACACTTCCGGGTCACGTGGCCAGCGTGACAACGCTGCTCTGGCGAGCCAGAGCCGCACACGGAACGCCGTTTACCTTCCCGCTGGTAAGCGGTACCTATTTATCTACTTGCCCCCGGGGGTGCTTTCGAACTGCTAGGTGGGCAGGCGCTGGGACCGAGCAGCGGGAGCGCACCCCGCCGCGGGGATTCGAACCGCCGACCTTTCGATCGGCAAGCCCTAGGCGCTGAGGCTTTAGCCCACAGCGCCACCCGCGTAGGGTGTAGCTGCTGCTATATATGTCTCTGTCTGAGTTTCTTGCTGAAGTAACATCAGAGCTGTGCTCTCCCATAGCCCTATCTCACCTCTTTGCTTCAGCCTTGCTTCTAGCCTAAGCATTGCCTGAGAACAGTGCTCAATTCACAACACTTTGAAATTTATTTCTGAATAGGTAGCTCTGGATATTGCAAACAAATGTACTGACTCAGTGACAGGTGTCTCTATGTGTAGCATGCTGCAAACTCAGGTGGGCAAGGAAAATAATCACACTGTGAATTTAAGAGCAAGTGGCACTTTGCAAAAATGTTGACACCTCAAGCTAGCCCTATTTGCATCTCTTAAAATTGATTTAAGGAGTGATTCCTTTATTAAAGGTAAAGGTAAAGGTACCCCTGCCCGAACGGGCCAGTCTTGACAGACTCTGGGGTTTGTGCGCCCATCTCACATCTATTGGCCGGGGGCCAGCGCTGTCCGCAGACACTTCCGGGTCACGTGGCCAGCGTGACAACGCTGCTCTGGCGAGCCAGAGCCGCACACGGAACGCCGTTTACCTTCCCGCTGGTAAGCGGTACCTATTTATCTACTTGCACCCGGGGGTGCTTTCGAACTGCTAGGTGGGCAGGCGCTGGGACCGAGCAGCGGGAGCGCACCCCGCCGCGGGGATTCGAACCGCCGACCTTTCGATCGGCAAGCCCTAGGCGCTGAGGCTTTAGCCCGCAGCGCCACCCGCGTCCCGATTCCTTTATTAGGATCTGGTTAATCAATTTCAATTAAAATAGGAATAAACATATTGCTTTGGCGAAATGGGGTTATAACCACAACTGACCTGGCCACATTGGACATAACAGAGTTATGCTGGGAGTTTATCCAAATGAGCTGGATGTGTTTGTCTTTCTTGGTGCTTCCTGACAAATACTGGTAAGCATTCCTGCTACAGTACATCCAACTACATTTCTAGCATCACATTGCAGATGAAACATGGTATTACAGGGTCCGAGGGAATTAAGTGGTGATTCAAACCAGGAAAACAGCAGTTTGTTTACACTGCAAAAACAAGTGGGATCTGTAACAAAATGTTGCAGTGTATCTTCACTTTCTAACATCAGTGTGAATGTTGCAGTTTCTAATAACCATATCTTCTTCCTGGATACTTCAATTCTTTCCCCTTCACTGCTGCTCCTCAACATACACACAGCACTATGTGAACACTAATCATGCTCAGTCTTTTTTTCGGAAGGGAGAGCATTCTCCCTCTTAGATTAAGGACCCCTGACCATTAGGTCCAGTCTTGACCGACTCTGGGGTTGCAGTGCTCATCTCTCTTTATTGGCTGAGGGAGCCGGCGTACAGCTTCCGGGTCATGTGGCCAGCATGACTATGCCGCTTCTGGCAAACCAGAGCAGCGCACAGAAACACCGTTTACCTTCCTGCCGGAGCGGTACCTATTTATCTACTTGCACTTTGACGTGCTTTCGAACTGCTAGGTTGGCAGGAGCAGGGACCGAGCAACGGGAGCTCACCCCGCCGCGGGGATTCGAACTGCCAACTTTCTGATCGACAAGTCCTAGGCTCTGTGGTTTAACCCACAGCGCAAAAGTTCTGCAGTTCCCTGGACCATGCTGATAGCTGCCTCTTGTACCTCAGCCCTGCTTTGTTGACATTCACAGCCTGAACTCACCATTAATGGGAATATTTTAGCCAATGCCTAGCTCTCTCAAGCAAAAGAATTACAGTAGTACCTTGGAAATCAAACAGTTTAGTTCCCAAGCGTTTTGGCTCCCCAACATCCCAAACCTGGAAGTGACTGTTCTGGTTTGCTAACTATTTTTGGAAGCCGAACATCCAACAGGGCTTCTGCAGCTTCTGAACGTCCAACAGGAGCTTCCTGCAGCCAATCAGAAGCCGCGCTTTGGTTTTCGAACATTTTGGAAGTCGAATGGACTTCTGGAACAGATTCCGTTCAACTTCCAACATATGACTGTACCAGCATCTGGACTGTACCACTTCTGATTGCAGGAGAAGCTTACGTTGTCAGTGTTCCTCCACAGAAAAATTCCCTGCAGATAGAAATGTAGCTACCAGGGAGAAGACTTCTAAGGCAGATATTGCTTTTCCTAGAGATTGTGATGCCTTTGAGTTTTGTGTCCTAAATGATGATTGAATTTCCCCCCTTAAATTCAGAAAAGCAAAATCAATAAGGCAGAGTGCATTCACATACAGAGGTGCTCTCCTCCTGTGATAGATCTGTGGGTGACAAAATGCTGTTCATCTAAAAGCTCCTTCTATGTAAGGTTTCAAGTAGGCCTTCAATAATTTATGCAGAATTAATAATGTATTTATAACACATGGCTGTAGTATCCTAAAATTATTTATATATACTTAATAAATGTTTTATAATGCTTTTGTGATGTATATTATAAATGATAAATAGGTAAGTGTAGATATCTTATTAAATATTAACAGTGCATAGTAGTTATTACTGTGTAATGGTTGCGAAAACTATTATTAAAATGGTTAATGGTTACACCTAAATCCCGTCAGACACTTACTATACAGTGCATAATTCTTGGAATAATCACTTTTTGTTGATTTGAGAAATTATTTTTTGCTCTAAATGCTACTGAAATATTTTAAAATACATTAATCCCTAGTGGTTAGTATATTAATAATGGCTGCAGGCGTCAACTTTTTCAAAAGCCTAAATTTTGCTATGCAAACCAACATACTTTTCTAAATGCATGGCTTTTCTGAAGCATTTAACACTAAAAGGACTATGATGTGCAAATTGTTATGTATGTGGCAAACCATGCTCCTGTAAATGATCCCACAAATGGCAGGCATATCAATAAGTGCATTTGTAGGACGGGAATTATCTCATCTCAATAGTTACTTAATGAGGTTTCACAGATGGTCTATGAAAACATGCCTCTTCACAATCCCCATTAATTTTAGCAATATAAAGCGAGAGTGGTTCGGACAGTGCCCAAACCTGTTTCCACAATGGATGTGGAATTGAATCTTAAGAACTGAGTTTCCCAGCCAAAGAAGGGTTTTTTCAATAGCAATGTATGTTATGACAAAGGGAAAACAATCAAACCAACCAAAATGGCACACCCAACCCTTTAATGTAGCTCTTTGGATCCTGGCCATGTAATCTACTGTCTGACAAAGAGGGGGAGCTGGAACAGGTAAGAAAAATGGGATTTGTAGAGAACAGGCACAGTTGTGTTTTAGGCAGAACAGTTGTACATGGTTGATAGCTCAGTTGCTTAAAGCGTGGTGCTGATAATGCCAAGGTTGCAGGTTTGATCCCCATATAAGACAGCTGCATATTCTTGCATTGGACTAGATGATCCTCAGGGTCCCTTCCAACTCTACAATTCTATGATTCTTCTGGGTTTTAAAAAGATAGTAAGGAAGAATGTGCAGGCCAAATTGAAAACATAGAACAAACAAGGACTGTATAGAATGAATAGTTAACAAATAAGTGAGATGTTCCAAATAGTTAGAAGAAAACGTATGTTGGTTCTGTTCTTAGTAATGGAACAGCCCAGGCAGGTTTTGCCCTAAGTAGAGTTTGGAGTCTGACAAAGCCGAGTCAGGCAAGGCACAGCAGGGTTCTGAATGCAATAGCACTCTTGACACCTTTGTGCAGGCCTGGCCCACTGATCATCAGGTTTAGGGGTCAGACAGTGCGAGGAGAGTAGGAAATGTTCTGTTGTGCAAGTGGACCTCGTTCTGCAAACAAATGTCCTACTTAGCGCTTCGTTGACTTCCACCCTGTTTTTTTTTCTTAGTGGCTTCAAGTCTAAAGTCACATCTGTTTTTCTTTCTTTCATAGTTCTTTCATTCTTTGGCTTTTATAATAGTTGGAATATATAATGTAACATCCTTGATATAAATAATTAAATGGCAAGCTCAATATAGAAGAAGTTACCGGTAAGTATTTTATTTCAGAAAAGAGACCTGTTGGAACAGACCAAACGTCCATCTAGTCTAGCATCCTGTTTTCCACAGTGGCCCACAAGAATGGGAAGGAAATAGCCCTCTCACTCTGGAGCTCCTCAGAAACTGATACCTAGTGGCATGCTGCCTTTCCAACTGGACATTGCATAGAGCCATCATGACTATTACATTGGTTTGTTTCAGTTTCCTACCTACCATTCACCCTAAGGTCCCAGTGCAGGTTTACAACAATTATAGCACAACATTAATATTAAAACACAAGATTGCATAATACTATAAAAAAGTTGAAAATAACTTAGTAGCCATAGATTTCATTATCCTCCATAAACCTCCATTTTAAAACCATCTAAGTGGGCTGAATCTAACTTTGTGCCTGCCTGACTACCTGCTTCTCTCTCTCCCTTCCTCCTACCCTCTTACCATTGCCGACCCCTCTCCTTCTTGCTCTAACTCCTGATCCCTTTAGTCAACCATCTTGCATTTGATATAAATTATATTGTCAGTAAGGCAACTGGAAACATTGGTGAGCTAAAGTACTTTAGCTATTTCCAACCACAGGATTTAAATCTCCCTCCCCCACATCCTCTCTCTGCCGTAGCTTTGTAACTACTTCTGTAGTACATGGTTGGAGATACACTTCTCAGCTTCTAAGCTGAGCTTCTAGGTTGGGCTGATACCATACAATAGTATTCTGAATACTGTGCTCAGGAACAGCACAATACAACAGTATGATAAAGTATGGTAGCAGCCCAATCTAGATTACCAAAAAATTAGCTAACTCTTGACTAGGAATAACTCCCGATCTCTTTGTTGTTTAAAAAAAAAAAGAAAATATATATATTGTTAAGGAGGACTAAAGAAATGCATACCAGAGTAAGGTCTAATAAAAGAGCAACCTGTACAATAATAGATGTTTAGTGCTTACTACTGGATTAATCTGCCATACTTACTTATGCTAGTGGAAAACTGAAGTAGGTATTCCTACGTGCTTTCAGGTATATGATTTTGTGGGTCTTTTGCCGCCTTGCCTCATGTTCCGTTGAAGGATAGTTTTCACTTAGCCACAAACATCACGGAAGTATATGACTGTTCTGTGTGTTTGATGTGTTAGTCTGTAGGTCTCTTGCAGACAACACAGTGGCCTGCAGTTCTAAGATGTTAGGAGAGTTTCAATATCCTAAAGGAAAGAAATGCAAACTGACAAAATATTGATCTTCAGTGCCTGTACCTGAATTCCTTTTAACAATTTTGGTTTCAAATGAGCAAAACAGTAGCTGTGAATGGTATACTTTTGAGTGCATCATTATATGTTTAATTGTATACTCCTCATTCCATTTCTTGTTTCTCTTGCTTATACATCACAGATTTTTGCTTTTAGTAGAATGTCAGTTGAATAAGGGAGGGGGTTATGTGTTTGTGTTTCTTTTTTGTTCCTCTTTTTATTACATATTGTGTTTTTATTATATATGTTTATGTTGTGAATGGCCCTGAGATCTACAGATACAGGGCAGTATACAAATTTTAAATAAATTAATGCAAAACAGTCTTCAGATTTTCAGACATTGTTCAGAACTACTTTGTAAGAGGCATTTTTTTATACTTAGTAAAATTTCTAATTTCCTACTAATAAATTTAATATTTACAAAAAGCACTTACAATTTAAGCAGAAAGTATAAAAGCTAAACATTAGTTGAAGATTTCAGATTGACAATGGAGCAAAATGTAAGTATGTAATCAACTAGTAATCAGCAGAGCTTTTAAAATAGGAATTAGAAGTTGGGTCTTTGGAAGTCTAAATTATAATTAGGGATCATGCAGGTTACCCACATAAAAGTGGTTTATCTGATCTGTGCTCTTGGAGTTGGAACCAATTTTTTAATGGAAACGGTTTTCCATTTTGGAAGAAGGGCAAAGGTTTATTCACATCAATATTGTCTGGTACCTAGAATACTCAATTATCTGCTGCAGTCTAGCCAAGCCTTGACTAAATATATGCCGGGTAAGATTGCTTCTGATGGTCATTAGCACCTTGTATATCTAGTTAATGAATTTTAAAACAAAATAAAAGAATATTTCCACTTTCCACTCTCTGGAGCCCCCATTTTAACACTCTGTGATTAACACCTTATTTACTTAGATGTGAATTTCA
The DNA here is from genome assembly GCF_965113315.1 of Podarcis vaucheri. Lineage (NCBI taxonomy): Eukaryota > Metazoa > Chordata > Lepidosauria > Squamata > Lacertidae > Podarcis > Podarcis vaucheri. The sequence continues at coordinate 50,477,157 of NC_138767.1, forward strand.
GTAAAACATTGCTGCTTTTCTCCAAGCACGTGTGTTGAGAAGCACTAGGTCTCTGTCAGAACATGGTGTTTAGTAAACACATGGATGATTTTCTTGCTCTTTTGAACCTCTGTGGTTTTCCCCCCTTGTTAGATTGTGAAAATGACCTTTTATATCTCCTGCTAGGATAGTTAATGAGATCTAAAATCCTAAATTACTACTGCTTTTTATCTCACCATATTTTAGATGCAATTGAATTATGGCTTATTCTTGTTCTAGGTTAACCTTTGAAATAGACATTTGTCTCACCTACCCCATAATGTTTTAATTGGCTCTCAACTGTCTACTTTTTAGTTAGTGTTGCTGCGCTTCTTAATATCTCAGTTGCAGGTGTCATGCTTACTCAAAAACAACAGCTCTCAATGTATTTATATACCCACATCTCACCCAAACTGCCAGTGTATTTATTGGTCTATAGCTATATTTGTTTTCACTTTGAATGCTGGCTTTTTATAGGCTAGAAATAGGGACCATAGTACAATGCAGTAGAAAATAAAGCTGTATTATGTAGCATGCCCCCAAAAAGGAAGAGTCCAGATTATGCAATACAATAAAAGAAAAGCAGCAGAATATCAGGAATCAAACGTGAAAAGTTTTTATATGTAGTATGAAGTCCCCTATTACCCATCTTGTTCATGTGTGTAATAGAACAATACCTTCCACCAAAAATTTGTCTGTGGCTTTTTCCTTTTCCCTTTGCCATTTTGAGCTTATTTGTAACTTTTTGATTAAACCATCTGCCACACCTTTTGATACTATGTTGTAAGTCCCTTCCAAAATCTTGCAATCACCAGCCTGACTGGTATCAGTAAATATCTAATGAGTGGTTTAAAGTGAACATTCAAGATTTTACCTTGATATAAACTCAGTGGGGCTAGTTCATTTGTCTTTTGTAGGTGTTCACCAGTAATTTCCCAGATCTCTGTAAAGATGAAATCCCAAATTAAGAGACTTTCCTCACATTCCCACCACATGTGCAGGAAGGTTTCCTTAATTTTACACACACCCAGGACTACGTGATATGTATTAATATACTACTCTAAATAGTTTTTGGTGCAATTTCCTTAAATGAAACTGGCATTGCTTTGTCAGGAAATTTTGTCCATGTGGCATTCCAATGCACCTTGTGGCCAATTTCCTGCACATGGCCCTCCTAGGCACTACAAAGTGCACATATTAAGCAGCACCCAAGCCAAGTGTTCCCTGGACTTTAACACATAGTTTTAGCTGTAATTACTACACCAACATAAATAATAGGAACTGAGACATCTGTTATGTAGTAGCTTCATTTTCAGAAAACATATTCAATAAGTTGAAGAAGGCATGCATATTAGTCTCTATGAATTCACTTTACAGTGTTTCTGTCTATAAGAGGGGGGATCATTTAACTGATATAGCATAAAACATCAAGATCTGGATGTTTTGATTGCCAAATTGTATTATGTATGAAGTAATATGAATCAAGTTATTTCTGTGGGCAATATACATAATTGTCTTTAGTAAGATTTATGCTGACTAAAACTCCTACTTCTTTGTTAATGAGAAGAAGCAAACAAAAAAAAAGACAACTGTACAGAAAGCAGAGTGAAATAATGAGCATGTAAACACTGTGTAGGAAAATATAAATCACTTTATTCCTAATATCCCAATGGATCTTGTTAGACAAAAACTAACTCATTCACAGAGTTGATTGCAGAGGAGTCTGTTGGGGAAAATCCCCTCAAGTGAAATAAGCAAGTTTGTGTACTACTACTCTGGATACGGGATGTAGGAATTTTAAAAGGCAATTTTGTCACATCTACTTTTGTCTTTAATGCTGGGAAGCATAAAAATGGTGTCACCCATATGCAGTCTGAATTGGCTTAATTCACCATATTGTTCTGCTTTATGCAAAGACCAGGCAAAGAAGGTGTTCTGACACAGATTGTACAAGAGTAATGATGGAAGAGACTAAATTACCTGGGATAAATGTACAACTGAATTAGTGCCTTTCCTTTTCCTTTTAATAATGAGGTACCAGCCCTAATAGAGGGACGCGGGTGTCACTGTGGGTTAAACCACAGAGCCTAGGACTTGCCGATCAGAAGGTCAGCGGTTCGAATCCCCACGACGGAGTGAGCTCCCCTTGCTCGGTCCCTGCTCCTGCCAACCTAGCAGTTCGAAAGCACGTCAAAGTGCAAGTAGATAAATAGGTACTGCTCCGGCAGGAAGGTACACAGTGCTCCGTGTGCTCCTCTGGTTTGCCAGAAGCGGCTTAGTCATGCTGGCCGGCCATATGAGCCGGAAGCTGTACGCCGGCTCCCTTGGCCAATAAAGCGAGATGAGTGTCGCAACCCCAGAGTTGGTCACGACTGGACCTAATAGTCAGGGATCCCTTTACCTTTACTTTACCAGCCCTAATACATTGATTAGTCTCATGGGCCCCTGCACAAAATGGCTGCCATGGGCAGCAGGAGAAAGGTCTGCCAGAGCTTCATACCAGTGAGTACTGTCACAAGAAAAGCCCTGCATGTACCAAATAAAAGATGGGCCCTGCTTGCCCCCCCTTCAGTTTGTGTCTTCTGATGCTCTTTCTTCCCCACCCCCATTTCCATCTTTGAGCACAAACATGCTCAATGTACAAATAGTTGTTGATTAAATGCTAGCTGAAGCTTTAAGCTGAGGCAAAGGATTATGGGGTAGGGGTGGTAACTGTAAAGCTTTCTTTTCTTCTTTTGTAGTAATGTAGGCATATTAATAATAAGCAGAAAGGCAAAGGCCCATGTCAAAGTTCTCCTCTTCCTTAGCCTCCTCTACTACCAGAACACTATTACTCCTCTGCTCTGATTAACCTTTTATCTAGGAAACCGGGACTAATGACAGCATTTACATCATTTTCTGTAAGAAAAAGTATTCCAACTGTATGCATGTTCTTTAAAGGGTGGATAGCCAATGTATTATTAATAACAAATTACACAAAAGTAAGTCCCTCTGTGTTCAGTAAGGCTTACTTCCTTGCAAGTGTATTTTGGTTGCAGTCTTAATCTGGTTTAGACATATTCTGATTTGTACGCGGTGATTATATCTGCATTAGCCTTGATGAAAATATTCACCAGTTGTTAAGATAGCTTTGCCATTTACCATTTAAGAATGGTATATTTAAGAATCATCATCCATCTGCTCATGGGAGCAATAACAACCTTTAATATCCTAGGAGATAAAAGTATTTCAGATGCTGCAAAGTGGGATAGATTTGAATAGTATGTAATTTACATAGCCAATGATTTCCAATACTACACTCAGAAAGGGAAAATATCATGTGTTACTGCTACAGGAAATATTGAAGCTTAATTTAGTTTATAAATATAAGTATTTTCAGTGTAGGCTTGCCATGTGAAAAATAAAATCTCATGCTAGGCAATTGAAATGAAGGTATATGCTTGGCAAAATTTATTTTAAAGTAATGGTTGTGACTGGGATGATTCTAGCGATCAGATGCGGTCAAATTGCTACCATTTACTTCACTTTTTCTTGCAAGTTGCTATGTATAAGTACTTTTGGTTTAAACAGTACACTATCTTCTAAAACTAAAACAAACTTAGAGCTAATATTAAATGCCTATAATTTAAAGCAGTAGAAGCTCCCTCAGGTTTAAAAGCAATGCACCAAAACATAGAAGTATAAAGGGATATAAGAAAGAAATGTATATGAGAGGGAGAAATCCCCTTCAGAGGTTAGCTATGCCCATTCAAAGAATGGACTGAAGAGGGTAGAAAACACAGGTGTTGCCACCATCCACATCATCACTGTCCTTGACAGGAAAACCCACTCATTACGTGAAAATTCGTAAACCTATGTGTGTTCCGCTAAATGTACGTTAAGTTCCTACAATGTTTGAATGCATGCTTTCTAAATAGCATTTACATTTAAGGTAAAATCTAAAATTAAGGTTGTTATTACTGGAGTAGGGAAGCCTAACTGTGTAGTAGCAAAAGTTGTTCCAGCAAAGCACACAGGAAGCTGTCTTATACTGAGTCAGACCACTGGTATAGCTAGCTCAATACCGTCTACACTGTCTGGAAGTCACTCTCTATAGTTTCAAGGCAGACACACAAATGAACCTGGAATTTTCTGCATGCACCGCATGTGCTCTACCACTGTTACAGTCTCTGAACTGCCTGAAACAGGCTGCATGAATAAGAAAGTTGGCACAAGGGACCTTGATAGTATATATTCTATTAGAAAGGAGCTACGGGGAAAGAGGAAATGTGAGTAAAGGTACGAGGAAGTGTCTTGTTTTAAAACAGTACATTGTACATCTTAATTCTGTTTTTATCTATTAGAAAGTTGTTTTTCTTTTTTCTTTTTACTTTCAGTCTATTAATACTAAATATATCTATCCCCCCCCAAGTGATAAAAGCTCCATCTTAATAAAAAACCTTTGCTATCTACACTGAGAGTCAATTCTTTAAGGAACAAGTTTCAAAAACTGTTGAAATATGTATCTGTCACAGTCTATAAATTGCACATAGTGCCAGGGATACAATCAGTGGCTAGATAATGAGCACAACAGAGTAAAGGTATTCACAGCTATTTTTGTTGTATAATTCTTTCTCAGTTATGCATTCCCCCCACCTCTGTTTTGTTTGTCTTTTCTGTCTTGCTGTAATATATCTCAAGGACTATTGGCAACAAAAAACCTTAAATGTATCAGAAATTAATTTTCTGAATGGTTACTAGGGAAAAAAGAATGTAAGCCTACAGGGTTAATTTTATGGTTTTAGTGCTATCATTATTTATCATCTCTTAGTTTATAAGCAAAAATTAGAGTTATTAGCCATTAAATTATCCAAGAAAATTTGACACTACTCTAGACCAAACAAACCCTGGGGCTTGCTGATTTTCCCAGTGTGAAACATCTGTAACTTCAGCTAAAAAGAACTTAACACTGTCTAATTAAATTTACAAGATTTACAAGGTTCAGATACACTATTAGAGACCTGAACATTAGATCAAGAGTTTAAATTTGCACTTATTTTTAATGTAGTTAAAAATATTTTAATTGGGCCGTATGTTCCAAAGGTCTATGGGGTTTTAATTGGCACAAGCTGCCAAATTGTTTACTGTATTCATAGCAGTAGGGATAGAAGAAAATGTTCTCCCTGCTTAACTGGAAAGAGGCACTCTTCAACTTCAGTAATTAAAAATATTTTATTGAAAATGATGGGGTAATTATAAGGTTATTTTCATGTCCTAATCTGATGTGAGGGAATTTTAAACCAACAGAAAACTACTCAAGCAAAAAACGATCATTTTACGATACTCCCAGAGAGTGAAATAATGTGAACTCTGGTTGGTCTTTAACATGGGGCTGAGAGGCAACAGCCTGGGTAGGATTGTTGACTCTTCTGATGAGGCTGCTGCTCTCTTTCTGCTTGGTTTAGTACATAGCTTTTGTATTACTAATTGCTGAGTATCAAAGTATTTTATAAACATTAGTTAGATCAATTATGAGACATACTTTCTAGAAGACTAAATTACATAATTTACTGTACGTAGTTTTTAAAAAATAGAAAGTGAGGCCAGGGATGCCTTCCCATAGCTGATGCTAGCTCCAGATTTGTGCTATGTGTGGAGAATAATAGCAGTGTTGCAAGCAGTAAAGTGTGTGTGTGTGTGTGTGTGTGTGTGTGTTTTGTGTAGCAAGAACTTACAGCTAATTGTCAGTCTTACCTGGCCACGGTCACAAGGCACACAGATGACTCCAACATAAACTGTGCCTGGCATTTTCACTGTGAGTTTTGGCCAAGAAAATTAGAAGACATATGCTTCTGTCAGTAGAACCACTTTCACAATGAAACAGCCCATCAAGGGTGGGACCACATGAACTGGCCCTGCCACCTGGCATTTGTGTATACAGACCCAGATTGCTGCAGACATGTCTGCTACATGCACATGTTTGGGGGGGGGCGGTTGGTAGGGCAATGCTCCTCACTTTCATGTTCATTCAGTTCTTCTGATGGAGGCTTTAAAGTTCCTATAATCAGTAAACTTATCAAACTAGATGTTGGAACACAATCTAAATGTTCTTTGAATACTGTACACGTTTCTCTACTTCATTTCTAGATAAATCATACTCCACTTACACATAAAACGTATGTTGCTGTTGTTATTTTGACTTATTATCTGCCCTACACCCTAGGGTCCCAACAAATGCAGGTCACAACAGATGAAAGTACAACAATCAAAACAAATTACAAGCAAAAGAACAGGGAGGCTATTAAAAATATACAATTCAAGTGACGAAAACCATGGCAAAGTGGTACATCTTCCACATACAACAAATGTTCCTCTTTGGGGAGGGAATTCCATAGCGTAGAAGAGGGTGCTAAAGAGAATGCCATTTCCTGAACTTCCACCCACTCTGTGCTTCTGGGGACAGCAGATCTACCAAGGGGCCCATCCGATCGCCTGAGAAGGTCTGTAGGAAAGGAAAACATCGATTTCCCAGATATTTGAGACCTAAGTCATTTAGGACATTAAATACTAGTGTAAGAACCTTAAATGTATCTTAATATGAACTGCATAATATGAAAAATATGTTTTGTGCTCTGGCTCCAAAACATTGTTTTCCTCCATAGAGATAGCCATGCCAGAAGGCAAAATTTACATGGGTTCAATGGGAACAATCTGTTAGCATAAATCTCTCTCCAAGATCCCAATGGCGTTTGCGTTCGCTCATAAGAATTGTAATGCATTTTCTTACATTTAAATTTGTCAAGAGTGGCAAACTATAACATCTATTATTTGAAATTTAAACTACTCCTATGACACAGGTGAGTGTATAGTCTATCCCTATTGAACACCACTTAGAAACTGCAGCATTAATGAGTACATAAATAATAATAAAATCAATCTCCCAGTAATGATATCAAAATTTCATAACCACATTTTTGTAGTTTAAGTTGTCTGCATGGAAGTCACTTTGAGCCAAAAAATATATATCTCCCAGTACAGTAGACCCTCCGGATACGAATAAAATTTGTTCGGGGGGGGGTCCGTCCACAACCCGAAAAGTCCGTAGGCAGAGGCACTGCTTCTGTGCACATACGTTGCACGATTGAGTGCTTCTGCACACGCATGTAGCGTGCAGAGCTTTTCTGCTCATGCGCGCTGGGCGGAACCTGGAAGTATACACTTCCAGGTTTGCCGTGTTCGTAACCCGAAAGTTACATATCCAGAGCAGTACGTAACTAGAGGGTCCACTGTATATTGATTTGGTATGAGGACAGGATAATGTCAGAAACTTCACTCTGAATCACTTCTAATGAACAGTACACAAAAAACTAGGGTATCTTCCAAGAAATAAATTCAGTTTATTTCTGTAGTGATTTTTTTTCAGGAAATGTGAAAGCATACAGACACACAGCTTACCAATAATGGCTAACCATTTTATAATGCATGAACTTTCATGGGTTAGAACTGACTTCACATTTATGAAATGTTATCATCAGACAGGAGATATGTTGTTGCAAGTTTGTTAAACCAGTGGGATCAAGAAACAGGTGTAACTGTCACTGATATCAACCTGTAGTATAAAAGACCAATATGTGGGTCATTCTGTCTCAAGATTTTCATTGTTGTCTTTATTGGTTCGTCTTGTGCACTGAGGGTTGTGAGGGCTAATGATAATATGGCATAATTTTTAAGATGTCTGGAATTCTACAGCTGCAAATTTGGGTTGCCCTGTCAGCCACAAGTACGTCTGTTATACAGAAGCAAACAAAAGTAATCTTCAGTTGAATAACAATGTTGTGGCAGCTTATGTCAGTCAACAGGAATATGTCAATATGCCTTGGAAAAAATAATCAATAACAAACAAATACACAAAATTCACACCAACCTCCAAACTTACACAACTTTTCTGGGTAATGGGTATAAAGTTCATTCCATTGTGTTTACAGATTTCTTCTGCAGTAGTTGCAGGACAGGCTTTTGTTCTCTGTTTAGGGCTTTAAAGGTCAGTATCAACTAGGGGTGTCAAGGAAGGTTAGGTGTGGAAGAGTGAGAAATGTCTCTCTCTGAGGAATGTTGGAAGGCCTTCACCCAATCATACATTTTAGTGCATGACCTTAGCTTAAGCAAGCAAGTTATTTCCCTATCTCACCAGGTTGTTGTGTGGACAGATGCAGGGGGAACATTTATACCACCTTGAAGTCCTTGGGGAAAAGGCAGGATATAAATGTTATCATAAATAAATGTCATCTTTCAGGCACTGAATATCAAATGCTTAAGACAAGCTGCCTTTATGAGCTTCCCAGAAGCATCTGGCTAGCCACTTTTTAAAACAGAATACTTGATTAGATGTCTGATTGAGCAAGATTTTTTTATGTACTTATACATAATAATTAATTGCATTTTGTCTTCAATACCATTGTTATTCCCTAATTTGATTTATTCTGTGTTTGATTTCATCATAATCTTTCAGACGAATATCATAGTTTATTTGACACTTTGCCCTTGATCTCCTGCTCTCCTTGAAGATCTTGACATCAACACTTTATTTTTAAATTGCAAATTAAATTGATTTTTAAAGAATATCTGATGCTTCCTTTGATTTGATATTAGTGAGTCATTAGCATCTTGAATCAGACATCGTTAGGTCAAGGAGGAGGGTGGTGACAACCTGTTTGCTCCTATAAAAACAGCAAGTGTGTGTAATATTTTTGTTAATATAAATATATCAGCCCGTATATCTATGATATTTTGTTATCCTATTGATTTCAATTATTGAGGATTTTACCCTTGGTTTCTATTTTAGTACCAATACTGATGCTCCCTTTAGAATTGATATTTATTGGCAATTCTTATACTCTTGCTTTACCATTTAAAACTCAAATAAGAATAAATATGCAATATGCTACCCGTGTTCAGCCTTACAGAAAATTGAAGTGAATATCTTTTAGAAAAAATACTGAAAAGATTTCTTTCATTAATAAAGTGAAGTGCTTGGAGGGGGGGAGGAAACGATAAGTTTCTGTCACTTGAACAATATTAAAGACTTTAGTCAGAAATGTTGGGAGCTGAAAGCATGCTTATATATGAAAGCATTTGTCAGTGTGTGCAATAAATGCATTTATCACTTAAATCAGGAATGGATGAGACTATTACAACATAGTTTCAGGTGTCAGTAGCAACGGCTGAAAGTAAAGATTGATTTGAGCAGCAATACTTTTTTCCCTTGAGAGGAGAGGAATGCAATTAGAGTAGGAAGCGCATATTTCATTTCTCTTTATTGAAAAAAAATATGAAAATGTTTGGCAACCATCCTGTAGTACAATGAAAAATTAAACAGAAGATACCATGTCATATCTTTTATCCCTTCGGTTTTTAAAATAGGGTCATGATTTTAGCATTTCGTGGTTTTCAATTTAAGAGATTTTCTTCCAGGGTTGCATGCTCTGTCTTAAGCAAGATACACATAGGATTTTGTACTTCTGACAGTGTCGTTAAGCCAACATTCCTGACTCAATATGGCACTTCCTGTTAACAGTATCAAACTTTGCATGGAAATGCAATAATAATGTATAAACATTTCATGATATGCACCCATTCACATAATTATCCCAGCTTCAAAATAAATGTTTTCTTTTGTACACATTTTGTATGGGGGGTGGGGGTGGGGTGGTGTCTTGAAGCTCCTTTCCGCTTGACCAGTGTGGTTCACTTAATATGGCACCATAGTAAATAGTAGAACAATACTAACATAGGCCTGGCAGCAGTTGTACATGACAGAGTCGCATAGCTACTGCCGCCAGAGGCAATTTTAGGGTAGCACAACTGGTTTGGCTGCATTGGGCACCAGCACCAAAGGGGGTGCTACAACAATGATGTAGGACAGAACACGAGAGCCAGACCTCACCAAATTTTAGTGTCACAGAGTGCGCTGCTGAAATCTGAGACCCCAAGTCTGCCACTGCTGCTGCATCTGCAGCACTACTGTGTTCAGTGCCAGCCAGAGCACAAGGTAGGCCAACCCCTTCTTCATGCTATGGCAGCCTGGAGCTGGCATTACCATCAGGCCCAGATTGTCAAGCACTCACTGGATCCCAGGGCAGCTTAGCCTCTTCCTTGCTCCTGAACAAGGAACAAGGGCTACCATAGGTGGGAATCCCACCAATGGTACTTTTGCCTGCCTGCATTTTCTGCAGACAGAATGGGAAGGTTTCTGCCATAGGAATTACACCAGGTTCCTTTTGTGGGTGGAGGCCAGTGTAGTTGTTTTGAGCTGGCTTGAGTGCAATCTCTGCACCATTCACCCCCAGCACAGCACATCAGCCTAAGTAAAGAAAAAGAAAAAGTTTCAGAATGATGGATTAATCTAATATTATTAAATCTTACGTTATTTGATTTAGTTTCCGTGTTTCAATATCATCACGCAAATTAACGTTCACTACTTCAATATACCATTTTTGGTTTCTTGTAATTCCGCATTACTGTGTTAATGAACTTCTTGAATGAAACACAGTCAACTTCAGTAGCTGCTTATTTGTCAGACATCAGTTGTCACTTTCCTGTCTATCAGAGCTTAGTCCAGTTGCTCCTTTCTTGCCTTGGGAGAAGAGGCTGAATTCCCTTCTCTGTCTTTCTGCTATACCTGAGAATCTTTGCCTATCATTGGGTAGAATGCAGAGAAATAGCTTGAAAAATCCACCTGTCCTTCATGTCTCCTGGATCTCCCAGTCCACCTGTCCACGGCACTTCTGCCCTCACCCATGGAAAGGAAACCCCTTAGCTGACCAGTAACAGCTTCCTTCTTTTTCCTTCCCATGGCTTATGAGCCAGCAGAGGCAATTCCACACTGCCTAGCCCTCAGCACCTCAATTCACCATCCCAGAACCTGTCTGTGTTTACTAGCAGCTTTATTGTAGTGGTAGGCTTCCTCTTCTACAGCAGCAATTCCTATACCTCTCACTCATCAGATCTGTGGGGTGTAAAGTTCCACAGCTGCTGCAATTGTTGTTTGGCAGGTTAAATTTACTCCAGAGGAGACTTACTGACATTGTTACTTCCTACACAATGAGTTCTTTGGGATGCTATAGCAGCAAATGCCAGTACTATTCTGGTAGGCTTCCGCTATGCAGCAGGGGCTTGTTTATAAAAACACCATATGCGAAACTTGAAAGAGAATAGTCATTGATCCTCTAATGGAATTACTGTGATAATCAGAATCAAAATTTATCTAGGAATCCACATAACCAAGGACTCAGACACTATAGCTTCTCTCAATAGCTTTCTTTTACAAGATGTAGTAGTTCAGGACACCGTGGTAAACAGCAAGTCTATTAGGAGTGAATAATAGCTTTTGGAGCAAGGACTCTTGTGCTTGCTGATTGCTTAAGGGTGACAAATGTAATTTACAGCGTGTTTTTCCCTTAATACACTTTTTCTTCTATTAATACATACTAAGACAAATTGCTATATCTATTTATTATGTAGTTTACAATACAATCATGATATTAATCCAAATAAGACTATTTACCAAAGAGAGGAAGAGATAAAATTGAAATAGATTATTCTAGGACACTCCATTAAGCAGGCAGCTTCACTGACCTCTAAAAATGGGAAACTTTGACAAATTTTTATTCAGATTTATGGAATACATTGTACAGATATATAAATGATTAAATTGAATATAAGGAAATCAAGGGGAAAGCAATTCAGTTTTAACAGGCATTAAGAAGAACTACTACATCAACAACCTGCAACCATCATGTAATCCTGCACTGTACTGGTGATATGGAACAATAATCTTTTATTTCTTTTTTCTTCCCTGTTATAGGATTTGATGAATGGTACTGCAACCTAACATTTTTTTGTATGTACATCTGAGTATGATTTGATCAGAGTGTTTGTGTGTTTTTATTATTTTCTTTCAATGGTGTAGAGCAGGGAGGGCACAGCATAATGAGAAAATTTGTCTGCCTCTCTATCTGATGCATATGCATATGCACACGCGCACGCACACACGCGCACACACACACACAATTAAAACAAAAAATGAACAAATATTGTTCTGAAAACTCTTAATTACAGACTTAGAAATGTAGAGTTAAAGGAGATCCCAAGGTTATCTAGTTCAACACTCCTGCAAGTCAGGTATTACAGCTGAAGAATCCTTGGCAGATGGCCATCCAATCTCTGTTGAAAAACCTCCGGCGAAGCAGAGTCCACTCACTTCCAATGTAGTTTGTTTGTTTGGTTGGTTGGTTGGTTGGTTGGTAGGTAGGTAGGTAGGTTGTGAGTCACTTTAGGTTGCCTTGGAGATGATAAAGCGACTAACCAATTTAATAAATGATGATGATGATGATGAAAGTCTGTACGAAGCAGCTTTCACCATCACAGATTCTTCCTGATGTTTATTCAGAATCTCCTTTCTTGCAATTTGAATCCATTGGTCTGCGTCTTACCTCTGGAACAGCAGAAAATGAGCTTGATCCATCCATGTTGGGCCATAGGCTTGGGCAGGATGTGTGGAGATGCCCAGATGACAGCCTTGCTGATGTGGACCAGAGGAAAGGAGAGCAGTAGGTTTGGCATCAGCCTAACTGCAGGAGTTGCCAGAAGGAAGCATACAAGGCACCATGCAACTATCTTAGGAACTCCACTCCAGATTTGTGTAGGGTTTATTCCTTGCCCCTTTCTTCTCCTAAAGGTGTCCCACAAGGCAGTGGGTATGAATTTTTCCTTGGTGTTTACACACATTAAAGGACAAGTTAGATCAACAGAAAAGAAAGAAAGGCACATGCAGTTTTTTGTGGACCACAGTCCATTTCATCAGATTCATGTGTTAAACTTTATGGGGTTCTTAAGAATAGCTTAATATCTGTACTATCTGTCCAATGAGACATGGGTCAGTGTGTTGAACAAGCTCAATAATTAACCCTTGAGTCCCTTCCAACTCTACAAGTCTACAATTTTTTGATCGTACTGTCTAAAAAAAAAGTCATTTTAAAATGTTTGAGATTATTTAGTGTATTCAAAGCAGGCAACTGTTTGAAGCATGCAGCACTATTGACACCTTCTTGCAGTACAAGTTTGTAATTAAGGAAAATTCTGAGTTCTCCCTCATCACACCCTGAGAATCTGAATTAAAGGTTGCCTTCTTAAAACAACACATTTCCATTTAAAACAAACCACTGTAGGAGGGGAAAACCCTCTTTCTTTACAAACAGAATGCTATTTTACCATTGTATCCACTAATTAAATCTTACTGGAATATGTGTTCTGCTGGACAACAACTAAAGTAGCAAGATGTCACGCTGTACAAAAATTATTTCATTCTGTTCTATAATTAAGAGGCCTGCCAAGCCATGGAACAAAATTCAGTATTTATAAAATCTTTAAGGAATTTGTAGTGAAACGGAAGTAAATATATTTCAAGCTAAGTTTTATAACAGCACCATCAACATCATTATAAATAATCATAATGTTTTCATAAATGATGCATTTAGTATCCTAATATTTTCAGATGCAGTAAAAGTTAACAGCAGTCATATTGAGAGCCCATTGAAGAATTTTGGCTTAAAAGTGAAGGCCTACTATGACAAGAATTTATAGCTCGTGTACTCACTTGAAAAATCCAAACCTTTTGAGAAAGAAATTGAATGCTTTGAATAAATTATGCAAATTAAGACCTTCACCATAATGACTGAGAGTTCTGATCCAACGCTCTAATTTGTTTATAAGCCTTCAAGTGATAGCACCAACCTTTCAGACTTTTTTCTCCACTCATGAAACCTGATATTTTCAGGATGTCAAAACCCATCAAAACAAAATGATGCACCCACTCCCTCCTTGAGAGACACTGAGGACGGCAGCAATGCAGACCTATAGCTTGATGTTGGATAAATTAAGATTTCTCTAATGAAAAGACATCCAGCCATAACTAGTAACAAGACAAGCACAAATATTAGAAATGAAGACTAAAGACCTATCAGAAGAAGAAGGACTCCAAAGAACAGGAAAGCAAAAGAAATTTTCATAAAAATAAGAATGAAACCCAGGAAATACATTTTCCCAGAAACTCTGAAAGCCAAGCAGAGAGATAATATGCTTCTTTGGCATATGTCTGTGAGAGAATCACTGCATATAAATGTATCCCATCCTCCCACCATCCTTGTATTGATTTATAGGAACCAAATATACTTTAGAATGTGTAAGCATGTGCTGCACAGGATCCAAACTTTTGGGAAAAAATGGAAATAAGGATTAAAGTTACTTGAGTGTGGCATACTGTCAGAGATTGAGTGAGTGGACATTATAGGATTAAATTTAGAGAGAAGGGTCAAGACCTGGAAGGATTAGATCCAAGGAGAATGGACCAAGGCTGCTATGATTCTGGGCTAGAACCAAGATAGGAAGATGATACCCAGAACAGACAGACGATACCTGGGAAGGTATCAAATGTAGAAAGTATGCCAATAAACTGTTTCACAAGGGTTCCAGAAGACCAGAAATTAAAATGTTAAGCGGTTAGATTCACAATGCTCAAAGAGTCATGATGATCAAATACAATCAGCCTTCCAGTATCATTTTCTCGTTGTTCAAAAGCTGTAGCCAAGAGGACAGATGACCAAACTGGATCTCACTTCTGATTAGCACTGTGCCAAAACCTGTCATTTCAAGTTCTCAAAATATTTTTTTCTACTACAAAAAGTTGCTTCTCCTTCTCTTTCTTAATCTCGGGGTACTCAGATTTTCTTTGAAATTCCCTCAGAAATTTTGTGGAGTGCAGGCTTAGAGCTGAAGAGATTGTTGCGAGATTGGGTGGTTGTATTTTCTTTCCATTAGATATTTCTCCAGTGCTGTGGAGCCTGTAATTCCTCAACTGAAAAAGCCCCATTAGAGGAGTTACCTCATGGCATCTTCAACCTGAGCTTTAGCTGAAGCACGAGAAGTCAAGGAAGCTGGATACTGGATGCCCGAGATCAGTCTGCTTGCTGAGTTTATTTTTAAGTTCTCCCTTTTACTTTAAAAAAGCACACTTTCTATATTGATTTACTATAATTAAAAGTAAAACAATTCTTAACTTCACAACATAACGATGAATAGCTGTCAGGTGCACAGGAGGCAGCTACTCCACTTCCCCCCTTTTATAGGAGAGTCCTGCTGAGGATCCCATGGGGTTTTCAGGAAAGGCTGGAGAATAAAGACTACAAGAGAGATTATGCGTAGAATGAATGAAAGGATGCTCACAGACACCTTGAAAGAAAGTTATGCGCGCGCGCACACACACACACACACACAAAAAAAAAAACACCTTGCACCCCCAGCCATTAGAATTTCACCAAAAAGCTTTCACTCCTTTGAGAATTTTTGAATGCAAATTATTTTCTCATCAACTGATGGAAAATGGTCGGGCGGAAATGCAAGGGATTTATTGTTTTTTTGTGGGTTTATTTGGCACAACGCTATTTCAGCTAACGAGGTACGGGAATTCCAAAAGGAAAAATATGACACAAAAGACTGGATAGGGGCCTGGCCACTATAGTCACATTTATTGTATATTTTTATATTTATATCCCACCTTTCTTCTATCATGGAGCCCAAAGTGGCACATACAGTGGTACCTCGGGTTACATATGCTTCAGGTTACATATGCTTCAGGTTACAGACTGCGCTAACCCAGAAATAGTGTTTCAGGTTAAGAACTTTGCTTCAGGATGCTCCGGTGGTGCGGCAGCAGCAGGAGGCCCCATTAGCTAAAGTGGTGCTTCAGGTTAAGAACAGTTTCAGGTTAAGAACGGACCTCCGGAACGAATTAAGTACTTAACCCAAGGTACCACTGTAGTTGTTTTCCAGGTGGACACCGATCCAGACATTGGCCAATCTCAGACCTTCTTAACCTTCTTCAGACCATACCTTAGATCAATAAGTTCATAAAAGATGTTTTACAGTGTACATGAGAAATGAATAAACATATGCATATAAATGATCTTACTTAATATTCTAAATATACTTTGAATCCACAGATAATTATAGCCTGAATTTTTATTAGTGCATTTATTGGCCACAACTACTTTCAGTTTTGCAGTCTGGATAGTTTTATACACATACACACTCTCCCTCTATCTTCTTTGAAATACGTTCTTTCAGAACTGATCCATAGTTGTTCAGAAATAATAATGCTGAGCATTTAACAGTATAAATGTCACCTTTCATTACTAGACATATGATCCTGCTAAAAGCAATTCAAGTGGGGTTTTGTTGGTGGTAGTGGTGTTATTTTTTGCAGTAAGGAAAATCGAGGAAACTTTAACCTGTAACCTTCTGTTCAGTCTTTTCCTAGCTCTTTTTAAAGAGAGAGAAATGATTTTTCTGTCTGAGATGTTACCATCTAGCTCCTTCTAGTGGATAATCTGAAGAATTTACATACTTTACAAAACATGTACAAAACAAAGCCAAAAAAGGGGCAGTTTTATCACTCTTATTGATTTACTGGGCAAAACTCTACCGTTAACAGAATTTGTACTGCTGTACATATGTATTAGTGTCAATAAATAGAATGATTTATTCATGTTTAGGGGTTACTTTATGGTGGCAGTGTGCAATGTTGGGGCTACTTCCTACTGGCAGAAAATGTTCAGGTTTGCCTTTCAGTTCTTTTAGCATTTAGATTTCCCAAAATATTTTTCTCACTTCACCCCAAACCCATTTTTTAGATACTGAATAAAAATCAGGAATTCCATTTTAGGGATGTGCAACAGCAAAACCAAAGCATGACATATTTTATTTAAATTATCATTTGTTTAGAGACACCTGAAGAATGAGGACTCGTACTCTGAATTTCATCCCATACCCTTTTTTAAAGAGAGAGGGAGGGAGAAACAGTAAACAATCTAGATTATGTTGTTTCTTCTTTAGGCTGCATGTTACACATTTATATATTGATGAGATTTATCTCCTGTCCTTCACCAGAGATGGTCACAGAGCCAGTGACAATATGGAAAATGCTCACTAAACACATACATTATAACATCTTTAAAACATATACAATAACCAGCAAACTCAAACTTTAAAAGGCCTTGTGAAAGAGGAAAGTGGCCTCTAAGCATATTCCATGTGGATGGTGGTTGTGGCCCTTTGAGGCCAGCCATCATGCCAGGCAGCCGTTGAAGACCATGTGGCCGGCTGCATTGCAGGGCAGGACTGCCTACCAAATTCACTATTTTAAACTGCCCATTCAGGGGCACCTGAAGGAGTGGGATTCTGTGGTACAGAATTTTACAGATCTCTGCTGGTGGTCCATCCTGATAGTCCTCCCCGTTGCCTTGGAAAGGTCTGCCGCTGTTGCTTTTTCAGTGGAGATGACAACAAATCAGGGATCACGGGCAGATTTGGGGAGGATGTGGATCCACTGGATGCAAAGCCCTTCCATTCTCCCAGCATGCACCAGAAGGGAGGAACAAAGCTGGGCCCTGTCAGCATGGCCAGTGGTCAGGGATGATGAATATTATAGTCTAGCAACATCTGGAGGTTTACAAGTTCCACACCTTTGAGTTAAAAGTTCTGTTGTGTGTTGACGGTATTTATGTGTATATAAATTTAAATGTGTGTGTTTTCATGTTTCTGTCAAATAGGGCATAAGTTCTGTTGCGTGCTGAGGTCCCCCAAAACACCCCTACCCCAATAACTCACACATCACTCATAAACTTTTGTTTAAGGTTTTTGGCATAATTTTGGCCACACCTTTATTAAAATACAAATTGTGAGTGGTTGCTTAGGCATTGGTTATGACTAGCTGCCCCCCCCCCCCCCAGCCTTGGGGGACAGCACTGACTCCTGGATTCCAGCAAAAGCCAGTGTGGAGGAACAAGATCAGGAATAACTGGAGCTGCGGCACAGACCCTCAGCTTCTCCCCACATGCTCCCAGGGGCTTACGCGGCCCAAACCCGATTCCAGGATGGTAAGCCCCTGAATTCCTTTAACGGAATTCCCGTGCAGCAGCAGCATTGGAGGGGCAGGCACAGCCAATCCATACCCCTCCACCAACCAATTTAAACCAATGCCTAACCGCCAACCTTACAAGTTGTGATGATTTGCTACGCAGTAGGCAAAAACCAATTGGCACACACTAATCAGCCAATGGAAAAATTCCTACCAGGCCCCCGCACCAAGGCAGACGACCCCATGACAGGCATAGCAAGGTCAAAGCACAAGCCCAAACAAGGGAGGGTGGGCGGGTGATCCGTTGCCCACAGCGAAAGAGAAAGCAGCTTGCTGTGAACCTTGTTTAAATAACCTCTGTTCCCACCCCCAAATTGGCAACATCAAATTTACCCCAGCAACACCAACCACCAATCCAAGCCAGGCCCCTTCAATCTATCCTGCCTGGCAACTACGGGGTGCTTTGCCTGGCCCCATCCGCAACACGTGCTCTCCTTTAGTGAGAACACGCTTTCTAACATCATTCCCCCATTTCTAGTCTACCCCAAACTATTTTACCCATTATTCATGATAACACAGATCTGCAGTATTATCTGTACATTATGGTCACCGCAATGCATTGAGCAGTGTTCAAATTGTAGCGGCACATTATTCGTAATAATTGCACCCTCTTAACAAATGCTCAAAGTATCACAAATGCATCTGGTAGCTGGTGATCTATACAGTACATACAGTGCAAGGACATACTGTGAAGTATTCCAAATACTCACTTTTCATAAACTTACAGGAAGATGAGAGTGCCTGGAGTTTTTAAGGGTGGCCTTCAACACATGTTTTTTCACCTCTTATCTGCAGGTAAAGCCTGATAAAAGGTATTAGACTGTCAGCACATCTCTAAATTTACTTTGATGCAGGCTGGCAGTAGCAATAGGCACTGCAAAACTAATCTTTCCAATAACATATGTCTCCTAGAAAGAGACAGGACTGTGTGTATTAAAAATAGCCTGACTGAAGAAAAAATATATTGACTAGGATTTTCTTAGTTATCTGATATTTACTTTTATGCACTCTTTCTCTTCACATCCTCACTTTTCTGGTCTCCTGTGGAATAAAAAAGAAAAAGGTTGCCCTCAATCTATTTCTGATTTTTTAAAATTAAAAGAACAGGTAATATTTACAGCTGATGTGGGGAAGAGAAGGCTTCCTTCTTGACTCACTTTTCCCATGACAGATAAACAGCTATCTAAAGCTGCTTCTTCAACAATCAAATCTTTCTGTCCCAAATATTCCACTACCACATTTTCTGTCTTTTTCCAGTCTTCTCTTGTGCAAAAGTGACAAAAAAATCAGGCTATGGACCATATGGAGAACTCTGTGAATTAAGTAGCAGTAATACACACACACAAAAAGAAAAATTGTGGCAGGCTGGTTGGAGAGTTGATTTGAAAATACCCCTCTTGTACAGAGGGAAAGGTAGTGAAGAAAGAGCTTGCATTGGAGAAGTGTAGCCTGAGACAACAAATTCTGGAGAGCATTGAGTGGGCATGTTCAGCAAGCAGGCCCTTACTCCAAAGGATAGTGTCCTATAAGGAGCTACAAAGCTGCCATACAGTCTTAGTGCTGTAAACCACCTTGTGTATAGTAATAAAGAAAGGCAGTATGCAAATGAAAAGTGAAATGAAATGAAATCTTACTCCGTCTTCCTTCAAGGTTGTCCATGAGGACTGCACAGGTTTCTAATCGTAAGGTAGAGTGGACCATCCTAATAAGCAGCTGATGGGTCAAGCATACTACAGCCCTTTTAAAGCTACCAAACACTAGAGTTCCTCCTCTTCTTGTAGTTCTTCGCAGCTTCTGTCCCGGGTGTAGCTTGAAGAGGGGGCAACGCAGAGGCCCTGCAGGCTCCCTCACCGGGCTAACAAAACAAAAGGGGCACAATGCAGCCTATGCGCCAGGGCACTCGCCACCTGCTTGGCTGGCACAGCACCCCTGGCAAGTGGTGGCAGCGGAGGGGGCCTGCGGCCTCCCTCGCTGCCGCCAACAAAAACAAAGGACTGCCATGCAGCCTACGTGAAAAAGTTACTTATCTCAGCTGAAGAGTGCTGAAGAGCAGGTCCTGATCCTGGAAGAGAAAAAGATAAGTGAGTCTTGGTCAAACCTACTCCCAGGCCACCCCCCCCCCCACTGGCAGCCCATTGGCCTGCCGGCAGGGGTGGGCCAAGCCCACAGTTACCTGGGGTTGGTACCCAGCCAAGTGGCCCCACTCGGGGCCACAAACTCCGCCCGCCTGTTGGGAAGGGGTGAGTGGGAACTGTGAAAACAGAGCAGAAAGCTACATGTTACATCAAGTGTGTACCATGCACCTATGTCTTCATTTTTGAAATTTAATTAAAGGCATAGGGGTTCCCAACTTGGACCACACTACACAAGTGTAGGGCAGGTTAATCCCTTAGCATCCCAGCCACAGTCTGGATCCCCCACCCACCCAGCTTACTGGAACTGCAATGAGGCTTAGAGATAAGTTCCCATTGGCACCCAAAACCAAAGTGAAGCTTCATGTTTCACATTTAATGTTGCATGCAGTTTGGCCCAGTGTTGCTGGGTAGCCAAGTTTGGGGTTGAATCATGCATATAGTATTCCCTCCTATCCACTGCCCTTTTCGTAAGACACTCCCAAAAATTCCCTCAGACTTATACCATCACTGGACCAATTTCTTCAGATATCAGATCATGTTCACAGCATACTGCTTTTCTTGGAGGAGGATTTATTTTATATGAAAACCCATTTCCAAGATAGGAGCCTTTAGATCTGTTCTCCATCACAGATCCATATTGCTGTTTCCAGGTGACAACCAGATAGCTGGAATAGATCTTAGCAGATATAAGTGAATAAACTTAAGAGACCAGAATACAATACTTTCAAATAAATGAGAGTTCCAAGGCTCCAAGAAAAGTTGTATTGTAGAAATGAAAGTATATTAAGGAACTGAAGGAATGCAAGTGTAACTGCAGCAGCAGCAGCAACAGCAGCAGCAGCAGCAACAACAACAACAACAGATTATAACCTTCATAGCAAGAAAACAAATTTAAGTTTCAGGGGGAAATAATATTATCTGTAACTGCATAGTCCTGCTTTTCAAGTTACCTGAATTATCGTGTCTTAACAAAATGACCAGCTGAGTTATTTATTTACACTGCTGAGTCTTTTTGAGTTGGCTGCCAAGTCTGCCAGCCATCAATTAAGCAGGTTGCCATGACCACAAACTGTCAGCTAGATGAATGACTGCAGTAAAAGCAGCAATCTCCATAGCCCTATTATCTATTAAAGAAAATGCATTTTTATGTACATAGCCCAATTAAGAAGGTTGCTTTTTTTCTCTCTCCCCATCTATCTTTCACACACTCACACACACATTGAGATTTTGTGCCTTTTTAATTTCCTATTTTCATATTTATCTCTGCTTTTAGGTCTCCTAGCCTTGAGGCAGAGTATCCTAGCCAACTAAGGGCCTTTCCAATATATGCTGTCATCCTGTGCCGTGGTCACTGGGGATGCGGGAGTAATTTAATTCAATTAGCATTTAGGGGACCCTAAATTTCTTAAAGCACTACTGAATAGAAAAGTTGAGTACATTAGAATAAACCCTTTGTTTTTAAAAAAACAAAAACAAATAAACATCAACACAAATCTGTACGGTTGCCAGACAAAACAAACAAGCAAACCCTGATTTTAAAAAATGCCAGCAGTCCAATCATAAGTACAGCATGGTTTGAGGAAATTTCTAGCATTAAAGTCAGTTGTGTCTTCACCTGCAATCTAACACAATGTAGCACTAAATCTCTTCATCGGCCAATGAAAAAATGGCATTTTGTCTCTTATAGAATTGTAAAGTTGGAAGGAACCTCAAGGATCATCTTGTCCAACTTCCTATAATGCAAGAGTCTTGCCCACAGCCGTCCCTGGGTGGGCTTGAACCATCAGCCCTCTAGTTAACAGCCTGATGCACTGACCCATTGTGCCACCTGACAACCCTGTCTATACTGGAAACACACACACACACACACACACACACACATACGACTATGGTGGTTTGAAAAGACGTCATTTACAGGTAGCTTTAATGTGATTTCTTTAAAACATTTATCATGTTATTTTCTTCTTAAAACTATGTTTATTTAGATTTTGCACAAAATACAGCAGGTAATAAGAATCGCATATAAAACGTATCAAATATGATATGTAATAAGAGAGAACAAAAATAAGTCCATTGAATTGATAGTTGAAGCTTACGGTCTGATCTTTCATTTTAATTTATGTCATCTTGACTTTCAGGTGTCAGCCCAGAGTTCCCTGCCACTGAGTTATCCTAAAAGTGGCCTACCACGCAGTTTCGTTTTTATTATATTCCTTTTTTCTTTTTTAAAAAATTCGTATATCTTCTTTTTAATCATTGTTTCAGTATCAGGCAATTCTAATGTTACACATACTGACTGAATTAACCTGCAAACGCTTATATCTTTTTTTCATCATCCCCTGGGAAAGCACAAACTTTGCAGATTCAAGTCTGCTCATTTGTTGGATGTTGGACATTCAGGTCTGCTCATTTGTGGCAATGTTGGATTCAGCTCATGCGGTTTGTGAGAGCTATGCTAAAAAGGTTGCTTGCTGCACATAGCCCCATTGATCTTACTCAGAGCACTGTACGGCACATCACTATGGTCTTGATTTTCTTGCCTGCTTCTGGAGCTTTTAGAGCATGTAGAAAGAAGACTTTGATGGGTATTTCTTGCTTCACTTGAGGCAGAAGTATATTGTTAGCTTACTGTTACTCTCAAAATTTTATGAGACTTCACAGAGTAGCTGAAGTGAACACAGGTTTTATGTGCCACATCTAACAGATCATGCAAGTTTCTGTTGTTATACATTGCGATATGCTTGGTTAGACTCTGCTCAAGTATGAAGGTACTCCCCCCCCCCGCCACCTTTTTTTTTTTTTACTGCCAAGAAATTACTTAAAGTCAGATAGGACTCTAGCAATTACTTTTCTGTTTTGAAATAGTGGTGACTGAAACGTTTAAGAGATGTTGCTAAAGAGTGTTTGTATAAATCAATCTATGCCTTCATGGCCTAATCAAGTTGTTCTTCTTTCTGTGTGTCCTTTTTGGCAGAAAGCCAATATTGTTCAGTAGATACAAAGTGAGACTATTGTTTTTAATTTGTTGCTGATGGGTTTGATGGGTTTTTAACAGGTGTTTTATTTAATTTAATTTTTAGAGGGTTTTGAAGAGTTACTGGCTGAATAGCAGAGTAGTTGTTTTTTAATCAACATCATCTTCATCATCAAATGGAAGTCAAGTTGCTCATGATTAAATTATCCTGCTGGAATTTAAACACAATTGACTTTTTTTCTAGGCATGGGACAATGGATTTGAAAAGTACAATGGTAATTATCAATCCCAATGAGTTAATTTTGTTCAGTATTTAGTGCATGGCTCAGGCTTACTTCACAAATCTCTTGCAGAAAAGCTGTTGCTAAAGATATACAAGGCTACATTAATGTAGTCATTTATTAAACCCATCCTTTGCCCGAAGGCCCCCAGAGTACAAATATACACAGTCGAAACCAGAAGCTGAACAATAAGACTAAATAGCTGTAAACAGAGCATTTACAGTTGTACCTCAGATTAAGTACTTAATTTGTTCCGGAGGTCCGTTCTTAACCTGAAACTGTCCTTAACCTGAAGCACCACTTTAGCTAATGGGGCCTCCTGCTGCCGCCGCACCACCGGAGCACGATTTTTTTCTCATCCTGAAGCAAAGTTCTTAACCTGTGGTACTATTTCTGGGTTAGCGGAGTCTGTAACCTGAAGCGTATGTAACCTGAAGCGTATGTAACCTGAGGTCTGCTAGCCCTATAGAGAAACACATAAGTAGCACCAGGCCCCCTCAGTCATTGGCACAAGTTTACACCTCTGCTTACAAATATGGTAAGTATTATTTATTACTAGGTTGCGAATTCTTTTCAATTATCTTTTTAATGGACTTGCCTTTGTGGACTATCAGCCAGTGAAAGATCATTCCTACTATTAGGCAATTAAACTTCACAACTCATTTCCTTACAGGAGGAAGATGGTGTTAGGCTCTGCATTTCAAGCTAACAGTAACCACATGTTATCTCCTATCCTCCCTCCAGGTTTGCAGATCCTTTCCTGTAAAACCCAATATCTTGCAACTATACTGTGACCCTATACCCTCTTACCTTTTGCATTGTCTCATGCCTGTGAAAATAAGGATTAGAACCGTCTGTGTTGCAATAAGAATTAGAACCGTCAAGAGTTTCAACTAATTCAAAACAATTGAAGCACCCAGAATTCATGTTTCTGAGCTGAAAAACCCAAAGCCCTAGGTAGCAGCAGAGTGGGAGAAATAAAAGTTTGGCATGGGAAATTCCTTTTCAGTGCCAATAAAAATAAAATGACCTAATTTATGATGTCCCAGCCACATGGGAGTATCATTTTGCCAGACTAGGCAATTTCGTAAGGCCTGGGCCTACTTACCCCCCTCTCCTCTTCACTGTGCATTGTGCAAGAGATGTTCCTCAATAGACTTGTGGCAATATTAATTCCATTTTCTGTTTCGGTCTTACTGTTCTGCACACGTCCACAGTGTTTTCCCTTCACATTAATGTGACTAACTTGTACCCAGCTTCGAACATCCGTCGGGTTACAAATCCACTTTGAAAATGACGAAAGTCCTAACTAGAAGTCTGCACATGAGAACAGTTCTTTAATCTAAACGTGTTCCCATGTATTCAAATTTCTTATTCCCCCCCCCTACAAGCTGAATCACTGAAATTGTTGATACAAGAAAAGAGAGACAACATGGAGGTAAAATCCCTTCTTGGCACAGACTACCATCATTTTTCTTTCCAAGTGTGCTTTTAGTATCATGCTGTGATGGGATGATTAGCTGCTTGTGCGTAAAATCGTGCTCCCTCAGAGTTTGTGCCACTCCACAAACCTCTGTGTGTGACAGAGCTCCTCAAACATGTCTGCCCTAGTCACTCGTAGATTCCGACAGTGGCTGTCTGCGGAAGCGCTTCCAGCAAAGAAGCTCCTTAACGGAAACGCGTCTTCTGGACTCACGACGTGGCAGCTTCCTGCGAAGCATGGGTCTCCCTATAGGAGCTTCTGACACCTCCCCGCTGTTCTCGCTGGACGTGTCCCTGATCCCTCCCTCTTCCCTGCTAGTTCCTGCTTTTGCTGCTGCGTCTCTCTCCGCATTCATGAGACCCTCCTCCAGAGACCCCTCTCTCCCCCTGCTGGTCCCTGCTTTCGCTGCTGACTCCCTGCCAGCCTCTGTGAGCCCTTCCACCTCCCTTTCCTCTGATGGCAGTTCCCTGACATCCACCTCCCCTCCAGGGCCCCCTTCCCCCCCGCCCATTCTCTCTCCTCTGGGCGGTGAGGAGATAAAACCCCGAAAAGAATCCTCTTCATCTTCAGACGTCTCGAACATTTCCCTCCATCGGTCTTCGTTCCGGCTCGCTGAATCCTCCTCCTCCTCGGAATCAGGGAACCCCTCCAACTCTTCTTCTTCGTCGGTGGTGGCAAAGTATTCCCTCCGGAACCTCGCCACTGGCTGAGGTTTACGTGGGAACCTCTGATGAAAAGTTTCTATTAAAACCTCGTCATCTACATCCTCTGCCATAACCCAGGTGTTTTCCGACTCCGGCTCCCCTTCCCACATTACCAAATACTCTACTTGATCTCCCTTCCACCTGGAATCGAGAATCTCCGCTACATGGTAGCTGTGTTCCTTCTCCTCCATTGCTGGTCCCCTATTGACCCGCCCTTCTCTGTCCCCTTTATACGGTGACAGCAACGACCTGTGGAAAACTGGGTGCAGCTTCATGTGGTTCGGTAACCGGAGTCTGAAAGCCACTGGGTTGACCTGCTGCGTGACTTCAAATGGGCCCAGCCTTTTGGGTCTTAACTTCTTACAACCCCCTTTGAATGGTAACCCTTGGGTTGACAGCCACACCTGGTCCCCCACCCTAATGCTTTCCCCTTCTCTTCTGTTTTTGTCTGCCTGCCTCTTATATTCCTCCTTAGCCCTGTTTAAGTTAAGTTGGAGCTGGCGATGGATCGCTTCCATTTCTTCTACGAACTGTTCTGCAGCTGGAACGCTCCAGTTCTCCCCTTCCCCCCCTGGGAAGGCTCGGGGATGGCACCCGTAATTAGCCAAAAAGGGGCTCATCCCCGTGGACACGTTCTCTGCATTGTTGTAGGCAAATTCTGCCAACGCCAGCTTCTCCACCCAATCATTCTCTCTGTCATTCACATAACACCTCAAATATTGCTGGAGGACGCCATTAGCTCTTTCCGCCTGCCCGTTGGTTTCAGGATGCCGGGCGGTTGAGAAATTAACCTCTACATGCAGTAAGCTCATGAGCTTCCTCCAGAACCTGGAAGTAAATTGTTTCCCTCGGTCTGAAACCACCCTCAAGGGGGCGCCATGCAACCTAAACACATTTTCTACAAACAATTTAGCGGTTTCTTCTGCCGTGACCGCATGTGAGCAGGCTATAAAGTGGGCCATTTTGGTTAACAGGTCTACCACAACCATGATGGCTGTTTTCCCTCTGGACCTTGGCAGATCAGTCATGAAATCTATTGCCACTGTTTCCCATGGTCTTTCAGGTGTGGGTAGTGGTTCTAATAAACCTGCCGGTGCCCGCCTCTCCCCCTTGGCTCGTTGGCATTGGTCACACCCTCTCACATACTCCCGCACATCTTCCCTGACCTTGGGCCACCAAAATTCCCTGGTAACCAGCCACATGGTTTTGTGTTGCCCAAAATGCCCTGCTGTGGGGCTATCGTGCAGTTGCTTGAGTACCTTCTCCCTCAATTCACCTTCAGGTATATATAACGCTCCCTTGTAATACAACACCCCGTTTCTCTCCTCAAAACCCCCGGGTTTGTCTCCCTCCCTCCTGAGACCCCTGAGTTTGTCCTGGGCGTATTCATCATGCACCGTTCCCTCTACCAGTTCCCTTTGCCCCACCAATGCCGCCCCACACACCCAGCGGTCCTCTGGAATGACATGGGTTTCTTCGGGTGCTCCCTCCCCCTCCAAATATTCAGGTTTGCGTGAGAGAGCGTCCGCCCTAACGTTCTCTGGGCCTGGCACGTAACAAATCTCAAAGTTAAATTTGGAAAACTCCTGGGCCCATCTCAACTGCCGTTGGTTGAGCACTCGCGCAGTTCTCCAATACTCTAGGTTCTTATGGTCCGTGCACACTTGCACCTTATGTTGTGCACCAATTAGCAGGTGCCTCCATCTCCTGAAAGCCTCATGAATAGCAAGAAGTTCCCGGTCGTACACCGTGTAGTTCCTCTCTGATTTGTTCAGCTTTCGCGAAAAGAAGGCACACGGTCGCCACTCTGACTCCTCCTTCCCTGGCTGCAGAAGAAGAAGCACCGCCCCTATGGCTCTGTCCGATGCGTCTGTTTCGACCCTCAGCTTTTTTTGTAAATCCACATGCAGAAGTTGTCCTTCAGAGGCGAAGGCCCTTTTCAGTTCCTCAAACGCTCGCTCCGCCTCCGCAGTCCAAACAAATTTCTTCTTACTGCTGAGACAGTCCGTAATGGGCGCCGTCAGGTGTGCAAAGTTTCGGATGAACTTACGATAAAAGTTTCCAAACCCTAGGAACCTCTGCACATCCTTCTTGGTTTTGGGTGTTTTCCATTCCAGCACTGCCTGGACCTTGCCGGGATCCATGGCCAATCCCTTGTCTGACAGGCGGTACCCCAGGAATTCCACCTCCTTGGTATGAAACTGACACTTCTCCAGTTTCACCCACAGCCTGTTGGCTTGCAGCCTGCTCAACACTTCTCTGACGTCTCTCACATGCTGCTCCTCATTCTCCGAATACACCAACACATCATCTAGGAAGGCCACGCAATTCTTGTAGAGCAAAGGCCCCAGTACGTGGTTCATAAACGATTGAAAGCATGCGGAGCCTGCCTGTAATCCAAATGGCATAACGAGATATTCAAATGCCCCCAAAGGGGTGAACATGGTGGTTTTCCATTCATCCCCTTTCCTTATACGTATCAGGTTGTACGCCCCCCTTAGATCCAGCTTTGTAAAAATCTTTCCCTTCCGCACCCTGGTCAAAATGTCATCAATCCTGGGCATAGGGAAAGCCACTGGTTCTGTCACTGCATTTAACCCCCTGAAATCACACACAAGTCTCGGCTTGTCCGTGTTCTTTTTATCCACAAAAAACACTGGGCTACCCCCCGCTGCTTTGGACTCTCTGTTGAAGCCTCTCTTCAGGTTCTTGTCAATGAACTCTCGCAGCTCCTGCATTTCTCTGTCTGACATGGCATACAACTTGCCTACAGGAAGCTGTGCTCCAGGGAGTAAATTGATCTGACAGTCAAAGGGCCTATGCTGGGGTAGTTGGTCGGCTTCCTTCTCGCTGAACACGTCGCTGAGATCTGCATATTGTGGTGGTACCTTCACCTTCTCCATTACTTCAGTCCCTGCTAGGGTGGCTTGGGCCCCTGCTGAACCCTTTTCCCCTTTGCAGTGTTCTAAGCAATGTGCTGAACCAAAGGAAACCACTCTCTGATGCCAGCCCACCAGCGGATCATGTAGCGCTAGCCAGCTCATTCCCAAAATAATGGGAGCGCCTCCCAAGGTGGCCACATTAAACGCTATCAGTTCTGTGTGCCTTGCCACCCTCATTATCATTGGGAGGGTCTGCAAGCTGACCCCTCCTCCCAACAACTCCCTGCCATCGATCGTGGTCACCTGCAGGGGGTTGCTTAAAGGGATCGTCTGTATCTGGTGTTCAGCAGCAAACTCCTTGCTCATAAAATTGCAGGAGCTGCCTGAGTCCAACAGCGCCTTTATTTTTAGGGGGTGTCCATTTTGCAGCTCTAGCGACACTTCAATCACTAGAGCAGGTTGAGGAGCTTCTGGCACGGGCACTTTCACTGCTCTTTGGCCTGGCTGCTGTGCCCCAACTGTGGCAACCAGGCGTTGGCTTTTACCTGCTCCGTTTCTCCCTGCTCTCTTCCCTCAACAGCTCCCACCATCCCTTGCCATTCCTTCCTCTGGGGGCAGACTCTGGCAAAGTGGCCTGGCTGTTGGCAGAGATAGCATTTCCGTGCGCCCTTTCCCTCCTTCTTAGCCCCCTCACTGGGCTTTGAAACTGCGCGCGCGCGCGCTGTTCCGATTTCCATCGGCTCTGCCGGCGGGAAAGCTGGCTCAGGAATGTCTGGAATGCGGAACTCCTTCCAACGTTCCCCTTTACCTTCCCGCCTCTCCAAAGCTCTTGCCTCCTGGCGCGCTCCTATGGTCAGTGCAGATTTGGTCAGCTGATCCATAGACACCGCCCTGGGGCTCCGGGACAGTTCGTCTTTCACAGCCGAAGAAAGACCTTCTTCAAATAGCATCTGAATGGGTGCCGCCGATAATTCCCACCCCCATCTGTGAACCAGCATGGTAAACTCAGTCCAGTACTCACGGACAGATTGGCTTCCCTGCTTGCAAGCCATTAGCTGTCTGCGCACCACTCCCTCCTCAATATCACTTGAAAACATGATATCCATTGCACGAAAGAACTTCATAGTGTCCTTTAGGATGTCATTGTGCTTTGCCATCAGGGGTCTAACCCAGTCCCTCGCCCCCCTCTCAAGATGCCCAATCACGAAAGCAACTCGCGATTCCTCATCAGGGAACTCATCAAACTGCACATTAAGGGCATATTGCATCTCTGTCCTAAAGGCATGGTAGTCCTTGGGATCCCCCCCAAACTTCTGCACCAATCCTGGTACCTTTCTGGTGAAGTGGGTGGCTCTCCCCTTCTTGTCTGCATCCTGAGCCCTTCTCTCCTCAAGCCTCGCCGTCTGCAGCGCAAGTTGGATTTCCAACGCTCGGTATCTTTCTTCCAAGCTTGGACCAGCTCCAACCCCTGCTCCTTCGGTTCCGGCTGGGTCGCTCATGATGCCTTCTCCTGCACAGGCAGCGTACAGAGACTGTCGGAATGCTGTGATGGGATGATTAGCTGCTTGTGCGTAAAATCGTGCTCCCTCAGAGTTTGTGCCACTCCACAAACCTCTGTGTGTGACAGAGCTCCTCAAACATGTCTGCCCTAGTCACTCGTAGATTCCGACAGTGGCTGTCTGCGGAAGCGCTTCCAGCAAAGAAGCTCCTTAACGGAAACGCGTCTTCTGGACTCATGACGTGGCAGCTTCCTGCGAAGCATGGGTCTCCCTATAGGAGCTTCTGACACCTCCCCGCTGTTCTCGCTGGACGTGTCCCTGATCCCTCCCTCTTCCCTGCTAGTTCCTGCTTTTGCTGCTGCGTCTCTCTCCGCATTCATGAGACCCTCCTCCAGAGACCCCTCTCTCCCCCTGCTGGTCCCTGCTTTCGCTGCTGACTCCCTGCCAGCCTCTGTGAGCCCTTCCACCTCCCTTTCCTCTGATGGCAGTTCCCTGACACATGCATACATGTAATTTACTGCAAAATTGGAAATCATTTAGGATTAATTTTATTTCACTCATTGTAGATTATTGTCCTGACAGCATGTTCTGCTGGTTGCAAAAATATGAAAGTGAACGCATGCAGTTAATATAGGGCACACTTATATCTCTCCCTCGAAGCTCTAAGTCTTAATTGTTGTTTTCAACAGTTGTACTTTTGTCGTGTTCATTGACAGAAGCTATAGGTCCCCAGGATGACTGTGTAGCTGTGGTTGTTAACAAAGAAAAATCCATCTGTTCCCCTCCCTAAAAAAAATCCATTAGCTATGGAGTCAATAGGTACTAAACCTCCTCTGCATATGCTGTTTCTTCATATTTTTGATTTTTACTGTCACCAATGAAGCTGTCAGTGCCATTGGAAAGTCAAGCAATGTCACCAGCAATAATGAATACTTTGTGTTTGGAATTTAGATAACAGCATGGCTGAAAGTAGAACAAGATGAGGTTTCTCTATAGGGCTAACAGGAGTTTTTAAGGAAGTGAGAGTGACTGCAGATTTGACGTGTGTGTCTTCAGAGTTTAATCAAAAGCCAAGGAGATGCCTCACACTCTCGATCAAGGGAAAGAGAGAGAACCAACAGCCAGCTGGGTGAGCTCTTTCAGAGCTACAAGGGAAGTATAATATACTGCGAAATTGAACCAACAGCAATCATACACCAGCACATTCTTTTAAATGCAATGGATTGAATTCAGCATAATGCTGTGCTGAATGTCATTGCCAGACAGAGTCCCAGAATCATAGAACAGTAGAGTTTGAAGGGACCCAAAGGGTCATCTAATGCAATCCCCTGCAATACAGGAATCACAGTAAATAAGCCTCCCTCTCCAGCTCCTGCATGTTGTTCTAGGTTCTCCTGACACACACCAGAGCCAGTTTTGGGGGTGCAGGGAGGGCATGAGGGAGGACGGGGGAAATTGCACAAGTGGAAGCCCTCACACAGGGCTTGCCTGATGGGACTCATTAGGTCAATCCTGCCCACTTATTCACATATATTTTCTCATGACAGGAACCACTTGCAAACAGGTATGTTAGCTGGAGGCCCCTGATTCTCATCTTAATTTAATCCCTGAAAAAGTGCCTTGCAGCTCCAAAACCTAAATTGTGCTTTGGGTATTGATTGTGTCTACATTGCTCAGTTTCTGACATACTAGGCAAATGGAATAAATAGAACTTCTCCTTTGGGAGAAATGACCGTGAATGAAGTTCTCAAACCCCCATAAGATGTGTACAAGACTTTGAACTAGTTCAGACATCAGGGTTGTACACAGAGCTCTTGCAATCCTTCCTCCTCTTGTCCTGTCGCATTCTAATTATTTTCCTCACTTCCTGGTCCATAGTTTTGATGTATAGTTTTGCAAGACATTCATATATGACAAGCTTTAGTTTGCCTCCCAACCTGAACTGGAAATTGTGGTTTGAACTGGGTTTCTAACAGTGAAGCTCCCAAAGTTCATAAATCTCAGGCTCAGAATACAGTCACTGCCAGCTCACAGTGCTCATGTTCAAAAGCCTTGCCACAACTACCTGCTTAGCTCTTTTGTTGCTGCAGTAGGATGGGAAAGGCCTGACGAGGCCTTCCAAATCTCTCTCATTCTAAGCAGTGTTTTCTATTGCTCCCTGCACAAGCAAACTATTGTTATAATGTTGTTGCACACCACCCTTATCTCTCTCAGCAGTTTGAGATTTCAGGGGTTCCAAGTACTTACCCAGGGTTCATATTTCCTTCAGAAATTAGGCACAGCAGAAATTGTGGTGTCTTTATGATATCTGGTTTTATTTACACACCAGCACCTACGTGGAAGTATTGCAGGGCATTCATATCCTATGAGGGTCCGGCTTCCCCCTTAAGGGAAGGACAGTTGGATTCAGAGGACAGCAAAAGGCAATTCTCTGTTTCTTTGCTCCAGCCTGTCATCCTTAGCTCACTAGAATTCTGCCCCTCCTTCTCCTTCCTGCTGCTAACTAACTCCAAGGACCTTTCCCCAGCTTATGTAATTCAAAGCGGAAACCCTAAGCCTGGCCTTTGCCTCTGCCCACTAGCACCCAGAAAAGAAGCCCCTTCCCAGCCCGTAACCTTGGAAACCTCACTCCTCTGTTGACTAGCAGGGAGTCTTCTGAACCAGGGATGTTTTCCGTTATGGGCCACTTACTCTGTTTTTTTTCTTTAGTAGCTTGCACTCAGCTGACCCTCTAAGCTAGCTGACCCTCTAAGCTAGCTGGTGTATTTGCATAAGCAAAACCTAAATTTTTTTGTGTTTGGTACAGTTCAATCAAATTTTGCTTAATTCTAATCCAGAAATTATGGGGAGGATCAGACACAAACCCAGAACACATTTAGGTGGGTGGATCTAGCCCCAACCCACAAACTCATAACAGTCTTGTCTATGTCAGCCCTGAACCATCAAAACTTGCATAGTTAGCCAGCTAATTATTA
Organism: Podarcis vaucheri; assembly: GCF_965113315.1. NCBI lineage: Eukaryota > Metazoa > Chordata > Lepidosauria > Squamata > Lacertidae > Podarcis > Podarcis vaucheri. The sequence continues at coordinate 50,510,118 of NC_138767.1, forward strand.
TGACCTGCAATGTGGTTTACATCTCTGTGATTTTGCAGTCTCAGGCAGGCAACAAGAGCAGCAGATATCCAAAACTCCCAGTAGTCCGCCATACAAAGCTGTTATGTTGTTTGCTTGATATATCACAAGTTCTGTGAGCCTGCTCTAAATTACATGTAAAAGCATTATCACTTGTTTTGCCAAGAGAGCAAGCCTATTTCTTCCTTCACAATATTTCTTCATCTTAACTGTTGACAGTCTTGTGATTCTCTCATATAATTACATAAAGGAAGATCACATTCTCCATACATCTATTTAAATCCGTATCTTCTTAATAACACAATGATCCAACCAAACGATGGTTGACCTTCTATTATCTTCTAAATAGATAAAAAGAATATAGATGTGAAAGATGTACTGATGCGTGGAAAATGCATACAAAAAAAATTAGTTGAAGAAATAATTTAGAAATAACTTGCCTAGGGGGTAATGACCTCAATTAAGTTTTATGTGAAATTATAATTGGCATTCATAATAAAGGAATGCTATCACAAATTGCTTATTTGATATTAGAATATCATGCTACATCTTATTTCCCCTTGGCTGGTATTTATGTTAAATAAGAATCTTTCTTATAGAAGATATATTGTTCAACAATTTTCCCCAGTTTCATTTCCCATTCCCATTAAATGTATTTCAGAATGATTAAGAGGGCAATCCTATGGCAAAATCTGATGAGATGGTGCCTAGGATTCAGAGGATCTCCCGCTCATTGACCTGATTCCCAGCTCAGGTGATGTTAAATCCTTAAACCCAGCTCAGCCCAAAACACGCTGATGTAATTTGCTCATGCAACTGAGCCAAAGCTGGTTGAACTGAGGCTGCTGTCCTCCAAAAGGGGTTTTCAGCACAATCACAAGACCTGGCAATCTAGCATACAACTCTATTTTAAAGGCTTGTTTTCCTTCTGCTAGGTTTAGGCAAAGCAGCAGCAGAAGATTCACTGCTGAACAAGGTTTAGCTCTGGTGTAACTAAATTCAAGGGATGTGGGTGGCACTGTGGTCTAAACCACAGAGCCTAGGACTTGCCGGTCAGAAGGCCGGTGGTTCGAATCCCTGTGACGGGGTGAGCTCCCGTTGGTCGGTTCCTGCTTCTGCCCACCTAGCAGTTCAAAAGCATGTTAAGTGCAAGTAGGTACTGCTCCGGCGGGAAGGTAAACGGCGTTTCTGTGCACTGCTCTGGTTTGCCAGAAGCAGCTTAGTCATGCTGGCCACATGACCCAGAACTTTAGAAGAGCAAGGGAGAGCAAAGAATATCCCCATGAAGACAGCCAACCCTCTGCTGTGTTAATGCTACATGCTCTTATGAATAACTGGATGTATGTATGTATTCATGATTATCTCCATTATACTTTGACTACACACATTTACTCATGGGGGGAACTACAGTTATTATTTCCTGTATTCTGACAGAAGTAGATGTTTGTATTTTCATAATCACATTACTATCTTGAGCAGGGGGTGTTGCAAATACTAATGGAGTCCCAGATCCCAGCTAGACAGTGTGGCCTTAGTAGTGAAAATTACAGTGAATGGTAAGGATTCAGAACAAAACAGAAATCAGCAGAAGCAGTTAAATTGCCACTTGCACCAAGTAAAAAGCTGTAAATCCATTCACAATCATGATAATTCATTTGGTGATGGAAAACCACTCCCTTAGAGGATATTGTTGTATCATGCTGCTGTTAAACAAGAAACCTGTTGCTAAGAGGTTCTGAATTTTACTAACATATGTCAGAGTTCATAGCTGTTAAGTTTCTAACAGTTGGGGAGCCTTATTAGAAGAGTTTTGTCTTTGTAATTAGGCACTTACTTCACACACACCTTTTAGCACTTTGAAGTTTTTATCACCCTGTTATAAGGAAGAAAGGAAAGGCAACCCTGTAACACAGTCTTTAACACCTTTGAACAACCTGAATTATTTTTAGAATGACCCAAATAAGACGTAATCCATTCTGATCTTATCTACTTTATTCTCTTAGTGATAGGTGAATTCACCCTGGCTTGTGTTAATTTCTACTTGCTTTTTACAAGTGGATTATTTCCTTGTGTGGGGAGTGGGCAGGAATTTTAGGCATTTCCAAGGATTTTCAAGGGATGAGGCAGTCTGACTGGTATTCTGACTTCTTCATGAATTCCTATAGACCCTTCTGCCACTTCTCTTACTAGGTATGCATATCAGAGAGGAAAAAGCAGCAAGGACTCTTCATCTCTTCCTCCTTCTTCTATCACCTATTCTCTTCATCCCTCTTTCCAGTGTCTAGAATTCTGCAAGTTCTAGAGAACTATGTTTCATAGGAATCCTTTAATCTGGGACACAGGTCTTGGACATTCTAGTTGTTAAAAGTAACTAGAAGAAGAACAACAGTTATTGCTGTGTCATCTGAACTCTTCCTCCCTCCTAGCAAGCTTGGAGTAGGGGAAAAAGGAAGGCTGGCTCAAAGAAGTGTTGGCAATTCCCAATACGAGACAATACAATACCAGGTCCAAATTTGGGGCTTGCCTCGCCTCATGTTTGGGTGAGGCATTTGCAGTTGGGAGGATCATCAAGCTCTTCCGATTTGCACTTCAATACCACACTCTCTCACAGTCCTTGAGAGAGTGCTGGAATTTTAGTAGGTCTTATACAACTTCCACCTGCAGAGAAAACTATTGAAATAATAATTGCTCACATTCCCACTGTGATTACTATGCTTTCCCCCATAAAATGTGCTCTAAATCGCATACAAACAGGACATTCTTCAGTAACATCTGACTTATAATACCTAGGGAAACAAGTGGAGATAACACAGGGACATTCCCCCCCTCCACACCTATAGATTAAAAAATGACATATTTTTATAAGAAGGATAGAATGAAGGCCTGTTTGAAAGTGGTGAATGTACTTCCAAGTAAAAAAAAAATACAAATGTGATCGTTGCTCATGGTAATTTTGATATGGTTATTTTGCTACATGTAGGCACTCCTGTAATGCTATACATGGATACAGCTTCCTATTGTATATAGACTCTGTGTACACACAGCAAAATAGATGTATATGATTTGTTATATATGACAAATTATATGCTGTTTGCATATGAAAGTTATACCAATTATGAAAATTATTCACATTTGAAGCAGCTGCTATATGCAAGCTGAAATCTGTAGTGGAAGCAATTCATTTTTATTGATACTAGGGATACAGCTAGACCGGTAAAGAAGAAGTGTTTTATATGTGTTGTATATGCATTATAACACGGTGACACCAGAGGGCACTGTGGAGTTCCATTTTTGCCAACGTGATTTCTCCTATAAATTTTACAACACGTTTTCCTGAAACACTTCTTTGATGTGTTTAGATCCAGCCTAGAAGTTAATACTGAATGTTTTCATGTAACTTCTGTGCTATCCAAATACTGGACCTTTAGCTGGGCCATAACGTTCTGGTTCTTTGTTGGTATCTGGAGCCATTCTCAAAATGTTTCTGTCAAAGAATCAAATACAAACTGAAATACCCCCCCCCCCCCGATTGCCTCTTTTTGTATTGTTCAAAGACCAGATTTCATTTAGTGCCTATCAACTCATTTCTTGTTGAACATGGATTTCTCATGATTGAAGAACCATATTATTCATAGTAGCAAAAACTTCACTTGGTGGTGCTTAATATTTCATGATGTCTTATCGTAGATAGAATATCAGAATTTTGAACTTGTTCCTTCTGTTATGCAGTCCAAAAGTGAAAAAAATAATTTTCTCTTTTTTAATGTAATGGCATCTCACTCAGTGTTTCATATGCTTCAAAGAAAATATGGTGCAATAAGCCATTTTAGTAGCAGAAAAACAAAAGAAGTAATATTATCAGATCTCTGCAGCATCCCATATTCTGTAAACTTTGATCCAGCACCCCTATCCATAATCTCTTGGTGTCTGCGAGCAGTTATCTTCATACCGAAGCAGGTTTTAATTGACAAGACATCCTTTGTACTCTTTTCTTTAACTTCCCTTCCCTTCCAGTGAGAAGATGCATGCTGACATTCTATTCTCATTGATCTATGCTTCACTTTTACCATTCCAACTTAAAGCTGCTTATACTGGCTAGTCTTCATAACTGGTATCATAGAGCAACTCCTAAGTGTGATAAAAGTATACTGGGAATTTGAGCACACAGTTGCTGCATTCCAAAGCATTTGTTCTGAAGGAAGGAAATGTCTCTGCAAACCATTTTCATCATGTATTATAATCCCTGTCTTCACCTTTGTACTATGTTGCTCGTCTCTTTGAGTTACTTTTGCTAGTTAATGTAAAGGGTCACTTGTACTGTGTTACATAAGAACACAGAAAGCTTCCTTATATTGAGTCAGAGCATTGGTCTATTTACCTTTGTATTGTCTACACCATGGGTAGGCAAACTAAGGCCTGGGGGCTGGATCTGGCCCAATCACCTTCTAAATCTGGCCCGTGGATGGTCCAGGAATCAGCGTGTTTTTACATGAGTAGAATGTGTGCTTTTATTTAAAATGCATCTCTGGGTTATTTGTGGGGCATAGGAATTCATTCATTTCCTCCCCAAAATATAATTCAGCCCCCCCCCCCAAGGTCTGAGGGACAGTCTACCAGCCCCCTGCTGAAAAAAATTGCTAACCCCTGGTCTACACCAGGGGTGGCCAACTCCCAAGAGACTGCAATCTACTCCTACTATAAAGAAAACTGGCAGTGATCTACCCATTGAATTGACCAAAGTTGTTGAGCTTTTTTGGGGGGGAGGCAAAATCTTGCAGTCGGCTGTGCTTGACCACAGACACCCAATGACCAGTAGATAATGACTGACCTGTTGCACATACCTGGCCTACACTGACTGAGAGTAGCTTTCTCGGGTTTCAGATAGGAGTGGTTTCCCCAGCCTAGCCTGAAGATGGCAGGGATTCAACCTGGAACCTTCTGCACACAAAGCAGATGTTCTGCCACTGAGCCATGTATGTTGCCCATTGCTTCATGCCAGTGATTCCTGTAAGCAGAATTCATCATCATCATCATCATCATTTTATTATTTATACCCTGCCTATCTAGCTGGGTTTAACTGTGTTTGAAGGATATAAAACCACAAAGATCGGCCATTGCTCTGCACCACTTTTACCCATCCAATATTTCAGGACAATATGTGGGATCTATGACTGAAAGCAGGTTTTGACATGTGCCTCTCCCCTGTTGCATGTGGGAAAGATTCTGTCAGGAGGTGACCCTACATCTAGCTACAATGCACTTTTAATCTGCTTTTTCAGTTTTGGTGTTGTGTTTTTATTCTTTATTTTATATTTGGTTTCTTAATAAATTGTACAACACCCATAGAATGTTGTGTTATGGGGCAGCATGCAAGTGATGGAAATCCTAGATACTTACACATATACCCATAGAACTGACGGGTTTTATTAATTTTATTTGTGCCTAGGATTATAGCAATAGATGTTTGGTTCTCTGTTTTCTTTCCAGCTTTTGTGGTCTCTGTGGCTTTATTTTACCTTGTTTCCTTAATAGCAAGGGCTGGGGGAAAACAGTAAGATCCGACTACTGCTCAGGGCATTTTTAATTTGTAGTTAAGTTTTATTTTGTCATTTAGTCCTATTAGCAATCATTAAGCAATTTAATAATTAGATGCCTCATTAACATTTTAATGAGGCTACTGGCCATTGGTAAGTGTAATTAAATTAGTTTTATTGTATGATATTTTGAAGCTGTGATTAAATTAGGTTTTACTGTGCTTTTAAGAACAAACCTACGGAGATCTCAGTGTAGCAGCCGTCTTGTTAACTTAGGAAGTGTCTATGAAATAGTAATGTGGGGGGGCGGGCACGGAAAGAAAATTCCCTACTGAGGTTAATCACAAAAGGAAGAAAAAAAATTCAAATGATCCTGCTGCCTCCCACCCCAGGGTTACTAATATATCACTGGTGTTAGCAGTACTTCTCTTTAACATTATTCATTGTGGATAGTTTTATATAATCTGCTATTAATTTTTAAGAAACAGTGCCTAGAAGATGTGGCATCCAGTGCTTTATAAATCAGGGACTAATCCTGGTGTGCTTAGTAAGACAAAACTCCTGTGGAGTTCAAATGGAATTTTACAACACTGGGAACTGCAGGGTATGGCCTTGCCTGAAAGCTGGCTTCATTATATTATTGCTATAGTGACAAATTGGGCTATTGGAGAAGGAGGTGGAGGAAAGAGGGAGGGTTGCAGCATTCTCAGTATCTAGCAAGTAGGGCTTGTTCCTGCTGTCAGAATCTGTGGGGGCGCAGCAACAGGAACACAAGGGCTAATGAATGGCAGGTTGGCAACAAGGCAAATTGCCATATCAAACGCATACTCAGATTTCTTTTCATGTTGTCAGGAACGATATGTGAGTCAAGAAACAGAACAATTTGTGATAGCCAAATAAATGGTGGGCATTTCAAAAGGCCAGGTTGTCACTGCATAAAACACAAGGTCCCATGGATCCGCCTTAAGTCTGTAATTTAGATCAGCAGATGTAAAAAAGTTTAATATTCCCATCCCATCCGGCATAAAGGAACAGAAGAAAGCATAGTACAAGTGCCAGGATTCCCCACTCCCACCCCATGTCTTCCACATGCTTCTGGCAGTCCTGCACTGGAGAAACTGAGGGTGGGCTGTGTGGGTCCTAAGTGGCGAAAACAGCCTCTGCCAGAGACTCCAAATCCCCTTGACCATGCCTTGAGCAGGAAGGTACAGAAGATATTAATGGGAGTTAGGGGAACATGGGCATCTTAGGCACCTTGGGTTTACAACCTACTGTTGGCTTGACTTAATTCATACAGTTTGATTTTTAGAATACATGATAGCAACAATTAACAAAAACAGACAAGTAAATATCTTTCCCCTCACACTTCCTTAAGCTGATTTTGATCACTAAAGTTTTGTAATGTGTGTACATTCTCTGGTATTTTGAATATAAGAAGTTTTTGTTTGTTTTTAAAATATTAATAAACTTGGATATATTTTTTGTGGTCAGTTAGACATCAAAAGGCAACCTCTGATAATTGATACTAAGTAATTGCGTGATACTAGTCTCTGGAGAAATAAGCAGTACTATGAAATAAATAATTTGATATCAAAATGAAAAGCTTAGGTGAACTGAACTTTCCATTTCATATCTAAAATATTATAATTTCAGCATTAGAGCTGAATCACAGAAGAGTTTACAGACTGGTTCCTTCCATGTTTACTCAAAAATCCTGTGAGATTTCCTCCTAAGTAATTGTGTGTAAAAATCAAGGTCTCCAAACAACTCAAATGTCACTTGTCTAACATACTAGGATAACTATACAGGGGCAGCTGGTTAGTTCAGCCTCCTGTGCACATACATGCATTCAGTGAATGATCACTGCATATGGTCTGTCTCCTGATAAAGACAGAAAAGTCTTCATTACAGTCTTGGTCCTTAAAATTTGTTTTAATTTGTTGGAAGCCACCCAGAGTGACTGGGGAAACCCAGTCAGATGTGTGGCATATAAATATATTATTATTATTATTATTATTATTATTATTATTATTAAACACAACTTACTTATGCTATGTAAAGCTATGTAAAGCTACAGGTGGCTATTTAAATTACAAATATTTGAGTTTTACCAGAATCAACTGATTTATTTGATTGAATGTATGTAGTATTTTATTTCAGAAATACTATCAGGATTTGTGTGTATGTGTGCGTGTGTATTTTAACTAATAATGAAATGCATTCTTTGTGTGTTACTTGAATTACTAAAAAAAAAAACCACACCCATCACTTTCTCTAGCTCTGTAGACACATGAAGTTGTGTGGACATGGACATGGACAAAGGCTTTGGATGATGATAGGCTCCTAATCTGATAAGATTTTAATTAAAGCCAAATATAGTTGTTCATGTGGTGTGTCTGTATGTGTGCATATATATTTGTGTGTGTGTTCAAAACTGAAAACCACTTTATTTAAAGACCTCCAACACCTCCACAAATTTTCATTAGAAAGTCATTAATTCACAACTTGGTATGTAAATATTATTTATTGCATATTCAGCTCATTAATAAGTCTGTCTAGATCCTCAAAGACTTTTACACTAATTGGCCAAAAGGATTGAGCATAGGTGCTTAACTGGTTTATATACTGAAAGGAAACTTCATGTGCAAATAAAATGTTCTTGTATTGAAAATGCCTTTCACGTAGCACAGTAGCCCCAGAAATTCTATTTATTATCGTCATATCTCATTTTGTTTTCATAACAATTGTTAATCATTCAATAATACACTGTGAAAAATGTCTTCAGGACTAGTAGGCATATTTTCAAAGCACATTAGAAAATGGAAAAGAAAAATTGACTTGCAGGTTATTATAAACGTCCATGTAATATAGCTTCATTTTCAACTGTGTGCTTTCTAGGCGTTGATCTAGACGTTGAAATAGTTTCAGATAACTCAGCAAGGAGGCTAGCCCTCTGTTGGGAAGACTTGTTCACAATCTAATATACCTAATTGCTAAGGGTTTTATTCTTTATATTGAAACACCCCTTTTCTTGATTTAATTCTTTTATTTCTTCTGTTAGACCTGTACTACATTCAGCATTTCCTTAGCCTCCTTGGTGTTTGTTAACAACATGATTTCCTGGACCCCTTTATCCACCAAAGTTGTGACTTTTGCTATGAGGTAAGCAAAGAAAACGTTCAGACAGGCCATATTATTTGCTGGGGGGGGATTCTCCCTGGCCCCAAAAACAATGACAGAGTATTCCATAGCAAGGTCCTCACACTAACCACACAAACAAGATGTGGGCAAAGAATCTAACGGTGAATTGAGCAGAAGAGCTGGGGCACAGCTTGAATTTGTAATAAGTATGTGCACCTGGTTGAAGCCAGGCTACTGTCACAAGCCCAGCCCTCCCACCTATTGACCCATTTGAAAGGGCCTTTTGCACCAAAACCACTCAGCCAGAAGGGGAGGGCTTTGCTATCCCCCAACGGATGGGCGCAACAACCAAGCCTTAGCTACGTCAGGCAGAAAATCACTGCTCCCTTGGAGCTCCAGGTAAGCGGCTATTGTGGAATGAATTTTGAAATGCTCTCAAGTGTATAACAAGATAGTTAAGTTTCTTTGATGAATTGCCTTGCAACAGTGTAATTATGCATTTTACAGGATAGCAATTTGTATACTGTATAAAGTACAGGTATGTGTTTGCTGTAATTATTAGAGTCCATTACTTGTGCTATGTTAATGTTTCTGAATTAAGCAACATGAAGCAATTTCTACCATGCTTCATTCCAGAAACCTTAGGGATACTATCTTTGGTTTTCAACACTTGCCTAAGGGAGCTTTGAGCACAAGACTTCTGATCTATTGGATTTTATGCTGCAGTGTAGTTCTTTAGTTGTCAAATAAGATAGAAGCTACTTTATAGTATGCAAGATCAGAACATTTAAGATGGACAAGGCAGATCTGATGCTATTTTTAACAACAAAAGAGTCTTGCCAGACAATATGCAGCCAGACACTTCATAAAAGGGTAATCTTTACGATGAGTCATTACAGTAATTGCCTCAACATTTCCTGCAGTAGTCAAGATAGCACCTTCTTTTTTGCCATATACCAGTTTTATGAGCGCTAGAAAAATTGATTCATTTCCTGAGAAGCTAAAAGATTGGTAGGGAGCAAATTTGCTTTTCTCCATGAAACGCCTTTAGTAACAACATTGTTCCATTGTTTTGTTCTATGTTTTTAAAATGCCATTCTTCATTTTTCTGTTCATTTGGTCCAGTGCAAGTGATCACCATGCTTTAGATTATCAGGAATGAGGTGCAGAAAGCTTCAGACTATGTCATCTCCCTCCCCTTGCACACACAAGTAAAAGAGTCAAAACATACTCTTTCACAAAGCTTGGTCCCCCATTACAGTGGTATCCCAGGATGAGAACGGGACCCGTTCTGGAGCCCCATTCACATCCCGAACAGAACGTAAGATACGTCTGTGCGTGCGCGGGCCGCGTTTCACCGCTTCTGCACATGCGTGTGATGTCATTTTGACTGTCTGCGCATGCGCGAGCGGTGAAACCCAGAAGTAACGCGCCGCGGAGCGCAAACCGAAAGCACTCAACCTGAAGCGTATTTATCCTGAGGTATGACTGTATATCCATTATGTACGAACCTGGAAACTATTGTTTGCACTTACCAAACTTAGTTAAGACAAACCAGAATCAAACCCAAATAGATTTAACTGGAAGTTATCGTTCTAAAGTAAAAGAGGAATTTCCTCATTTGGAATTGTAGTTTATTAAAAAGTGAAAACTGTAGTTTCCTTTGCGTTAACACCCCCCCCCCCGCTTAACCAGGCTTCTGTGTTACTCCAGTTACTCTGTGTTTATTGGGCCAAAAAGGTTCCCACCCCTTTTTGAGGCAACACCATGCCTTTACAAACGTGTGATAGTAGCGATTACTGAGTAAATATTTTAATATGAGGTAACTGAAGTCAAATATACTTTCCACAGATTCAGTTTAAAGTAAAATATATATTACAGCAGTTGCAAATATGCAATATTTGGATTAGTCTATTGTATCCCAAATTATGCTACATTAATCATATAGACTTCCATACCTCTGGACAGGTTTTATTGTTTGTTTATTCCCTACCCCCAAAAAAGTTATGCCACCACCCCACAAAGAAGCATCTATGTTTGTGTGGTTCCATAAAACATCAGGACTATTGATTCAAAATCCTAAAATGTTTTTTATATAATTGACTTTTTATTTCTATTCTTTGTATATCATATTGTTGTTTTATTGCTATGGCTGATGGCTGACACAAATAAAGATTCATTCATTCATTCATTCAAGCTTCAGGATTTAAAAAAACTATACCATGCACACCACTTTCTACAGGTTCAGTAATAGGAAGTGAATTTGTCACCTTGAAAGTACTAAAGATCAGCAGAAATGGAATTGCTGTAGATCTGACCTTCCTTCTTCATTACTGGCTGCCAGATCTATAAGTGGGGGAAAGATTGAGCATTTTACAGCAACATAAAGAAGCTACTGGATGTGATACTTGCTAAAACTGTTAGTGTCTCACATTGGGAGAGGTTTGCTTGTGAATCTCTCTCTCTTTTTCTCTTTTCATGTGTAAACACAGCAAGAATTAAGACTATGGCATCATTTTATGTTCCAAGTTTGTTGCTTCTACCAGCAATTGCTCAGTGTAAACTTCATTTCAAATGTCCATGAAAAAACAGGCCCTGACCCAGCTCTCATATAACAATTGGGTGGTAAATGCACATTCCTATTGGCAGCTACATAAAGTTCAGTAACGCCAAGATGTGCATCACCAGGTAGATGGAGATACGCACCCAGATCCTCACGTGTGTTTCCATATCAGCTATTTGAGTGGAAATAAACTGCTTCTGCACATAGATCCCTTTCTTGTATTGGGAAGGTGCATAGAGAGATTTTGCTCATGTGTGGTTTTGAATTCTAATATCAGACAGTTTAGGAGAGTCACTTTCACAGTGATAAGCTCAGAAATTGGTGGTCTTGGGGGTAAAGGGAATTGTGTTGCGAATTAAATGTGAACCAAGGATTACCATATATACGCTGCTTTTTTCAGCCAGAACTCACTAGAACCATTGCCATTATAAGAGAACAAGAGAGGCATTCACGGTGAGCTCTGGCACCTCTTTTTCTAGAAAAATAGCACTGCATATATATACCCCAAGAGACCTAAGATTCAGCAATCTGGCCCAGCTGTTACCATTTGCCAACCATATTATATAAATAAAATCTAGTGGTAGTCGCCATGGCTTTGACCCACCCTTTGCACAAGCAGAAGCCCGCTCAGCAAAACAGATTTCCTCCCTCCTGCCCTGTGTGTCCCCTAAAAAAACTTGTCCTGAGCATTTCAAGAAAGTTTTTATATTAGGTATGGGTTGTTCCAGTAGGAGAGAAAAACCCAATCTAAGATAAGCATCAATGTGTTGTTTTTTCTAACCACCTTACATTGAGGCGCTATTATTAGAAGCTCAATAATGCATTTTCCCCATCAATCAACATTGGGCATGATCAAGCAATAAAGTGTCTGGCCAGAATTTATACATGCTCCCTTGCTTTTCTGAAAGAACTACAACTGATTATTGCAGGTACAGGCCTGAACTTCTTTGAAATGAATAATATATTAAGTGGAACTTTATGGGGCAGGCGCCAAAAAGCAATGCTTCTGAGCCATTAGCTATCTATTAAAGCAATAACAGTACACCCTGAGGGCCCTGGTTTTTGGTTACAACATGACACGGTCCTTCATTACATGTTGCCAGTGACAATTCCCTGGTGATATGTGTAAAAATAATATTATAAATCTCTCTCCTATAATTGAGTTATAATGTGAATCAGTGCATCTTTACCTAGCCAAACTGTAATGTCTTATTTTTAAGACGATCAGTAGTGAGCATCACTTCTATACTGCCTTGTCCAGAATAAGGGATAGCAAAGCTGATAATTCTTCCCTGGATAAGATTTAGTGAGAAAGTATTTGGGAGTCTCGTGCTCTTCTCTAATGCTTGCATCATAAGATTCTAAAACTCATGTTTCAGATTGTGGCAGGCACCTTTAGTTGGCAGCTCTGGAAGCAAAACATGAGAAGAGGCCAAGAGATGGATGTGAGCAAATGAAGCTGCATCAGTACAGTACTTAGTTTTGGGTTTGAGCTTGTGATGACGTCCAATTTGTTTGTTTGTTATAAATATGACTCATCATCCTGAAGGAACCCAGGCCAATGCACAACATAAACAACCATTTGCACGCTTTACTGTGGGTCATGCCCAATGAGTACAGTGGTACCTCGGTTTACGAACTTAATCCATTCTGGAAGTCCGTTCTTAAACCGAAACTGTTCTTAAACCGAGGTGCGCTTTCCCTAATGACGCCTCCTGCTGCCCGTGCTCTTCCACTGTTCGGCTTCCGTTCTTAGACCGAGGTAAAGTTCACAAACTGGGACACTACTTCCGGTTTTGCAGAGTTCGTAACTGAATAGTTCGTAAACAGCTGTTCTTAAACCGAAGTACCACTGTAGTGCCTTCGCTGCTGATTTCAGAGTACAGGAGTGTATGTGGTTGTTTGATGTGGGTCCTGGGCAATTTAGAGCTTTGTATATCAAAATCTTCCGTTGGTACAGCCAGATTTGGTTCTTTAAGGATCTGTGTCACATGACCCAATTTAGTTGCCCCACAGCCTGGTAACCTGATTCTGCACCAGCTTCAAATACAGTGCTTCCTCGGGTTAAGAACTTAATTCATTCTGGAGGTATGTTCTTAACCTGAAACTGTTCTTAACCTGAGCTACCACTTTAGCTAATGGGGCCTCCACTGCTGCCTTGCCACCACTGTGCGATTCCTGTTCTCATCCTGAAGCAAAGTTCTTAACCCGAGGTACTATTTCTGGGTTAGCGGAGTCTGTAACCTGAAGCGTCTGTAACCTGAAGCTTCTGTCACCTGAGGTACCACTGTACTGTACTGATCAGGAGCAAGAAATTATTGAGTAACTGAGTCTGGTAGGGTTGGGAAAAAAGAGGGCCACAATAAGGGTTAATACTATCAATAAAGATGGAGTGTAGCAGTTGCACCCTCTTTAAGTGCCTCATGGCATTTAAATGTATAGGCACTATTTCTAGGCCAGGGCTCAGGCATTCCAAGCTTTTTCATCTTGATCAAACATAGTTGCTAATGTTGCCATAGGCATTAAAACTGAATGCTCCTATTTGCCTAGAAAATCCAGTGCATGTGGGCATATAAGATAAGGAAAATGAGCCAGGGCCTTCTCGGCTGCAGCTCCAAACTGGTGGAATGCTCTGTCAAAAGAGACTAGGGCCCTGCGGGACCTGACATCTTTCCGCAGGGCCTGCAAGACAGAGTTGTTCCGCCAGGCCTTTGGTCAGGGCGCAGCCTGACTCCCTCCTCTGGCAACCTGCACATAATTCTGCATAATTGGTTGCCATCAATTTGATTTAATTAATTTTATAATGAAATATTTTAGATTGTGTGATTATTTGACTGATTATTTGATTGTTGTTAGCCGCCCTGAGCCCGGCTTTGGCTGGGGAGGGCGGGATATAAATAAAATTTATTATTATTATTATTATTAGTTACACATTAGTAGTAACTAATGAATAGTGGGTGTATGATAAGCAGTGTGAAGTAAAACTACACAACATACACGTACCAAATGTTAGAGGATAGGCACAACATAAATTGTGCTGAGTGCAGCGCTCTCTTAATTTTAAGGGTCATCAGCACACTAGATGCCATTCAGGAGGATACAATGGTGTGTGTATCTATATGTTTGTATCTATCTAGCTGTCTGTCTACCTGTAATTATCTTTTCCTCCTATAAGCTTACAGAGTAGCCTTCCCCATTCTGAATCAATATACCTTCATTTTCCAATCAAACCTGACTTGGTAAAAAGAAAAAAAAAGGAACTATCATAGATAACAGAAATTTACAAGTCAAAGAAATGTGAAAGGAGACACTTATATCCACATACCCTGCGATGTCACCATAGCTATAATTTGTGTGACTAGAAATACCATCCATATGTCTTTGGTATCAGCAAAACAGAAGTAAGAATATATTTCATTTGACTGGATCAGACAGCGTATCCTAAAGCTGGATATTTAATCTGTCACTTTGTGATTTCATAATTCATTGTCCTGTATTGAGTACAATCTAAAGTAGTGATTTCTGGAAAATGTAATCTTTAGGTTCCAATAAACTCTTTGACAGGCTTTGTGTTGATGGACTACTGTGAGCTGAAGGCTGTTTAGAAGATCTATTAGTTTCTAGATTATTTTTGTCAATTGTAAATGTTTGGGGGTTTTGTTTTTGTTTTTTTTTAGTTTCCACCTACACACTCAAAATATGACTTGTGTATAAATATCATGAAACACTGACATTATCTCCATTGCCAGAATGCATTAATTGTCATTGACTAGGTCCCTTTGATAGGAGATTGGTGAAAAATACAACAAAACATTTCAAATAAATTGTTTAATAATATTATTAAGAAAGAATGTTGATGTGATTGTATCTTTACATTGCTCATAGTGGGTGGTTGTGTATTTTAAAAGCTGTTGAACAAATTTAGGGGCTACACAGTATCTTTTCTGCATAAAAGTCAGAGCTATCAGTCTCCGAAGCTTTGAAAAACTCTTGAGGACATATACTTTGTGTGGGTACCAGTTAATGTCAAGCCTTGAACTAAACATCAGTTAAGATGAAACAGCATTACCTTTGCATATGCAGAACATTTTCTGTTGGCTAACTTTTGAGAGAAGTAACATTTGATTCTGGCCGCATTTAAGCATTGTAAGATAGGAAAATCAGTATTGCAAATCATGTAATTATAAGTTTTCATTGTATCACCGCTTCTCATTCATTCTCATTCTCATTCTCATAGCCACAGAGGAGTCAGATGGGCTGGTGGAAAAACATGCAAAACATTTGACCAGAACTATCTTTGTTTTTGTTGGATGACCTGAAGCAAATGATATTTAGAACATGTATGCATGTCCTGAAGTCAGCTTAGTACAATATGGAAAAAGGGAATGGAGATCCTGAGGTCCTGAGTGCAGTGCTGCTGTCCTCCTAACCTCCATGTAAATGTATTTCAATATTATTCCACCACCATCACTCAGCTAAGATTATTTGTTTTATTTTTAATGGAAGCCCCAAATACTTGAGGACATCTTTTTAAAGAATCCTCTGCACTAGGGAAGATTCCAAATCCTTGCTTAGCATTGGTTGAGCATGGGCCTATCACAGAAGGAGTTTTAGCATGAATTTAACCCTTAACAACAAGCCTCTTGTGCGCTTGTGTCAGAGTGGGAGAGATTCCTTATGAGGTGGAGGAGAGTAGGCTGATGCCAGTAACATGAAGACCTTTCTTACAGCTGAACATTTGCTCTCCAGATAGAGCAAAATAAAAAAGGGGGCAGGTAATAAGTAAAATTTTCTCAGCTGTTTCTCATATGAGAAAAATGAACAGACTTGTTCAGTATATAAGACATCACCTCACACAGTGATAAAGAAGCTGGTGTACACATGTTGGAGCCAGTGCTGCTGTGAATAAGGAAAAGAAATTGCATTATTTTTGACCAAGGTGTTTAACGACAAAACTGGAATTCTTCACACAGCCATCCAAGCCAACCAGTGCATAAAAGCGTATTGTACTTTGCCATTTTAATTACATTTCTGCCTGCTGCTTTTCTTAATGAATAACTTTAATTAATATATGTTCTGTCAAGAGAAGCAACATTTGCATCCACATTGTACAAAAGAGCCAACCTAAATTGCTACTCATATTCCCCCCACACCTGCGCAAATCAGTTCCGGGGATCCCCCAACCGTCTAGAGCCAAACTGGGGACAGGGTGCAGGGGCACCTGGGGAGGAAGTCCCATTGTGCAGTTGGAAGCAGCTAAATGTCCATGAATAGTTCTTCTCTACAGTTTATGTTAATTTTGGGAGATCCAGAACTCTACAATTATATTGTGGTGGCATTTATGGAAAAACAGTTATTGCTACTAAATAAAAGGTTGGGAATGTACTGGCTGGCTATGTTTCATTTACCTGTAACTACATGTCACAGTTTAAGGGAAAGGTAGAGGCTGGAAATCCCTTATTCTTAAACTTCCCTTAATATATTTAGCCTCCCAAGCCTGCCTTGAGCTGCCTTTTACCAGCATGGGGTCCAGACCCATAGTGATGTCGCAGTGATATTCTCATATCAAATTGTTATCATCATGGTAGTGCGTGTCCTGGGCATTCCTTATACCATAGTTTACCCATCAGGGAGAAACTATGGGTGGCTGGATATGCAAATACTGATTGGAAATGTGGGGGGGGGGGGAACAGGGGAGAAACATCTTGTGCAAACAGAGTTTTGTGAGCAAAGGCAAGGGTGAAACTGAGTCAAGACAATCTCTTTCACAGCAAGGATTTGACAAGGAGTTTGACCTCTACAGGGAATTGATTTTTCCTGATTTGTTGCAGAAGGGGAGAGAAAGAATGGGGAAACTTGTTGATGCCCTAGTCTTACTGTGGATGGTGAGATGTGTCATGCCATCAAGACAATCGATCCTGAGCAATCCCTCTGGCACCAAAGTGGTCGTTTGGTATTCTGAGGAATTTTGGTGACTGAAACAGGCAGAACGATGGATAAAGCACAAGTGTCATAAAATTAGTGGTGAAGACAACTAGGCATTTGTAGAGTGAAAAATCATTTACAGTATATTGTGTGGCAGTGAAGGGAGAGCTGGCTCCATCACACCCTTGAGTAGCTGTCCAACAGTTCTTTTGCATGGCAGCTTGTTTCTGTGACAATGTGAATGGGGTAGTTAGGGTGGCCACAGCTATTGTAACCTGGGAATGTGGACACGGTGCTTCCTACATCCAGCCTACCATATGTATATAATTAACCTTGCCCATTGTGACTGATTAGAACTAGCCAAGTGGCATTGGCCATGATGGCTAATAAACAGTCCCAGTAAGACAGATTTTAGTCCTACTATTCAGTTGCCCTATGAGGGACTGATTTTCAGATTTGGGGAGAATGTTGCCTTCCTTTTATGGCAGGAACTGCATTACTCTTGAAATAGCAGGTTCATAGCTTGAGAGTGCATTTTGATCCCTCTTTGCCACTGGAGATTCAGATGGCCTTGGGATCTAGGAGAACATTTCATTGCCTTCGGCTGGTGTGCCAGATATGCCCAGTCCTGGATGGAGACAGCTTGGGCATAGTGACCCACTCATTTTTAACTTCTAAATTAACTTATTGATTAACTTCTAAATTAACTTATTGATTAACTTCTAAATTAACTTATATGCAGCTAGTGCAAACTGCAGCTGCTAGGATGCTTAATGGAATGCTTTGCAGATACTGTGTTCATGCTGAGTGATTTCCACCAGCCCCCTGTTTCAGGCATTGTTGTTGACCTAGACCAGTGGTGGCCAAACTTGGCCCTACAACTGTTTTTGGACTACAACTCCCTAGCTAACAGGACCAGTGGTCAGGGGTGATGGGAACTGTAGTCCCAAAACAGCTGGAGGTCCAAGTTTGGCCACCACTGACTTAGACTATTCTAAAAGGCGCTTCTAGTCATATTGTGTTTAGCTGGCAATAACTCTAGCCAAGATCCCTTGAAGAAGAATCTTCCACATTGATGAATGATGGCCTCTACATTGTAGAATGACACACACACACACACCCTTCACAAGACATTGCTGGGCACTGATAATTAGTATAGGTTTTATTGAACCTTGGGATTCTGATTTTTGTTGTGCTAAACTGCTTTTTTTTGTACACTGGAAGGCCATCTGAGCCATTCACAATGAGGACACACATTGGGCTGCTTCTTATTGTAGATGACATTGAACTTTTATGGCTTTGAATTCAAATTGTAGAGAGGGTTAAGTGTATATTCTCCATTTTTGAATTTGTATGTTAAGCTGAATTTGTCCGAATTCCCTAAGTGGCATTTCTTAGCTCTTGCTAAGACGCTCTTGGTATTAAGACATAATTTTCAGTTGGCCCTGCTTTTGTTGTTCTTAATTCATGGAATGAAACTAAAATGGGGATATTATGGTTGTTATATTTCTTATTTATGGGATGAAAATATTCTTATTAGCTGTGCAATTCAGAGTTTATTGTATTTTAAATTAATGTATTCGTGTTTTGGTGACTTTTTAACAGGCAATAACTTCAAGATGGCATTGTGAATACAGATTCTGCTACAAGAAAATAACAGTAAGTGTTTCTGTTTGCTATAACTTGTTGTAAAAAGATACTATTTCATATATGTGACTGTGGTATTATTTGAATGAATTTTTAAAAGCTACCTTTCTTTGGCCTATCTTGTCATATTCCTTTTACAAAGATTTTTTCCCCAGAACTTTAGTGGTATAGTTTTAATAGTATTAACTGATAAAGAAGGAGGGATATTGTTCTCATTATACGGTATTTTAATTTAAAATGCATTGAATAAATGCCTTCTCCCCCCCACCTTTTGGTTATCAAAATAGAATTGTTTATAAGTATGTAGGGAAATGCTAATGTGCTTACAAATATAATGTTGGCTATTCCACTTTCATGTGAATTGTTGATGCGAGCTTTTAGATTAAAAGGATCTGAATTTTCGCTGCAAAATAGAAATATTAATGTTGCAGTTAGCTCAGTAATTGCAAAAGGAAGATGTAGTATTGAGCATGGTTTTAAAAACTGATTGTAATTATTTACAGTGAAATACGTGCTGCTACAATATTATTGATAGGAGGTACATAATTGATTTTAAGTGTTTATTGATTGTAAAGGGAAACCTCTGCATAAAAATTAATGAAATAGTAGTGACCTCTCATTATGTTTTGCTTTCAGGATCTGGAATGGGGGAACTAAATAAAATTATTCTATTTCATATTAATTGTATCATAATTCAAGTCATCTGAGACAACATAACCTTGCTTTTTAATTTCTATACTGTCATTTCTGATGTAAAATTTTAGGAGGACATAATATAGGCTACTGATAACCATTCAAAGACAGTGTAGGAGCTTTCTGTTCTCCTTTATGACAAATGTTAAAAATCATATCTTAACCTCATTATTATTTGCACATAATGTTATGTTAGCATGAAGAAGACTTTGTATATTAACCACATTAACTTTATTTTTTTAAAAAAATAATATTTATAAAATTTCCAACAAATTAAACACAACACTACAAAAAACCAAAAAAGAAAAAACATACAATACAATACAAAATAAAAGAAACAAACAAAACAAAACAAAACAAAACAAAAACCATTTAAAACACAATCCACTTTCAACATCTTATCTTTCTTTCCCTTATTTCCTCGACCTCCTCACACCTCCCTTTTTGTATTCCACTTCTGTTAATTGTTTCAGCAATTCCTTTCCATCTTCGTCTGTTTTCTATCCTATAATTATCTTAACACATTCTAACCATATTTTTCCCCTTTAAAACTCTATTAATCTATTTATACTTAATTCCTTATAACATTTCTACTGAAGCCATATAACTTCATTCCAACATTCTTCTAACATTCATTAATTTTACAATATTTCTATAAATAATCTTTAAACTTTTCCCAGTCTTCTTCCACCAACTCTTCTCCCTGGTCTCGGATCTTGCAAGTCTCTGCCAATTCCATCTAGTCCATCAACTTCATCTGCCATTATCCAACACTTCAGTGCTTCCAACAGACAACCATTCTCTCAGCAAAAAGCAGATGGTTCACAACAAAGTTTAGGGGTCTGGCAGGGCAGGTCCACCTCCTTCTTTAGCATCCGTCAATATCTTAAATTTTACTCGAGGCTTCCTGCCCTGCCAAACAAATCCAAAAACATCCCTCTGCCACCTCCTGATACAATCCATCCCATCCAAAACTTGCACTATTTGGAACAAAAACAACATCCCCAGCAACACAGCAACCCTCATCCCCACCACAACAGCTCAGCCCAACAATAGCAACTTCAGATTTGTCCATATTTCCCAATTCCCCTTCTCTTCAATCCAACGTCCTTCACAGTTACCCTTAAATAAATTCACATTTTTGGCGGTCATACTGGCCCCCAAAAGCCTCTCTTTCTCAACCAATGTTAGTCCTGTCTCCTCCTGAAGCTCTGTCAAGCTTTCCTTTCCCAATTCAGGTAGGGCTCTGGTCCTCAAATTCATCTGTTTTTCTTTAAGTTCCATCATGACAGATGTCACATCGAGTTGCCTTTGAATGGATGGGGCTCTTTCACACTCCAGTTGTATTGTTTTACATTCAGCAGCAAGGGTTTTCTCCCCGACTTCATCCGCAGTTTTCCATGTCAAGGTAAATTCCTGTATCCATCTCCGAATTGGTTTCTGTGTTGGTGTTCACCTTTTGTCTCAGATTGTCTGTTTTCCTGTGAAGCTGTTCCAGCGAATCGTTTATTTTCACTAATGCGACCACTGAGGCCTCTTCTGTTGACATTTCATCTGTTTTTTTCCCTTTCCATTTACCATAACACTTGAGAGATTCAAGGTCAATCTCAGAGTCTCACAGTTTTTATCTTGCAGCTGGAAGTCCCCCTAGCCCAGCTCTTATAAAGTAACCAATTTCAGAGACTTCCACTAGGGGGAAACAGTTTCTATTTATAATAATCAACAATGTCCCCTTTAAACGCAACTCATACAATCCAAAGTTAATTTCAGATTTCAGTTACTTTTTACTCCTTTTTAGAAGCAGCCGGAGACAATAGAAACAATGTATTTCTCTTCCTTTGCTAGCTGTCAAGGAACGTTCTAAGTGCTGTCAATGAACATTCCAAAACGTCAGTCCTACTGGCAGCCCGTTTCCAAGGTCAGAGCAGCGTTATTTTAACTCCCTTCACTCTCTCCTGCAGGCATACTCAGTCCACAACTTCCCCCTCTCTTCTCCTGCCTCCAAGGGGGGTTTTATGCTCTTTACCGATGGAAATTTAGGCTTTTACAAAAGGCTTTCCAAGACTTCAGCCTACAGCCTCCTTGCCTCGGTCTGTTTACAAGTAGGGAAGGCGGACTTGATGTTTTGAACCTCCCCGTTTCGATGCCAAATTAAACGTTTAAAATCCGATTCTCCCGTCTCAGCTCTACTCACGGGTAATTACTTTGGAGTCAAATTGTCCACAGGAAAAAGTCAATGCTCTCCGGCAACAGCTATGTGGCTTCGCTCTGTGGAAGAAGCAGACGATTCGAAGCACCGCGCTGCTCACCCCACGTCGCTCCGGATCCCCGAAACCGGGTTTCCCCGCGAGTAGGGGAGGCGCAAAAGGTGCCCGCCGAATCCCACGTTCACAGGCTTCTCCCGCCTGTGATTTATACGGGTCTCCGCCTTCACCGTGACCAGTGGCGTAGCGTGGGGGGCAGGGGGGGCCAGCCACACCGGGCGCAACATCTGGGGGTTAGGGTTAGGGGGCGCAAATCCACGGGTTAGGGGGCGCAAATTACTTGCCTTGCCCCGGGTGCTGACAACCCACGCTACACCACTGGCCGTGGCGGCCAGACCCAAATTTCCATTGAGCAGATTCCTCCCGGTCAGAGGAAATCCACCATTGCCGGAGGCACCAACCCGGAAGTCCTTAACCACATTAACTTTAGAATGTGTGCCATGCATTGTAATTTCCAACATGTATGTTTAGACAAACACCGGCTCCCTCGGCCACTAAAGCGAGATGAGCACCCCAAACCCCAGAGTCGTTGGCCAGGGGTCCCTTTACCTTTTTACATGTTGCACATGAATGTGACTAATTAAATCCTGAAGGCCCACTGCAGGGTCAGAATGATACAATTTGAAATAGAAAAACATTGGGTGGAGTTGTGGAGAGAATGTTAACTCTTTCCCAGCCAGCCACTTTCCCTCTTCACTTGGGTGCAGATAGGTTCCTTCCAGAAGTATTTCTACATGATAAAGAGTTATCTGATACCTTGTGGAGAGTGTATTAGAAAACCAGTGGGTGATGAAGAGTTGCACAGGAATTCTCCTCCACTGTGGCTTCCCTAAATTTCATTGCTCTAAATTACAACAATGAAACAAGACAATGGAATTAACAGTTTGTGCCTTTGCTTTGAAATTCCATTTTATATGAAAAGCAGGGTGCTTGTGTATTCTCTGTCTCTTGTGACATGTGTGAGTTACAAAGGTTTATGGAATTCACACATCTCATGACAGGAGAAATCTGCAGATTTGTTTTGCGTGCTGTACAGAAGCATGAAAAAGAAAAGTCACAAATCAGCTTTTTTGCTAATACTTAGTGAATAGAAACATTGTATTGTTGTTAATGGATATAAAAAGAAACACATTGTAAAGCCTACTGCTGAAAAGATAGAATAGATAAAGGGGAATGTGTTGCAATCGAAAACATAAAAGTGTGTTTTGTTGGTTTAAAGTATCTGTATTGCAATTAAAATTATGGCTTTGATATAACATTTTAGAAGGATAAAGAATATAGCCTACAGGATGAGGAATTAGAGAATCATAGCATTGGAAGGGATCCCAATGGTCATCTGGTCCAACCCCCTGAATGTAGCAATCTCAACTAAGGCATCCATGACAGATGGCCATCCATCCTCTGCTTAAAATAACTGCAAGGAAGAAGAGTCCAACACCTCTTGTGGGAGTGTGTTCCACTGCCAAGCAGCTCTTTAGTGTCAGAAAGTTCTTCCTGCTGTTTAGTTGGAATATATTTTCTTGTAACTTGAATCCATTGGTTCAGGTCCTAGCCTCTGAAGCAGGAAAAAAACAAGCTTGCTCCATCTGCTTTGTGACAGCCCTTTAGATATTTGAATGTGACTATCATATCACCTCTCAGGCTTTTCTTTTCCAGGCTAAATATATCCAGATTCCTCAACTGTTCCTCATAAGGCTTGGTTTTCCAGAGCCTTGATCATCTTGGTAACCTTCCTCTGCACACATGCCAGCTTGTCAACATCCTTCTTAAATTGTGCCACACAGAACTGGACACAATACTCCAAGCGTGGTCTGACCAAGGCAGTACTATGCCTTGGTGGTACTATGGTACTATGACTTTGCTTGATCGGAACATTATACTTCTGTTGATGCAGCCTAGAATACCATTAGGGATTTTTTATTTTTTTGCTGTTGCATCACACTACGTTAAGCTACTAAGACCCCTAGATTCTTTTCATATGACAAGTCAGGTATCCAACACCTTTTATATTTGTGCAGCTAGTTCTTCCTGCCTAAATATAGAACCTGGCATTTGTCCCTAATGAAATTCATTTTGTTAGTTTGGGCTCAATTCTCCAGTCTGTTAAGGACATATTAGATTCCAATTCTGTTTTCTGCAGCATTGGCTACCCCTCCTACTGTCACTCTGTAGCATTTCTCCATTTTCTCCATCCAGAGGATCTACTACTTATTTGTTCTTCCTCTTACTTCAAACATAGTCAAAGATATCTGTATTATTATTTTTTAACCTTTCTTGCAAGCCTGAGCTCATTCTGAGTTTTGGCCTGCCTGACCTTCTCCCTGCAAATGTTGGCCTTCATTATTTCCTCTTTCTTCCATTTCTTGTGCATGCCCTTCTTAAATCCCAGCTCATTTATAAGCTCCTTATGCAGCCACACTGGTTTCCTTATATGCCCCCCACTTTTCTTTCTTTTTGGGCCTTCAATATTTCACATTTAAGAAATTCCCATCCATCTTGCACTCCTTTCTCTTGGGGTATTTCTGACCATAGGGTCCCTCCTAGTACAGTGGTACCTCGGGTTATATATTCTTCAGGTTACATATGCTTCAGGTTACAGACTCTGCTAACCCAGAAATATTACTTCGGGTTAAGAACTTTGCTTCAGGATGAGAACAGAAATCATGCTCCAGCGGCGCAGCACCAGCAGGAGGCCTCATTAGCTAAAGTGGTGCTTCAGGTTAAGAATAGTTTCAGGTTAAGAACGGACCTCCGGAACGAATTAAGTACTTAACCTGAGGTACCACTGTACACCCTAAAGCTTTTTTGAAATCATTCAGAGATATAGTTTGTGCATAGGAGCTTTCCAATTCTCTTCTATGACAGAGAAAACTATAACAGATGTCAAAAAAATACTCAGACATTAGAACACTTTGCATTGCTTACAGATGTATAGAAATGTCAAGTTATCTTAATGTATTACAGGAGAAAGAGTTTGATACAAGACACTTTTACAGCATGCTTAAATAATATTTGTGACCCATACATATATCACTTAAAATTGTGCTGTTAGCTCATATTCATAAATATGCATAGTAACATAAGTTTTTGCTCTCGGTATTACTGTGCATGATCCCAGGGGCCAATTGCCATCACTCACTATGAAGGTGTCCTGATTTTAAAAAAAAAATAAAAAAAATCTGAAGATTTCCCCCCTAAAGATCTGGATTAGCTGAGGTTGTAATAAAATCAGATACAGCCTTTTTATATTATTTATCTAAAGGTTAAAATCTATATTAACAATACCGACCTTGTATGCTTGCAAATATTTGTTTTGTAGCTATTATTAGTAAGAATATCAGAGATGACTACAACAGTTATTTGTATTTCTTCTCTGTCCATTCCTCACAATAATAACATAATACTTTACAATGACAAATTGCTCTTTATTTTATTGTTGTAAATTTTTAAATGATTGCAATTTACTGGCTTGTGAAATCCAAATTGGAGATTTTTATTCTGCCCCTTCTTTATTCTAATCCTGTCTCCAGTGTTTGGAATTAATTTATTTTCTTCATTTTATCATGGTCTTGGCTTGACAAATGGTACATGACTTCCTGCTGTTTCTTTGTCTCAGTTTTTCTGTTTCTGTATTGTACCAGAATGAGTTGCAGAATGTTTCCACAATCCTAAATCACTATAGCTTCCTTCTGGCAGATTTGGAAACTACCAAACAGGATGTGGATATTGAACTGCAAAACAGGATATGTGTACAGCGCCTGTACTAATTTACCCTAATTCCAATCTGCATTAATTCCCCTTCCATTTTCCTTTCTACCTTTTTGAACTACCATTATTTCCACAGCATGCCATGTGCCTTGGCACCTGCTGGTATTTTATCAGGGTGTGCCTCTTTTTCCCAAAGCTGACACTGTCAGATTAAAGAAGCCAGGTTTTCTATACAACAATTTAAAAAACGAACAATGAATACTTTACAATGGTGTCTACATTCCTGATATGATAGAAACAAAAAAGTTTGGCAACCCAGATTGAAGAAAATACTCTTGAGAAAGATCAATAGCTTCTATCCATGTTGCATTGTAAACTGAGAAAAGAACCAATGACATAAAGTGTAAAACAGAGAGGAGAGGCATGAATACACACTGTAGGAGACCTGAGCTGTGATTTAAATATTGTTCATAACAAATCTTTTTTCTTTTCCTTTTAAATTGGGGGTAGCAGCTACAGATCCCATCATCCCTGACTGTTGGCCATACTAGCTGGGACTGATGAAAGCTGTAGTTCAGCAATATGTGGACTACTTTGGCTAACCCTGATTTCTATTATCTTGTTGAAAATATGGTTACAGGGCAGGATATAAATATTTTAAATAAATAAAAATAAATGCTGTGGTATGGTATTGCACTATATAAGGCTTTGTCTCAGTACCACACAGAAAATGCACTGTATTATTAACAAGTACTATTCCCCCAGCTGAATCTATACATATACTCAGGTGGACAAATGTTTTCCATTTATTTAATCAGATAGACAGCATATTTTCACCATAGTTAATGTGCATAAAACATATTTCTGTTTTAAAATATATCATTGAACTGCATTGAGATAATTTGAATGAAAGATATTGTTATAAGTGTTCAAACGGTTAAGGGGGGGAATAAACAAAATTAAAGCCAGGGTTATTTGTCATTTGTGATTTGACTGCTGCACAGCAAGAAATTGATATAAACTTCAT
Organism: Podarcis vaucheri; assembly: GCF_965113315.1. Taxonomy (NCBI): domain Eukaryota; kingdom Metazoa; phylum Chordata; class Lepidosauria; order Squamata; family Lacertidae; genus Podarcis; species Podarcis vaucheri. The sequence goes on from NC_138767.1 coordinate 50,536,638, forward strand.
AACTACAGTACATTAGACTTTGGTTCAGAATGGCAATGATTCTGCTTTGTTCTTTTAAAACATTCCAGTCCGCATGTTAATTGCATTACTGGTACTTCTACATTATGGGAGGCACAGCAAGACCAGCGTTTGTGTGAATACTATCTGTAAATACTACTGCTGCTGAAAGGTTTAAATCCAGTGATTTTCTAATTTATGTCTTTGGTGAAAGTCTTGGACAAAATACTTTCTTCAGTGCCTCCCTGCTTTTTAAATGTGTTTGTGCATAAGAGCCTGATGCGTCAGCCAGTGGTCCATTTCATCCAGCATCGTGTTCTCACAGTGGCACAACAAATGCCTGTAGGATACCTGCAAGCAGAAACTGAGCAAAGAAGCACACACACCCCTCTTGAGCAACTAGTGGAGGCAGAACCTGGTCATCATAGCTACTAACCACCGATGCCCTCTATGAATTTACCTTTTCCTCTCTTAAAGCTACCCAAGTTAGTGGTCATCGTTGCATCCTGTGGGAGTGCATATGATTTAGACATATACCGTATTTTTTGCACCATAACACTCACTTTTTTCCTCCTAAAAAGTAAGGGGAAATGTCTGTGCGTGTTATGGAGGGAATGCCTACGGGTTGCATGCCTACGGACTTTCCTCCTCTAAAAACTACGTGCGTGTTATGGTCAGGTGCGTGTTATAGAGTGAAAAATATGGTACCTTTCCACTTAAAATTGCTGACCTATTCCACATGGGGCTACTCTAGGAAATAGCCCTGTGGAACCTTAGGAAGTGGAGTTGGAGCTGACACTCAACTTCCCAATCATCTATAGGTATTCTTTTTCTACCACACTTCCCTACATATTTCATGTTTCCTTAGGAATACATTTCAATAACAAATGATAATGCCACCCCTCTCATTCATTAAAAATCCATTGCAAAGTGAGGACTCATCATACTACTGTATCATACTACCTTAAACAGCCATGGCTCTTCCCCCAGTGAACACTGGAAGCTGCAGTTTGCTAAAGGTACTGAGAGCTGTTAGAAGATACCCAGTCAGAGCTATAGCCTTCGCTGTACCTCTGTGTGGGCTATAGAGGTATCCTTAAAACTCTCAGCACTCTTAATAAACTACACTTCCTAGGGTTTTTTAGGGAAAGCCATGAGCCCATGACTGTTTCAACCATCCAAGTATGCTGTGGTTCAGATGTTGTTTCTTTCATCTGCCTGCATTCCATAGATGGTTAGGCTGCTCTGTACTGAGTGATTTATAAACAGGCTGAAGCAATGAATCCCATTGAGCACAATAGTTGCTGTATCTCTGGTAGTTTCATTCACTGAATGGTAACAATTCTACTTTCAAACAGTAATTTCATTATTATTAACACACCTGTCCACCATTCTGCACTAAATAATCTGCTGCTCTTTCAAAAAACCTGGTTTTTAGACATTAAAATCTAATACCACATCCAACTATATCTATAAATATTTTCTCTGACATATAATTAAATATGGATTAAGGGATAATCAATGGATTATTCTTCAGAGTGTAAGTTAATACCCTTCTCTTAACTGATACATTCTTTCCCTCTTTGTTGTTGCTTTTTAACAAGTACAAAAAGATGTGAATTGCCAAAAAAAGTACACATTATTGTTCTTTGGATTTAACATTGTTCCGTATCACTTTAAAAAACAACAATAAGTATCAAACCTTTACAGCGCAATCTCATACTGTACATATCTCCTTAAAACCTAGCCACATTGAGTTCAACAGGATTGACTCCCAGATAAGTGTGTATATAGGATTGCAGCCTAAGGACATTTTTAAGTAGCTGGATTCCATTCTCAAATCCCAAAGAAGAAATAATAATAATAATAATAATAATACCCCACACATCTGGCTGGGTTTCCCCAGCCACTCTGGGCGGCTTCCAACAAAAGATTAAAAATACATTAAAACATCAGTCATTAAAAATTTCCCTAAACAGGGCTGCCTTCAGATGTCTTCTAAATGTCATATAGTTGTTTATCTCCTTGACATGTGATGAGAGGGCGTTCCACAGGGCAGGCGCCACTACCGAGAAGGCCCTCTGTATAGAGTGTTCAATTGAACTGTACTTAACATTCTTTCATTTGGACATTCTCAGGATATACTGTACAGCTATATAAAGGGAAGATTCTCTACTGGTCAGTTAACAACCTGCTACTTCCTAAAGTTTTAGTGCTTAAATGTGTTTTGATTTGCTTACTTAAATTTGTATACCACTGTTCATCTGAAGATCCCAGAGTGTTTCACAACAGAGAAATAAAAAATGTGAATACAAAAGGCATAATAAAAACAAAAACCAAGCCAATAACCCCCTCTCACCCAAACACATTTAAAAAGCCATAGAATGTTATCAGCTGAATGCCTAATTGAAGAGAAACATTTTTGCCTGGTGCCTTATTATTACTTTATGAAATATTATTATAAATGTGCAAGCTTCCTTTCATCTCCTAGGTAGACTTTCCTGTAAAAACTACATGCCATTGGATGCACATTTTTATTGCTGCTGTTCATTTCATCACCAGCATTCACCCTCCATCACTGTTCCTGCTGGAGACCCATGTCCACAGGGGAGAGTCAGCACAACATGGAGTTGGATGGGGAAAGGGATCTTCTCTTTTGTCTATTTTAAATACTAAAAAAAAACAAAAAACCACCACCATCCTGATTTAAACAGAAGAAGATTAGATGCTCTTAGTACAGATATCATGTTCATGTGCCTCACAACCAGTATTCTTCAAGAAGGATGGAAAGGACCATCCTTCAGCTTTTTAATTTACTTTTGCAAGTCCCTTGAAGATAAAGCAGGTAGGCCCCGAATTCAGAACTTGCCAACAGACCTACTCAGAGCGCTATTCTGTTCAAGCATCCTGTGAAAGATAGGGTTGTGGTTAAGAGATAGAGCACATGCTTTGTATGCAAAAAGTCCCAGGTTTAATCCCAGAATAATCTGTTAGCCTTTACAATGGCAAGACTCTTCACTGTTTTTTTCCTTTGGCAGACTTTGCTATCCATCTGGAATATGTTGCTTTTGGTGTTAACTTTCTAGTTTACTTCTGACTTGAAGTACGAGGTCGACCCACAGTGGAAATTAATTGAATAATTATTACATTTGCCCTGAGTCAGCTGGCTGTCATGGTAGATATTTTACAAACCCAAGAGGTGTGAATTAATGCTAAACCTTTTGTCTAAAATACTTGCACTTCTGCAGGGTTGTAGCCTGACGTGCTTTTCTGCCTTCCACCCAAAAGAGCACAACCTAGGGATTTGTTTCCCCTCCTGCTCAGTTAAATATAGTAAATAGCAAGGTCTGCTTTCTATGAAGAATGTCATAGATGCCTTCCATCAGCAGGAGGTCCCCTGCAAGTGTCAAAGCTGAAATCACAAGAGGTATAATGAATCCTATGTTACAAAACATTGACATAAAAGCCTCAGAATGTGGTACTGAAGGAAAGAATAGGGCAAATGCACATGAATCTGTCAGCAGGTGATGAGACAACGCTATAGTATTTCCTGCAACCTGCTGGTTTGGTGGCAGGACTGTTTCAAAATATATTGCTCGCAAGTGCTTCAGTTAACAGGAAGAGGCAAAGCCTGTGCTGTTGCTGCATATGTCTCCTTCTAGGGCTGTTGATGGGTGGTTGCTTGCAAACTTACAAGCAAGGGATTACAAGCAAGAACTGCAACCTCATGCAGTTGTATCTCTTATACAAGTCTGTTTCACTCAAAAATTTATTACAACTCATATACTGATGGGATCATTTTAAAAGCATACAGTACCTCCTTGTAATGTAATAAAATATGCCTCGTGGTCTCACTATTCACTGTTCTCAACTATTTCCCTCATCTTTAGTAATGTAAGCTTCATTTGCATTAGCTTTTACTAGGTTAGAAGCAATTAATGGACCAACTGCAGGCTTGTAGTAAGCTGGAATTGTTCCATTAGTGTTTTATCTGATTACATATAATGTTACACTTTCTTTCTTTCGAAGATAGCAAAAACATAATGTTCATCAAGAAGAGCCTCAAATGAAAATATCCCCCTGCACTCCTTTTGAAGGAAGTGCATTATATAGGCTAAATAAATATGGAAAACCTTACATTTATTCATAAGGAAAATGGTACACAGTTGGCATGGAAAGAGGCACAAAACTAGCCATCCAAGTTTGTGCCCTTGAAAGAACTATTTGAGGTCATGATGTCAGTTTTCATCATAATTTAAGTGACACAAATATGTTTGTATGTATGTATAATATCAAGAAGGCTATTTCATTTCTGTCATTTTACTGGACCAATTCCAGATCACATATAGATTATACATTTCCCTAGAAAGCCTTGATAGAGGTCAAGTTGATTTTCTCTTGGCAATATTGCCAAACTTTGTGATGACTTGCATTTCTCTTAAAAGGTTTTAAAATATTGCAATCCACATAAATGTGTGATAGATTATCTAAGCAGATGTTCTTTTCACAAAATGGGTTGTGTGGAATTTGTATGTGCTTGCATGCGTATGCAATAACATCACTCTTTCTTTCTTTCTTTCTTTCTTTCTTTCTTTCTTTCACAGTCCATGTATTCCAACCAAATTCTCTTGTAAGAATTTGCCACCCCCACACCTTTTCAGATTGTACCTCCAACACTTAGAAAGAATGAAACACAAATTCCTTCCATGCCAATACTCTTATCTACCTACTCAGTTCCAGTCAGTGTATAATCAACTGATCACCGGCAAGATGGGGGGGGGGACTTTTAGTTCCCGTCCCACATCTCATCCTTAACCCCATCTTTATACCTGTTTATTTTCTCACAGAAGAACAATACTGGTGACAAATCTTGGAATGCTTGATCGCTTTGGTCAGAGTTCATGGTTTGCAAAACTTGGCATCCCATGGCACAACTGAAAAGTGTTAGCAATTGATTTTATTTTTTATTTTATTTTTTGAAATTTGTAGAATATCTAGCCCTTTTTGATCTTACCATGAACAAACATTTGTTCAACATTAAAAATCCAGACACAGTGGTTCCCTACCTAGGAAAAGATATCCCAAATGAGCTTATACAGCTTCTAGCAGGTGCTATAAAGCAGAAAGAAATTAGCATGTGTATACTCAGCCAAATACCACAGAATTATTCTAGACTGCACACTTGAGGTTGGTCGTATTGGAACAAATGGCCACGATTGTATATTATGTTGGTGTAATCAAACCATTGGCTAATGAGATGTCTGAGCCTGAGGCTATTATAAAAAACTATTTATTGGTATTCGTTCTACAAAAGGAGACTACTGGTTCCTTTATTACAGAAGCTATTCTTGGAAAGCTTGGAGGAAATGGGATTACCAATTGAGAATCTGTGGTCAAGTATCTGTGGTCAATGGTAACATGAAAGTCAAAGAAAAGGGCATACAAGAGTCCTGGACATAAACTCCCGTGCACTTTCTGTGCCCTGTAATTCACATTCTTTAAACTTGGTAATCAGTGTTGTCTGGAAGCAACTAGTTTATTCTGATTGTTTCAACAAATCTATAATTATTTCTCTTCATCGACTCAGTATTGCCAAATTCTAACTAGCCATGTATCGTACTTAGGCATAATTGTTAAACCATTGAGTGAAACAAGATGGGAGAGTTAGTTTGGTGCCTTGACACAAATGAGATGTCATATTGGTAGTACATATGATGCTTAAAGAGAGATATTAAAGCCCAAAGATTTTGTCCAAAAATAATTCCTGAATTGAAGCCAAGGCCCTTGGTGATACGGTATCAACAACAAATCTATTGAAGATGTTCTTAAGGCCTGCAAGAATTGGGGGGGGGGGTGGAATCATTGATGCACAATAGAAATAAATATATTGATGCTGAAGATCTGTGCTGTGAACTTATAGCCATAGCTTAAAGACTTTCAAAGTCTGTGCTACTACAAGGAGTACTTCTCTTCATACTACAACAAAAAATCCTGGATAATGCTTCTGCTGCCTTAAGGATCCTTCTCACATTTCCAGTGTCAGAGCCAAGGGTGAACATAGTTTCCCAAAGCTCAAACTTATAAAAACTTACATATGTTCAACGATGTTGCAAAAGAGACTAGTTGGCTTGGCAACTATATCAATTGAACATGCTGAAGCATCAGCACTTGACATGAAGGAATTCACAAGTTTACTTAAAATGATTTTTGTGCTAAATCTTTTTTATTTATATTTGAGAAAGATAATCAAAGATGGTTTTATTATTATTTCTTCTTGCAATTTAAAATAAATCTAGCAGTTTCAAGTTTTGTACTTTTCAGTTTTTTCTACAAGCCATCTGTTTTTGAAAACTGAAGTTAGCATTTTTTGGAAGCGTGCAAGCAGTTAGCCTTGCCAAGGGTGCAAAATAGCCTGGTACTGCTTGTGAGCAGCAATGGCAATGTTAAATATTTGCTAAATTTCACTGCACAAACCATCAGCTATACAGAATAATGGAAACGTTAATAAGCATAAATACAGTAGTTAAAAACCTATTACATGCTACAAATATAATATTTATAATTACTATAATAGTAATAATATATTTATAGCAATTATATTTAATGTATGTTGCGGTGTTCTAGGCACTTAGATCCCAAATGCATTATACATTTAAAGCAGTATCGTACCAATTTAAACAGAAAATAATCTACAGAAGCTCATTAAACACTAATCTTTCATAGACAGACTGAGGGTTACGCAAGTCAAGTGATACTGTTATGTTGTCTGCAAATCTCCAATTAGTTCAGGGGCACAACAATTATTTAGAATTGGCTTCTTTAGAAAGAGCATCATTATAGACTTATGATTTGTGAAATTTAGAAATCTACAAGTTGAGCAGAGGTGGAGGCAAATTTAAACACTTCAGCAGAAAGATAAACCCATTGTAATATTATATCTCCAGTGAAAGGCAGTCACTCCCCTCCAACAATAATAATAATAGTGATGATGGTGATGATGCCAGGATTGGTTTTCTCTCTAAATGACTTCATAGTATTTGATTTAAACTGCAGTTTACATTGTTTCCTTTTACAAAAAGGCCAATATTACACCATAGATAGATGTGGTAGAAGGTTTAAGGCACCCACCCCTTTCAAGCTATCTCATAGCCATTCAGAAGACTTAAGGAAAATTCAGCCACTGAGAGCAAACAATCTCACAAAAAAGGATTTGTCAACTTCCTCACAACATCACTATCAGTACTCTTCCTGATTTAGTTAACCCTCTCATGCATGAAGCTCTCCTAAACTTACTAGAGTCTAGTTCCTAAAGGAGTAGTTCAGCTTTATATATGTTCACAATCATTAATGTTCAGTATATGTGTGCTTGCACATCTGTGTGGAAGTGCTTCAGCTGGTGGTCAATTCTTTCAGACTATAGATAAGCTATTTGATATTTAGACATAGTGATGTCTTGAAATATTGAAGAAATGATTTTTTTAAGCCACTGTAGGACAAAACAACACAGGCAGGAGACCTGTGGCACTTCTATTCTTTCTCCCTGAAATCTCATTAATAGTGGTTTAAATGCACTGTCCTGCAGGAAAAGTCTTATCAGTGGTGGACAATGATCTAGCAGAGTAAGGCCATCATAATTTTGTTTTTCCTAATATGGAGCTGGATGCAGAGAAATAGTGATGCAGAGGAGGAAAGAGATAATTAACACTGTTTGATAGCTCTTGCGTAAAGCCATCCATATTTGCTTGCTTTTAGCAGCCTAACACACAATTTTGAAGCAACAATGGGCAAAAGATTAAGAATTGGAAATCTTCCATGAGGGTTTTCAGAGACAGAAGCTTTGGAGGAAAATGGAATATATTTAGTTCTTTAAGAACCACTTGGAATTACATTTCTCTTGTTTAACAGGATAGGTTGGGGAAATGGGCCACTGGCTTAACACTAATATGACTACTCACAAGGTAGCCTCTGGAACATGATGTAACTTTTTGTTCGTAGAACCCTGGCATCTGGCCTGCACTCGGAGAATGGCAGTTTTCCATCCATTCCAGCATATGCATTGTTCTTAGACTTGTTAGTACCCTAATCTGTTTAGTTGCTTTAAAGATCCGGATCACTTTTTAAATAATAACTTATAAAATGTTTGAAAAAGGAGGAGATGGAGGGAACAAACAACAGAAGTGATGACATGTCAACTCTGCTGAGAATTACCAGCTGAGCAGAACTTTGGAGGGGATTTTGGTTTGTAGTTAGGAATGGAGAAGGAGTTCATTCATTCTACACTGTAAAGCTGGCATTGATCAGTAATAGGCTGATCTGTCCATCCTTACTTGTAACTGGTGCACCATTTCTGATTTTTGACTTTCCTCCCCCAGCCATTCTATAATCCAACACTGTCCCTATTAACTATGCCAAATAATGTAGTGCTACAAACTGTGGTGATGGCCACTGGTTCGGATGGAGATTTAATTCACAAAGAATTAGTGTTGTTGTTGTTGTTTAGTTGTTTAGTCATGCCCGACTCTTCGTGACCCCATGGACCAGAGCATGCCAGGCACTCCTGTCTTCCACAGCCTCCTGCAGTTTGGTCAAACTCATGCTGGTAGCTTCGAGAACCCTGTCCAACCATCTCGTCCTCTGTCGTCCCCTTCTCCTTGTGCCTTCCATCTTTCCCAACATCAGGGTCTTTTCCAAGGAGTCTTCTCTTCTCATGAGGTGGCCAAAGTATTGGAGTCTCAGCTTCAGGATCTGTCCTTCCAGTGAGCACTCAGGGCTGATTTCCTTAAGAATGGATAGGTCTGATCTTCTTGCAGTCCATGGGACTCTCAAGAGTCTCCTCCAGCACCATAATTCAAAAGCATCAATTCTTCGATGATCAGCCTTTTTTATGGTCCAGCTCTCACTTCCACACATCACTACTGGCTATTAGTTATGCTGTCTCCATGTTATTTGTTAAAAGGAGTTCACTAAAAAGATAGGTAGAGGAAACCTTTGGGGGGGGGAGGGAGGCTGGATTGCTGTGCTTAGTGGTGCATCTAGAGCTTGACATTGGCTGAAGTCCAGGGTTTCAAAACTCAGTGAAACCCAAATGATCTCCCAGAGAGCAGATGATGATGATGAGAGCAGGGCAAACACTCAGCATCTGTGATGGCGATGGATGACAGAACATGTGCATGGTTAAAGTTACTCATTTTATTATTTTTACTTTAGATAGATATTATATATGCAATAAAACATGCCTAATCTTCTATTAAAGTAAAGGTAAAGATACCCCTGCCCGAACGGGCCAGTCTTGACAGACTCTGGGGTTTGTGCGCCCATCTCACATCTATAGGCCAGGGGCCAGCGCTGTCCGGAGACACTTCCGGGTCACGTGGCCAGCGTGACAAAGCTGCGTCTGGCAAGCCAGAGCCGCACACGGAAACGCCGTTTACCTTCCCGCTGGTAAGCGGTACCTATTTATCTACTTGCACCCGGGGGTGCTTTCGAACTGCTAGGTTGGCAGGCGCTGGGACCGAGCAGTGGGAGCGCACCCCGCCGCGGGGATTCGAACTGCCGACCTTTCGATCGGCAAGCCCTAGGCGCTGAGGCTTTAACCCACAGCGCCACCCGCATCCCAGTAATCTTCTATTACTGAACAGTAAATGTGCTTAGCAGACCCAAAGCCTGTTTTCCTTCTGTTGTCATGCTATGCTTTAAATTATTTTTAAAATGTGAAACTGCACTCCTCCTCACATCTGTCAATGAGATCCTGTTTTCTATAATGTTACAGGCCACCCCCAATCTGTGCTGAGCGGTAGCAAGATTCTAGCAAAATGCCTCACTGTTATCACAACCCAATTATCAGCCATTATTGCTAGTGTAGCAAATCTATTTATTACTGTATATCTATTTCATGTACATTTTCTTAAATTCCAGCTATTGTATCAATATAGACAGCTGTTTGCATGCTTTATGGTGATATAAAGCATTCTTTACCTACTTGTATTCTTTACCTACATTTAAAACCAGATGGAATTGAAAGTGTTCCACTCAACAGAAGCACATGTTTGAATTCATATCTCTAAGGTAAATATTCAGTATAGCTTCTTTGGGTTTGAGAATGACTTCATGGCCTCCCTCTCCTTGCTTTGGCAGATTCTAAAGCTGTCAGGAGTAGGTCCCCTCCTCACCATGGTTTCCCCCCCCCCAAGCAATTAGAGACTGCATCTGCACATCTCCAGTCTCTATTCTGCTCTTTTTTATTTATCTCTGTGTTCTGGGAGACCAGGAGGGAGGGGAGCTTGTTCCGGGGGGGGGGGAGACTCCCTGGATTCTTCAGCAGCCTGTATCATTTCTGTCTCCTGGCTCCCCACTTGTCCAGCTTCAGAATCAGGACTGCTCTCTGCCCCCCCCCCTTCGCTCACCAAACGCTGTTGCCTCTTCAGCTTCCGGTACCCTCTCCTCCCAGTCTGCCCCCTCTTATCCCCCTGACCGCTCATCATCATCCCACCACCAATTCCCTAGCTCTGAGTCTCCTTCCTCTGGGGGTTCCCTTGGGGATCCCCTGCTGGTGCCTCCCACCACTTCCTCATCCAGCGAGTCCATGACAAAAAACAAAGCTTTATTATGAATCCATTGGAATTCCCTGTGTTTTCTTTGGCTCCCTAGGCCTCCTCTACAACCCAGTTGCAGCTGTGGCTTAGTTGTGAACTGACAGGCATAGGGTGCATGTTGGCAGATGAGGAAATGCCTGGAGGCAATCTTTAGTTACAGGAAGAGTATTTTATAGGTTTTAGAAAGAAGTTGTGATTGAGGCATTTGCCACATGAATCAGTATGGTGAAGCCTATCTCAAAAGTGTCTTCAATCCTGTGAGTCTTTCTTGTTGATTGTAAAGTAAAGCCATAAATAAGAAGCTAGGCAGAACAAGTGTGGTTAAAAATCAACTTTTTTTAAAAAAAACAACCTTATGAGAATGTCATGCATACATCCCAGGGAAGGTGTTTTAAAAGTGTGAGGCCACTGCGGGGAGGGTCCAGTTCTTGGTACCTGCTAGTCTTATTGTTCTAACATTTAACCTCAAAAAAAGGCAGGTGATCACTGAGAGGTTAGAATTACAGCACCATATCAAGCTGGGTTTCAGCATTCTTTGGTGCAAAGATCATACTTGTCATAGTGGCGATTGAGATGGTGCTATGATGTTAGGTCACAGTCTGGAACCCTACAGAATCATTTTGTGTAAATTACCTGCTTTGCTAGGTGAGAGAAATAGCTGCTGTGACAAGAACTAGAATCATAGAATCATAGAATCATAGAATCATAGAATCATAGAATCATAGAATCATAGAATCATAGAGTTGGAAGAGACCACAAGGGCCATCGAGTCCAACCCCCTGCCAAGCAGGAAACACCATCAGAGCACTCCTGACATATGGTTGTCAAGCCTCTGCTTAAAGACCTCCAAAGTAGGAGACTCCACCACACTCCTTGGCAGCAAATTCCACTGTCGAACAGCTCTTACTGTCAGGAAGTTCTTCCGAATGTTTAGGTGGAATCTTCTTTCTTGTAGTTTGGATCCATTGCTCCGTGTCCGCTTCTCTGGAGCAGCAGAAAACAACCTTTCTCCCTCCTCTATGTGACATCCTTTTATATATTTGAACATGGCTATCATATCACCCCTTAACCTCCTCTTCTCCAGGCTAAACATGCCCAGCTCCCCTAGCCGTTCCTCATAAGGCATCGTTTCCAGGCCTTTGACCATTTTGGTTGCCCTCCTCTGGACACGTTCCAGTTTGTCAGTGTCCTTCTTGAATTGTGGTGCCCAGAACTGGACACAGTACTCCAGGTGTGGTCTGACCAGAGCAGAATACAGTGGCACTATTACTTCCCTTGATCTAGATGCTATACTCCTATTGATGCAGCCCAGAATTGCATTGGCTTTTTTAGCTGCCGCGTCACACTGTTGGCTCATGTCAAGTTTGTGGTCAACCAAGACTCCTAGATCCTTTTCACATGTACTGCTCTCAAGCCAGGTGTCACCCATCTTGTATTTGTGCCTCTCATTTTTTTTGCCCAAGTGCAATACTTTACATTTCTCCCTGTTAAAATTCATCTTGTTTGTTTTGGCCCAGTTCTCTAATCTGTCAAGGTCGTTTTGAAGTGTGATCCTGTCCTCTGGGGTGTTAGCCACCCCTCCCAGTTTGGTGTCATCTGCAAATTTGATCAGGATGCCCTTGAGTCCATCATCCAAGTCGTTGATAAAGATGTTGAATAAGACCGGGCCCAAGACAGAACCCTGTGGCACCCCACTAGTCACTCTTCTCCAGGATGAAGAGGAACCATTGATGAGCACCCTTTGGGTTCGGGCAGTCAGCCAGTTACAAATCCACTGAGTGGTAGCATAGTCAAGACCGCATTTTACCAGCTTCTTTACAAGAATATCATGGGGCACCTTGTCAAATGCCTTGCTGAAATCAAGGTAGGCTACATCCACTGCGTTCCCTTCATCTACCAGGCTTGTAATTCTGTCAAAAAACGAGATCAGGTTAGTCTGACATGACTTATTTTTCAGAAATCCATGCTGACTATTGGTGATCACAGCATTCCTTTCTAGGTGCTCACAGACTGTTTGCTTAATGATCTGTTCCAGAATCTTCCCTGGTATTGATGTCAGACTGACTGGGCGGTAATTATTTGGGTCCTCTCTTTTCCCCTTTTTGAAAATAGGGACAACATTTGCCCTCCTCCAGTCTGCCGGGACTTCGCCTGTTCTCCAGGAATTCTCAAAGATGACTGCCAGTGGTTCTGAGATCACATCTGCCAGTTCTTTTAATACTCTTGGATGCAGTTCATCTGGCCCTGGAGACTTGAATACATCTAAACTAGCCAAATATTCTTGTACTATCTCCTTAGTTATTCTGGGCTGTGTTTCCTTTGCTGAATCATTTGCTCCAAATTCTTCAGGTCGGGCATTGTTTTCTTTATCGGAGAAGACTGAGGCAAAGAAGGCATTGAGGAGTTCAGCCCTTTCTGTGTCCCCTGTTTGCATTTCACCATCTTCTCCTCTGAGTGACCCCACTGTTTCTTTGTTCTTCCTTTTGCTACGAACATACCCATAAAAGCCTTTTTTGTTGCTTTTAACCTCTCTAGCAAGCCTGAGTTCATTCTGTGCTTTAGCTTTTCTGACTTTGTGTCTACACGTGCTGGCTATTTGTTTGAATTCCTCTTTGGTGGTTTCCCCCCTTTTCCATTTTTTGTACACATCCTTTTTTAATCTTAATTCAGTTAAAAGTTCTTTAGATAGCCACCCTGGCTTCTTTAGGCACCTTCCACGTTTCCGTCTCATTGGTATTGCCTGTCGTTGTGCTTTTACTATCTCCCTCTTAACAAACTCCCAGCCATCATGAACTCCCTTTCCTTTTAGTATTGCTGTCCATGGGATCTCACCCAGCACTTCCCTAAGTTTTATGAAGTTGGCTTTCTTAAAGTCAAGAAATTGAGTCCTAGTATGCTTGGCTGCTCCTTTCCGCTGTATAGTAAACTTCAGAAGAGCATGATCACTCGCGCCTAATGATCCTTCCACATCTACCCCACTAATCAGGTCATCAACATTAGTTAGGACCAGATCTAAAATGGCTGTTCCTCTTGTTGCTTCTCCCACTTTCTGGACAATGAAGTTGTCTGCAAGGCCAGTGAGGAATCTGTTTGACCTTATGCTCTTGGCTGAGTTTGACGTCCAACAAATATCCGGGTAATTGAAGTCCCCCATTACTACTATCTCCCTTCCTTTTGCATGCTTGGCCATCTGTTCCAGGAAGGCATCATCTATGTCCTCCGTTTGGCTTGGGGATCTATAGTAAACTCCCACAATGAGGTCTCTGTTATTCTTCTCTCCCTTAATTTTGACCCAAATGCTCTCACTTTGGCTTTGAGGTTCTAAATCTTGGATCTCTTCACAGGTATACACATCCCTGACATATAACGCCACTCCTCCTCCTTTCTTGTCTGGTCTGTTTCTCTGAAATAGATTGTATCCCCCCATTATTACATTCCAATCATGGGACTTATCCCACCAGGTTTCAGTGATGCCTATTATGTCATATTTAGTTTGCTGTACCAAGAGCTCAAGCTCATCTTGTTTATTTCCCATGCTTTGCGCATTAGTGTAGAGACATTGAAGTCCATTAATCATTCCCCCGTGTCTCTTATTTAAGGATTTTTTCCTCCCACCACTAGGTCCGCGTGCTGTTTGCTCCATTTGGTCTATGACATTTGGATGATCATCTTCATTAATTGATAAGACTCCTACCTTCAGGAGCACTGTCTCCCTCCCCCACATTAGTCAGTTTAAAGCCCTCCTGATGAGGTTTCTGAGATTTTTGGCAAAAACATTTCTCCCAACCGTTGTGAGGTGCAGCCCATCACTTGCCAGAAGTCCATCTTCAAGAAACTGCAGTCCGTGATCTAAGAATCCAAACCGTTCCTGTTTACACCATTTGCGAAGCCAGCTGTTCACTTCCACTATTTTCCCCTCTCTCCCTGGGCCACGTCGTTCAACTGGGAGGACAGACGAGATGACAATTTGTGCATTTAGTTGCTTCAATTTCCTGCCGAGAGCCTCGTAGTCTCTTTTGATCTTCTGGAGGCTATTGCTTGCAGTGTCATTGGTTCCCACATGAACCAAGAGGAAGGGGTATTCGTCAGTGGGTTTTATGATTCCTTGCAGTCGTTCAGTTACATCTTGGATCTTAGCCCCGGGGAGACAGCACACTTCCCGAGACATCTTGTCAGGCCCACAGATCACTGCTTCTGTTCCCCTCAGTAGGGAATCCCCTATCACCACTACACGCCTCCTCTTGGGTTTGGTCGGGGTTCTTCCGTGAGCTGTCCGTTCCAAGGTCCAAACTAGAATCAGTTACTTCGGTTACTTTATCTACATGCTTACATATGTGTCAGTAATAATTTTAGAACCAATTCCAGTGACGTTTTAAAGCTATTTTCATTTATGCATCTACAATATAACTTTGAATATGCTTCAACAAATCAACTGTACTTCCCCATCCCAGCACAATATGTAAGGTTTCCCTGGTCACTCTTAGGCCATTCCAAACCCCAATAAACAATCAATATTTTGATTAAATTTTATAGTCTAATGTGCTTTCCAGCAGCCAACATATTCCAAGGTTAGAACCAACATGAGCCGACCTACTTTTTCAATTAAGGTTTCATAGGATAAGGAAGGTCCAAGTAAGGCTCTGCAGTCTGAATCGCTCCAACTAGAGCAACTACTGATCTAATTCTCAGAGCTTCAGCAGGGCAAGACAAATCCAAGCTGCATGCATGGTGGCAAGAATTGATCTTTGAAAGAACGAGGAGCCAAGCTTTCTGTCTCTGCATTTTATCATGCCTTCTTTCATTCTGTATTTG
Organism: Podarcis vaucheri; assembly: GCF_965113315.1. Lineage (NCBI taxonomy): Eukaryota > Metazoa > Chordata > Lepidosauria > Squamata > Lacertidae > Podarcis > Podarcis vaucheri. The sequence continues at coordinate 50,552,039 of NC_138767.1, forward strand.
TAAAATAACAAATCAGAAGTGAAAGGCAATATCATCTGACATAAAACTTGCAACTTGTCATCTTTAGTACAGAACAAAAGCTAGATACTTTCTGTGACGGAAGCGCATAAGGCATCACAGAAAGAATGTTTGCTGCCTTGCTTCATCAAGACAGCTGCAGATGTTTATTCACAAGAACTTCACTAGAATTGAATTTAAATTACAACCCTTTCTACCCTCAGTTGTCAGTAACTGCTATGTAAAAATAGAAAGCTTGCCCTGTGGTGCAGATACACAGCTCTGCCTCCTTTTATTATATGTAATCACACAATAGAAGAAGTATAGAAAACTCATCCTTTTTGTATCCTTGTTTCCTTCTGATTATTTGTCTTCTTTCTTATAATATCGTGTGATTTTTTTTATTGATTTTACTGTTTTATCTTTTGTAAACCACTTTGAGGTGGGGTGCTTTTTGAAAAGTTGAGCAGTGTATAAATTTTATGAAATGATATAATTAAATACATTATTTTTTCAACGATTATCTCCTTTCAAGCAGTGTATTGTTGCAACTGGTAATGTCCAATGTTAGTGAGACTGCAATTAGACCCATTGACGTCAATGGACTTAGGTTCATGGACTTCAGTTTGCCTACTTCAAGTATAATTTAGTTGCATGTGAAGACCCCCAAGACCTCCCAAAGAAAGACACAGTTGACATCAATATTAGTTTAAGGTTATTGGCCTAATTTTGGCCAAAACTGAGTGGTTTGCTTAAGCATTGGTTCGGCTAGCTGCACCTACACCTCCAGTAGGGCAGCACTAACAACTGGACACCGGCAGAAGTCAGTAAGGGTAAACATATTGGGGGAGCATTGGTCCTACCACAAATGCAGCCTCACCCCAAAATGCTCCCAGGTGCTCTGGCGTGGCCCAAACCCCTGTAAGGGGATCGGACAAAAGCAAGGCACCTGGATTCCTTTAACAGAATACCCTATCACACATTGGGAGGGGCAGGTGTGACTACCTCCCCTCACCACACCTTGAACCAATGCCTAACTGCCATACCTTACAAAGTTGTGACGATTTGCTATGCAGCAGGCGAAACCCAAGTGGCACCAGCCAATCAACAAAATGGGAAAATTCCTACCGGGCCCCGGGCCCAAAAGCAAACGACCCACGGCAGCATAGAAAAGTAATAGCAAGACCCTAAATATAGGGAGAATGGGCAGGTGATCCGATGCATGAGGCGAAAAGAGGAAGCTCGACGCAACGTGCAGCAGTATAAATAGGTCCCCCTGCTGCAAATTCTCTCAACCCCATTGGTCAGAATTACTCCAGCGACCGAGGGACCCAATCGGGTTGTTGTGGCTATCCAAACGATCCCACCCACACAAACAGTGAAGTCAGCCTTAGTGATCTCACCCAAGGCATGCCCTCTGTGAAGAGGACATGATTTGGATGTCACACAATTGTCTGCAGAAATAGTGGGCATGTATTGAATCATCATGATTTTCATAAACTGCTTAGAGGTTGCTTACACAGACACAAACACACAAACAGGTAATCTGAAGCCGAGTCCTGGTAAAACAGATGTTCTGTAGGACAGTGGTTTTTCAGGATGGGAACTGTGTTGCCTACCTTTTCTGAATGGGGTTGCACTTCCTTTGAAGGAGCAGGTTTGGTGGGTGTGGGTATACATACACACACACAAATGCAGAGTAGATTCACAAGTATGTTTCTGAAATGTTTACTGTGAAAGAAAGATTTATACATAATATGTATGTTTTTGTAATATGTTTTATTTAGAGATGCAAAGCATTATTTATACATTAGTAAACTATTTTATTTTTGAGGTGCTATTTATAGGCAATGTTGATTTTATAATATTTTATTTATTTCAGTGGAAGGTGTTGAATTACATATGTTGCATTGTTTGTTTGTTTATGTGTTTGTTTGTTTTGTAACTTACATAATTTTCCCCAGAGAGGGAAATGTGTTGAAAATGAATTGGGAATTAAAGTTCTTATTTATTTTTTCATTATTAGTAAAGCTGATACTGGTACTGTTGATGTTTTGTTTTGGATTCAGCCACCCATATCTCTGTTATGAGTAGATCAGTTAAATGCAGTTTAAAAGGCATAGGTTAGAAAGAGCATGCTGTTCCATCTCAGTCTACTATTCAAAGCATTTTGCAACTATCAGACTTCCTTCTTATGAGATGAGGTGGCAGGTTCGTGTCTCATTTGTACCAGATATCAGCTCACATTGTTCAGTGTTTCTCCATAGCAAAGTAACTGCATAAAATAAAATTTGTTCATCTGAGTAGTGGGCAGGGGACTAGATAACAATGCTTCTCCCTCAGCTTTTTTTTTGGGGGGGACGGGGGGGAGGATAATGTTTGTGTATTCAGATGAACACCTGCATGCGTGTGATGCCTAATAAATAATCCTAGGTTTCCGTATTATCGAAGATTCAGTGCAATTTCAAACATAAAATGTGGGAATATGCCTCAATAAGAAAAATAATTATGTGAGTGTTAACACAAAATGACAGAAATTAGATGGTTTTATTAAAAATTGAATACCTTTGATCAATGTTTATGATGCTTCAGTACATAGATGTGCACAATTGCTTTAAACTGTTATTTAATAGCTATTGACTAAATAAACATTAATTAAAATAATGGCAGCAAAAATAAAGTATGGCTAACTCTGTTTTGAAATGTGCACCGAAGTCTCATCTTAACATTCTGGAGAGCATTCTGTCTTGATCAAACTTGTTCCTATGCGAAGTTATTACTTTAAGTAGGTGAGTCACTTCTTTTTATAGTGATTTATGTAGAGCTCCACTAAGTTTGTACCACAACAGGGCCAGGCCGTCCATGAAGTGAACTGAGGCAGCTGCCTCAGGTGGCAGAATCCAGGTGGGTGCCAGTGCCACAGGTGTCCCATCCACACACCCCACCACCACCACCACCCCACAATGACGACAGACAAGCAAGGAGAAGCAGCTGTGGCAATGGCTTCCAAAATGATCTTGTGAGAGCCCCAGGAAATATTGTGAGATCTCATTGAGCTCTTGCCTTAACTGGAGAAACAGGACACACCACCCCTGCATAACAATAATGTTCCTCAGAAACTTATTATTTGGGGTTATTTGCTGTTATCTGATAATTGAGCTCCCATTAAGGAATTATAACTCTCAGATATCAGTAACCTTCTTTTGTGCTATCTTTACATTATCTTCTGGTAAGAGCTATCAGATGATTAGCTGAAATACTAGGGCCATAGCAATATGACCTGTTTCCAAATAGTGTTTGAATAGAAATTGTGATAATGATTCATTGTAACTGTCTAATAAGTTCTTATATTACCCCAGCTTCCCCTTGTCTTCAGTTTCTACAACGTGAGCAAAGTCTAACACATTTAATTAAAGAAAATAAAATTGTTTATTAAAATTATCTGGTAGTATTCAACTAAGTTTTACCCAGAGTAGATGCACTGAAATGAAAGAACATGACTAAGTTAGGTCTATTAATTTCAGTGGGTCTTTTCTGAGTAAAATTAGCTGAATTTCACTCATAATGCTTTAATACTATTTTTTTCAGGAAAACTCTATCTCAAACTTGTTTAGTAGCTATAACATATGGAGTGAAGGTATAAATCTGATTGCTTGCTACTGTGCCTTGTTCTTCAAAGATTTATAACTAGCCATAACTTTGACCTCCAGACTACAACCTAGCACTCAAGGCCTTTCCTGCAAATGTTACGTTCAACAAATGTTCTTTAGATATAGATTCATGGAGGCAACACACAGTACATATATTCCAGAATGACAGCCTGCAATAAACAATACCCATGATATTTATTTATTTAAGGATTTATAATCTGAACTTTCATAAAAACAGAGCAAGGTGGAATATGTTATATATGTACTTAATGAAATATTGCTGGTTTTCAAACTGTAGTTTCCATTCAGAGTGCTGTTTCAGAAACCTACAGCAATGAAGATTAACAAATGTGAATGCAATGTTAATTTCTGGTTGAAATCATGACTGTAATAGGCACCAGGGAACCTACTGAAGCATCCAGAAAGATTATGTTAGCTCTGTGGTAGATGCCAGCATACTATTTGGAAATCATTGCATGTAAGGCCAGTGTAGATTTTTTTCCACAAAGATTAGTCACAATTAGTAGTCCTAGAGAGAAAAAAGAATCTGTCAGTTCTTCCTGTCTTCACACATGAATGAAGTTAGTAACCAAAAAAGGAAGGGAAATATTATAATTTGAAAACTGACAGACCCTAATTTGAAAACTGACAGTAACTTTCATCGCCCTCTTAAAACCAGAAATTGTGAACATGCTGCCCTCTAGGTAGGAACAACCAACAAATCAAATGGGAAATGTGAAGGTAAGTCTCCAACTCAGTGAGAGTGAAAGCAGAAAAAAGACATGAGAAGCAGATGATCATTGGAAGAGGTAAGAAAGGAAATGAAATGAAGAGAGATGGGTGGATGAGGTGATATCATGCTGCAGTGCAAGAAAATACTTCCCATTTAACAGGCAATAACTTAGAAAGTAAATACTTCTGCCATTACTACCTTAAACTCTAGAAAGGGTATGTGGGCACTTGCACTTGCACATGTGTGTCTGTGTGCAACTCCCTTAAATGCAGAGTAACGAAATGGGGTTGTAACTGTTTAAATGCTAAAACCAGTGAATCATCATAGTCAGTAGTCACAGAAGTAAAAGGAAACTGAGCATTGAGTGTAATATGGGAATTTGGTAATAGGGGAAATATATAATATTTGCAGAAGTCTATGCAAGTGATATATTCTCGGTGGAAAACATGGATGTGTTGTACCTTTTCTATAAAAAAAATGAAAACTCTTTTGTGTGAATGGGATTAGTTAAAGAAAATTGTTGCTGCCACTTGATTATCTCCTTCTGTACTCTTGAGTAACCTCTATAATTGTGGAAAGTTAAGGCTGTTATGATTGCCAATGAGGCAAGTTTTGTTCTGGGCATTTGTTGCATTTTCTGAGGTACTAACATTTATTTAACTTGTAAATTGCAGTGTGTGTGTGTGTGTGTGTGTGTGTGTGAGAGAGAGAGAGAGAGAGAGAGAGAGAGAGAGAGAGAGAACTGAATATGTATCTAGTGCAGTGCTGTAAGTCAGCTGGCAAGCATTTTTCCATGTTGACCAATGGAGGATTCCATATATACCAGTTTCACTTCAGAATCAAGCCTGTTCTGGAACTTAGGGAGAATTCACATGGATAATTTTGTCTGTATATATATACAATGTCTCTAGTTCAGAGGGGGGAAAGTTATATAGACCAGAAATGAATTATGGTAAATTGTGGCCATTATGCTGTATTACAATATTGATAGATAAATTATTGGAAAGGGAAACTTGAAACATAAACATTAAAAAAAAATCACACCATGTAATCTTGTTTTGACATCCTCTCTAATGCTTTTGTTCTTGTTCAGCCTTTAAAACAACTTGATTCTTGTGTTTTTTAGTAATAAAAAACATAGTGGCTTTTTGGCCAAAGTTCCAGTGGCTTTCTGCACTTAGAGGAACTTCAAAAATATTTCATTAAGGCATATTCAGTGCTTTATGCCCCCATTTTACTGTCTTTCCCTTTTTCTTTTAAATATGTTTTCAGTTTTTATGCTACTTTGTTATTTCTGGTTATTTGCTGAAGAGAAGTGGTGTGATATTGCCCCCAGCAGGGAAATTGCAGAACAGAAATACCATTCTTTTCTATGCATTCAGTGTAAAAAAAGCTAATGTATTTTTGCCATCTTGATGGAATAACTATAATAGAAATCAGAATTAGCATCATAAACTCAGCTGCGTTTTGAACTTGGGTTTTTCAAAGAAAATCCCATCACATCTCATTTTTAATTAGACATTTTGGAGGACTTCTAAACGTAGGGTGTGTTTTGTTTTGTTTTGTTTTGTTTGCAATAAAGCATGATAGTTTCCTGCTACAAATACATATGTAGGTACATACTATTGTATATATTCAATACCTTGATTGAAAGTCAACACAGCTTTCTGGGTTGTGGCCTTTGTGCCAGATTCAACTTACCCAGTATGCTGGTGGAAACCTGTGCAAGGACTCCCACTAGTGCACTGGAGCTTTGCAGGCCCAGTCGTAGTGGAGCCAGTGGCAGGGTGAAAGCACATACAGGCAGCCATGCAACAGAAGAGACAGGGCAACATGCTGGAATGAAATAAGGGCACAACTTTATTTATTACAGGTATTTTTACGCAGGCATCTGGTGTGTATCCTAGGATCAACCAGCCCGCCCACAAGCTGATGGTTAGATGGAGTTGACCAAGGTTAAGAGCCACCCTGTGACATGCATTTCATGGGTGACCCAGCAAGATCACTGAGCTAAGGGGATTCTAAGGCCCAAGTTGGGTCTCTGGACATGGAACACACACACACACAGCTCCTTTAAGGGGAGACCCCATGACAACAGACCAGGGGGCCCCACCCTGCACCTGCATGGACGAAGGATCCAACCCAATGCCAAGAACTTGTGCCAAAGCCAAGGGAGCAGGAGACCAGCCCCTGCCATGGCCACACCAGAACCACAACAGCCCCTCCGAGTATGGTGAAATGGGAACAGGTCTTCCCCCTCATATTCCCCCTGTGTTCTCCCCACCTCCCTCAGATCTGTTCTGGGGAGGGGTCAGGAGAACCCCAAAAGCAGTATGGTAGGGAGAGAAGAGGGGAGATTGGTCCATTTGGTAAGTGGAAATGTTTGCATTAATGTAAGTCATGTTAGATTGATATTCTGAATTATTTATAACCTGCTGTTCCTCCATAAGGAGGTCAGAATGGCATGCATTCAAAACAGTGGGTGGTATCTGGCTAAACAGTTCTGCTAGCACATATAACAGTTTTGTGTATGTATCATTGACCCATATACAGAAATATTCTTATGTATGTATACATGTATGTTGTGCTTTACAAAAAATAAGCTTGTATAAAAATCAGAAATTATTGTGTGTGTGTGTGTGTGTGTGTGTGTGTGTGTGTGTGTGTTATTAAATTCCTGTAGCTTCTCATTTCTACATAGTACCCTCTAAGAATTAAATTGGCTGCCATGAGGTTGAATTTTATGTAGGGTTGATATTTCAAATACATTCTCATTGCGGAAAAAGTCAGGAAGTGTTCAAGTTAAGTTATCCATTTAAGAAAAGGTTATACTTTGTTCAGACCATTTTAATATTTACAGTTGCTGTCATATTTCCTGTAGGGTGAACCAAGCATATGTACAAACATTTATGCTACATATACAGCAAAAGGTCCCTAAAGAAATCAAACGCAAGCAAAAGGACATTAAAATGTATAGAATTTAAATGTCAAGGCCAGGTTCATTAATGTTTTACGGTCCTTTTTATGCTTTTTCTGGGCTTGAAAACATGGAAATTGAATGCTAAATGCAATTTATATTCAAGGGTTTCCTTCAAATTTATTTTAAGAAATACATAATTTTTATCCATGCCTGCAGTATCATAAATTTAAGAACACCATGATTATCCCTGTATATTTTTGTTATATGAAACCTGAAATTGTTAACTTAATATGACTACTATACTCAATACTAACTGCATATTTTGCACAGTAAGTTCCATCCCTGACTCTTATTCATGAATTTCAATATGTCAAACTCTTTATGCACACAGCTCAGTCCACCTGATTTGTGAAAACACATGCACACCATTGGACTGATGCAAAAGACGATATAAATGAGTAATTTATATCGGATTGTTCCATATCCAGAATAATTTTTTGGTCGTTTTTGTATCCGATAGTGTGAGTCATACTGTGCTTATGCATATGAATTGAAATAAAGCATTTACAGTGGTGCCTCACAAGACGAAAAGAATCCGTTCTGTGATTCTCTTCGTCTAGCGGTTTTTTCATCTTGTGAAGCAAGCCCATTGACGGATTAACGGATTAGTGCTATTAGCGGCTTTTAGCTGCTTTTAGCGGCTTATCTGCTGATCGGATCAGCTGATTAGCAGCTTAGAGGCTTAGAAAAAGGGGGGGAGGAAAAAAAAACCAGCAGGAACTCGCAAGACATTGTCGTCTTGCGAAGCAAGCCCATAGGAAATTCATTTTGTGAAGCACCTCCAAAATGGAAAACTCTTTCGTCTAGCGAGTTTTCCGTCTTGCGAGGCATTCATCTTGCAGGGCACCACTGTAATTTTCAGTTTTGATCAACAGATACTGCATACCACAGTAGTTGCTCAGGTACACACATGAGTTTCAAGAACAACATAGGAGAATAAAAAAATTAATATTATAGACCCCAATCCTTTATTTTTCTCCAGTTGCATCTTTGAATCAAAGCCTGCATTTACTTTTCATAGCTTTTCATTTGCAAAACTTTTGTTTGTCAGTAAAGGTACTGTCACATGTCTTGAATTTTAGCGAGCCCTTAGCTTTATTAAACATACTCCAAAAAAGTTTCACAGAAGGAGACTTCTGTTAAAAGTTTCAGAAAACCGGAAAGGGTATGGAGTTGGAGTATGAAACATTAGCGTGGTGTATAAAGAAGGGACGTTATAGGCGTTTCTTTCCATTATTTGTTCTGTTCAATAAAGCTTGGAAAGGGAAGTATAAATAATTGCATCTGAGAAATTATATTATTCCCCTGCCCCACCATCCCATCCTGAATACAGCTTAATACATGGGACTTGTCATCCTTCCTTTATTCATTCTGTTTTCGTCTGAATGCAGGTTGCAACACCACTATGGTGCTGTGTCCCATACCATGAAAAATCAGAAACTGCAGCTCCATAAAAGCTACAGACCCTTGTCCTGTCTGGAACAGATGATCCTGAGCATATCCAAGAATGTCATTTTCAGCTTAGAGCCACACAGACACCTGTCTGAGCTCACTCTGCCAACAGTTACCCTCTTTGCAAAGGTTTCCCTGGTCCATGAACTGTGTAATGATCTTGCCCTTAATGGTCCATCTCCTCAGACATTGTAAAACATTTCTCCTGAATGACAGAAGTGAATCTGAGTCCTGGCACTTCCTGCTTTGTTCCCTTGTCACCTGTGTAGAGCAGACTTTTGTCTATTATATCACCATTTCCCGGGCAAATTATTAGATGCTGTGTCTCCACTATCACAGACACTGCCTCAATGATAATTAGTTTTTGTTAGGAGCAGGAGATGATTCAAATATATTCAAGTGTGCTCCAAGATTTGCTATAAACAAATTGTTGCAAATAGTCTGTATGTGTACTTTTTTTTTTAAGCCGCTAATTATGGTACTTGGCGAATATGACAGAGCTTCCCACAGTCTTTTTTCTGAAAGAAAAAGGCTCTCCTCCTCTTTTCTACATATAAAATTCTTTGCTGGCTATATGACTGATCACACAACAGGGTCAATTACACCTCAGAGTGCTGCTACTTCAGCTGATAATAAGAAACCTCAAATAGATGTCTATAGACTCTGCTTATTGTGTTTCAGTATGCTCAAGTCTGTTGCATGCTAATAGAACTGAATAGAATGGAGTTATTTGTGGTACAATGTAAGTTATAATGACATGATTAGCTCTTCTACATTATGAATAGGCACAATGCTGAACAGTGCCTGAAATAGAGACTGATTTTATCCAAAAACTTTATGGCTGCCCATACCTTTCCAAAGGCCAATGCAAAATGAACCAAGAAGACCCCTGGCTCACACAGTATAACTGTGAATGTGTAAGAATTGGCTCTTAGGAGCCCTCTGATCTCTTAAGACCAGGAAACACTACTTACTTCAGTCTTTACATCCTCTTTTCCCAGTTCACCCAGCATGGTTGGTTGTCTACTGCTTTTTCCTGTTCTTGAAAGCAAATAAAAACTTATTGTTTTCCTTTAGAAAGAAATTTAAGATCATAAGATCAAGCAAACCCTCATCCACTCCAGAAGCCTTTTTCTGATGGGAGACAGATAAATACCTTTCAATGTTCAGAAGCTCTGATAAATACCATAATGTCCCCCCCCCTCATTTAGTCCCTGGCATTTAGTAATCAGAAACATACTACCTCTGAAAACTGTATGGTCAAACCATGACTAGATTTATCTTCTTCATCTAATCCTACCACCATAAACAGATCTCATGGAGTGAATTCTGTGTTAATTATAGCCCCATTCACATGTTAATTGCCTAGGCTGGCGCATTATGTGACCCATGAGAGCAACAAAACAACCAGACTGTACAACGGTAATGGGATAAAATCAGGTCAAATCTTTATTGACAGCAGCAGTCAGGGCAAGGGTTGGCATGGCATTGGGTCCCAGGATCAGTTTATCATTCCACAAGCCCCATGTTGATGGAATGGATCCGTTGGGTTTGGATTGCTCCAAACCTGTACGACAGGAGTCGGCCAGTGTTGAACCTGGTCGTGGTGCAAATTCCAACCAGGCAGTTACCAAACCCACGCTTGGGTTTGCCATGGTCAATCCTCCCCTTAAGCCCCTTATAGGGGGTGCCCCTATACTATATTGATCCTGACCAATGCCATTTCCATCCTCATATAAACAACATTATTCCACCTAACAAAGGAAAGCCATAATTTCACTGAGGGGAGGAAAGGGGGGGGACACCGTGCCAATCAGGTTAAGAGAGAAAAATTCCGTTCCAGCCCTGTCCACCAACAACCCAAAATAACCCAGTGAAGGCTCTAAGCTGAGGGTGGGTGGTTGGGAAGCTCTCAAAGCAAAATGGCTGTGAGATCCAGGAAAAGAAGCCTTATATAGGCTTCCCCTCCTCTCTTCAGCAAGGGCTCATGGGACAACTTTTCCCCATGAGCCCATTACGCAGAGAAGATACTGGGCAAAAGCTTGCTCAGTATTTTGCTGCACTCTATGGGCCACAGCACCTCCGGGCAAAGGCATCCTGCACTTATTGGGCATGGAACGGGGCTTGCACAAAAGTGCTTCATCGTCTCTATTGGCTGCCAGCCTTGGCACCTGGGTGCCTGGTGTGCCCCTTGTCCTCTAGACATCCACTTGTTGGCATGGACACTTGCACTTTGGAAGCCTATGCATTTGTCAGAGATGGTTCAGCTGCAGGTCTGCACCGAGACTCAGAGGCAAGCAGTAAAGTTGATTCTTTATTCAAATAAACAGAATACAGAGAAACCTATGGGCAAGATTTGACCAAGTAAAACAGTTGCCAGAACTGATGATCTGTGCCTCCCACTTCCATCTATGTCTCTTATTGGTCCAGCTGTTTTCCCAGCAGTCTTAAAACATCATCGGGGAGGAGGGCCCTTTGCTCTCTGTGCTCTCTGCTCTGTTACATTGCAAAGCTGTCCGTGTACTTGGAGGCAAGAGAGAGGGGATATGAATACAGTAGTAGCAGCAGGCTCCTGTGAATCTGTTGCAGCTTCAGCCACCTCCTCCTCAGCTGCCTGTCCTGCATCTGCAATGCTTTCTGCCTCTTCTTCCTCTCTCTCACTCAAGCCTGTTGCTTGTTCAGCATCCAACCATTCTTCCCCCCCCCTTCATCCTCTGACCTGTCTTCAGTGTCCCACCACCACTCTCCTTGCTCTGAGCCTTCCTCTTCTGAGGCTTCCCTAGGGGCTTCTCCAGCTGAAGCCTCCCACCATTCCTCATCATCCAGCCAGTCCCTGACAGCGTGAGAGAGGTTCCACAGGATGGGAGGTGGGGGGGGGATTCACACAAAGGGTTTAAAGTCTGAATAATTTTTTTGTGTGTTTTTGCTTTCTTGAATCTACCTCAAATTGCCTTCTCTGGGTGCTCTTCAGGTCCTCTACCCTATGGTGCAATGAATGAGTCAGTGTATCTGGCTGTTATCCAGAAGGTTGGAGGTTGGAGCCCACCCAGGGACTGCTATGGGCAGGATTCCTGCATTGCAAGGGTTGGACTAGATGGCCATAAGGGCCCCTTCAAACACTATGGTTCTCATTCTAAAATGCATGCTATTAGAATATTTTTCTTGGTGAAAATGTGTACATTGGTCAAAACTGCATACAAAAATGTGTTTGTTGGGAGAAATTCACATTAAATGAAAAATTTGCATAAGGATTTAAAAAATAATAATTCACAAATGGAGCAGAAATGCAGAGAACCAGATTTCAGATTGAAAAATGAGAAACTGAGAGAACTTTTGCATCTATTTTGTTTGATTTATTTTTAATTTGTATTTTCAAAGAAAAGTGTAATAAAGAGAGAGAGAGAGAGAGAGAACCAGAATTGACAGATCTTTTCATCCCTACCTTTCAATTTGTAATGATCTGGTTAAGACCAGTTAATTCTACTACTCCAGGCCTAGACCTTCATATTTTATTTTATTTTATTGGTTCTTGTTTCCTAACTTTCAAGAAGTCATAAACTGCATTACAAAAACTTTATATACAATCTATGTTTCTTTTCCTGTTCAGAAAACCAATTCCCCTCCTAAGCTGGTAGCTCTAAACATCAGTTATAATTGTTTGTATTTGCTTTCCCTCATCTTTGAGAGATTCTTTTTGGATATATCTAAACCCTAGCTATTGTATTGCAGATCCTTTTCTCATGACTTTCATGCATATTTGTTTTAAATTATTTGTGTAGGATATCACCACAGATGCATAAAGATATATTAACTTTTCTTCATTTGGTGTCTTTCACAGCAGTGGTGATTTGACTGATTAAGAGATTAGTCTGTGAGAAGAGCACATTTGAATGTGAATGGACTCAGAATGCTCAGTGGTACCCAAGTGGGTTATTTTCCACATGATGGAGGTGGCTCTAATTATTTGTACTTATTTTGATTGCTGCATTGTGTTTTACCCTTTGGATTACCATCTTATTATCATAAAATGTGCTGCTGTGGTAGCAAAAATAAATTTTATATTATGCAGCAGAGAATATCTGAAAGAGCTGCTCATATAAAATCATTTCAAAGCAAATAGTAAAGCAGAAAAATAATCTAAAGGGGTTGTATGAATCATATTTCTCTTACTTTCTCTCACAGAAGAGCACCCATTGTTGTGGATGCTCAACCAACATAATCGATGTTTAAAAAACAAAACCCTCCAAGTTGTTTGGAGGTCCCATTTGAATGGCCCTCTGATAACACAAATGCTTATTCTGTTCTTGAACTTTATTAATTCTCCTGTGCTTCCTCATGTCTACTCTCTGTCTCAAATCTAATTTTCCTTGACGGTTCTATATACTGTCTGGGGGGGAAACCCAAATATATAAATGTTGACAAACGAATGGGCTCTGATGGAACCTCTTAGTGTGTTGTAACATTTACTCCAGGGACAGATGGATATTACTGTGCCTGTCTTTTTGAAATCTGTGCCTCCTGTCTTTCTTCTCTCCCCACTGAACAAGAAGCAATCTCTTAACGGTTTATATATGTGTTGGCATATACTGTATATATCTTGCGTTTAATAGATAAAAATGATCTGACCTTTCCTAAAGCAATCTGTTAATGGCTTGAAACATAAGGCATCTCTGGGTGACTTGTTTTAACTTGTATAAAAATTAATGAAATGCTCCACCTGCAATTTCCTCTCCTGATGAAGCAGCTGAACACTAAAGAGTCAGTTGACACAACTGTTTTTCAAGTACCAAAATGATCCCAAAAGCACTTCTTCCAGGGAAGATTACAGGTTAGTGTATCCCCACCATGCAAGAACCCCACACCTGCTGTACCCCAGACACCTGTGGCTGTGGTGGTGAGTGGCCTTTGTGGATGCAGAGGGAATGTGAGGCCTGCCACCTGGCTTCAGCACAAAGATGCATGTACAAAGGTGGGTGCAGCAGGTGTGGGGTTCTTGCCACTGGAGAGGGAGTGAAGCCAACCTGGAGCTATTTAAGTACCCTGCCTTTCTCTTGGCCTCTTCATCTTGCAGGTGCCCACCTTCCTTCCCTTTATTCAATACAGGCATTGGGGTAAAATAGGAATTGTTTGCTTGCCAGCTGATTGGCCTTCCTGGTGGGTAGTGGTTTTTTTCTTTTCATATTTTGCCTACTCTGCATGGATTTGGCAGTTGGTTTAGTTAGCCAGGACTTGGGACGCGGGTGGCGCTGTGGGTTAAACTACAGAGCCTAGGACTTGCCGATCAGAAGGTTGGTGGTTCAAATCCCCGCGACAGGGTGAGCTCCCGTTGCTCGGTCTCAGCTCCTGCCAACCTAGCAGTTCGAAAGCACGTCAAAGTGGAAGTAGATAAATAGGTACCGCTCCGGTGGGAAGGTAAACAGTGTTTCCGTGCGCTGCTCTGGTTTGCCAGAAGCGGCTTAGTCATGCTGGCCATATGACCCGGAAGGTGTACACCGGCTCCCTCGGCCAATAAAGCAAGATGAGCGCTGCAACCCCAGAGTCATCCGCGACTGGACCTAATGGTCAGGAGTCCCTTTGCCTTTACTTAGTTAGCCAGGAGGGGTGTAGCCATTAAATAGGTATGGGACGTTATCAGGTTGTTAAGGTTTCATAAAGACCCTTGGGCACATTTAAGGGTGAAGGGTGTAATCATGAGACTTGTCTTCAGGACTGTGGTATTCCCTGGCACCTTTGAGGCCAACCTATAACAGGTGACCAGAGATATGGAGCTCCAGGAGCAGGTGAAGCAGGTAGCACTCCTCACCCCAGACTGGATAGGTTCAGCCACAGTTTGTTATAAATAGTTCATATCTTGCACCACTGTTCCTGTCTGCTGTGTTGTAATGCCTCCTCATTTCCCTACATGGCTACAGTTTTGATATAGGATGGGTAATAAATCCATGTGCTTGCCATTGCTTTACAGAATGACATAGAAGCTGAAGTTTAAGCCTTTGCCAAGCGTCTGGCTCAAGCCACTGTTTCCCTCTTTCCAAGGCAGGACAAGGAGACAAGCAACAGTAGTGGGTACCTCAGTAACCCCAAAGGATCATGTTAATGTACTGGGCTTGGTATTAGGATTTCCTATTTAAATTATAGTAATTATTTCTGTATTTCTGGATATATAGTGGCATACACAAATTTTATGCAGATATGTATCCTCCTTTTTGAGGAGTTCAGCTTGGAGGTATGTCGGGTTCAGCCCAAGGCCTTCTCCTCTAGGATCCAGTGTTTTCCTGTTCCCCCAATATGCCCTAATTCCAGAAGAAATGTCTCGTTATTTCCTTCCCATTGTTCCGAAGGGAAGTAAAAAAATTGTTTTTTTAATACAAAATGGGGGAAAGATGGAGTATCACAAGAGCCCAGCAGAACTTTGGATAAGGTGGTTTAGCTTCAAATTATCCACCCCATTACCTTACGATTGCATGATAGGCATGCATTTCCAGGAAGGTGGTGAATGCAGAAAACATATGGCTTCAAATTTATTATTTATAGCCCACCTTGCTGCTTTGTAGATTGTCTGAAAAATATATTACCAGTTTGTTGCATACAGCCATTGTTCAGGTAATTGCTTTATTTTCTATTGAAATTTAACACAGCCATTTGATCTTTTTAGTCTATCTGTAGAGTTGGAGTTTTGGTTTTGGCATTCGTTTTCTGTTTAGTTAAGTTAAATATGAGCAAAATAATAAATGTGCCTAACTTACAAAAGACTATAGGGGAATCCCTCCCCACTAATATTAATTGGCAGCATTGCTTCAGAGGGGGAAATATATATTGGTCTCCATTCGCACCTCTGTAGATGAAAATGAATTTTAGGCTCAGAGTGCCAAAAACATGAGCCATACAAATTGTGCTGTAAAACAACCCTTTAGGCAGTTTGACCCAATGTCTAGAAGAGTATGCAGAAAGGAATGTCAGAGGCAAGTGCAACCTGGGATTGGAGAAGGAGGACACAGAAACCACAGTAACGGTACTGGTTTTCAAAAATGATTAATTTATTCAATATCCTCAATAAGAGAACCAATTCACACATGCTCTGCAAGGATATAGTTACCAAAGATAGTTGACTAGATGGCTAGTCAACTGAAATTGAATGGCATAAAGACAAAGCTTTGCACAGCTCCATGGGGTGCTGCAGAAGATTTCACCCCAAAATGGCTGTGTTTTCAAAATTCTTATACTCTCTGCTCGGTCTCTTGATCATTGCAGATATTCTTTGAATTTCAAGACCATAGACTGATGGTCACACATAAGCTCTGGATTGCAAGGCCTGATGTCATTCTTGATTTTATCAGAGTGCCTGTAAGCAAGCGGACACAACTGGCTTGAAACATGGCATTTTCCTTCCAAGAAATGTAGTTTTGCAATCTCATATTCTGATTATTTTAGGTCCTCTTTATTTAAGATGGCTATCACAACAGTAATATTCCATTCTGTGGTCACAATTATTTCAAATGCTCATCCATCTTTTCATTCATCCAGAATAGTAATACTACATGAGTATATCCACAAAACTTCCAGACTCATTTTACAAAATAATATGTGACTTAATATGGTGTGTGACGGTATTAGCTCCTGCAAAACACTCTGTTCTTACATAAATATGGCTTAGAGGGAAGGGAGGCCAAGGATCATCTGATCAAGTAAAATTGTTTCAGGTATTCAGCCAAGTTTCCCAAGTAATATTAATTAGTTACATATTTTCTAGGCCTTCTAAATACTTCTATTAATAGATTTCATATAACAGCTTCCAATTTTATGGTTCCTCAGGCCTAAGACGATCAGGCAAACAGTATGCTTCAAATGAAGAGTAATTACCATTTTTACTTGAGTCTCTTAAAGATGAATACTGATTCTGAAGGTTGATGGAAATCTGATAGTCCTCTGTGACTCATCTGGTCTGTCTATTCACTTCCTCTTGTCATGCTGTGGTTCACAGTGCCTTCTGCCTGTTGCCAAGCAAACTGTAGCATGATGGCACTCTTGCATTTTTGTTATATAGAAGGATATGCATGGCATTATACACAGTATACAATGCACTCATTCAATTAGCACAAGGATTTCCATTTGTGAAATGGAACTTCCCCGTCCCCTCATCATGCATGCCCCACACGCTCTCCAGATCTGCTCAGGTGGGTTGAGGGAATCCCCAAAACAGATTTAGAGGGCAGATGGGAGAAAAGAGAGGGGGGAAGTTCTGTTGTACAGCCAAAATGCATTGCATTGATCAAATTAGTTTGTTGCATGCCACTTATAGGCACCTGGTTCTTACTAATTTGTCAGCACATTCAGGTGAGATGTCAAACTGTTAGGTACTTCTAGAACAGATTATTGAATTTCCAGAGCATGCTAAAAAAAAAAGGTCTTAAAGTGGGATTGTTTTCCCTCTTTCACTCAAAGCAACCTGCCTCAAAACAGTAGCAGCAGAGAGCAAGTTAAGGTACAGATGGAATGATGAGAGTATTTACAGTAGCAGCCAGAAATGTAGAAGCCTTCCCTGTTGAAGATCTTCTAGTAGAAACTGGAAATATCTGCAAGGCCCCTTCCAGCTCTATGATTCTATGAGATTATCAACATTGCTCCTCCTCTTGTAAACTTGTGTTACTACAAAAAGCTCTTCATTACATTTGAATATCTGATATGATTTATTTCCCACCTGTGGATTATAATGTATACTGTATGTGATCGTACTATGTTATATTCCATAAAGAAACATGCAGAACATTGATTGGTCTTTCTAAATTGTGCTATCTCAATTGGATTAAGCTGCAGTTTCCCAAAAATGTCAGCAGATGGGGTTGGATTGCAGTTTTGCAACTCCACATCAAACCTTTACAGCATAATAGCTAGGAATTACCTTACTACAGTATATCATCTTGAGGTTCAGCAGAGTCATTCAGTTGCAAAATTCTGTTTGCCTGTGAAAGTACAAGATTGTACAAAGATATATAAGAATGTATGCTATTTTTTCTGAACTGCCTTTTAAAATACAACTGAGATTATTCAGGAATTAGTGTGGTATGTATCTGTTACTTTGATGCTTATACTTTGAGTTTAAAGAGATTTAAGACCTTGGCTGGTTTTTCAGTAGATATAGCAACAACTTGACTAAAAGTAAAAAGGAAATTTGTTAGAATTTAAGAATACATTCTAAGGGGGCTACATTTGAATAAAAGTTACATCGTAGTTCACCTACATAAAGGAGAGCAGAACTTTTATACTTTATTCCCCCAATCCAAGCAGTTACTTTCAT
Organism: Podarcis vaucheri; assembly: GCF_965113315.1. Classification (NCBI taxonomy): domain Eukaryota; kingdom Metazoa; phylum Chordata; class Lepidosauria; order Squamata; family Lacertidae; genus Podarcis; species Podarcis vaucheri. Next base: position 50,570,143 of record NC_138767.1, read on the forward strand.
TTGACCATTTTCAAGGAAGTAAGCTCCACTGAACTCAATGGAACTTACATTTAGGTAGACAAGTATAGGATTGCACTGTTAGTCACATGCCTTGAGTATTCCCTATTGCATTCTGTTCATATGTACTGATATAACCCTGCTATACTCACGAGTGGACGAAAGCTCTAGTCAAATGCCATCAAACACTGATGGTGAGGGCTCACCATCAAGCCTAATTGAATGCTGCAAAGAAGGTGTATTCTGTTGCCTCCATTGCATCCTCATTGTGCATCCTCATTCAGCAGAGCTTTTCTTTTCTTTTTTAATAATTTTTATTAACCGGCCAATCAAATCAAATCAAATCACATCACATCACATAAATTCCGAATTACAAAGCCGAATTTTAAATTTTGTTGAGGGGACCCATATTTCAAGATCCGAAGGGGGATTCTGATCATCTTCTTGCTACTGCGTTAATGTCCAAATCAGTCCAAACAAAGTTCATAATTCTATCCAGTCTTATCTTGCTGTTTCCACATCACATCTTGTTCATATATTTTCTCTTTTTTCTTTATGATCTCTTCTGATAGTCTCCTTAAGCCGATAAGCACCAATAATAATCCTGTGTGAATTTTTCCGTTCTTCCAATCCTCAAATCGAGATGGTTTCCATATATCATCGCCTTCATAGATAACAGCGCTCTTTCCATCATTAATTACAGAACTGTCGTTCTTAAGTCCCACTGAGGAGTTTCACCCACAATATAAAAACAGCTCTATTTCTCTATTTCTCCTCTCAGACTTAAGTCCTCCGACAGAACTTCCCAATATGGCGACGGTATTTTTAACTGCGTCATTCCAAAGCCCTTATACATTCCACGCTCTTCTTAGAACATGCTTTGGTTCGAAAGTTTATCTCCACACAGCCTTAAATCAACAGCTTAAGTCCTTAAAACGACATTTCTTACTTGTGAGGGGGGGGGATTCTTGTTTAATCACATAAAAGAAAGAAAGGAAAGTTTTTTTTCCCTCCCCCATCAGTCCCTTTGCCATACCGAGTCTTGGCGTATCTTCTCATGATTTATACTTGTTCCTCCGACTCGTCTTGTTTTATCAGAGATCTCTTCTGTTAGCAGTCTTTACTCCCCCTTCTTCCTTGAAATATGTGCATTCACTTCATCCAAATTTTTCTTTTGAAGTTCTTGCAGCTAGTGGTGCGGATCAGAGACGCGTCCAGGAGCGCCAAAATCTCACAGGAGGGCATTGTGCCTAGTGCCCCCATCCCCACAAATTCGGGGGTGGTATAGGGCACAGCAGGCAAGGGCAGTCCCCACCACAATCCTGGGAGGTAGGGAGGCTATTTCCTCCCATCACAGCCTTCAAATTACCTCGTGTGGGTCGGAGAGATGTTATTGTCAGCCATCTTCTGATGCGTCCCTAGTGGCCCCCCCATTCAGCAGAGCTTTTCCAAGTAATATGAGGCTTTTTTATTGTCTGGCCTGAAGGAGGTGACAGAACCAATGGCAGCTCACTGTGACTTGTTTGCAAAGCATTGGGGGGGGGCAGGACTCTTGCATCCAGTGGCACCAGCACTCAGCTGTTACAGCACATGAATTTCAATTGGTGTCCAGAGCACTGTCTGGTCCTCTTATGTTAGATGACTCTCAGTTAGTGAGGCTTGAGGACATGGATAAGGTGCTTGGACTGGTCAGAACAGCTGCTTATGCTCTGGACTCTCATCCCTCTTGGCTGATAAAAACTGGAGGGGACATCTGGCTGGGCCTGAGTGGTGATTACTGCCTCCCTGCAAGAGGAGGTGGCCAGTGGTAAAAAACACTCCTCAATAAACAGTCCTTTCCTTACATAGTGCTATGAGTTTGTGGGTGCTAAACGTAAAGGGACCCCTGACCATTAGGTCCAGTCATGACCGACTCTGGGATTGCAGCGCTCATCTCGCTTTATTGGCTGAGGGAGCCGGCGTACAGCTTCTGGGTCATGTGGCCAGCATGACTAAGCCGCTTCAGGTGAACAAGAGCAGTGCACGGAAACACCGTTTACCTTCCCGCTGGAGTGGTACCTATTTATCTACTTCTACTTTGACATGCTTTCGAACTGCTAAGTTGGCAGGAGCAGGGACCGAACAATGGGAGCTCACCCCACTGCGGGGATTCGAACCGCCAACCTTCTGATCAGCAAGTCCTAGGCTCTGTGGTTGTGGGTGCTAGACATCCTTAAATTTCTGGGTCCAGCAGGCATTGACATTTAATTAATGCATAGGGGTTTAATACACACAAATTTGTCACCTAGTTTTAAATTGTGTAATAAACACTTCTAATGTCCTGGAATTAGCAAGCATCAAAAGCTAATTAAGCCCGGCTAGTATCCTATGTTGAGGTGCTAGTCTGGTTGATGGGTCATTCAGGGAAAAAAAGGATCAACAGGGAATGGTAAATGACACCATTGTCTCTGCTGTGCCTCAGTTTCCAAAAGGAAGTAAGAACCCTAGGCAACCATGTGTGGAACCCCTAGAATCTCACACCGCTCAGAGACTGGGTTGGTGTGCAACAATATTTTTAGGCGTAGGGCAAAAACATTCATCTTCTCCCATGCCTTTGGCTAATTAAACAACCTATGGCCTTTCAAACTGTGGGAGATTTTGTTTTGTTTTGTTACTATGTTATGTATTTTTGTGTTTTTATATTGTAAGCTCCCCTATGATTCTCAGATGAAGGGCAGTATATACATTTAATGAATGAATGACCAGATTAATATTTAATCAAAATTAGAAACTGTATGTTTAAAGTAATTTAAAATATACTTAAATATAAATGTGATGGCATGTGGATACCAACAGAAGAAAGCCAAGTCATGGAAAAGTGACGGAGAAAGGGGTCTCTTTTCCTGAAGGTGAAAAAGGCGTATGCAAATTCAAATATTACTTGCAATCAAAAAGAGCAGAAAGTTACTCATGTCCCTGCTAATGATATAACATCTAGCCTAGCAGTGGGACAGGTGAGGCCGACTGCTGTGGGAGGAGAGAACAGGTCACCTGCTCAATGAGAGAAGTATCTCTAGAGGAAAGAGTGGAGAGCTCTGAACTCAACTCTGAGATCAGTATTGTTTGGATAAGCCCAATAAATGAATTACGAACTAGCTGCGCTTGAATGCTTATGCTTTTGTCCAAATTGTATATTGGTATGCATATCACTGGTTGTTATATTTATCCCCTGCTTGAAAGTACATGGCAATAGAACAATAGCTAATAGCTGGAGATGATGTTACAATGCCATTGAAGGACAGTGATGGAGACACATGTTTTAGATAAGGAAGGTAGTCTCAAAATATCAACAAAAATGTTGTCATACTGGGCAGTTAATAAATTGAGCTAAATTAAGGCTATGTTTTACTAGCTTAAACACTTATTTATGAAACAGTTAAAAGTAATGTCAGATTTTTTTCATGGACAGGTGAATGTTTTTTTTAAAAAACTTCCGTATTTTAGAAACTGCTGTAAGAGTGCCACATACAACTCATCATATTTTATAAATATAAGATGTAATCAAGATGTAGTCTGCTGTGCAGCCACCTCCTATTAGACCTAACAGCTCTGTGCACAGGTAGTAGGTCCCCAGTGAACTGTATATATCAAAGTCTGGAAAATTCTTCATTTTAATGAGCTGCATTTTCAGAAACCAGACCTTTCCCTGTTGGAATAGCTGTGGGAGACAAAAATGAAAGTTGTTTTTTTTCCTTTGAGACATTGGTTACTAAATGCACTGAATTTCAAAATTACAATAGGAACACAGAATTACTTGAAGGCTCCTCTGTCTGTACTTGCCTTTGGGCAGAAATTATTTCTGAAGAAATTGTACTGTGTCTAAGAACACCTGGTCTGTGAAATAATTTATCCACTTTTGCACATATAACCCAATTGATGCCTAAACAATTCCAAACATATTAACTTAAAACATATATTTTATGTTACCAAACATGATTAATGCTATATCATTAGTTCTTGAAGTGTTATAAATTAAGCTATATTTGAGACGTTAACACAGTAACTCATGCCAGCTGTGAACACATTATATTCTAGATCTATAGATGAAGGGATTTCACTAATGGAATGTACACACACAAATATATACTCACATACATTTTTTAAAATGGCTTTTAGTTTTCTTAAAGATCCTGCAATTTTTAGGTTCCCAGGCTTAGTGCAAGGCATTGAAAAAGAGAAAACCCCATAGCAGCCTTATTTCCAATGCTATGACTTTGAAACCCTGAGTTATGGATCTTCTTGGGCATTTGTGTGTGTGTGTGTGCGTAATTCAGTAGTCATGGTAAACCAAATTACATTTTACTGGGACTGGGCAAATGTACTAGGTCTTAGAGAGGAGCTCACATCCTATTTGTTTCTCCCGGTTCTTTTAGCACTAAGTCCAGCATTTGACTTCGCATGCCATCCGAAACTAGGATTTTGCTTAAGGTCTCTCCTCCTTTACCAAGGTTTTCCTGTTGTTAAAGATTCCAGGTTCAGATGACATGCTAGGTGAAGCCTTGGTTTGGCTGCACTGTGCAAAAAGGACAGGGGGGACAAAGAAGGAGCAAGCTCCCCTCCAGGAACCAGGATATTCACACAGTCCTGATAAACCACAGTTTGGTTTACCAAAATGTGGGAATAAGGCCACTGTATTGAGATAGCTAAAGGGTTATCTCTGCTTCCACCCTACTCACATTTCATTTTTATTTTTTTAAGTTAGTGGAAGGAGTGGGATTTTATCTCTGCTATTTGCCCTGTGTGCATGGTGTTGCATTTCCTTCCTCCTCCTCCCCTCTCCCTTCCATGGTTACTAGCAATAATGACTACAAATAACTCCAGGTTTCAGAAGCAGTATGTTTGCCACTGGAGCAATTTGAGGGCATGCCAAAAGGGCTAAGCATGTAGCAATAATTATTATGTGGGAAAGTCACATTCCCATCCAGCATTCATTGTGGATATTTATGAACATCTGCAACTGAGTGGTCCCTGAGTGTTTTCTTGGCTCCACAAAGTTGCAATATGCTAGGCTAAATTCCAGCAAGAAGATCTTCAAAACAGGGATTCAGCTCTATGCAAAAAAAATAAAAAATAATAATGTATTTGGGAACTTTTCAGAATGCTTTGGACATGGATTAATTTAACTGTCACTTTGAGAAAGAGAAAGAACTGCTGTTCATCTCCCTGAAGCAGCCTTTCAAGTGATAAATGGCATATCCTCTTTCTCCCCCCCCCCCTTGTGTTGTATATTAATGGGTAGATGACTGTTGTTAGGTGAGAATCAAGCTACTACTTACGTTTTAAGGGAAGCCAGAAGAGTTTCACTAAGAGGAGACTCGTACCATGGGCTACAAAGTGAAATGGTAAAAGTGAGATTTCATTGGGGAGTTATTTAATTCATGATGGACTACATTACACTACATCACTCTAGTAAGAATGCGGGTAAAAAAAAGTTTGTAGCAATATAGTTTTCCTTTGTATTCAGATATGTTGGAGCAGAGCCCCCGCGTCTCCACACAATTCACTTCATTCGTTCCATAACTATGGAACTCATAACTATAGAGAAGACTCGAAGAATACTGTTTGACCTATATTGCCTCTATTATAAAGACAGTTTTCCTGATTTGTGATGATGCTCTTAGCATATTGCAATGTATAATACTACAAAAGCTAAGAAAGCAGAGTTCACTAAAATAACAGCCTAATCAGTTAATAAGGTGAAAACTAGCCCTTTGCTGGGTTATTGCGAGCTGGTGCAAACAGTAATATACTTTGCAATGTTTCAGTGATAGTTAATCTAAGTGTAGTTCATAACATTTTCTTCCTTCTTTATTTTGGATGCTCCGTTTTCAGCTTGTGTTTCTTATATACAGTTGTACCTTGGAAGTTGAACAGAATCAGGTCCAGAAGTCCATTCAACTTCCAAAACATTCCAAAACCAAAGTGTGGCTTCTGATTGGCTGCAGGAAGCTCCTTCAGCAATCAGAAGCCACGGAAGCCTTCGGACCTTCGGCTTCCAAAAATAGTTCGCAAACCGGAACAGTCACTTTCATGTTTGCGAAATTCAAGAGCCAAAACATCCAGGAACTAAGCTGTTCGAATTCTAAGGTACGACTGTATGTCCCTTTTAACACGTTATATTCAAGCAGATCTTTTAAACTTTCACCTGTGCTAGCTTTTAGCAGATACCTGTTAGGAAGAATGAGAGAATGTTTAGACCAGCTATCTGCAACATGCTGCTTTCCAAATGTTTTGGAGTAAAATTCCATCATCAATGGTATGTAATTTGTCATCTTGGTTGGAGCATATATGTATTGTAGTCCAAGTCATCTAAATGGTGCTAGGTTGAGGAAGGCTATTTTAGAAAGTGACATAAAGTGCCATCAAAACTTCTGTTCCGGTCATAAAAGTGTCATTGTATCCTAGAGCCTTTTGCAAAAACCTACAAAAATAATACAGTGATTGAACACATTAGCTGTTACCTAACTATCCTAAAATGACCCACATGTTCACTGTTTCACACAGGATAATTGTGGTAAAGCAATCATGAGAACTTCTTCAAGGTTTTTATTAGAATGAGATGCATGACAGTGGGGAAAAACCCTTTTCTAAAACGACAAGGAATAATCACTGTGCTAAGATTGCAAATTTACAGCTACTTTAAATAATGTTTCCATTTTTTCCTGTGATCTGTCACAGAATGTAATTGTTTTGCTGTCTAGCTGTGGCAACCTCTAACTGCAAGGAGCTCATTATTTAAAGGCTTTAATGTCACATTTTTATCTACTAGTGAATCAATCTTTAAAGAACACTACTTTGAAACTGCAATACCACAAGCTAGACAACCCAAACCACTGATATATATTTTACACATTTAAACTCACACTGGACATTGATAGTGGATTTATTCTCTCATTGTATCCCAATATTTCTTTCTCTCACACAGTTTATTTATATCCAGGTTTCCAATTACGACTCATGTTTGAAAGTGTTTTCAGCAATAAATTCATCAAATTTAGGAGGAGGGGGATTACTGTCAGTGACCTCTCAGCTTTTCCAGAATGCTTGGTGTAACTTCCCTGTCTCACACTGGGTGAGAGAAATCTCCCCCCCCCCCTGTGCTGCTTTTGAATGGTCATACTCGGTATAGTGTTCTTCATATCTAATGTGAATTTGGCTCTCATATTGTGCATTGCAAACATAAAGTTAAAGAGACCCCTGACCATTAGGTCCAGTCGTGGCCGACTCTGGGGTTGCGGCGCTCATCTCACTTTATTGGCTGAGGGAGCTGGCGTACAGCTTCCGGGTCATGTGGCCAGCATGACTAAGTCGCTTCTGGCGAACCAGAGCAGCGCACGGAAATGCCGTTTACCTTCCCACCGGAGTGGTACCTATTTATCTACTTGCACTTTTGATGTGCTTTCGAACTGCTAGGTTGGCAGGAGCAGGGATCGAGCAACGGGAGCTCACCCCGTCGCGGGCATTCAAACCGCCAACCTTCTGATCGGCAAGTCCTAGGCTCTGTGGTTTAACCCACAGCACCAGCCATTGCAAACATACATTGGCTTAAATGCTATCTTGACATTGTGACATTTCAGACATGCAGCAGTTCCCTCATAAGCACTCCAAGAGCATGTAGGACTGCCACTTTTCTGTATCAGTTTTGTACGGTGATTCTGCAAAAGTGGCTTGCCAGGTGGAGTGGAACTTCTATAGTTGCTTCCTGGCAGGTGGGCCACTGTTGCTTACCAGGAAAGGAAAGGTGGTGGGGAGGCTGGAAAGGTTGAAGCAAGTCCAACATTCCTGTGAGTCTCTTCTGGCTTAATGTGGCTGTATATCAGTACTTGCTCTGACAGTGCTCTGGTCTGCTAGTAATAATGATGGTTAAGTGCATGATTTCTTGGAAGAACTTTTAGTCGTTAGTAAAGGAAATTACAGTGCAGTCCCAGTCATATCTGCATAGAGGTTAAGCCCTGCTCAATTCAGTGGGGCTTACTCCTAGATAAATGGAGGTAGGATTGCAGCCTTAGTTATTTTCAGGTGCTATTGTGTGCTATAAAGCCATAAAATGCAGATATATTTTAGATCAGGTTTAGAGAACTGCAACCCCTTTTCTCCACATCTAGCCTACAGCATCTATTCCTTGCCCATTTTCTCTTCTTCCCCAGTGCAAATAGTCTTGGGAAAAATCTTCTAATGAAGCCAATAGAAAGGGGAAACACCAAGACTAATTGCAGTTCAGGAGGCATTTTCTGCTGTCTCACAGTTGGAAATGGAAGGGTTAATATTCTTCTCTTTGTACCCTGTGACCATCCTGGAAGTCCCCTCTGCTACAATATTTTGGAAGAAATGTGTGTTTTATTGGCTCCAAAAGAAGCTTTATTAAAAGCCTAGTTGTTCTGGGTCAGGCACAATGATCTTCCTGGCAAGTGAAGCTGGGAACGGAAAGGTTAATCCCAGCTGCACTCCCAAGGAAGATCCCTCTGCTCCAGCAATTAGTCTTGAAAAAAAGGTAGCATGCTTTTTAAAAGCCCCGTGGTAGGCATCCCTCATTCACCCTTGGATCAAAAAAAGATTTCCCACACCTGTTTAAGACAGTAGAAAAACACTATATATTTCAAGTCAGGTATAAAAAATACATATAGACAAATCACCACAATCAATAAAGCTATGTTGTGTTGTGAACTGCCAGGAACCTGAAAGCCTGGAGCCAAAAAGCTTTGTAACTTGTTCTTTACACAAACAACTATGGCACATAACAAATTTGAAACTGAAGGGAGTTTGTGATGCAGCATAGGGTTCTGATGTTTAAAGCAGAAGTCACTAATCCTACTGGATATGCCAACAGGAAGGGCCATAGCTCAATGTTAGATCATCTGATTTGCATGCAGAAGACCCCAAGTTCAGTTCTTTGACATCACCAGGTCAGACTGGGAATGTACACTGCCTGAAACCCTCAGCTACTGGTCTGACTCAGTAAATAGGCAACTATCTAAGCTCTAGGGTACATCTAAAATAGCTCTTTGAATTATGGTCAGAATTTCTGCAAATAAAGTTCCATTCAAATGCAAGCCTACCTGTCTGCAAAGTGTAGTTGATATGTCTTGTTCCCTTTGCTGGCATAGTGTAAGAACCTCTTATTCTTCTAGTATTCTTCGTTGTTTGTTCAGTTCAGTTTACATTTAAAGGTAAATTTACGTAATACACACACCTACATAATACACACTATCTGAAACAATACACAAACCAAAAACAGGTATCCTTCAAAATTTGAACTTTTTTGAATTTTGCAGTGCAGTTCGTCAGCCATGTAATATGCACAAAAATGCATATACTAGGGCAAAACAGCATAAACTGCAAATAAAAATGCATTGTGCTAGGGAAAATGGCTTTGCAAAAAATGTGTACATTAGGCAAAATGGCATATAAAATATTAGGAGAATTTCACATTAAATGCTAATGAACTTTTGCAATGATTTTTTGTGATTTCTATCCTAGTTTTCAAACTTTAAGTGCCATCAGCATCCTTAGTGGGTAGGTGACATTGGGGTTGTCACTCTTTGGTTATGCCAATGCAAAAAAAAAAATCAGAACAAAAGAAAACAGAATAAAATGATTTTTTAAAAACTATTTTTCTATTTTTGGAATAACTTTTATTGAAATTTGGGGAGGGAATAAAAAGATTAATATTGGATTACTTGGCAAAATATTTGTATTGAAAACAAAATTAAAAAGTGTAATTGTTCTCTTTGGGGCTTTAGATGATATATTTTATCTTGAGATGGGTTAATAGTGAAATAGCTCTGTTCTTAAAAAATAAATAAATCAGCTCTGCTGAAACAAAATCAATCAAATAAAAATAAAAAGCTGATATTAAGCTTGCCTTAGGCAAAACAATAATTTTTTTCAGTTTAGGAGTACTCCATTCTTCTTTAGCAAAAAAAAAAAAGACTAATGTTTTATTATCTGAGAGAAATTAGACAGGTGTGGCTTCCTGTCTTCACTCATTCACTTAATGGGTTTAGAAAACAGACTATTTCCTAGTGTGATGAAATAATGTGGAGGTTAACTATTGAGGCCCATCACAATGTCGTAGGATCTTTTAAAACCTTTCTCTTCTAACAGTTGATAAATGGCCATGACAAAATTTGTTTTAGTGATTGCACCTTGGAATTCCATGCACTAGGCGTGAATGTAGTCTGCCAGGGAAAAAATCGTAATAATTTCATCTTTTGCAATAAAATATGTTGCAGAGGAAATATTAAGCACTTGATTTTGATGTGTTAGCCACCCACAACTCTAGATACCTAAAATAGATGAACATGTCCATTTCCCCCTTAGTAATTCCTTCAACATATAAGTTAAAACCAGTGTATCTTTCTGGCTGTGATCACTGGGCCTGATGGATGTTGCAGCACAAAACATATGCACGGCACCAGGTTGGCAAATGATCCAAATGTGTGAGAAAAACTCAGAAACTGCTTTTTCTAAGGAGAAAAAAACAGCACTCAGTTGTATTAGATATACAAAGCATGACTTTCTCATTCTCCTGCTCTCTGTTGAAATTGAACTTGCTTCTCTTCCTGCCATAGTACCCACTACAAAACCCTGGTGCCACATGTACTCCATGAGGATATGACTTTTCCCCAGTTTACTTCTCATGGAAACTTAGTATGTGCACTGCACTGAGGCCAGACTGCTGTTTTAAATCATGCTTTAATTGGGTCAATGTGAAATACAAAGATTTGAATTATTAACTTTATATTTCAATGGCTTCTTGTTGAGGCAGAGGAGATTATGTGTACAGGCCACCAGCATCTTACTTGGGGGGGTACGTTCAGGGGGTGGCACGTATAAGCAAAAATGCATATGCTCAAACCAATCCCTTGGAAGCACCCCCAACATGACCAAACTTACCTTCTGGAGCTGGTGTGCCGAATATCAAGGCAGAGAGCTCTTTTAAGCGAAACCTCACCAGAGCCCACTAGAGAGCTTCCCAGAGCCCTGTAAGCAGGTCTGAGAGCTTGAAAGCTCTTCCGTTACCAGGAAAACCCAATGCAAAATAGCTTTTAAGCTCTCTACCTTCCATGCATTACATTTATGTGCTTTGAACCAGCCAGCCATCAACTGTGTAAAGTTGAAATGACAATGTTAAACATGCTTAAGTTGCAAGTGACCTATATGTTTATGGTCTCTCTCTGTATGTGTATTGATTATTTTGACTGTTTTATCATTGCTACAGCATGTTGTGGTGACGGCTATGTCAGTGTGTGTGTCTTTTAAAGAATCAGATAAACTCGCTGGGGCAGGTATTTCAGCAATTATTAGCCACAACAGCCAGAGCTACTGACTGCCAGATACTTGGAATCAATAGGTGACAAATATCACCACTTTGCCTTACATTTTAAACTTTGCTTATACATCTCATTGACCACTGCCAGGGACTGAACATTGAACTTGGTTGACTTTGCATGGCTATTTTGTTGTTATGACTAACAAAATCCTGCAAACAGATGGTGTTATGCCTCATTGCAGGAGAATATTTAAAATAGGTTGGGTCAAGCCAACAAAGAGAAGTTTAATTAAAACTGATAATCTGAATGAATGATAGATTTTCTTCAGGCTGTAAAAGTAAGCAGGGATGCGACTGACGCTTAATTTGATGGAAACCTGATAGAGACTCAACTGTTCCTGCAAGCTCTGTAGAAAGAGATACAAATATAAAAATTAAAAAATAGAATAATAGAATAGAATAATTTCACTCTGCTAGCTTTATATGCAATGGAAGATATGACAAATATTCTAGCTACATTTTTCAGAAGAGAGACTACTTTAACACGATTACATTTTTCTAGATGTACAGAGATATTATCCTGACCTATCACTAGCTGTCTAAGCCCTATAAACAATTTGCATCACATTACAATGACTAAAATTGTGATCCTGTGCATGTCTTCTCATAAGTAAATCCTATTAAGATCAATGGCAGTTACTCACAGGCAAGTTTGTATAGGATTACAGTGGGTTTTTTTTAAAAAAAGAAAATTTTAAGTCAGTTACTAAGTAGTCCCCTCTCTCACACATGACAAATCAACACTATTATTAGCTATGGTAGTACTGTCCAGAACAATCACATTTAGCAACAAATATTGGGTCATCCACTGAGCAACTAAAATGTTGTTTTACATACATTAGTTAAGAAACATACTTTCCCCTAAAATTAATTTAATATGTTGCCTTCAATTATAAACTGATGGTCTCAAAGTATAATTTAATTTTGAAGTTAAGCAGTCAAAATGTGTTCATTTTGTGCTGAACCAAAAGATAACAACTGGCACCCTTTAGGCAAAATGCAAAATAATATTAGCTCTTCAAGGTGACTTTTATTCACACTTTGATGACTCCTGCATTTCCACACCTCTGTGTGCCATATCTCACTTCATATCCAGCAGGATTACCCAGAAATTGATGGTTTTTGAGATAGAACTAAACCTCCCAGGAGAAATTCTTTATGTAAACAGAATAGTGAATAGATAGAACAACCGAGGAGAGCGGATAATTACCTATAAGGGTGATACTTAACAGTGCCTAAAACAAAAGGCACAAATGAGTACTGCATGCATGCATTTTATTCATGCCCTTTGCCTTTAAAACATCCACTGCACAGTTTTTAATAAATGTGGAGATAAAGATTAAGGAAAAAGTAAAATGCAATCCAGTTATGTATTTCTTAGAAATATTTGTGTTCATTTTCAAACTGTTTGTATTCAAACTGGAGTGATTTTGAAACTTGGACTTAAGGCTCATTTTTATTTTTATTTAAAGACTAGGCAAAATCAACAATAAAATATGTCAGACTGAGGGTGTTCCAGCTCAAATGGCATGCAGTCAGCTTTCTTTTATGTAACAGTGTGTTAGATAACCCCAATGACATTTTGGGAGCTTAGGGAAGCATAAAGTCGGGGGGGGATACATATCACAAATTATAAGCACATATATTGATATACCAATGGATTTACTAACATTGGTGTACTAAGTGAAAAAGAGAACTCAAGTAAATATTTTACAGCAGTAGTTCCTCTTCCACAGTCAACACCATTTTAATGAACGAAATGTCAAACTGCCTTGTGGATATCTCTTCTGGTGTGTAAGGATAGGGACAGGTTGGGTTTGACGATATAGTTGTGTTACGTTAACAAGTTTATCCAAGGATTCCACCAGTCCAACACCTATTTCTTCCTCAGAAGCTTTATTGTCTAGCAGTGTTGGTTTTTCCATATAAATCTTTTTGATGGCTGAGAGAAGAACCTGTCACTAAAGAGAAAGAAAGGCAGATTTTCCTTGACTGGTTTCTTCCATCGTTCGTCTGAGAGAGGTCCTGCCTTGATTAGTGTGTCTGCCATGTGCCATTCTTGTATGGTGCATTTATCATTTCTACTCCTGTGAGGGAGCAAAGATGTGATAAGATAAGAGAAATGAAGCTTCAAGTTATCTTTTTAATCCGCATACCTGGGATTACTTTCAAAGTGTGCATTTTCTCTTATCTCAGAGGATGTTGCATTTACCTTGGAATACAGCATTCCAGGCTAACACTCCCCCCCCTCTTTTTTTACAAAAAGTGTTTGGGTAGATAACAGTGAAAAAGGCATGGGAAAAGAGGGGGTTGCAACAAAGGCAAGTGAGGATTGGGGCGGAATACAGATAACTCCACACACAACCTCACAGTTTATTACTTACGTATAATAATGAATGTGTAATAAATGATATTCAGACCATTCCAATAAGACAAAAGTGTAATTGTTAGCAAAACAATATAATACACAGCAATATTTTACCACATTTGTTCTTTAGCATTATATTTCATAAATAATTATTTGAATACTTTTTTTTTACTAAAAGCAGTTCTGCTAGTGCGCGATCATTTTGAGGAAATTTTTTAGTAAGCTAATATTGTGTTTTTGAAATGTATTTTAGAAAAAGACTCAACCTTGCTATGGGATTAGGATAAAAAATTAAAACCAGTATTTTGCAATATCAAGTTTGTCTGCCTGAAACCGATGAAAATTTGATTTAAGAATGACAGTACTCTGTGACAGAAAGGTAAATCCTCATTTAGATGGAATGCAAGCAAATACAGCATTAGAGTGTGCATATTGAATTAAAAGACATTTTGAGCAGGCCAAAAGAAGCAAGAGCTAATGCTAAGCTGAGCTCTGCTCTAATCAGCAAGCGGACACACTATGGAATGTAAGGAATTAGTAGTACATTGCATTCCTTGGAAAGAATCTATTAATACCATAGGAAATTGTTGCACAGCACCTTATGGAGGCAAAATCCAAGCTTCTGGCACAATGTTCCTGCCAATTAAAGTCATGTTGTACCAAAGCTATAATATGCACAATTTCAAAGCAAAACTACATCATTTAAACACAATGAATGTGTGTAATAGTTTTCAACTAACTTTTCTAATCTTGTTTCCTGGGGAGAGAAAGTCAGATTAGTAGCAATACATTTGAAATAATTATTTTGACATATCCATGCTCTCTCGATAAGCTTTTTTAAAATCTGTGAGTATTAAAATGTAGGTGCAAAAACAGGTATAAAATAAAAAAGATGTTGTGCGTTCTCCACCTGTGCTGAGAGCCAAGCTTTGGAACTAAGTTGACAGACCAGTGAAATGAAAATCAGTTCAAGCCATCATCACTTTGGCTTGTCCCTGCTGCTCATTCACCGCCTGCTTCACCACCTCTCCTCCTCTGGCTAGGGAAGTAATATGTAGCTTGATATCTGTGGCAACTTTGCATCTCAGTTATATGGCTGAAGAATCCAGTGTTAATATTCCAAAAAGGATATTTGAGAGTGGAAATCTAAAACATCTTAACAGTGCAACATGCATCCACTAGTTCCTGGATTTGTACAGTCACTCCCATTTTGGCTGGCTTTTATCAACCAAGAAGGGCAAGGATCATGAAGACAAATGGTATGCCTCACCCTCTGAAGCAGATTGACCACATCCTCAAGCAGCAACACTCAAAACTGTTCTGCTAAGACCAGATGGTACACTGAACACTTCCAGAGGAATAGCTGAGAATGCTTTCCTCTCAGTGGCAACATAAGCTATAAATTCATGTGGTCTGGGAACTATTCTGATAAAATCTGCTGATGGGACTCCTAGATTAGTTGACCTAAAAGACAGGTTTTGAAGCCTGAAGAGATGTAGGGCTCATCTATACTTCCCCTGTTTTCCCTGTGACCTGCTACTCTCCCAGGGAAAACCTGCTCTTTAGGTCTAGAATCATAGAATCATAGAATCATAGAGTTGGAAGAGACCACAAGGGCCATCGAGTCCAACCCCCTGCCAAGCAGGAAACACCATCAGAGCACTCCAGACATATGGTTGTCAAGCCTCTGCTTAAAGACCTCCAAAGTAGGAGACTCCACCACACTCCTTGGCAGCAAATTCCACTGACGAACAGCTCTTACTGTCAGGAAGTTCTTCCTAATGTTTAGGTGGAATCTTCTTTCTTGTAGTTTGGATCCATTGCTCCGTGTCCGCTTCTCTGGAGCAGCAGAAAACAACCTTTCTCCATCCTCTATGTGACATCCTTTTATATATTTGAACATGGCTATCATATCACCCCTTAACCTCCTCTTCTCCAGGCTAAACATGCCCAGCTCCCTTAGCCGTTCCTCATAAGGCATCGTCTAAACCAGAGAAAACTGCAAAACCCAGTTGCTGTTTGCTTCAACTGAGTGTTAAGAGTGGTTTTCCCTGGGAGAAAGCAAAAGGCCAAAAGGAAGTGTAGATAAGCCGTTAGAAGAATACAGTCTGTATTCTATTATGTTATTGTGGATCAGTTTGTTCAGAACCTCCAAATCTGCAGAAAACTGAAGCATTGCAGTGATCTGAACAATTTAGAGTGGATACATGACAATAGCTGGACTGCTTTACCTAGCTTAGGTCATTCGTGGTACCCGCTGGCAAAAAGAGCAGGCCCAAGAATTCTTCAATATTTTTTTCCTTTGTAAGGCTAGTTTCCTAGATGACCCATCCCTCCCTCTGTCTACCCAAGAATATAATCTTTCTCTACCCAAATGCTGTCTCTGCTTCCCAGTCCACAAAAATGGTCTGTGCTGCTCATCCCATCTTTAAAATCTGAGTTCCTGTGTTTTTGGTATTTGATTTCTGGGGTTGGTGTGTGTTAGTAGGTTGGTGGGTACACATGCTTCCCTTCCCTTCCTGGGGAAACTTGTAATCTTTCAGCTGCTTTTAAGCAGATATTTAAACAATCCATTTAATTTGGTTAACAAACAGTTCCTGTAGTAAAGCTGGAATGATGATCTTAGGTCTGTATATATGAACCCTTAAATAAATTAACTCTGTATTATAAAATAAATTCACTGCAGCACAAAGGCTCATTCAGACATTCCCTTTCATGTAATAATATCATGATAAGGGTTGCAGAATAGCATGATAGCATTCATGCATAGAGCAGACTTTACTGTTGCACTGACATATGACAGTAACAGTTGATCCAAACTGATTGGCCTGGAGTAAAAGCAAGCTTGTTTTCTCCTTCTCTGGAGGTTAGTACCAAGGAAGGCGGTTCTGACTAAACGTCAGGAAGAACTTTCTGACAGTAAGGATTGTTCAGCAGTGGAAAGGATTCCCTTTGGAGGTTGTGGATTCTTCTTGCTTGGAGGTTTTTAAGCAGAGGTTGGATGGCCATTTGGTATGGATGCTTTAGCTGAGAGTCTTGCATCACAGAGGGTTGGACTAAATGACGCTTAGGGTCCCTTCCAACTCTACAGTTCTATGATTCATTGTGCAAGTGATGATTGCATGTTTGAATTATTCACTCTTTGAAAACAGAAAGCTAACTGATCATGTGTTGGGGGCAAATCTGCCTCACCTGCGCTGAACTGCCTTTACTGGTAGTTCCTCTTTTATGTGAGTCAGCTATGCATGTATGCAGCCTGCGAAACAGCAATATTTACATATGTTGGCAGCCAATCTAGCTAGTTTGCAAGGTATCTGTCTTCTGTGGGCCACCCAGTTTCATGGATTAGGGAAGGTTTTACTTCACCTTCATGGTATTGAAAGGCAGTCATTCATTTATATGGGACAAAGTAAAGTAAATACTGTCTCATTGCTGCAGATGGAAGGAGGCTGGTAGCTGCTTTCCAAAGTCAGCAGCAGGCTTGAAGAACTCACTGCCCCAGCCTATTTGCATGTCTTCTGTATGCATATTCTTGTATATGCATATAATATTATTATTATTAGAAACACAGACTTAATTGGAGGATTCCTTTTTTCAAAAGAACTTTGCATGATTGCCTTTCATATGTAGATCAAGCCATACCCAATCAAGAAGCAAGTAATAGTAATTGTTATTTTTTCAATTTCCCATTTTATTATAAGAACACAGCTGTTTAGTATTTTTGTAACTAATATACTGTTCCCTCCCCCACTTTTGCAAAGCACTGTCCTGTTGAAATGAAAATCTGAACCAAGACTCCTTCATCTACATTTAATATCCAGCTATGTCCCCAAAACAGCACCCATGTGGGTGCCCCACCTGCTCTCCACCAGAGGTGGAGAAGCTCCACAACCAGCGGGGCCAATTTTGAGTGAGATCGCATCAAAATTGGGTGAGATTTCACCCCAAATCAGCTCAATTTTACCTGAAATTGATGCCAACAATGGCGGCACTTCTCTGCCAGTGGCAGATGCAACAGGGTGTGTGGTGGCAGCAGAGTGGGTGGTGCAGGCAGCGGCGACAGCAGCAGTTATGGTGGTGGCAGGAGAGGTGTCACCCCTGATAGTTACACCTGTGGACATGTGTTAGTGTAATGTGATTATGGACACACAAATGCTCAGACACTGTGGGTGCCCTGTTTACATTAGGTTCTACTCTTCTGGTCTGGGGAAGCGTCTCAGAAGCCTTGGACACATCTGGCTCATCAGACTATTATTTTTACTGCAACTAGAGACTACCTTCTCAAATAACAGCACACAGTCTTTACAATGTCATGCTAGCAAGATCAGATTATTAAAATACTGTAGAAATAATAACCAGCTCTATCATTTACAGAAAGCCCAGTACTAAACACTCTCCAGTTTTGACTGTCCTATACCTTAAAAAATCAGATGTCATCTATTTCATTATTATAGCATTAATTATTTACTCATGTTTTATATTATGTATGATGAATTCTTCGTATTTGAAGTATCTTCATTTTGAATATCTCAGATAAGATGTGGCAAACCATTTGGGTGTTATCTTAAGAAATTCAATGCCCCTGTGTCTAATCAGATCAGATGTACTTACAAGCAATGAACAATAAGCTCAAACCAGTTAAAATAGATGTGTTGATTATGATTATTTTTTCTTACAGGCAAAGTTATTCCCTATAAAAACCTGTATAATCTAAACAGTTTTAGAGCTATTTGTCTTCATGTTTTCATAAATAAAGTGTTACATGTTCATGCTCAGGGTATGAAATATTTCATTAACAAAGTATAAATAAATAAGTTAATGTGTGCCTAATATTTTATTTAAGCTATGGGCTCTGCAAAACCATTATTTAGACAGACCTCTGCTCCAATCAGCTTACGGTCTTTTCTGCATTTCCTGTCCTCGGCCCTCCATTTTCCAGCATTCAGCACCATTTCTTGAATAGTGCATACTTCATCAGTATTCACAGTCTTAGCCTATGGACTCAATTATGGGTGTAGAAATTATGTTTCAGATTTTGTCAAACTTGCATCAAATGTGAATGACCTTCTCCCGAATTACTGTTGAATGAAGTCTCATGACCCTAAAAGGTATAATAGACACATAGCATAAATCCCTCATAAGAAATATTTTTAATTGTTTTACAATAGATTTAAGCAGATATTTCTACAAATAGAAAAGTCTTTCCACTAATTTTAACAACTATGATCTTTGGGCTTGCTTTATCGCGTCTGCTCCACATTTTATGGCTATATTGAAATTACTGTTCACTTTTAAAAGCCATATTTGATTAGGAAGAGATTCATTCCAAGCATTAATTGAATCCATAATAAGAGGTTATTTCTGCATGTGAATTATAATATTGGGTCAGCATCACAGAACCCAAAGCAAGAAACCTAAACATACCCAACTGACTAGGGGATGAAATACCACTTCTGTGCCACACAGCGTTCAAGGGCTGGTGCAATCAGATAGCAAGCTAAGCGACTGTCTACCATTCCAGGAACACCCATGTCGAATGAGGCACTGCTGCACTCTTGAAGGAGGTGCAGTGAAGCAGCTTAGTAGCTCATCTGCTAAGTAATGCCATCATGATCCCTCAAGTATCATGACTGAGAACCTTCTGATCTCCATCAGCTGCCCAAGCATAGACTCAGTTGTAAAAGTGGGGAAAGGAAAGGACTTAAGGGTGTTAAATCTGGTAACCAGAAAATAATACCTGACACATTTTGATTATTTAGTGTGCTGCTGTTGTGCTGCTCAGCATACGATCAGATGTGTATACACAGAGGGAAGAGAATGCTAATTTGCCTAGAGCAGCAAGAAACCTTAGGCCAACCCTGCAGTTGTTATAAAACAATCAGCAGTATCATGCAGCAATGCTTTCTTTTGAAACGCTGCTTTTTTCTTGACAGGCACAGTATATATGGACACACATTTCTTAAGGCAAGTCCAAATTCTGCCCCTGTTCACATGTTTTGTCTCTGATACACTGAGCAATCACCTTGCTCCTTGCAACATAGTACTCAGTTGTTCTTAGTTTCTCTGTCTACTTTCATTCATTTATCCACCGCCGCCTTCTCTCTGCTTCAAGGCTACCCTGAGGCATCCTACTTCCAGTCTGTGTCAAGATGTCTTGACGTGGCCTCGAAGCGTGAAGTCTTGAAGCATCCTGGCAGCATTTTAAAGCCAGCTGCAGGTGACTGAATGTAATACAGATGGGGGGAAATGACAATAAATGCTTGGATCTGATCCGTTTGCCCCAGTTTTGGTGCTCTGGGCAGGCACTTGTTTGCTTTGCTCTCATTTTTTCCTGCTTGCAGTATTCCCAAGGGTCTACTTCTTAAGGAAGGAATTGCTGTGCTAAGTGTTTTTATTGACATTGTAGGTGCATTCCAATAATCAGAGCTTTTGTGGCTAGATTGAAGCATGAATTTGCAATACAGATATATCATGATGCTGCAAATATGAACATCATACTCTGTTGTCCTGACCTAATTTCCCACTTGCTAAATACTTTTACCAAAGCCATTGGAAGCTGTAAGCTACACTTAGCCTTTCTGAAAAAGAAACAGTATATGATTTAAGAAATATTTGCAACTCTAGCCACCTTCAGGGATTCTACCCATGTGTAAAACCAACCGGT
This sequence comes from Podarcis vaucheri, assembly GCF_965113315.1. Lineage (NCBI taxonomy): Eukaryota > Metazoa > Chordata > Lepidosauria > Squamata > Lacertidae > Podarcis > Podarcis vaucheri. The sequence continues at coordinate 50,590,543 of NC_138767.1, forward strand.
GAGCTAAGCTCTGCCCACCGCCATCCCATGAGTTGCAGGGCATTATTACTATTACTATTATTATTATTATTATTAGCACACCTGCTGCCGCCAGAGAAGTAAGGAGAGGTGGAAGTGGATTCCAGCAGGATCTTGTGGACCTCTTACAATATCTTGCCAGAACTCAGAAGCTGCAGCTGTGCAACCCAAGAACCGAGCCTTCAGTGTGGGAGGAGCACCTTCCCGTTTTGCCTCAGGTGGTGAAACCAAATGAGCCACTCCTTCTGACGGCAGATTCTGACAAAAGGCTGTGTGATGTTGGTCAGTTACAGCTAAGAATGGGCAAGTCTGTCAATTTCAGTTTCACTCTGGGCGGATCTACACACAGGGAGTGGAAACGCTATAAATAAGTCAGAAATTAAATCGTTATAACAAAAGAAAAAAAATGATATGTAAAAATCACATAGGAAATTCTTTTGCTCTCTGGCGCCATCTTGTGTTGTATGTTTATAATGAATTCAAACTGTTACTTTTTGACTAGTTTAGCTGAGTCCTCGGTTACTCATTTTTTGAATCTTAAATTCAGTTCTTCACATTTCAACATCATTTTGCATACACACACACACACACACTTGTATGCAATTGCCTAATACACTTACTTTTGCAAAGCTTTACCCTCGTTACTTGTCTAGAGAATTGCACTGCAGAATTCAGGGAAGTGTAAATTTTGAAAGATGGCTGTGTTTTGGCTTCAGTATTGTTTTCCCTGGGGTTCTGGTACAGATCGGAAGGTAAAGAAAGGCAAGGTCAGACCTTTGGAGGCACCTCTTCAGATATTTGGGGCCCAAGTCATTTAGACTTTGTTCTCAGGGAAGATTCTAACCAACCAAATTCACTCAACATAGCAAGATGTGAATTGGAAATGACAGGAATGTTTGGGGTGAGGGTGGCGCACACAACCTCAGATGCCTGCCATATGTTATTCCCATATGCTTATAAAGAGTTGACTGAATAGGACTCATGTTACAATTACAACAGGGGTATCTAAGCTCTGGCCATCCAGCTGTTGTGAGACTGAAACTCCCATCAGCCCCAGCTGGCATGGCCTATAGGGATGATAGGAGTTGTAGTCCTACAGCATACAGAGGTCCATAGATTAGCCATTGTTGGGCCAGCTGCTGTATTTGCCAGAAATCATATATGAAGAAGAGTTGCATTAGTCTGCTCAGATCTCCTGATATACGTACTGTATGTACTTATACGATAACACATGAGACATGTGTATTATACATTTATAAATCACACCATACATAAACAAATGTACATTTCCTGCATGTATACAATGTTGTTTTGCATTTACATGCTCATTTTTGGAGTGTAGTGCTGAAAACACCAAGGTCATGGGTTTGATCCCCATATGGGCCACCTGCATATTCCTGCGTTGCAAGGGGTTGGACTAGATGACCCTTAGGGTACCTTCCAACTCTACAATTATTTCATTCTATGTCCTGTGTGCTTGTTAAAATATAATGTGTGTTGCAATTCGGGGGTGATTTTTCTCAGTAGTAGAGCATTTGAATTGCTTGCAGAAGGTTACCGATTCAATTCAGGTAGGGCTCAAGTTCCTCCTGTCTGAAACCCTGGAGCGCTGCTGCCAGTCAGTGTGGAGTAGACCAGTGTTTCCCAACCTTTTTTGGGCAAAGGCACACTTGTTTCATGAAAAAAATCTCGAGGCACACCACCATTTGAAAATGTTTAAAAAATTAACTCTGTGCCTATATTGACTATATATAAAGTAACTCTCTTTAATAGGAATCAAATAAACACAAAGAAAGTATTTTATAATTACTTTATTATGAAATAGTAAGTAAACAGAAATATGAAAAATTATAAAATACTTGATTCAGTGCGCAACCTGGGCCTGTTTGGCTGAACACAAAGCTGATATTCTGGCTGGAATCGAAGAAAGACACACACGTAGCTCTTCGTCAACAGCTCTCAGTCTCTCTCTGTATTTAGTTTTTATAGCAACCATGCTTGAAAAGCCCAACTCACAGAGATATGTAGTGGAAAATGGGAGCAATGTCAAAATAGCTTTGTTTGCCAGAAGGGGGAACTCCTTGGCAGTTTCCAACCAAAAACTGTCCAAAGGTAGATCAGCAAATCTTAGCTTGAAACCACGATTTTGTCTCAGTTCAGTTAGTTCCTCCTGCTCCTGTAAAGTCATGTCCTTTCCACCAACTGATGCTGAGCTATAAGGGTTCCTAACCCAGTCAAGGCATTCAGTGGAGACTGAAGGGAAATAAAATGACAACTTCCCCTCGAGAGTTTTTAAATGTTTAGCTATTATCTCACACAGTGCAGCAGTGTGAACACCTTGCCATTGCTTGGTGAGTGTGAACATTTCAAGATTGCCACTTTCCACGTGTTGATGCCAGAGTTGCAGCTTTGCACGGAATCCATTTATTTTATCTGTACTTGTAAGCAGGTTTTCATTTCGGCCTTGCATTCGTGTGTTCAGTTCATTCAGATGATGAAATATATCTGCCAGGTATGCCAGCCTTGCACACCACTCATCACTTGCAAGCAGTTTTGCGTAATCTGTCCTCTCATTTGTCAGAAACACTTTAAGTTCCTCCCGCAGCTCATACACACGAACCAAGACCTTGCCACGCGACAACCACCGGACCTCCGTATGAAACAGCAAGGTTTTATGCTTCGCTCCCATCTCCTCACACAAAGCTGCAAATATGCGACTTTTCACGGGTCGTGACTTTACAAAGTTTACCATGCGCACAACATCATCCAACACATGAACTAGGTCTGATGGTAAAGTCTTGGCTACGAGGGCCTCACGGTGCAAAAAACAATGTGTAACAATAACATTTGTATTTCTTTCCTTCACTCTGCTTACAAAGCCTTTGGTGTGCCCGACCATGGCTGCAGCTCCATCGGTGCAGACACTTGTGCAGTTTTCCCACTTAAGTCCTCCTTGTTCAAGGTATTCTGATGTGAACCGAAAAATTTCTTCTCCTGTTGCTTTTTCTGGCAATGCCTTGCAGAAAAAGAAGTTTTCTCTAATTGCATCACCATCAACAAAACGCACATTGGCCAAGAGTTGAGCATGTCCACTGATATCAGTAGACTCGTCCAGTTGTAATGCAAATTTCTCACTGCTATGGATCTTTTCCAAAACCACACTTTCAATGTCTGCCGACATGTCATCAATACGTCTGGAAATTGTGTTGTTTGAGAGAGGGACTTTGGCTATTTCCTTAGCTGCTTCAGGTCCGAGCATCTCCTCTACAATAGCTTTGCAGGCGGGAAGTATTAATGTCTCTGCCACAGTGTGCAACTTTTTTGTCTTGGCTATAAGTTCAGCAACGTGATAGCTAGCTTTAAGAGCTCTTTCATTTACCTTTGAGGTTTGTCTCATGAAAGTTGCCTGTTTCTCCGTGTTTTCACGCAGGCGAACAAAATAGTCCACATTCTTTTTTTGAAGCGAAGGGTGTTTCGTTTGGAGATGGCGTTTAAGTTTGCTTGGGACCATAGCACTGTTAGCTAGCTTTTCACCACACACCACGCACAGTGGAGTTGGTTGGTTTGCATCTCCGGTGAAAGTAAATCCAAATGAAATATAGCTTTCGCTATATTGCCTTGTGACAGAGAATTTGCTTGAGCTAACCATCTTTGCTTTCTTTTCATGCCCACTCATACTTGGCCTCTCATCTGGCTCCAAATTTTGTTCAGAGTCCAGTTCTTTTCTTTTCAAAAACTTTTCCATCACTGCAGTATCCGGCCTCTCTGCAGTGCCGACTCCCGCTGAGTCCTGGTCTCTGTGCTCGTGCGGGAAGGAAGTCGGAAGATGATGTCCTACTGTGGTAGGTCCAGGCTGGAGTCCGGACCAATCACAGCCAGGCAAAAACATGCATACTGTGTGAGCTCAATGCAGCGGCTCATTTCTGCAAAGGAAAAAAAATGGGTTTAGATGGGGGGGGAGAGGCGGGGTGGTCGTTATACAGAACAGTTTTTACTGCCTGTATTACGGGCACGAATTATACATGGGAATGGCGGGAAGAGTGACGGCAGCACACGCAAAAGCGGAAGCCAAGAGGTCCCCGAGGGCCTAGTGTGCCGCGGAACAGCGGTTGAAAAACACTGGATTAGAGAGGGCAAGAGCAAGGCAATTTCCATTGAGCTTCATGGCTAAGCAAGGAATTGAACTTCCAACATGGATGTCTTCCCCAGTTTACAGAAAACCTAAAAAGGTTGAAAAACACTAACAGCGGTTGAAAAACACTGTAATAAGGCCACTGTCACTTAATGGCTGTATACGCTGTTAAGTTTGTGAGAAACAGTTTTTGCTATCAAGCCTGCTTGGACATACCTAAACCATCTTTCCCAAATAAATTTCATTTATACCCCGCCCTCCCCAGCCAAGACCGGGCTCAGGGCGGCTAACAACAAATAATAAAAAACAAGTCGATTGAAATATAATAAATAATAAAAAATAAGTCGATTGAAATAAAAACAATAATAAAAAACAAGTTGATTGAAATAAAAAAATTATAAAACAAGTTGATTGAAATATAACTTAAAAACAAGATTAAAATACAACATTTAAACATCAAAATGCGGTTGAGTTGCAGAATTCTGCAAGCAGAATAAATTCCACAGCCCCGATGCATTGGCACCTCGTGCCGTTTGAGTTGCAGGATTTATTCAGCATGCAGAAAATGGCCTTTTGGGGGGTGAATGTGGATGAAGCAGGAAGAGAACTTAAAAAAAGGCATGCATGAAATCTAGCCCCAAACACACACACGCACACTTTCCCCAAAGTGGTTGATGATGCAGGATATTTCCACATGCTTCTAAAATGCACATTAAATAAAATGAGAGAGAGGAGTGCACGCACTCACCTGCCAGCCTCGGAACTGTGGAATGCAGCGACATGAAGCAATCTGTGTCCTTCCAGGCGCCAGGTCAGACCTGCCGTGCTGTTTCGTTCCCCCGGCGTTGCTGCCTTCATCCAGCCGGATGCCTCTCCTGCCCAAGGGACGTGTCAGCAGCCACCCGGTGTGGGGTAGAGGCAGGACGGCCCCACTTCCTGCTGCCCACAAGGCTTTGGGGTGAGAAACACGGAGGGGCAGGAGAGTGGAGGTTGCCTTAATTGGAAAAAGCAGGGAGGTAGGCTGCTGGATGCCTGCTGAAGGGAATCCCAAAGGCGCGAAAACTTCGCGCACGCGCAGGCCCAGTAGCGAGCGGCGATGGGATGTGGGAGCTCGCTCGCTCGCCGCCCCGCGTGTGCTCGCCGAGCATGCGCAGGCCCAGTAGCGAGCGGCGATGGGGCTAGCCGGAGAAGAGAGGGCGAGCCCCCTCCGCTCCGGCCCTAAATAGGGCAAGCCACGCCCCCTCCAGCTGGCCCTCCAGCTGGCCTCCGATTGGCTGGCCAGGAGGCGTGACCGGATGGGATTCCCCTGCTCTCGCGGGGGCTGAGATAGGATTCCCCGCTCACGTGGGGGCGGATGGGATTCCCCGCTCACGTGGGGAAGGGCTTGATGACTGGGGCAGGCCCGGAAGTGCAGGCCCAGTAGCGAGCGGCGATGGGATGTGGGAGCTCGCTCGCTCGCCGCCCCGCGTGTGCTCGCCGCCGCCGCCCCGCCTCTCACCGCCCGACCCACGGAACACAAGGCAGCGTTTCACGGCACACTAGTGTGCCGCGGAACACCGCTTGGGAAACACGGGAGTAGACAATGCTGAATGAGATGGACTAGTCATATAAGGCATCTTCTTTTCCTATGACTATATCACAAATCTATAAATAAATGTATTAAATGTAATGAATGAATAATGATCCAAATGCATTAGGCCACTGTGCTATTGCCTACTCCTTGTAAATATAATATTGAACAATACACTGTATTACTAAAGCAAAAACAAAGCAAAACTCTTAGACAAAGCAAAACTCTTAGACAAAAAAACTAAAGAAAGCAAAGTTGCTTCATTGAGTGTAATGTGCCTGAAAAGTATAAACGTAATCTTGAGTTCTGCCTGACATTATTGCAGTTTATTTGTGCTGGGCACAAGAGGTCTTGCTTGCATCATATATGTTACTAACGCTGCTCACTGCTGTAGCTGAGCAAACAGAAATAATACAGAACATCTGCAGAAATGATCCCAGTATGAAATATTGCTATAATATTGTGTTGTAATCAGAATCACTGATTGTTTTTAATGATAAGAAACAGGTAGCCTCACTGCTTGAAAATTAGACTCTAATCTAAGGAAAATATGACTACAGGATATTAGTTCCTTATACTTAATGCTTTGATAACTCTGACGATGAAATAGAAACAACCTGGGTTGGTGTTGGTTGTTTTTTTAAAAAAATAATACCAACAACTTCTAAATAAACAGCACTTGCTTAACTTGCAATGGGTTGGGGAAAATGTTGCGTGATCAACTTCTACGGCCTCCATAAAATGATTAATGGCTGCAATCCTAAGCATTCTTATTAGGGGGGAAAACGCACTGAATTCTATTTTCCATGGTGATTTCATACCATTCTGTAGAGAGAATCCACTTTATATAGTGTGTTCTGCTTTCAGGGGTTAAATATTTGGAAACCTGTGAGGATAATCCTAAATTTGCATTTGCTAGACATCTTTGCGTGCTTTGGGCATGTAAATTCTCCAGTGGGTGTCATATAATATCATCACTGATCATGAAAATCACAGTTGTATTGTTCCTTGGGGAAAGGGGCCTCCATAGGTATACAGAGATGCAAATGAAACCTGCAAAGAAGAAGAAGTTGCAGTGTGCCTTCTCCAGCTCCTAAGGGGAGTGCTTCTTTTCAGGGTGACCCCAGCCTGGAAGTGTTGTTCATGGGTTTAGGCTGTGGCATCTGTGTGCTGTATAGTGCTGGGGATAAGTTCCAAACTTGAGCATTTTGCTGCTAAACAGCAGGGGATTGAGTGGTGTCTGAAAAATCTGAAAGTGAAAGATACCCCTTTCCTTTTCATTCCTCCCAACATGTCCTTGTATATTAAAGGAAGAGGAGCTTTTGTGCATCATTGCATACACCCACTCTGGGGTTGCGGCGCTCATCTCGCTTTATTGGCTGAGGGAGCCAGCGTACAGCTTCCAGGTCATGTGGCCAGCATGACTAAGCCACTTCTGGTGAACCAAAGCAGCGCACGGAAATGCCATTTACCTTCCCACCGGAGCGGTACCTATTTATCTACTTGCACTTGGACATGCTTTTGAACTGCTAGGTTGGCAGGAGCAGGGACCGAGCAACAGGAGCTCACCCCATCGCAGGGATTCAAACCGCCGACCTTCTGATCGGCAAGTCCTAGGCTCTGTGGTTTAACCCACAGTGCCATACCTCACAGTAATTGTATTCTGTCCTTCCAGGATACTTATTATAAGCAATGCAAAGCAAAACTCTCTTCCCAACCTCTCTCTCTCTCTCTCTTCTACTCATACTCTGTCTCAGCTGCTCTTAAACATTTATTTAATTGATAGTCTCCTACCATCCGCCTGGTATCTAGTTTCTTTAGACACCCTCTTTTTTCCTTCTCCAAGGCCCAATGAGAACTGCCTATAGAAAATGGAGGAAACAGACATGGCTTAGTATAACAGGATAAAACTCCTGCTGGATCAGGTTAAAGGGTTATCTAGTCCAGCTGGACCTCAGTGCAAAACCACTCTCTCTCCTCACTTGTGAATCTCAACAATTTATGTTCAGAGGCACACAGGTTATATGTAGCCATCAATATGCACCCACATGTTATTTGTCAACAATGCTCGGGCTTATGTTGATTTGTATGCAAGGTATCTCATAATAAAAATGATGAGAAAGTACCACTGAAATTTGATTTGCTATCATTTTCCCCCCTAACTTTAAAATAAGACCAAGTTAATGCATACAAAATCATATTTACATCTTCTCCCATTTTGTTGTTAGAACAAACCTGTAATGATAACTAACAAGTAAAGATGTGCCACCATCACTGAAAACTCTTTGCCTTTTTAAAATACAGCTTTCTACAAAGACAATACTTTAGGGGCAATACTTTAGGGGCAATCCGATTTTATTTACGTATCAATTTAGTATTTCTATAACTTGAGAAAGAAACCTTAAGGTGCATCATTTTCAGGTGCTTGATATTACCTACACTATTCCTCGACACCTGAAGATTAACTGGTTAAAAATGCAAATAATAAAACAATAAGGTACGATGGAAAAGCAATTATATGTCTACAAAGCAATATAATATATTGGGTAGTTGTTAACACCTTTTGACTCTTACATCAGCCTCCTTACTTGTTGCGGGGGGGGGGGGGCGGGAATCAAAGGGAATCTAGATGAACATTGGTGTTTAATTTTCCCCATGATAAATTTCAGACTTAGGTGGACCTTCAGCAGCTGAGAACTGGCAGGGACTATTAGGTTTTTGATTTTTTTGTATCTGATAACAGAAGACACTAGATTCCATTAAGTGACCCTTCTAGACCTTCATCATACTTGTGGTGCACACATTCTCCCTAATGGCTAAGGTATACCTTTTACCATGCTTAGGGTTTATTTGCAAAGCTTCAGCAAAGCAAGGGGGCATATGTAAGGTTGTTTCCATTGTTATTTCAGACTAATTCAGATGTTGCCTGAAATATCACTGTTAGCTGACTATTCCAGATACAAACATTATTAACCCCCTTAAGCAGAAATAGGTGGTTCTGGTGGTTGCTCTGTATTAGCATTTTTGAAAAATCTGGATTGGCTTTTAATCTTTGATTACTTTTTTATATATACTGATTTCATTACAACATGTTTCTAAGATATAATCTCAATACATGGGAGAGGTGTATAATAATTTGCTGGTATGCTTTCTTTTTGTCCTAACTCTAATTAAATCAGTTTTATCTGTAGCATTTAAGGCTTAATAATATTAATCCCTTTTAATCTTACCTGTTATCTTTACAGTGCTATTCTAACAACAAAAATGAGATAATATTTAAATACAAATTTTGTATACATTAATTAGGCTTATGCAAAGAATATCATTTTATTGCCCTTTGAAGCAATAAAAAACTGGTAGATGAACATTAATATTTTTTCTACTTGTGTATGAGTCTTCTTTGAAGCTAAACCTTCTGTGTACTCTCAGGCTTCAACTTCTTTGACTTTCAAAACCAGGGTTAAATTATTTACAGAGTAATCATTGAACAAGTTTATTCATAAAAAAGTCCTATTGTGTTCAATGAAATTTATGCCCATGTAAGTATGCATTCAGCTGCATCTTTAGTGAAATAATTTCTGTGTAGCTAGATTCTTTTAGTTAGGCTGGATCCACACTGTTTAACATTATTAGAATGATATTAGATACAGTATACCGTTCTAAAACATCACAGGGCATACTTGTAAATCAAATCTTTTTTACCTTGGTTTCTTTGTGTCTCCCTGCTGCTGTCTGCTGTTCACTCTGCAGCGCCTTCTGGTGTCACATTTTAATAATGCTTTAAGAACATTAAAAGCAGTATGTTACCTACGTCATGACAACCATTCCTTAACCTTTTTTTAACTTTAAAAACCATGAGTGTAGATCCGACCTTAGACTGAGAACTGTAATCAGGTTGTAGTGGCTCTTTGCAGGACAGCTAAACCATGTGTTTAGGTCCTGCTACCCAGATCACATTCTCCTTAAAATTAGTTGGTCACATGGATGGGCCTTTTGAAACAATATGCACAATGAATGGAATTGTTTTAATGCTGTTATTGTTAGGTAAACATATATTTACCCTTAGGTATTAAGAAGAAGAGGGTTTTTCCTAGCAAGAAACCAAGTTTTGAAATGGTTGTAATGTTTTGTAACTAAGTTATTTCATAAAACTAGGAAATGAGATTTCATATGTGAAATGTGGCTATATACCACCAATTCAAAAATAGAAAATAAGTTGATGGAAAGAGTACGCTGTTTTTCCTAGGAGACACTCCTGGAAAAATGAACGTTTTCTACAATAGTGAATCCTCCTAAGGTTAAGAAATTATTTTTTTGCAATCTGTTCATACATAACACATAAGACATCTCTATTCAATACACTTCAAGCCTGAAGGGTTTGTGAAGCAGAAAATAGTATGAGAAAAATCTCATCTTGCTCACAATGAAATACCCTGAATTCTTTTTGACTGGCTTGTTGCATTTTACTTAAATAATTAGGACCATCTGTTCTGCTATTAAAAAGTTCCAAACATTGTGGCAGACGCGGATATGATTGCAAATCATTAAGCATCATTCTGCAAAAATAAATATGTACTTCTAAAATTAACATGGGGAAATGTTCTTCTGGCACAAACATTTAAACCATATTTGACCCAATAAATGCTTTTCATCAAGCATTTCACAAGCCTTATGGTTAGAAGCCAAGTGCCCTAACTTGCAGGTGCTTTTCAAAATGATTTCTCTTTACTTTTCCACTATATCCATAATCTTAATTCTTAGAAATATTATGGATTTCCTCTACCTTTCTTCACAATGATCTGATTTGATTGTAGTGATCTATAAGGTGCCTTCCACAAAAATTGCTGTATGTTGATGAAGAATGCTACCAGTTTATCCACTGAAATTTTCAGGAGGTTTTGTAACTTCTGTGCACATGTATGGACATTCTCAGATCTATTTCAATGGTATTCCACTTCACTCTCAGTCCTGACCCCCTCGCCCCCCCCAAAAAACAGAAGCAGAAGCTTTGACATCATGAAGTTCATCCCTTCATTTTCTTCATTGTACATGGTGGCCAATGTGAACCCATTTTTTTTTCTTGGTGGAAGCTTTCCTATATGCCACATGATCCTGGTTCGTAATGTCCTGCAAAAGATATGGGGTGGCTACAAAGAAGCAACCAGGAGTTTGAAGTGAGCTTCCAATTGTTCATTTGCAAGTGGGGCCAGTTAGCTGATTGGTGCTGACAGAGGGATCCATGACAATTGGCTGCATTAGGGACTCCCCCACTGGGAAGTCCATAGTGCACCAATTTGCATCGAATCCCACTTGCTAAAAGTGATTTCAATGGAAACTGCTGTGCATGCTTCCACCACCAACCAGCTCATTGGCACTGAGAGCATACCTACAAAGGAGGTAGTTGAAACCATCCATCAGCTGATTGATGGTTTAAGTGACTCCCACCCCTTTGAACTTTGATTGGTGTCCCTCATTTGATATTACGGTATAAAGACTCAGTTGACATACAGGTGACCAGTCCCATTCACATGCCAAAGTTGGCCCATGGAAAGTATGGGGACATAAGGATTTGGCCTACCAGCCAGTTCCAGTTCTCCTCCCCATCCCCTGTGCTATAACTACATGTTACTCAACCACAGGATTAGTTCAACACATCACACAAAATCATTTTAATTGCATTTGCTGTAGGGTTTCTTTTTTTAAAAAAAAACCAATTATGCAAAAGATTCCTGCATTGCAGGGGGTTGGACTAGATGACCCTAGTGCTCCCTTTCCAACTCTACAATTCTATGATTCTATGAATAAGCCCCCATTTCACTTTGACAGATTGGTTTATGCCATAAAGCTGTTTTACTTTCAATTGTTCAAAGCAGGGACCATGTCTTCCTATGAAGGTGCTTGTAGAATGTCTATAAAAATACATGCCTACCAGGACTCAGTTGAACAGCTGCTCTCTTCATATACATTTTTAATGTTAACATTGTGTACAGTACAGCAAGTGTTATTCAGATAGCAAAATGGCTAGTTTCCTAAAAATACCTAGAATAAAGGTAGTTCAATCCAGGTGCATAAGATAGTATCTGTATAGCCTTTGGGATTGAATAGAATGGCTTCTGAATACCTATTTTCTTTTCTATGCCAAAGATAACAGACATTGTTAAATAAACCCATTAGGTATGTTGTTAAGGTAGAAATGTAATTGCCGGAGCACTATGGTGTGTGTGTGTGTGTGTGTGTGTGTGTGTGTGTGTGTGTTCTGTTTTACCGTTGTGTTCCCTGTTGGAGATACATGCCCTGTGGCAAAGAAATCAGAAGTGAACCCAGAAGTATGGAAGGAAAGGTGATGAATTTTTAAAAGCACATTATGTGGAAAAGTGCATTTCAGATTTCTTGTATCTTCCCTTGAAACCTTAATGAGGCTTTTTCTTTCTTGCATGATGCAGGGGGGGAGGGTTGTGAGAGAGGGCTGCCAGATATAAAATAGAATTGTATTACTTCAGCCACAAAGCCTCAAGTCCCCATATCCCACCATACAATTGTACAATAAGCAGATGCAAAAACAGCGCAAAAAGGGAAGAGGGAGATCCACTTTACCAAGCGTCATAATTTTGTGCCACCTTAAAGGGACGATACAGCTGTTGTTCAAAGGATTATGTTTTCATTGTCATTTCAAACACAATCCCTCTCTTTCGTTTCTGATAATTGATAACAGAAAATTGTAATGAATTACTGATTGGGGAACACTTGATTTTGTGGCTACTCGAGAGACTGTTGAAAATGTAGCTCTGTCAGTAAGGCACCCTGAATTACTGCATTTAACAGATTTATTACATGAAATAATTCCAGGCAAAACCATAAATATATTTTAAATGTGGGTTGTTGCCCTTCCTTGGAGGTTTTTAAGCAGAGGTTGGATTGCCATCTGTCATGGATGCTTTAGCTGAGATTCCTGCATTGCAGGGGGTTTGCCTAGATGGCGCGTGGGTCTCTTCCAACCCTATGATTCAATAAAAAAACTGTTTGGTTTTTTTGCTGTCCCAGAATCCTTTGGAATGGAGTGGCAGAAATTTAAGAAATAAATAAACTATTACCAAGGTCTTCTAAAATATGTTGTAGATAAAGAAGCCCTAGGATGGAGTGCCTTGCTCAGAAACAGCATCCTGTAAAACAAGGATATAATCAAAGTCCAGCTGTTTAGAGTGTGGTGCTGATAATGCAAAGGTTACAGGTTTGATCCCCGTAAGGCAGAAGTTTTCAACCTTTTGGGGTCCATGATTCCCTTGACCAAATGCAGTCTTTCGGCGGCACCCCTGTGGGACTCAGGAACCCAGTTATGTCACCCTTGCCTGCAGAGCTGTCAGCCGCACACCCCTCCCTTGTGGAGGGTTCCCTCAGCCTCTTCTCCCTTCTTCTCTGAGCAGCCACAGCTGTCCCGCCTCCTCAAAGAGAGATGCCTCCTCACTTCCCCACAGGGGCCCGGGAGCACCCCCTGGCCAGTCCCAGAGGCATCATTCACCTGGGGAGCTTGCAGCCAGGGCTGCTGCAACAAACAGCTTTACAAGCCTTTGGGAGGCAGGGATGTGAGAGGGCACCAAAGGAAGGAAGGGAAAGAAAGAGGGATAGAGGCCAGTGTTCCCCACAGCACCCCTGATCATCCTTCAAGGCACCCAAGGTGCCACAGCACACTGGTTGAAAACCACTGCTGTAAGGGACAACTGCATATTTCTGCATTGAAGGGAGTTCAGCTAGATGATCCTCAGGGTCTCTCCCAATTCCATGAGTCTATAATCAGTCTATACCAGGGGTGAGGAACCTTGTACCCAGGGACTGAATGGAGTCCTCTTGGCCTTATCTGAAACATTTCCCAAGCCACATCTTCCCTAGCCACATTTCACACCTTCTTGAGCAGTTTTGCCTGGCTAGTTTGCATCCTTGAACTCTGAGAATGCCTGAAGGACAGCGATCGTCCTGACAGTGTGTGCAAAAACTTGCTAACTGTACAGAGGTAAAGTTTACATTTGTTGCTCTGTCCAGTTTTGCATCTGGCTCTTCCTAACCCTCATGCAGGAACTGGAAGCTTCTACAGGAGCAAATGTGACCCTTTAGCTGTGAAGTATTATTCACCCCTATCTATAGAACATTCGTAGTAAGAAAAGGATACTATGCTGCCTTCATCTTTTAGCTCAATTGAATTTTAACAATATTTTTATTCATTACTAATTTAAAAAAAACAAATGAACTTAAACCTATCCAAGACCAATTTCTGCATTTTATCTTCAGAAAAATCAGGTATAAATGAAGGCAGTGAAACTTCCTCTTGATTTTGCCAGACTGTCATTAATTGATAGAAGTCCTTTTCATTCTTTAATGTATCCATTAAGAATATTGTTATTTTCAGTGTGTAAGGTAACAATCCCATCTGCTCAGAAAGATTAAGATGTTTAAGAGTGCATACAGGGCTAATTCTCTCCTCCCTCCCCCACCCAAAGCAATGGAAATAGATTTACTGCTTAAATTAAGCCACGTGTGGAGCTAGGTGAAAGTTTGTTGAAGCTCACAATCTAAACAGATGTTCTTGTAATTTGGAGCATCATTTATAGCACACATTTGAGGAACACAAATCATACAGAGGCAGTTTACATATGGGGGAAAACAAACCCTAGAGAAAGACAAGTCAATGTGGGGTGCTTTGATAAACTCCTTTTTATGTTTAAGTGTTACGTGATAACAAACACACTGTACATGATAACAAATATAACAGCATATACTACATTCATAATATTCAAAATCAAACTATTATATATAATTATATTCCATTAATTAGGTATAGATTTATATTAAATCTGCAACAAATCACTTTAAACAGATAAATATATATTTATAAAATCTGCATAAATGTAATAGTAGTAATTTATTACGTCAGCAGTGAAAGGTGGTTAAATAATTCTAAATTAAACTTTTCTTCATATAACTGGGTGGGGTATGATGATGATGATGCAAGAATTCCCCCAGCTTAATCCCACCCTTCGGTGGTGTGGTGAGACTTTTCCTTCTCCTTAATAAGTCCTTATAGAGGCTCCTGCCCCCCCAATGCAGGGGCGGCAGGAGGCACCAAAATATATTGGGCTGCCCCAACAACTACCATGTTCCTTCCCAACCATACTGGGTTCCCAGTGGGGTTTTTAACCATGTCCAGTGGTTATTGGGGTAGAGGTCTGCCCTTCATTCTATTATTAATTGGGCATCTAGAAACAAGGTCAAAAATAGGGCTCCATAGTGATTTTAATTCATTTTTAACAATAGTGTGCATGTGTGTGTGTTTTTTTAAAAAAAAAATCAGGATATTTTTTTTAATGCTCTGTTGGCCACAGGAGTCTAATGAGCAAAGGTATATCTGGAGGGGCAGTTTTGCTTTGTTATTGTTTTCATCTTTATTAATATTTGGCTTCTCACAATCTTGACTAAGCCTTCATACAATTCAATTCTTCATCTTCAAAGGGTGATTATATTTTTATTTAAAGCCACCTATATTGGCATTATCAATATTTCAATCTGAATGAAGATCAGCATGCACTCCTGGTTAGAATAATTTAAAAAACAGCTAGTGCTAATATTAGGAAGAGTAGGAGACTATATCTGAGGCTGAAATGATGCAAAGCTTTTATGCATAGAGAAATATTAAAGAGCACTAATTGCTTTCTGGATAATCATATCAAATACTCCTTTATTTAGTTCCATGTTTCCCTTGGTTTCTCAGGTGAATGGTATATTATAGGAAACTCCAGTGTTTAATGTTTTTCACACTGTTCCCAACATCTTATATTAATTGGTATAAATATTTTCTTTCTTTCTTTCTTTCTTTCTTTCTTTCTTTCTTTCTTTCTTTCTCTCTCTCTCTCTCTCTCTCTCTCTCTCTCATCTATCTATCTATCATCTATCTATCATCTATCATCTATCTATCTATCTATCTATCTATCTATCTATCATCTATCTATCTATCTATCTATCATCTATTTATCATCTATCTATCTATCTATCTATCTATCTATCTATCTATCTATCTATCATCTATCTATCTATCTAATCTATCTATCTATTTCTATCTAGCGTAGAACTGAGAAATGGAAATAGGGAATCTTCTTCTGTGGCTTTTGAATGCCATTCCAGTGGTTCACTGAGATGACGGGGCATTAGAAGGTGCTTTACTTTCAAGTACACAGCTTCACTTTCCTTTCATGCAGTCTCTGACCTTGTCTCTAGTCAGTCCTTCAGCAGAAGCCGGGCACAGAATTTTCCATCTGCCTGCATTTAGAATGGTAGACAATATTGGACACACCAAGGAGCCCCAATTTCAGTTTAGAATTTTTGATTATGACTTGTTTCCTTTCTGAGCTGTTGTGGTTCATGAAAAGACAATAGGGGTGTTTTAGTCTGGTGTGTTGTAGGCTATTTTGGTTGACTTGGCCTTCTGTGTTCGTCTCAGCTAAGTTACCATATTTTTCGCTCTATAGGACGCACCGGACCATAGGAGGGGGAGAACAAGGGGAATAATTTTTTTCTTGTTCTCCCCCTCAAAAATAAGGTGCGTTCAAGAGCAGGTCGGGGAACAGCGCAAAGGCTGCGCGCAGCCTTGCTGCTGCCCCCCCAGCTTACGGGGCTGGCAGGAGTTCCCGCTGGGCTCCAAAGGCTTGCGGATAGATGCCCAAAGCCCGGGGTGCGCGGCGCTGCGCTCCCTGAGTTTCGGGCTGCAGGCTGCTATCCACAAACCTTGGGAGCCCGTCAGGAACTCCCGCCGGGCTCTGAAGGCTTGCGGATAGATGCCCGAAGCCCGGGGTGTGCGGCGCTGCGCTCCCCAGGTTTCGGGCTGCAGGCTGCTATCCGCAAGCCTTGGGAGCCCGGTGGGAGCTCCCGCCGGGCTCCCTAGGCTTGCAGATAGCTTCCTGAAGCCTGGAGAGCGAGAGGGGTCAGTGCACACCGACCCCTCTCGCTCTCCAGGCTTCAGTGAAAGCCTGCATTCGCTCCATAGGACGCACACACATTTCCCCTTCATTTTTGGTTGGGGCAAAGTGCGTCCTATAGGGCGACAAATACGGTAGTTATTTTTCTCTCTCAAACAAACCAGCAATGACAACATTGCCACAATAGCCACTTATATATTCTAGTCCTTGTTTTATAAATGAAGTATTTTGGAATGTAAGTCTCAGGGCAGGAACTGTCTTATTTTTATTGATCTGTAAGTTATGTGAAGGGTGGGATAAAAAATAAATCAATTAAATAAGGGTAACTATCATTATCAGAACATGCAGAAACCTTTGGGCACAACCAGAAATTAAAAAACAAAACAGAATCTCTGTATAATCTCTTGTTCATTTAGCCGTCAGAGTGGTTGCCTGTTTGTTGATTATTTAGGATATCAATGTTTTAGATAGGGTGATATTTGCAGCATCCACATATTGGTGGACAGCAAGATAAATGAGCTTACTCTCTCTCTCTTTCTTTCTTTTTCTTTTAATAATTTTTATTGAATGTTTCTTTCTTTTTCTTTTAATATTTTTTGTTGAATGATTTTATGTTACAAAAAACAATACAGCCACAGTACCACTAAATATAATTCAGAAATAAAAATTGCATACATCAATATTTAGTTTGTTATTTGTTATTTACCGTCTTATTTCCTCCCAAACATTCCATACAAAAACACACATATGTGCAGACACCCACACACAAAATGATAATAATGAAAGTTAATATTTTTCTCCCTTTTATCTTCCAAAATCTTTTCTTCAACTTTGACTTCCTGTCAGGTCCCTTTGCATATATTTTATCTTACAGTCGAATGTACACAAAACATTCTTACTCTCACTTTCACTTGAATTTTTGCTGCTACTCTTCATGGGTCTTCAATTTGAACCTGTAGAGTTCACGAGAATTACTTGTCAAATAAATAGCCTGCAGTAGTGGTGGGCAGAGTGGCTCTGCATTATTGATCTGACTTCCCAGTACCATGTGTTGCTGCTGGTTAATCAGAGGAAGAGGCACAAGGCAGCAGGGAGATCAGTGCAGGCACCATGGCTGGAGCAGTGGGTTAGCTCCACGGTTCTGCCTGCACCACACCAAGCTCCCTGCTGCCTTGACCCTCTTCCTCTTGGTAACTAATAGTGATACAGGTTTTTTAAAAAGGTAAAGGACCCCTGGATGGTTAAGTCCACTCAGAGGCGACTATGGGGTTTCGACGCTCATCTCACTCTCAGGCCAAGGGAGCCGGCGTCTGTCCACAGACAGCTTTCCGGGCCATGTGGCCAGCATGACTAAACCGCTTCTGGTGCAACAGAATACTGTGACAAAAGCCAGAGCGCACAGAAACATGGGTGGCACTGTGGTCTAGACCACTGAGCCTCTTGGGCTTGCTGATCAGAAGGTCAGCAGTTTGAATCCGCGCGATGGGGTGAGCTCCCATTGCTCTGTCCCAGCTCCTGCCAACCTAGCAGTTTGAAAGCACATCAGTGCAAGTAGATAAATAGGTACTGCTGTGGAGGGAAGGTAATAGTGGTGCACATCATTGAGAAGCCGGGTAAGTAAAACAGCTGCACCTGCCCCACCCACCTCAGCCACCCCACCACCATGATTGCTAGTCTGCTATGTATGGTATATTAGTAATACTGGGAGATCATGCAGTTTTCCTAATTTCTAAATCTTGTCCAGCTGTCACCAAGGGCAAGTCTGTTGGCCAGATATGAATTCATTTAAAACAATCAATAGAAATCTTTTCTGCCATGGATTTTTTAACGAATGAAACTCCAATGGTGCCATTTCCCTAGTTAGTCTTGGGTGCTTCTATAGCGAATTCAACGTTCCTCATGATGTCTGATCAAACCATTGTGGAAAATATGATATAATAGGAAAGTAAATTCTTCCTTAAGTGGAACTCATTCTGCATTATCAAACCCAGATGTGACAACCATCAATTACTTTACCCAGGATGTAATCTGAATGGCATCAGCCATTCCCAAGATGTGGGAAAGTCGTTTCAAGTCTGCTTTATGTGAAAATATCTTGCAGAGCTGATCTGATAAATGGATTAAATCTTAGCTATAGGTTCAAAAATTCTTGTTCAGCAATGAACATCGTAGGTGGCTTTCATTAATTCAACTCCATCTCCAGCTTCAATTCTCCCATCTACAAAATGGAAATCTGTGCCATGTGCACCCCATAACATTATTCAGAGTTCGAAAACAATAAAAGAATATATGCTTTGTACATTTTTCTATGCCAATTTAGAAAACTACTGCCCTTTTTGTCTTCTAACAAACATTCAAAAAATCTGCATGGTGTTACTAAGGAGCTTGGTTCAGCTGGCACTCTGCACATACCCCGAAAAGACATGATTCCCTTCCCTTCACCCAGCAGGGAACTGTGCAATGAGTGTGAAAGCATAGACTGGCTTACCTCATTGTTAAGAAATTATTTGTACTCCTGGTATCAAGAACTGCAAAAACCAATTTTAATTCAACATCAATAATTTATTCTTTTGAATAACTTGATAGTAATATCTTCAATTTGTATCTGTGAAATACTAAATGAGGCAGACTGTGGCATACAAGGCTTGCGATTAGCCACTCAAAGAACTGCGCTGTATAGACATGATGCTAAAATCTCAGATCACAGTGGAAATTGGGGAACTTGCTCCCTCTCCTTAGAACAGGTTACTTATCAATATTTCATCCCTTTGTCCTCTCCCTGTCACCTTTGTTTCCTAAATCCTGCTATCCTTCTGCCCTCCATGGTCCAAACCCATGCCTTTCAACTTTTCCCCTCATGTGTTTAGGCCTCCAATTCAACTTGCCAGATTGTTAGTGTCATTTTCTGCTTCATTTACAGCAACCGTAAGAGTACCTGCCTTTGTCTGGTGCTCTGTCTATCATAGCAACAAGTTAACTGCATGGACAACAGTGGTTTGGGTAGCATGTATTAGTATCTATATTTGAACTAGCTATTTTCCTTTTTTGTACGCATTACATCTGGCAGTGCAAACTGTAAAGCCATTTTACACAATGACCAATAAGCATCCCCCCCCACCCCGTTTTTCAATCCAAATTGCCACTTAGTTGGTTTTGCTCCACCTACCCACACAAAAAGGCAATTCAAGTAAATATATGGTGCACAATATTCCGTGGCACAAAATGAGCACCAGATTAAAGATCATACCTCTATAGTTCTACATGCCATTTGCAAGTTCATGTAACAAGCAAATAAGGGCATGCATAGGCTTAGCAATGAGAGAGCCATGTGGAAGTCCAAGAATTACAAATAAATAGCTATGGTTTTATTTAACCAATAACCTGGTTTTCCCCCCCTTCCAGATAATGAAAGAGATATGATCTGATGTACATGGTTTATTCAGTCTAGTAGGTATCTCTTCAAATACCATCACATTAAAAATCATCCAAATCAGAGAAGCATCCATTTCTCATGCTTGCATAAATGGAAAAGCAAAATGTGCATGTTGTACAACAAGCTGGTTGCATGGGAATACTGGTCGTTCCCCGTGACTGTGAAACAATGATTCTTGCCTAAAGCAGCATAGTAAGGCTTTTCGTAACTTTTTTCCTCCTGCATAGTAAAGACAAAATGTGTTATAGGATCCTCTGAGATTTTAATTAATTTCAAAAAGAAAATTATTGCATTAATTTGTTTTCTTCAAATATAATTTAGAATTACTAATTCAGTAAGGCATTTCCCAGTTGCCTTTAATAAAATGATAGAGATGGGCTTATGGGAAGAATCTTAATTGTTCAGCATTCTACTTCTGTTTGACTCATTTTAGACCTTAGTTATTAACAAGCAAACTGCTGCATGTAGACCTTGGTACCTGATTCAGATGTCTGCCTAGGGTGGTGGCTGTTTTTAAAAGTTTTCACACACACACACACACACACACACCTCCTTTGCCAACTGGCTGAACATTGCACTTGTGATAAAAAAGTCTGCTCATCCATGAGAATGCATTCTATCCTAGTATTTACTCAAATATAAAGCTTTTAATTGTGTTTGATCTTTTCGCAGACCAGTTTTATGGATACAAAATACAGTAATATGTATCTCTAAAACAAAGTGAATGGCTAAACCCATTATATTATTTTTCTTTCTATGATGAAGTTACGCATCAAGAGAATCATCCAGTCAGTGGCACAAAGGTGGGAGAAGGGAAAGGACCATGGCTTGCATGACCTTTATCATCAGTGTTTTGATACTGCAGTGCCTAGTTCTCTAGTTACCTGTGTCACTAATAGAAAATAGAGCACTTTCGTCTTTAAGCTGCTACATATAGTTGAACGCTATCAAGTTCCATTGTGAAACTATACATCAAGCCAATCAAACATTGCAGTGGCATTTCTAAAACATACATGGGTTGTCCTAGATGGTTTTATATCTATGAGATCAACCTAACCATTAATTATTGAAGGGTTTTTAATTCTTGTGTTATCATATCTTTATTATCTTCATTAATATACATGGAGGTTTAAAATGTTATTTAGAAAAGTTGCTTGCCCCAAATTTCAGCTCAGGAAATCATGCTGATTATTTCTTTCTAGGCTAGTTTTACTGCAACTCATTCAGAATACTATTATTGCATAATTGATATGCTATATATATTACATAAAATGATAGCTATGTAGCCTAGAGAATGTTACACCGCCCTCCCTGCCTACGACATATTTTCACTGGTTATTACTACCTCTACTCTTATATTCCCCTTGGTTCCATAAACTCATTCCCAGTGTCCCCTACTCTACCTTATAAAAAGCAATATTCAGAATAGTGGTTTGCATGAAGATATTAACGTAATAAAATTCAAAATAGTAGCAATTAATTGCACATATATTCAAAATTCAATGAAAACAATTTAGTTAATTCCACAAAATTCTACAAACTTGACCCAGTCCTTTAAGCCTCTTACACTTGGAATAGAGCTTGTTGAGCCCTCAGGTAAAACTCGAGCTGTTTTGATCCCCACACTGATTTGATCCCCATACTATTGTGCCAGGAATTGGGAAGCACCTGCTGCAGCTTCCTACTTTTGTGTAATTATTTGCTTCTGGAAATTATTCTGGAAAGAGAAGCATAGCAGCTTGATATTAACAAAGCTGGAGATCAATGTTAGGTGGGGTACCAGGCAACAAAAGTAAATACAAGCAAAAATGGGAAACGTTACCTAGCAGTCAGAGGAATGTAATGCTTAAAGCCATGAGCTAGTTTTGGACAATCATCACCCTGAGCAATGTTGCAAACAAATTACTGTGACATATTCTTCTACATCACATTGGAAAATGTATTTAGCCAAACAAAGTCCAGCTAGCATTTACTGGACTGGGGAATATTTCACCTAGCAGCGAAACCATCAGAATAACATGCAGCATGCTTTGAAAATGAAAAATATTTGCCTGGTCAAATCTGGAGGTCTCAATGCAATCGGTATGAGAAACATTCAGCATTTTGACTTGCCAGTGATAGAGCTGTTCTCTGCACTTTTAGCCTCAAGGGAAGTACCACAATTCTACATGACCATGAAGGTGTAGTATTTTGTGGAAAGGACACTGAGAGTTCATGTAGCAGTAAATCAGGACCAAAGTAACATCCACCTATGCACACCTGAATAAATTCCCCTTCTACTCTATTCCTGAAAATTGTACCCACACAAATACAAGTAATTGCTGAAAGAACAGAAACACAGAAAGCAGGTACTGTTTATTTAGCTCTTGGGCTTCTTCCCATTTTACTTTTTGTGGGTGTGTTGAGCATTGCAGATCTGTAAACATAGTGCTTAGTGTTAAAAACACAAAAACAAAACTCAGTGTGAAATGTCTCTCAGAATGCACTAATACCTATATCAGCTCAAACTTACATGTTAATCAATTACATGTGATTAGTGGGCCTGCATTAATGTCCATTGTGTCTGTGTATAGCTTTGCAGAAGCTACTTCACATGCATGGCATGTGTGCTGCCTCCACCTGAAATGCAGGTGATACAAAGGCAATAGAGACTTTCATACACCTTTCAATCTCAAAAATTCCCAATGCTAAATTTTAGGAAGCTGAAGCACATATGAGAGGTAAGATCCACTTAGGTCTCAAAGTAGCTGTCTTATTACAAAAGAATTTCAGAAACAGACTAGAAAGAGAAGTTGCTGAATTGCAACCTATTACCAAACTTAAAACTGTGGAGAGACTTGGTCTGAATAGAGACATTGGATTCTTATCTCATTATACACAGTAAAGCTATTTTTAGCTATCTCACCCCTTTCTTTTTCCTGTAAAACCAATTGTGCCAATAGGTTTACCACACCTATCAGCCAATCACCCATTCCCACCACCCTTCTGAGTAATACCCCTTCCCACCCTCTCACTATATATAAGGGTCTGGTGGCTTCTGTTTCAGTGTATCTGAAGAAGTGTGCATACACACAAAAGCTCATATCAATAACAAACTTAGTTGGTCTCTAAGGTGCTACTGGAAAGATATATATATATTTTTTTTACTACAGCAGACCAGCACGGCTACCTACCTGTAACTCATCCAAAGAGAGCACTCATGCATCAGCTGGAAGGTGAGAAAGAATTGGATGAACTTTGAGAGGGGAAAACTGAGGAAAAAGTAAAACAATAGCATTCATTTAAAAAACAAAACAAAACCAAATGAACCAGAACCAAGCCCACAGATAAAAGTATCTCAGACATGAAGGGAGCTATTGGCCTGGCTGTCAAGAGAAGAGACTTTCACCCTTCAGAAACCAGTACTGAAAATACTTAATCATAAAACAGAAGTGTTGACAGATTTTCCCACGTAATTAATTCTGGAGCCTGACTGTTGGAACAACTCAAAAGCTTGCCTCTCAGTAACAGAACTACAAGTCTTAACATTTCCAGGGGAAAAAATAGCCAGAGCCTTAGTGAAAGAAGCATAGTGTTAAAATGATGATGGTGGTGGTGGTGGTGATATATTGTGGTATAAGATCCTTCTAGATCTATGAATGTATATTCCGTACTTTCTTATTTAGGAGAAACAGACCAAAAGGCACATTTGATTCTCTCTTTTGAAAAATTGACTTCTACTAGAGACCAGTCGAGCCTCTGTAACATGGGGCAGGCTACTAACAGCACACCTTTGAATGATCTCAGTGATCGGGCTGGGATATAACGGTTCGGGTATCATGGAACCCAGTGGTTCAGGGATTTATGTCTCAACACCAGTACCTTGAACCTGGCCTGGTACGATATAGGCAACCTGTGCAGATGTTTTAGTAGAGGTGTCATATACTATCAGCCATCCATTGCATTCTGCACCAGCTGGAGCTTCTGAAGCAGGCCTGAGAGTATATAAATCTCCTGCAATCACAATGACATAAGGGGGGATAATTTCACTGGCCCCACTATCTCTATTATTTTTTCAATGGCCCAATCCTGTCACCACCTTCCACCTGTTGGAACTGAACTTCTATAGTGGGGAGCCTGCTGTACTTCTATAGACTCCCAACAGAATGATTTAGAGTTCTGCATGAATAGTGTTTCTTTCTGCCTATGTTTTGAATTGGAATTGACCTTATTTTACTAATCGTTGTTTTATTTTAATAATCATACTAGCAAAACACCACATTTGGGTTTAAGCCCTCCACTTAAAGGCAGTGTTGTGCCTTATGCTATTGGAAAGCAGATAGTGTGCTTTAATGTATGGGAAAATGAGCTACACACAAATGCCCAAATAAGAAAAGCATTCATTATTATTGTGTATCAATTTTTGAACATCCAAGGGGGGAGACGTTGGTTGCTTTTTGCTTCTTGTGTTCCTCTTATATTTTCAGAAAACTCATGGAGGAGTCCTTATTTCCGCTTATGTTTCTTGGATCCTGGCCACTAGATTTAACAAGCATAAAAATAAATGGTTCACAGAAGTTTCTCCCAGAATTTCATCTCTTGCTGTTTGTTTTTGTAAACATAGTGTAACCTCTTCCTGCAGAAATTAATTACAGATGGTTTTTCAGCTTCTTCACTATGTGCAAGATGGTCATCCAAACAACTATAAAGCTCCACTTAGTGACAATTTATAATCATTGCTAGCATTATTTCACACTCTTTGCTACTATAATCCAGAACACATATTACTCAACTGAAAGCAATTTTCAAATTATTTTCAAGTAAATGTGTTTAGTTTCAGGATGGGGAGTGATAGCCATAGTACAAACCTATATGTGAAGGCTTTTGTTTATAGACTACTGTAGTCTAACCAACAGCAGAATGAAAACTCCTTGTTTAATTTTGTCCCTGTGTTAAATTTGTATATTAACTCCCAACCCCCTTTTAAAAGTGCAATTCTGAAAGCAATATTAAATGCCCTTACAATGCAGATTATTTTTCCTGTATTTTCAATCAAATGTGGCAATGTATTGGTGCTAAATGCAATTCCATGCCCATTGAAGACTTCTCAAAATGACGTGTAAACAATCAATTACTTCTAAAAGGAGATTATTGGTTCTATGTAACAGCGAATAAATTAACAGATTGAGACTGCAATGCTATACACAGTCACCAGTCAGTAAGCCCTACTGTACACAGTGGGAGTTGCTTCTGAATAAACAGGCATTGAATTACTCTCTTATAAATTCAGATATTTGGTCTTAATTGCTTTCCAAGGAAACCAGCTTTGCTCATCAGTTGCAATGAATAACTAAATGGACACACAGAGAAACAGAAATCAGTTTTAGGATTAAATAATCTTTCTTTAGAGCAGTGGAGTTGGTGAATAGGAGCTGAGAGCTACTACAGTTAATAGACCTGCGAAAGAGTAGCAATATGCTTGTAAGACTTGAAACGCCTGATCTGTAAAGTGGTAAGCATCTTTACTTTCACTAGACACCCTTAGAGAGGGTATTAGGAGGGCACTGCCAGTGGTTGTTCAGTGAGACCAGGTCATAAATCTTCACAGAGCTGAAAGCTATTGCAAACAATAACCATCTGATTTCAAGTACCTCCATCATTAGGAACACTGTCCTTCCATCTACACCTGAAGCTGGTTATTTGTGCCCTTCTCATAAACCATCTGAGAAGAAAGCTCTTTCTGCAGAAGATTGTTTTCATTTTAGTTCATATTCACCACTCTGTTTCCCTTATGTATTACAGGGCTCTTGTTTTGAAACGAAAAGGGCAAACTTCACCCTAAATTGCTATTGCAGCATGTATACAAGCACTTCCTATTCACTATTAACTATTTAGCCCCATGGAAGCTTTCACAGAATGTTTCCTCATCTGGATGTTTAGACGTGTCTTGTGGAATAAAAGTCTCTGAACAATTGTTTTATGGAACATACAGTGGTACCTTGGGTTAAGAACTTAACTCGTTCTGGAGGTCCATTCTTAACCTGAAACTGTTCTTAACCTGAGGTACCACTTTAGCTAATGGGGACTCCCGCTGCCGCCGTGCCGCCGCCACGCGATTTCTGTTCTCATCCTGAAGCAAAGTTCTTAACCTGAGGTACTATTTCTGGGTTAGCAGAGTCCGTAACCTGAAGCATCTGTAACCTGAAGCGTCTGTAAGCTGAGGTACCACTGTATTTTAAAGCAGTAGAAAATGAGTTTGCTTCCTTTATGTGGCAGGAAGAACAGCATGTAGCATTCTGTTTAAAGTAAAGCTTCTTTAAAAAGCATCACCAATCACATATATTACCCTTTCCCATCTAGGTGTGATTGGATCAGTGCCATGTTTAACAGAGCCAGTGGAGCAATTAGGACTGGACTACAGGACCAAAGCCATTTAAGAACAGATAAATTCATGGAGGATAAGGTTATCAACAGATACTAGCCACAATGGCTGTCTTGTCCCTCCACTGTCAGTGTCCATATGACTCTGAATATCAGTTGCTAATAATGGCCTATTGTGTTGTGGTGCAGTAACCGGTTTGTGGGTTTGTACTAAGTTGAGAAGGGGAAACTTTTTCCAGAACAAACTACCATACTTGTCTGTGTTCAGAACTAGGAGGAACCTTAAGAAGATAAGCGGTAAAGTGTTGATATATTCTAACTGGATTTTAGACTATGTATTAAAATGGAGACAGTTATTGCATAATATATTTCTGTCTGGATTAATACCGGCAATCGTTCCACAGCTATGACCTTAATAACAATCCTGTAAATCAGAAATGCCTCAGCAGTTATTTCATTTTCTGTACCTCAACTCTGTGAAAAGGAACCTTGATTCCTTTCCAGTGTTTTTTAAAACATGAGCCAGACAAAGCTAGAATAAACAAAACAAGGAAACTTTTTGAACACTGGAAACAAAAGAAGCCTGGAGCTCAGAAGGAGGTGTTTAAACGGAACCAGTTTAGGACTAGTCCAAACTGAGCCTAATTTAGCTCATGTTAGGAGAGAACATTTTGAATCAAGATGTGGGAATCTATTTATTTATCAATGTCCAATAGCTTTCCACTTATTCCTGCAGAGTATATGTCTTCGTAATCATTAGAATCACATATTCAGGATACTTTTTGTCATAGGTATGAGATAGATCTAGGTAACTATCACAGTTCATAAATTACTGTACAACAACAAATTTGTTGTCTGTGTTTTTTCAGTTGATTTAGGACGAATCTGATGCGCTGAATCCAAAAATCACATTGGTTTTGCTCAATCAGGTCAGGTTTTTGAGCTATGGCTACATGTCATTTTTTTACATTTTTGTTCACATGTACGCTTGTGTGGAGCATTTTAGAAGTTGGTGGGGGTAAAATACCATGTCGAATAATTGTTTTGATTGGAAATGATTATTTTAATGACAAAAAGTATTCAGGTCCGATAGTTCTGGGTGATTATGTCGAAAAGAGATCAGTTTGAAGTCATAAAACCTCAAAATCTTCCATAAATTGGTGCGGCAAAGCATAAAGTTATTTTGGTATTAAACTTGGTGACCAGGATAAAGCTTGGGCGCCACACATGGTGTGCAAGCCATGCACTGAGACTCTACGTGGGTGGACCAATGGCAAGAGGAGTCTGAACTTTGGAATTCCCATGGTTTGGAGGGAGCCGACAAACCATGTCACTGACTGCTACTTCTGCGCTGTTGATGTGACTGGGATCAACAGAAAGAACCGGAGCAGCCTCAAGTATCCTGATCTTCAATCAGCACGTCGTCCTGTAGCTCATTGTGATGAAATTCCAGTGCCTATCTTCGGAGAACTTCCTGACATTAGTGACGAAGATGCCTCCAGTGTTGAAGAACACGAAGAAGAAGAAGTGGTTCTTGAAGATGATGCTCCACATCCATTTTCCCAAAAGGAGTTGAATGATCTAGTTCGTGACCTCAGCTTGTCAAAGGACTCTGCTGAACTGTTGGCATCCAGATTGAAGAGGGTGAAAAACCTCCTCTCTGACAGTGCTCACATCAGCTTCTTCCGCAACAGGCATCAAGAGTACCTCCGTTTTTTCTCGGAAGAGAAGTACTTGGTGTACTGTGCACATATTGCGCAGCTTCTGCTCAAGCTTGGAGTGCCACAGTACGAACCCAAAGATTGGAGACTGTTCATTGACAGCAGCAAGCGATCATTGAAATGTGTTCTGCTACACAACAGCAACCAGTTTGCCTCCATACCCCTGGCTCACTCGACTACACTGAAGGAGAACTATGAAGCGGGGAAGTATGTGCTGGAGAAAATTGGTTATGATCCGCATAAGTGGTTTATTTTTGTTGACCTGAAGATGGTGAACTTTTTGTTGGGACAACAGTCTGGCTTCACCAAGTGCAGTGGTGCCTCGCAAGACGAAATTAATTCGTTCCGCAAGTTTTTTCTTCTTGCGAGTTTTTCGTCTTGCGATGCACGGTTTCCCATAGGAATGCATTGAAAATCAATTAATGTGTTCCTATGGAAACTGCCTTCAGACCAGGTCCGGGGACAGTCTGTCCCCCGACCTCTTCTGAAGGCTGGGGGGGGGGGACAAGGGCTTTTCTTCCCACCCCCAGCATTTTAAAAAACCCCGGGACAGCGGAGGACTTCTCCGCTGTCCGGGGCGATGTAAAAGCCCCTGGGAAGGCAGGCAGGGGGGACAAAGACTTTCGCCCCCCGCCCGCCTTCAAAAGAGGTCCTGGACCTCTTCTGAAGGCGGGCGGGGGGCGAAAGTCTTTGCCCCCCCCGCCTGCCTTCAAAAGCTGTCCGGGACAGCGGAGAAACGCGCTGCCTTTCTCCGCTCTCCCGGGAAGGCAGGCAGGGGGGAGCAAAGACTTTCGCCCCCTGTCCGCCTTCAGAAGAGGTCCAGGACCTCTTCTGAAGGTGGGCGGGGGGCGAAAGTCTTTGCTCCCCCCCAGCTGCCTTCAAAAGCCGTCCGCAATAGCGGGAAGCGCTTCCCTGCTATCCCGGACTGCTTTTAAAATGCTGGCAGTGGGGAGCAAAGCCTTTCGGCCCCCGCCGGCCTTCCTGGACCTCTTCTGAAGGCCGGAGGGGGGAAAAGGCTTTGCTCCCCACCACCAGCATTTAAAAGAGGTCCCCGGAGATTTCCCTATGGGCTTTCTTCTTGCGAAGCAAGCCCATAGGGAAATTCGTCTTGCGAAGCGCCTCCAAAACAGAAAACCCTTTCGTCTTGCGGGTTTTCCGTCTTGCGAGGCATTCGTCTTGCGGGGTACCACTGTACCCATGTTTTCTGTGCATGTGGGATAGTAGGGACCGTGCTCCGCATTACACAAAGAAGGACTGGCCTGTGCGGGAGGAATTGGTGCCTTGCAAAGAAAGGAACGTCATCAATGACCCTCTGGTGGACAGAGACAGAATACTCTTCCCACCGCTGCACATCAAGCTTGGCTTAATCAAGCAGTTCACCAAGGCTCTGGACAAGGATGGTGACTGCTTCACTTACTTGTGCCAGGCTTTTCCAGGATTGACCATGGAGAAGTTGAAAGCTGGCATCTTTGACGGTCCTCAGATCCGTCAGCTCATCAGAGATCCAGAGTTCGGAAACTCAATGAACGAAGTGGAACTGGTCAAATAACGTTAAGGGGATTTAGAGAAGCACTGTGAAAGACTAAGAGGTATTGTTCAAGGAAAATAGAGGAAGAGGAATGTGTAATGACAATACAAACCAGGCAATGTGTATTCTTGATTTTTATTACGGAAGATTTACGGGCGAGCTGAAGGAAGTCCAGAAAGAGATGACAATGTTAATTTGATAGGTGAAAACTTTTTATTGGATATACTGTGTATTTGTTTTGTGTTTTGTTGTTATTCTTCGTTATTTCTATGTTTGTGGTATTCTTTTTCTTGGAAAATTAATAAATATCTATCTGGAAAAAAAGTGGAACTGGAAGCGTGGAAGGCATTTGTTCTGGTAGTGAAGAACTTTCTTGGCAACAATAAGGCCAGAAACTACGCAGAACTTGTCAACAACATGCTGACTGCTTTCAGAAACCTGGCCTGCAACATGAGCGTCAAGATGCACTACCTATTTTCACATATGGACCAGTTTCCTGAGAACCTGGGTTCAATGAGTGACAAGTAGGGGGAGAGATTCCATCAGGACATGAAAGAGATGGAGACCAGGTATCGGGGTCGCTGGGACGCAGTCATGATGGCTGACTACTGTTGGACTCTGAAGAGAGACTTCCCTGCCGCTGAGCATTCCAGGAGTTCCAAGAAATGGAAGTTCAAGCCCTGAAGTTTGAAAAATGGTGAAGCAACATGCAATTTACGTGTACTTACCTTTACCAATGCCCACCATTCAGTTTACAGTAATCGATGTTTCTATCAGGTAATCAATATATGTTGTTGGAAAAACTTTTTTTTCTCTTAAAAACATATTTAGAATGATATGTGTTGACAAAAATCAGCTGATAATGCCACAAAAATGTAATCGATTTTGTCACAAGATCTGATTTTTTCAAACTAACATAGCACAGAAACCTGGCCTGATGGAGAGAAACGGATGCCATTTCCTGATTCAGCAGTGCAAAAATACCCTAAATCAGTTGTAGAAATCTAGACAACATTCAAAAAGTAAAAAATTGTTGCCCAGTGTTATCATTGCATGCCCATTTCCACCCCCTCCCTTTTTTGTATTTTTCCCACTCATACTTGTGGCTTAACTGTGGTATTGCTTAACAGTGCCTCAGTCTCCACTCAAAAGCACACATTTAAGCAATACCATGCTGATCCAACTGTTTATTTACAAGTAGGTTAACTGATCAAGAGCTCCCACAAAAATGCTCCCTTCGTTGTGAATCCAACAATACTCTGCAAATCTCTCTCTCTGTGTGTGTGTGTGTGTGCTGCCGTTGCTGGGGTCTCGGGCGGGGGGGGGGGGAGGACATCCACAAGAGGAAATAGGAAATTTTCACTTTCGGCATTAAGAATTGCAGGTATTTGAGACGTTGCTGACAACTCTAGCTTTCTCAGATATTTGATTGTGTTTACTATACAGCCATTTCTCCTGTTTTGTGGCTAAAATTGCACTAGTTAAAGCTAATAACCCTTGATTCTTTATGTTAAGATTACCAGTGCTTATCTCACGTGTAACCTTTAAGGAGAGTTCTCAATAGGTTGCTATCTTATTTGAATTAAGAACTGCAGGAGAATTGGCTGCCTATTACCTTATTTAAGGTTGCCCATCACTTTAATTATATTTCATAACCAATAATGAACACCTTCAATAATATTTAATTCAAATCATGATGCTGAGTGTAAAATTCATATCAGGAGACTTCATTAGAAGTTTTAAAAGTAAGTTCAGTAAATGTGCCTCAGAGAATATATGTGATGAATTTGTAAGACTATTTAAATTAAATCTGTATATTATTATGAAAAATCCACAAGGGACACACAATTAGGCAAATAACGCTTGATGAGGTCAGGCATCATTGGGCACTTATTGTTGAATGCTTTATTATATGTTTATGCTAAATATTGGAATAAATGAAACATATTTTGATCATTATTTCCTCTTCAATTTATTTATATATCAGTCAACAAGGTATTTCATTTTTAAGATCTACCTATAGATCCTACGGCACTCATCTTGCTTTACAGGCCAAGGGAGCCGACGTTTGTCAGCAGACAGTTTTTCCAGGTCATGTGGCCAGCATGACTAAGCCGCTTCTGGCGAAACCAGAGCAGCGCATGGAAACGCTGTTTACCTTCCCGCCAGAATGGTACCTATTGATCTACTTGCACTTTTTGGAGTGCTTTCAAACTGCTAGGTTGGCAGGAGCAGGGACCGAGCAACGGGAGCTCACCCCATTGCGGGGATTCGATCCATCGACCTTCTGATCAGCAAGCCCAAGGCTCAGTGGTTTATACCATAGCTGTGCATAATTTTATGAACTGATATCATGTCACCTCTCACTCATCTTTTCACTAATGCAGGATATTACTTGCTCCTTTCCCTATGAGTGCAGGGTCAGTGATCTCTTTCCTGCTGCCCAGCTGAATTGAACTGCAAAATGAACCATCAACTGGCCCAGCAGGGGTGTGTGTGTGTGTGTGTGTGTGTGTGTGTGTGATGGGAAGGACACCATCCTGTGTTTGAAAGGGGGTAGGGTTTGTGCAAGTGTGAATGTGAGTAAGCGAGTGTGTGTGTGTGCTTAACTGTGAGACGAGCATGTAAAACTATGAGACATATGTACTGAATATGTACTGTGTTCCACAGCTACTGGCATGTCAAAGAAGCATAGAATTGTAGAGCTGGAAGGACCACAAGAATCATCTAGTCCAATTCCTTGCGAGGCAGGAATATTTTTGCCCAACATGAGACTAAGAGTCTCATGCTCTGACTGAGCCTGTCATGGCCACATCTCCATGTGGCCTTTGAGTACCAAAAAAATTGCCTATCTCTGGTGCAGACAATAACCTGTGGTCTGTTGGTATTAGACAGCACCTTTCCATGGAGTGGAAAGTCTGTTTTGTCAGCAGTGATTTCTTCTCTCTGATATTCTAAAATTTGATTTCAGAACAGTAATGAACTGTTGCTCACAACCTTTGCTCTAAAACAAATCCCTTCATTGTGCAGTGCACAATCTTCATGGGACAATGTCATAACTTTAGCCTCATTGCTTAATGATGAGAATAGCTATAACTTGGCTGTGCAGCTTGACATTTCTTTGGAGACCGTGACTATAGCTATCGCACCTTAGCAATTCTCAGCATAAAGCTTTGTTGTTTGCTAGACCAGTCCTACTTTTCTGGCATCCCACGGACATAAAACTCTACCTGCTTCAGTGAGTCAACAGAATCCACTTAACCTTTTCCCAGCATGATCAACACCTGCTAACAGCATGGGTGCTACAGGCTGGCCTGTTACAGTTTGCCCTAATGGTGACTAATTTTTGGTATTACTGTTTCAGTAAGTAGGGGGAATTTGTTGCTGCTGAAAATCACCTTGCTTCAGCTATAGTTCCTGTGGGGATCACTCCCACTGAGGAAATGTGGTTACCTTTGCAGCTTCTAGCTTCAAAGGAATAAGAAATTCTTTTACAGCATTGTGCACCACTCATTTTCACAGTGCAGAAAAATAGAGAGTTTCCTGTATGTTACAAGCTACAAACTGAACTGTCAGGGGCTTTGTGTGTTAATTTCCCTGACACAAGATGGAAGATGCTGAACTGTTTAGTTCTGCCTATCCTTAACTGTCATATCACTTTCCCAAGTTTGGTCCTTCATCTCTGGGTTTTTTTCATGTTTATTCTCTCAAAACACCCATGTTAGCAAGATGATCTCAGAAGAAAATAGTATGGCAGATTTTGGTTTACTTTATTTTCTCGTATATTTGAGTTATAGGAGAGTGCTCAGTGCTGTCATTTCCCTGAGCGTTGTGTTGTACGCAAACAACAAATGGAGTAGTTTGAACACACTGGGATAATAACTTATGTTATCTGCATACTCATTACAATATGAATAAATTCCCTGGAATGTGGTCTGCAGCTTAGAGGGCCTTTGGAATAAGCAAAAGTAAATAAAGGTAATGAAGATGTAACAGTAGCCAGGGTAATTATTTTCATACATGAGCCTAAACTATAAACGATGCAACCTTGATTCTATCCTTGTAAGTCTGACAGAGTTCAGTATGACATTTCTAAATGTGAAGAAATCCATTCTCACAGTGCAGTCTAGCAGAGCTTTTCTGGACTGTATGGGGCCTTTTACAGACTCTCGGAAAGGAATTATTTACAGAGCATTTTGAGAATAAAATCACTTGCATCAGTGGGGAGCTTGACTCCACTGTTATAGCAGATAAATCTCAAGAGTTGTCCAGAAAACTGTCTAGTCCTGTTGTGTTGGATGAGTTTCAGTTAGTAAAGCTTGAGGAGAAATCTGAGCAGAAATGTCAAAAACAGTGGAGTAAATAACGTAATAATTTGCATAATGTTTGCAGATTAGAAAAAACAATAGTGAATACTGTTCTCACTTGTGTGATTTCCTTCCCTGGCCTCTGATGAATATGCAGCCATTTTCACTCCCATTTCCATTTGAATTCTATGACATCTCTAATTCCTGCATAGCTGTTTGAAAATATTATCATTTCATTGCCAAGTCAGCAACATTTGTTTTCAACATATTTGCAATCTGACTTGAATTTCATTGTATGATGAATCAAAGTTGCTGCTGAATTCTGTCTTGAATGAATATTGAAGGCAAAGTGGAAGAGTTGCATTTATGGATTTATAGCGGAGAATATTAAATGAGGTTCTTAATATTCTGCTCCCAGCAACCCCCTCAAAACAGTGGTTGCTTTTTCTCCGATGTCATCTTGAATATACTCCGCTTTCAATACAAGACCACATATACAGAGGTTTTCTAGATCTCTGGTTATGACAGGAAACCCATAGCGCAATGGAAGAGCATCTTCCCAGGTTCATACCCAGGCAGGACTGGAAAAGGCACCTGCCTAAAACCCTGGTAAGTCATTCCCAGTCAGTGTAGACAATAATTGAGTTAGATGTACACCACTGGTCTGACTCAATAACAACCAGCATCCCTGTGTTTCTATGTAGATTAAAGATTCGAACTTGCACATTATGAATGAGTTCTTACACATAACGTGTGTGTGTGTGTGAGTGAGTGAGAGAGAGAGAGAGAGAGAGAGAGAGATATGAAGACACCATATTGCTTTGACACTGGTAAATTTGGAAAATCTTTCATGGTTTTCGAAAGAATACACCCCTAATCACAACTTATTCTCTCAATTGTTTTCTTCCCAGTGCTAGAAAAGTAATGAAAAGAGTGTTTCTAGGACTGCATAAGTTCATTTTGAAGGCACTTAATGGTCCGGACGTTTCTGTCAGGTTTCCCTTTCCTCACATCTTGAAACTCAAAATTAAGGTCATTAATTCTGGATGTCAAGGAAGAAAAAGCAGATCAGTCAGCTGCTGAAGATAACTGAGTTCTTTGTGCTTTTCACCTCTAGATTCCTAGCATATTTCTTGAAGGAAATCTTGATTCCTTTTCAGAGCTGTCCTTTCTTTCACCTTTGTACTTCTGTGTGTAAGGTTATGCCGCTGAAGAGTGCATTTGTCCTACTATTGCTTCCCCCATCCTCTTTGCATCGTTGTTTGGAAACATAGGAATCTGGGATGGCAAGACATTTAGTGCTGTTTGATTTAGTGTATTTTTTGGTGTCTGATTAGGACCCAATGACTTTCTTACACAGTGAAATAAGCGTCATTTTCCTACTTAGCAAACTAGATGCTCTTTGTTGTTGTAAAACCAATTATTTAATGGAAACTACATCCCTTTTATAGACCTTTTAAAAACAGAAAATGGTTTCTTGAGTGTGTCTGCTCAATATCGGTATTTCTAACATTTCTGGTATGAAACTACAGAGCTTGAACATAATTTTTAATTCACAAAGTACTCTAGATTCTATAAACAGAACATAAAGGTGCATTTGGTAATGACTGTCAGGGAAAGACTGGGAGCACTCACTTTCTAAATAAAATAAAACAAATAAAAAGTTTAAAGAATGCCATGGCATGTGTTTGTGATGGGTGGGGGGGGGGGGAATCTGACACATGCCACCAATATCCTTGCAACAGAAATGCTGCATTTTTATTGGGGGTGCAGAGACAAATCTGCATCCCCATGCACATTTGAACAACCTTGATAAATAAATTATAATATATCCATGGTGCCTATAATATAACCTGTGCCAGCTGTGGCGACAAGGAAAGTGATGTTCGGAAAGGGGCACATTTATCTTTCTCATAGTTGTCAAAATGCTGCTTTGTGATCCTATCTCCTGTCATTTCTACTGGTGCCATATAAATGTTGCCCTGCATTATTAAAGTCTCCAAGTCAAAGTCCTCAGTGGGTTTGTAGCATTGTTGTCCATGTGGGAATTCTTATGTCTCTTGGGTTTGTTTAACAATTCTCTTTAGAAAGTGAATAGTTTTAACTTATTTGTTCCAGTGACAGTTAGTCTAATCCAGGCTTCCTCAACCTCGGCCCTGCAGATGTTTTGAGACTACAATTCCCATCATCCCTGACCACTGGTCCTGCTAGCTAGGGATCATGGGAGTTGTAGGCCAAAAACATCAGGAGGGCCGAGGTTGAGGAAGCCTGGTCTAATCTCCAGATTAGACTAACTAACCTATCCTAATCTAGATTAGACTATGTGGCTAGCTCCTGACTTCCTGGCTCCCTTCACCTCTTTTATCCATTACAGACACTGGTGGGAACTGTAGCACTGCAGGATTATTTATAATGATATTACACTACAAGATCAGCTCCGGCCTTAAGTGCGCTACCAAGAGCCTCCCCTTGATCCTAGAATTGATTCTCCAGTAGCAGGCAGAGGACATGCAAGTGTAGGCTGTTGGTCTGACTTGTTGTGAATGTCATTAAACTCCTCCGTGGTTAAATGTTTGTCACCTTGAACTGAATGATCAGATAACAATGCCGAGGGCTAATTATCTTGGCCATTTGAACTGTGCAAGAATCTGCTTATGACAAAATATGCCACTCAATTGATCTCCAAATAAGTATACGTTGGTAGTTTTCATATTCTGAAAATACTGTAGAAATTGAATAGTCTACGGAACAAGACTTCCTTCTTAACAAAGTATGTGCATGCCTGATAGCAAAACAGCACTGCATCCAAATAAACACACAGAGATGTATAGCTGGGTTGAATAAGGGAATATTTATATAAAACCAAACCAGCAGAGGAAAACTATAGGTGTGGGAGCTGCTTGTGTTTTTGAAAATCCTGCAGCTATAAGGGCAAGCAACAAAACCCCTGCTGGGCCCAGGGAACCATATCTGCCTACCCCTGAGCCCAGCCACACCCTGAAAGTGAGTAGAGAGACCTTCTCTTATCACTACCCCCCAGGGACCTGCAACTCTGCATTGGTGAGGCATGTCAACCTCAGAAGCAGCCCTTATCCTCATCCCAGACCATACACCCCTTAGATGCAGACCTCACGCACCACCAATCACCTCTAAGCGAGCCTAAAAGGGTCACCAAGCTGCCCTTGCATGTTCCCATCCCCACACCTTCCTGCCAAAGTGACCAGATTAACCTATTTTATAATCTAAGAATCATTTTAGCCTCACTATACTCCTCTTTTCTCCTTGCTAGAACTGTGGGCTTGCATGTGCATTCCACCCCTGCCCCAGAATTTCTCTCAGCATCTTGCAAACATGGTTTGATTTTTGGGTACACTCATCCGAAAGAAACTGAATAGAAGCCAAATGGAAATCTAGGTTTAATTTTCCATTTATTTATTTCGCTTGCTACTTTAGAAACATGCAGTTATTGGAGCTTGTATGTTTAGCAGAGATACATAGTATTGATTAATAGCATTTACTTTTCACTAGGGACATATGAAAACTTCATTCTTGTTTGCATAGACATTTGTGCCTCACTGAGGGG
The DNA here is from genome assembly GCF_965113315.1 of Podarcis vaucheri. Lineage (NCBI taxonomy): Eukaryota > Metazoa > Chordata > Lepidosauria > Squamata > Lacertidae > Podarcis > Podarcis vaucheri. Next base: position 50,628,153 of record NC_138767.1, read on the forward strand.
AAAAATGTGCTGCATTTTTCCATATATATCTACAAAAGTTGGGTAGGAATTGCTGACTAGTTATTTCCCAAGCTGGTTTGGATCCTAGCAATTGTTGTGCATTGTTCCTATTAAAAGCACAGAGAGTTGGCTTAATTTTGCTTTATTTGTTCCTGACTTGCTGGTGATCAGGTAGCCTTGTGCTGTTTTCTTATTTTTATTCTGTACAGAGGCACACAGGTGACACATCCTTCCAATTCCTTCTTCTTAATTTATTTTTAAGTGTTTGCTGTTTACACAGTGTGCCATACCATTGCCAGACTTTGTGCTCCATTTAAATCCTTAGCTTGGTATTGTGCAAGTTGCACAGTATCTCGTACTTCAAGTAGCCTTTAAAAATATTACAATCCAATATAACCTGTTGCTGTATTCAAGGCACAGTTGTAAGTATGTGATGTTTCACTTCTGATAATGAAAGCCATGAAGGTTTGTTTCATCCCTGTTTTTGTGTTTGTTCACATTTTGTCAAAAGTTATTGTTGTTTGATACTTATTGGGCTTTTCATGCAGTGTGGCAAAGTGCTTCTTGACACTGTTTTTGTTTAGCAGCAGAAAGGTTTGTGTAGAAAATAAGATAATAACTGTTATTGCTAATATTGGGGGGGGTGTTGCTCCTCCCATTCTTCCACGGTGTCTTCCACAGTGTTTAATAAAAGACTGGTTTTCAGAAGGATACTGCCAATAAAAGCACTGATCACACATGCATTAAAATTTGCTGAAAATGACTAAACAGCTCACAATGAACCCTATAGAATAGCGGCAAAAGAGATATTGTGAGTCAGGCTGTACCAACACTATGTATGACCAGCAGGATGATGAATGATCAAACTTCCAAAATTTCACCTTCTATATAATGAGGCAGAATCTGACTTTTACACAGAAATCTTTTCTCAGGAGAAAGTTTAAACCTGACTCAATTGCATGCAGTGCATATGTTCTGGTTGTAAACATAAATGTGCCCAACGTGTGAAATGGTTGTACACCAAGCCATTGACCCATCTTGTCCAGCGTCTTGTTCTCACAGGAGCCAACCAAGGGCCTGTGGGGAATTTGCAAGCAGGATTTGGGCACTCTCCCCTCCTGTAGTTTCCAGCAACTGGTATTCAGAAACATTCCCACCTCCAACTGTGGAGGTAGAGCATAGCCATCAAGGCTATTAGCCTTCAATAGCCCTCTCCTCCAGGAAGAAGTACCATATTTTTTGCTCTATAAGATTCACTTTTTTCTTCCTAAAAAGTAAGGGGAAATGTGTGTGCATCTTATGGAGCGAATGCAGGCTGCGCAGCTATCCCAGAAGCCAGAACAGCAAGGGGGATTGCTGCTTTCACTGTGTAGCGATCCCTCTTGCTGTTCTGGCTTCTGAGATTCAGAATATTTTTTTTCTTGTTTTCCTCCTCCAAAAACTAGGTGCGTCTTGTGGTCTGGTGCGTCTTATAGAGTGAAAAATACGGTACTTTCTTTTATCTGTTCTGAATCTTCCAACACTAAGAGTCATTGGATCTGTGCAAGTTCCTGTGCTATAAGAAAGGGAGGAAAGTTTTTCTCTATTCACTTTCTTCATGCCATGCATAATTTTATAAACTTCTATCATATTGCCTGTTACTTGCCTTTTCTCTAAACTGAAAAGTCCCAAATGCTGCAACCTTTCTTCATAGTGGAGTCGCTGCTTCCCCTTGGTCATTTTGGTGGCCCTTTTCTGACTCTATAATATCCTTTTTGAGGTGAGGTGACCAGAACTGTACACAGTATAATGTTATTGTGCTATTGGCAATTCTATTTTCATTTCTTTTACTAATGATCCCTAGCATGATATTTGCCTTCTTCATGGCCACCACACACTGAGTTAATAGATTAATAGATGTGTTATGTTAATATAGGTTAATAGAGGTGTCATTGGATCTTTATTTCAATTTTGCAACATATCCTGACTATGCGAGTCCTAGGGTCACGGGGACTGTCTGCCTTGTCATCAAATATATTTCTGTGCATACATTTCCCCCCAGAATGTTTCTATTTTTTGACACTCCCACAACATGTGATGATATGTCCCCATAGTGGGGCATGGCTTTCCAACACATGGGAGAACCGATTGGTTTTATATTACACTTGTACTGTTAGAAAAGTAATCAAGTAATTTCGTTGTCCCCGAAGGGGGCAATGACAATAAAGATATTCTTATTCTTATTCTTATTCTTATTCTTATTCTTAAAACAATGGTGACATCAATTTGGCCTCTGTCTTCAGATTACTTTTGATTCATACATCAGTAGTCCATATTCTGCAGCATGATTTTCATAAGGATCAAGGCTTCTCTCGCCACCCACCAGCTGGAGCATCCCCTTCCACTTATAGCGCCCTAACAGTACTTCGCTTGAAGATGAGAGTGACATGTTTTCTGTACTTCATGCACTCCCTGTGAACAAAATTTTTCATTCTCTCAATATTTTAAAATACTATTATTGTGATGAGAAGAGCCACCTGATTTTTTTTCAATAGTGAGCAGTTTATATACCAACTAGAAAAGAGCAAGAGCAAAACAAGTATGAATATTCTACAGTGGCTACATCGATTAATCACATGTATAAAGAAAGGAAAACATGAGAATAAATGCATTTATGCAAGGCTGAATCCTCTTGTCTTCACTGAGTTTTAGAAAAAAAATGTGGTGGAACAAATGTATCTAAAGAATTTAGAATGTTACCATGTGGAAAATTCAAGGTACTGGTGAGATGGTTCGGTTTATTTAATAAGGAAAAAAAATGTGAAGAGAATGATTATTCTAAGAAATATACTTTGAATAACATTTTCCTGAGACTGTAGTTGCAAAGCAATGTCAAGGCAGGCTGGATTCATGCAGAAATACCTGCCACTTATTTGACTGGAAATAACAAAATTGGGGTTCCTCCTTAAAACTAAATAACATAGTGCAACATAAAGGGTGCTTTATAAGTGGACACATTCATTTGAAAACAGAGTGATTTTAAACAATTTTGTTATACAGTTCAGTTATTCAGGCTTTGCTGTTATACAGTTTGATGTGTGATTTGCAGATCAAAAGGTGTCATTTGGCAAAAGAAAATATCACTCTTCTTTTTATGTTTTATGATTTTTTTATGTTTTATGAGCTGTGTATGATAAGAAGTGCCCAATCATTTATTTGCTCTTTGATTTCCTGGGTTTAGAAGCAATTGACAAAAAATAGTATCAAACAGAATATTTCAGAGTTAGTAGTCATTTTGAATTTTTTCCCCCAAAAGCGTGGCTTTCTTATAATGCATTGTGATGACTTGTACTTATAGTCTACAAATATGCATGTGCAGAAGCTAAATATACTGGGAGTTTGATCTTGCTTCAGTGCACCCTCCACCATACCTAAGAAGAACAGGCTAGCACAGGGCACTTAAGGCAGGTCCCATGAAACACACAGCAGTGTCATCCGACATGTTGCTGCTATCTCTGCACCATTCCACTTGATGCCTGCTTGCTGCCTACCCCCCAAAATGGTTTCAGCACAGCAGTGGCAGCACCAGTATGTATCATGTGAGCCTGCTAGAACACATGGCCTGACTCTCTGCCTGCTTTATCAGACACGGGCCTTTCTCAAAAGTGTTGTTGGTGAGGCTCTAGATGAAGCAGATTAGGGGAGACAGCACAGCACCAACCCAGGTCTGCGAAAAGCCAGTCTCTCTGCCACCAGGTGCCAGCTTAGGAGAATGGAACTGGGCCTGTGGAAGTGGGGGGGTGGGAAGATGAGGGAGCCCCAAGTGCCACTTTCCTGCCTCTTCCTACCAACACCTGCCAGCAAAGGTGGTCACTTCAATCTCACAGGGCTGATAATTTGTAAGCTGTCTGTCACATTTTTAATTATCTCAGTAAAAAATATTTCTTGGTAATATTCCTGTGGTCTATGCAAATCAATTAAGTTTAACCAATTAAAAAAAATTATGTGCAGACAGCTCTAATTCTTCAATTTCAAACAGCTTTAGCACTATATTTCTCATTGCAAAACTATACAGAGGTTTCATTGGTGCAATATTTCACAGGGAATTTAATAGCTTCTATTGCTGTAAGTGACAGTGATGTCTCCCCATTGTTTGGGATGGGGGAAATGGTTGACCACAGCTTTTGAATACAGTTCTTGCTTTTTAGTTTTTATTTCGTACAGGAAAAAGTTTTCAGTTTATAAACTTCTTTTGTTTCCAGTAGTATTGTGTTATTCAGTGGATTTTAGGCTGTATATCTGGAAAATCCCCTCTAGGACAAGCAGAATATTTAGGCTTCAGGCCTGCTATTATCAGTCTGAAACATGGTTACCTAATATGCCTTTTACTTCAAAAGAAAAATCTGGTACATCTTGGAAATAAATGAGAATGTGTCTCCACAGTAGCTGAGATGAATTCGAATACTGTAAAATAAAACTCTTCTTCCTTTGAAGTTCCTGCTTTTTTCCTCCTCCTTTAATCAATGCAAGAATCATCCCTATCTGGTCTACATATCTGTATTGTCTTGGTTCCTGTCTGACACTGATACTTGTCCATGGTCCTTCTCACCTGCTCCAGTCTGCTCATTTGATTTTGCCCCTGTCTTCTCACCCCTGTGTGCCTGCTTCATAATTGTCTCTTGAAACATCATTCCTTGGCTTCAACCTTGGCCCAAGTCCATTCCAGTTCTTTGGATGAGACGGTTTTTCCCCACCAAGTTACATGGATGTGACTATTGGCCTACCATACTATCTTGAAACTTTTGCTAGCTTTCAGAGGCGACAATCCTGTGCAGATGTATGTCTGCTTAGGTTTAATTCTGCAACTAGGACCACCACTGATCTGCTTGTCATAATATGAATGGTTGAAGACAATTAAAATGTAAAGAGTATGCAATTTTTTATTTTAAAAAATAGCCATGTTCCATATAATGTGTAATTATTGGGTGGTCAAACGGCAAACGAAAGTATATATAAAGCGTTAACACAACAGAAAACCAAATGAGTAATTATATCAAGGAAGATTCTAAATTACTGATGGAGAAAGGAATCTTGGGAGTTGTAGGGAAAAGTTTGCTGACACTGTCATCTATATTAAGTGTTCATTAGCAAATAAAAGAAGAAACAAGTGCAGTACCTGGAGGGGGGGAATGTTGGACTCATTTTCATTTTTTAACTGCCTTAAATGTATACAGATAACTTAAATGTTTTCAACTGCACTTGATCTTCTATAAAAAAAATCCATATGGGGCAATTAACAAAAACATAAACAAAGATCTTCACTCTGGTGTAGCAACAGAGACCAGTCTAGTCAGATGATGATAGCTGTAAGTGATGCTGAAGGGGCAGAGAAAGGTTGCTGTTCTTCAAAATGAATTGGGAGACAGGAGAGATAAGTAGTATACACAAGAGATAAACATGGGCGCCAGGGTGTTGATAATTGTGCCTTTGTAGTATAACTGAAAAAAAGGTTCTTGGATAAATGGGAGAGCGTGCAACTGCATTGTACCAAAATAAGAATACCTGAAAAGTTGCAGATGGCTTTGTATCTTTATTAGTGAAATAAACTTTCCGGCAGTTTTTTAATAGCATGATCTGGCTTCAGCAAAATGGGAGAGCAGCAAATAGATTGCCCTGTCCACCCTAAAATGGCAAAAAACGTTCTATTGAAATTACGCTGCTCTAGGGAGAACGGATGTTATTTTACCACTGCAAACTCTTTATTGCAATTTCTTTTATGCTTGATAAGTATTTGAAGCTAACTTTAAACAAAGAAGCTGATCAGTAGTTTTATGACTTGATTTGTTTAAGAGCCTAAATAGCTTAGGGAAATGTTTTAGAAAAGATCTAATCCATCCGTGTGGAATAAAGCTTGGAAAATTAGGCAGAATGAATGTAAAATGCAAAGTACATTTTCATGAGTTTGCACTTGAGCTGTTGTTTGCTGACCCAATCTAACAGTTGCAATATAGTCTCTATTGCCCAAAACTATAGTTTCTGGAACCTAAAACTAGTAAGTGCTTTCTTTGAAGCTGTTATTTATTAAAGTTATACCTTTGCTCTGCCTGTAAGAATGGCAGCCTGACACCTGATTTTGATCTGTCTATGGAACTGTTACTAAGCCAGTAACAATGCTACTGTATTTCCTTTTGCAGTGTCCTTGTCAATAAGTGCTTCATGATTCCATCTTTTTGGAAATCCTGTTTAGGATTAGTAGAGAAACAAGGTCACAATCCAACACAAGAGTTAAGCACACTTCTACAGCCTGTGGAAGTATATTTGACTACACAACGGGTTGTGTTCCAAGTACATACTTTCATTAAGAACCTAGGCATGTATACAGCTGTGTGCTATCCCTGCAAGTGTGTTTTTAAAGTGTCTCTTTGATCTGTGTATTAACACCTCACACATTCAAAAGTTAAAGATTCCTTTGTCCCACGAGATTCAATGAAATATAAACACAACCAACTAGGCAGGATTGCGACCAATAAAATATCATCCACATTGCTGGAAATGATTTTAGTGTGATTTTCATGTGCATACCTTTCTCTAGTTTGAGCTCATAATATTTTCCTGATGTCAGAAGCCTGCTGAAGCAGTAATTGATGTGTACCAGTCGGCTACATTTTCCTATAGAACCAGCTGTTCTATGTTCAGCAAACCTGATATCTCTAACTTGGTTGTCTGTGTGACCACTTCTTTTCCAACATTGAAAACCAGAAGAAATATTATCATTTCCCCCTTTTTCCTACCCAGTTTTAAATAGGAAGCAGATTTCTAACAGACGTGTGTGTGTGTGTGTGTGTGTACACATTTTCTAGCTTTGGAAGCTGCAGCTTCCTTATTTTATAGAAGTCTGGGTTTTGGCAAGCTTTATCCACATCTGCATTTTTCCGCTCAAAGGCATCTGGTGAGAGATGGATTTGGAATGGTCTGATGTATAGATCTTGTGGTTATAATTGTACTTCTTGATAAAATCTCTGTCTTCCTTTTTAAAGCATTCGTTGGGTTTTATGTTTTGCTGTTTTGTGGTGCTTTTTGAGAAAGCTCATGGAGAAAGGGCAGCCTCATTTGCTATAAACAAAATAAATCCATCAAAAAGGGGAATGCCAGTCACCAAAACGAGAGGAGCGGTAAAACCCGCATTGACCAATTTCCTTCACACTCTGGCTTTGATTAAACCTTCTATAAACAGCCTGTGCTCTAGCAGACTCATAATCCAATGGCAGCAATATTGGCCTTTTAATCCTGTCGGCATGAACAGGTGTGTGTGTGTTCTATGAGAGAGAAACTAACTAAATGAGCTAAGTAACGACAGCTCTTTCTGTACATCCATATAATGTATAAAAATTGGCACATGTAGTTACAAAAACTAATGTTATTGTTTATGAAATCATACGCTGCCCCCTGAATTGCACAATGTGCAGGGAGATGGACATCTGAACCAGCATGTGAATTCTAGATATGCTCACTGTGCTTTTGACACCGATTCTTTACTTGTTGATCTCTTTCGTGGCAGGGCTACACAACCAGTCTTATTCCTAGTTTCGGCTCTTGGTTGTCAAGTCCTGGAATCTCCCTCTTTCCTTCATCCACTTGCTTTTAGGAACTTTTCCTCGTAGGCTCCACAAGTAAAACCTATTTTTCTTCCTTTCCTCTCCTCTGGCTTTATAGCCTAGCTGCTTGCTGCAGCTGTCAGGAGCATAAAGCTGCCTCCTACTGAGTCAGACCATTGGGATACCTACCTCAGCATTGTTAACACTGACTGGCAGCAACGCTGCAGGTGCTTCAGGCAGGTTTCTTTCCCAGCCCTACCTGGAAATTGGCTACCTGGCAGATGCTGTACCACTGATCTTCCTATGCTCCTTCCCCACTGTTTTTATTTCCTTCATCTTCCCACCCCAACCTCCCTACGTATTTCTTCTGCCACTTGCTTTTCTGACCATTCACCCACCTTCCTTCAGGTCCCTGCTTCTCATTGTGATCTTCTCTCCTGTAATTGTCCTCCATTCTCTGGTCCTGTGTGCAGATTTAATGCTGGCTAATCTGACTGTCCACTTCCCTTGCAGAAGCTACAGTGTTGGTTCTACTTTGCTGACACACTCATCTTGACAATTGAAATGTTCATGATTATTCCATGATGTGACAGCAAACTCAGACAATGACTAGAGGGGACTCACAGACGGGTAACAGGAATATACTTGTACAATACTCTAAATCAAACTCTGACAGCAACCGAGATTCAGCAACTGGTTCATGAAAGCTGTTCCTCCCCCCCCCCCCTTGAAAGTCAATGGATTTTTAAAAAGTGGCAGATAGGTATGTGGATTAGACAGATTCACGAAGGTTATAATAGCTAAATTGAACCTCCATGTGCAGAATAAGTATATTTCTGCTTATCAGATGCTGCAGAGAAACAATGGGGGAAAGCCAGCACTTCCAAGTCCTCTACTTCAGCAGGCAGAGTCATCTCTCTGTAGAAAACAGAATGCTAGACAAGATAGACCTTGGCTAGGATCTAGCAGAGCAACAATTATGTTCTTAATATAGATGCATAAAATCAAAAAAGATAAGATCACTTGTGATAATGAGTGATAGTAAGAAAGATGGGGTGGGTTTGAGCTATTTGCAGATGATTATAAATTGTGTCCTCACCTAGCACTCTACATGTGGCTCAATAACGCTGCATATCTGAGCTCAAAATATCAGCACCTTCAAGAATCAGTTCCAATACATTTATGAAAGTCTGTAGGCATCAGCATCTAGCTGTCGCTATTAACCAAGTGGTACAATTCGATTTAGCAGTTTTTGAAAACTCCCACAAGGTGGTGCTGATGCAGTAACTTTTACAGACTTTGTAGCCATTGTGCCTGTTAACAAGCTGAATAGATTTGAAAATGCTGCTGTCAAACAGATGTTCTTGTCTTTGATGCTGTATCTCAGTTAAGGTGGGAATGATGAGGTCGGGAAGGTTAATAAATTTATTATGTGGCGGAAAAGTTATTTCTCCTTGCCCATGAGACAGAGAAGCCATTATTTTTATAGCATAATACCAGCTTTTCTTTGTCCGTTTTGACATAGGGTTCTCCTAATCCTTTTCATAGCCTGTAGTTTTGTTATTCCTTGTGCAATGTCCTCTTTTAGTTATGAGCAAGGAAAGTGGAATTCATAAAGAGCTTATTGTAGTTGAGGCTAGATAGATGTTAAAGAGCTCAATAAATTTAAATAAATCTGCCACAAAAATGCCTTGGACACTGATTCACTGATCATTCAGCAATGAATACGAAATACAGACAAATGCAAAGTGGCAAGTGATGTGAGATGATTGCAATTATTCTGGAGATGGTAGGGATGTTGCCCACACACACAAAAATCTTTACTACTTTGATCCGATAAAGCAAAATCTTCGGTTCTGCAGTAAGTGTTGCATGTATTTTTTACCATCCCCCAATAAATGCCACATCCTTCTCTTTTTAAAATATTATATAGGTCATTTATAATCCAGAATTCAGAATGGTTCTGTATGATGATAAGGGAATAATTGCCACTGTAGATCTTGAATTGTTTTATTGCTAACCATCTACAATAGCAGCAAATCCCAGCCTATATAATAAAAGATTGTGTTTCCCTTTCTAAAACGCCTACTTTCTTATCCTGGCTCACAAGGTCAGCCTCTTCAAATATCAATTCAGACATAACTGCCAAGAGTCATGTTGACATTTAAGAACCCCAGGAATCATTACATTTGTCACTCTTTAACCCAGATGTTGCATTTGGGTCACCAAATTTGCTAATTCAGTGCCCAAACTAAAAGTGTTCCCTTTGGCAGCTCTCACTGGATTTCTGCATTGTTAACAACGATCTAAAATTAAGTAGATGTAATGTTATAATCTTTGCAAATTAGTCATTGATGTCACACTCGCAGCTGCAAAACTGATTACTCGTTTTAATCAATCCTTATGTATGTATTTATTTAGAAGGCTCTGGATTGGTACTTAGAATGCTTTTAAAGCAAAATAAACCCACAGAATAATGTATCCACTAAATAATATAATGCATGCCATGAGCTTTAATTATCTCTATCTGGTTTCGCTTTGACATCTAAAGCTGGCTGTAACAATAAAGTTTTAGAGCAAGTTCACACATTACTTTGAAAGTGCTAATGGAGGATGTGTGACTTGAACTTCTCTTCCTGTGTTTTGCAAAAGGGCACAAATGGGTAAGTGTTCTTTGGCAGAAAGCATGTGCTGGCCCTGCATCAGAAATGTATCGAATTCACTACAGGGAAGATTTTCAACTTCCCCACCCCAGGGGCGTAGTAAGGGGGCGGGGAGAGGGGTCAAAAAGGAACAATTACTGCCCTACTAGGGCGCTTCATAAAAAACCCTTTTTTTGAAAATGCCTGCTCCAAAGGTCTTATCTTACTACACTAGGGATTACATAGCTATATCAGAAATTTCATGCATATCAGTTAATATCTTGACCCTCCTCCATGAAAATAACTGTTTACTTGGCTGTTTTCCTATGTCGTGAAGGCTGAAATTTCAATTCAGTGAAGCCAAAACACAACCCATCCTGTAGATTGAAGTATCTGTCCACAGTCACCTCCTTGTTATCAGAGGCACATAATCCACATTCCTTTGTAAGAAAATATGAAATAATGTAAAACTATTTTTGCAGGCAAAAAAAAAAAATCAATGTTGGGGGGCGGTGACAAGAAATTTTTCGCACCGGGTACCAACTGACCTTCCTACACTTCTGCCCCACCTTTTACATACTAATCAAAAGCATAAAAAGGAATATGTGAACTACATACCGGCATCCATGTAGTTAAAAGACTGTGTTGCCAATGCAGTTAATACATGCACAGAGGAGAAGTACAACTTTCCCCTTCATTCATTATCCAGACGTATTAAAAAGGATGCATGAAAAGTAAAGGTAACGCACCATTGTTGCGAACAGAGGCAAACTGTCCACAAATAGCAGCATCAGTGACTAAATTTGGCGATACCATGATGTGACGGAACTGTTAAACTCTCATGTTCCATCATTGCAGACACTGCCTCTTGCATGGACCCCCTCGTAGCTACTATTTACATCACATCTGGTTTAGACTTGGGTGAGGTACGGCATGGGTAGCCCATACAGATGCCAGATTAGATAGATTCCTGATTCCTACAGTTCTTAAACCACCTCAAAAAAGTTAGACAGGCATCCATGTGGAACCCCTGCACTATACAAAGATAATATGTATGATTGAGAATGGTCTGGTCTGTTTCTTCAGACACTGTTGCAGTCCCAACTAATGCACTGCAGCTCAGAGCTCTGTTAAATGTTGAGCATACTTTGATTTTTAGGAGGCTTGCATTGATGATAGTTTGCCCATGCCTGCTTTCCCTTCCCATCTCTCATCCTCGGCTTTATCTCCTGCCAGCCTTTTAGTAGTGTTGTTGCAGCATTTGAAATGTGCTGTTATGCAGGTTAGCATTCTGAAAGTGATTGCCAGAAACACCTGTACTTAATGTCTGAGCAGAGTGGAAAAACTAGGCAGAAGCTCATGCTGCTAAAAGTACCATGGTTGTGATCTGCTGCAATGACACTTTCGCAAGGTGTAAATGTGATTGCTACAAAGACCAATGGACAGTAAAATGGCAAATAGTGAGGGAACATCCCTGGGGGATGCAGGGTGTAAACAGAAAACCCTATAGTTTGTATAGAAGAACAAGAGTATTCCCAAAATTTAATTATGATACCAGAAAAAAAGATTAGGCATTGCATTAAAATTGTACCAAAAAAGATTGAGTGAGCAATCTGACCTTCACGTTAATGAAATGGAAATGTGGTCTGCTGAGCAATTTGAGCTATATATTCATGCTCTAACTGGGGAGTAACACATAAAAATTGGTTGTTGTATACACAATTCCTCAGCCTGATCCAAAGCTGGGACTGTGCACACATAACACTGTAAAATAAGTATGAACAGTGCTTTTTTCTGGGGAGATGCAGGGGTACACATAACCCTAAACATTTTGTGAATCTAAATTTGACCTCATTGAGCGGCATTATTTCAATATGAGTAGGAAAATGCGAGTACCTCTAAACATTTTTTTTTTAAAGCACTGAGTAGGAATAACACCAAGGTATACTCAATGAGAAGTCGGGGTGAGATTTATCCTTCTACCCACCGAGAGGTCAGGAACAAGCTAAAAAATAACGTTGCCTGTCTGATGGAGAAATGTAAGAGAGCAGAAGGCAAGCAGAAGCCCAGGCAGAAAAGGAAACTGGCTTGGCAAACACAAAACAACAATGGCCAAGTACATGTCGTATGCATCTAAAATAGATCTCTGCCTTCAGACATTTTACTGGACATGACTGCCATCTTCAAAGCGCTGCAACTTAACATAACGTCCTGTGGGTGTCTCCAGCCATTCACCTACATTTTCAGGACAGACACCACAGGCCAATTTAAGGTTAAATCAATTTTGGTTCAGCAGTGACCTGTGTAAAGTAATGATGAAGACACCTGAAAGTGTCCAGCTTTGAGAGCATGGGTCAAACACTGTTAATACCACACACAATGTACAACTATATGCCAAGCCAGAAGTCTTAGAGGTTAAAGTGATAGAACAGGTTGTGTCAGTTTCCAGGATTTACCAAACAGCGCTGACCTGTGTTTGAACTTTAGCTCTCAGTGCTCTTGACCCAAATATGTCAGATGAGGAAAAATCTCACACAAAGAAGCTGTGAATCTCCATCATTAGCTATTCAGCAATACCCAAGTGATCTTTTTAGCAGTTCCCAAGCACACTTACTTCCAAGTAGATGTGTATAGGCTTGGGGTATCATGAAAAAGCCATGTAAAAATGTCACCTTTTATACTAACAGACTGGCTTCTATATTTCTGCCATCACTGACTTATAAAGCAGATATAAAGAACAGACATTTATGTGAACCGCGGATATATAGTAATCTACAAATACATGTTTATCTGAAATCACATTAATATTGGCTTTTCTTATAATGTTTAGCTCTTCACATTTCAATCCATCACTGTTTCAAGGACTGTAGGAGCATTTAAGGCTTTGAATATAGGTGTTTCTTTGTTTGTTTGTTTGTTTGTTTGTTTGTTTGTTTGTTTGTTGCATTTGCTCACTTCTGCCTTGGCCCCGCTTGCCACTATTTTTTCCCTCCAAATAATGTTGTGCTGTGACATAATCTAAAAAAACTTCTCATCCAGCAAAATCCCAGCTTCCACTCTTGTGAGATCTGCCTATATATCTCGAGGTATGCACATTCTTGAGGTAATTCTAATCTGAAATAGTTCCCAAACTACAGGTAGAAACTACAACAGGGAAACCTTTTAAATAGAGATTAATATGGATGCATGAGTTTCTGCCATCACCCATGCATTGCTAATAGACTAATGCAATGCACTCCAAGTGGGGCTGTCCTTGGAGACATCATCTTTAAAGCTTCAGCTAGTATATACTTTTGTGGTCTGTCTGCTGACAAGGATGAGAGTCTGTTTTGGCTTTGCACTCAGTATTAATGTAGGGAGTGCCTCCTTTCTTACATTGCTTATGATCCATGGCTGTGATTCTGCAGGAGGCAAATCTCAACTTTCACAGTTTGGAAATGTAATTTAATAGTTGCTTCTCAAATCTATTCCAACTTGCAGTAGCTGCAAATGTTCCTCTACCATGAACCTTCACTGCCTTTCCGTTCCTAAACATGCTGGTGGTTGTGGCAATAGGCTCTTGAAGTGTCTCTGTTAAGATCTAGACAGTGTTGTACGCATAAACAAAACTAAGAGAACTATTATATCCTGCTGGTCCCACCCAAAACCATGTGGACTTTCTCTTGGTTCTGCTTGCATGAATACTGTTGCAAATATTTGCAGCAGAGTCTAGGCAGGAGGGAATCTGTACCCAGTCATCTTCCTAGAGACAAAATCAACTTCAAGGTAAAACTGCAAAAAGTCAAATATTGATCAAATGATCCCACAATTAAATCACTATGCCAAGCCCATTTAGGATTGGTAAGGGAAGTTGGCTTATTGCTAATTTCCCTCATTTAAAGAAATTAGCTTTGTCGAGACCCAGGGCACACGGTCCTTTCCTGATGAAACACTCATACTCTAGAATTCCAGAAGGGACAAAACAAATGTAACATCATTTAAAACAGTTTTAAAACAGCTTCAAGTAAATAAGAAAGGCCAAAAATCTGATCAAGGAGTTGGAAACACTACTCATTGTCTTCAGCTAACTCTCCTTGGCAAATTGAGGAGACAGAAGAGTCGCAAGACAACCCAACCAGAAAGTTCATTTTCTTCTTTGTCTGCCATTAATCTTACCTCAGAGAATGGAAACACTCTGAGCAGTGCCTCTAATTAAGACCTTGATAATCAAGCAGGTTCATGAGAATTTGACTCCTGATGAAGGAAAGTTCCAACAGTTGTCTTCCCATTCTCTCTCTCTTTAAAAAAAACCAACATTTTACTACTTAGTGGCAAGATTAGAAATAGTAACAACGCAATTATAAGTAGCCAGTCATTATTTTATCATCTTTGTTTTAATTGTAATAATGTTAGCCATGATGAACTTAATATGCAGCTAATGTGGATTTGTATGTACTTCCTCCAGAAGTTCATTTTAATGTTACCATTTTATTCATGTTCAATTATTCTAAAGTGTTGCTGAATTAACAAGATCCACTTAGTCTTAATCACTACTCATCTCACTTTGCAGCACAGACATTTATGCTTATGAGGGCCCTCCAAAGTAGAATGAGACAGGTAATTTGAAATATATTAACTTTTTTTAAAAAAGTATAACAACATGTTCCATCCCATAACCAGTAAACTTTTCACAGCAAACCCGTTAACGGATAAGAGCCTTTTATCATGGCTTTTTCCTGCACCACTTAGTGACACCAGAAATCTTGTGTTCCATTCCACTCACCATTGCTCAGGTTTCCAGAAGAGGGTATGTTGGTGTTGAATGAGCCATGATGTCAGTTGTCCCATTTCCTGTATTGCCACACAGCCTGGGAAGTAGCCAAAGTGCTATAGGTAATTCCGGGAAGCTAGCTGCTTTGGTGCCCAGTGTGGTACGCACATCGGCTGGGGCTCCACTTCATTAAGTGGTGCTGCTGGGAGATCCGCCCCTTCGCAGCCCCTCCTGCCTGGTCACGCCCCCACAGCGGCTGCTCTCGCTGCTGCTGCTGAGGTTGCAGGGAGCCTAAGGCTAGGAGAAGGAGGAGGACGCAGAAGGCAGAAGGCAGAGAACCGCACGCAGCCCTTGCTGCAATTGACTGGACGGTGCAGCGGCCCTCCAACTTCTTTCCTCCAGCAAAGCAGACGGGGCATGCCGCAGAGGGATGGGCTAGGGGAGAGAAGATCAAAGAGATGTGGGGGTGGGGAGCAGCGAAGGGAGTGGGGAGAAATCCAAGAGCAAAGGTAGGAGGACAACTAGGGGGGAGATGGAAGCAACGCGAAGATGGTAGGCAGGCAAGAGGGTAGAATGAAGGGGGATGAAGCCAGAGAAAGAAGAGCCACCTATGGGGGCGGGGCAAGCACTGGCAGAAGAAGAGGGATGCGGGGAGAGCGGCGTGCCACGCCCCCAGCACGTGCGCCACTCCCCCGGCACATAAGCCAGCCCTGCCCCCACCTGCTCTCCGCCCCCTTGTGCAGGAGCATGAAGCTCCACCACTGGGGGCGAGCCAAGGCAGGGACACTGCGTGGAGCCTCTCCACAACCTCCCCCTCAGCTGTAGGGCAGCTGTAGGGCAGCTGAACTAAAAAGTTTCATGAGCCCATTTCTTTTTTAAAAAACGACCTCATATTTTTATCATTTTGTCACCCCCCTCACTGGTGACACCCGGGGTAGCCGCACCCACCACACACCCCTTCCCACACCCCTGCCAGGAAGAAAGCTTTGGTGAGCTTCCCTGTGCCTGTCTTCTGTTTAGCTGTGGCAACACCACATGAGAGGGTTATACATTGTATTTATGTCCATATAAACAAAAGGTGTCACTCTGCAGGGGAAAGTAATCATACCATATGCCACAGTTCCCCAAGATGCATGGGATGTGTTCATTCTGAAATCAAAAGAAACAATTAACTCCCACCCTCTATATATAAATATATTAAAAAGAGAGCTTCAGATTTATGTCATAGAGATTTGCTGAAATTAGTGTATTTCGCTTTGGTCTGCCTAGTTCATTTTGGATATGAGAGCTGGGCTGGGTGAGATAAAACCAGAAAAGGATTGGAAGGTTACTTGACAATTTCTGCCTGCACCTTTCTAGTGTAACAAGTACATTACATACATGCATACATCTGCCATTATGTGAAAGGGGCAAACATGTGCTTAAAATACAGCTGATTGCCTCACACATTTAGTATGGCCTCGATGTTATATGATATATGTTTAGAATGCATCCCATGCATCTAAAATAGTGTTACACAACACCCCATCTCCACCCAGTGCGAGAATCCAAGGGCTTACCCACGAGTTTCTGTTTCCTTTGGAGCAAGGCACAGCAGAGACTGTGGTGCCATTACAATATATTACAATATATAGTTTATATACACCTATAAACTACATTGAAACCTCTACCTGCAACCATAATCCGTTCCGGAGGTTGAAACGGGTTGCTGGGAGAGGCGCAGGTGGTGAGTGCTGCTTCTGCGCATGCACGACCGGCGGCAAACCCTTCGGTTACTTCCGGGTTTGCTGCGAACATTGGGTGAAATGGACGCAAGCGGAGACAGACGTAAGAAGAGGTTTGACTGTACTATAAACAGATTCAAATTAGACCCCAGTGTTTTTCTTACAGTCCCCTTCTCAATATGCCTAATTTGAATTAATCAATTTTAATCTAGCATGTAAATTCTCAAAAATCTCAATTTTTTTATACAATCTTTGTTCGCAGTAACCAAAATCATGTTATCAACATATACAAGCAGAAAAGTCATTTTCACATTTTGTTGTTTTTCCTCATGAGACATCAGTTGAATTGGACCACATTTTTCAGTATGAATAGGTTGCAAAGGCTCTGTGGAACTTTTCTGGCTTTGCTTGGGGATAGAAGGTCTTGTTCTCTTCATCAACAAACAACTTCCACATATTTCACTATTCAGTTCAACTTTGCTAGGTTTAATTTCCATTCTTCTCACCAAACCTTTCTTTGGCAGGTCTGCTATAATCCCAAAGCCTCTATGCCCAAGCCTTTTGTGCCACAGATGAACACAGGTTGCACTTGAATTCTTCTTTACCATATTTGCTCACTCTTGAACTGTTTCTAGCACAAAGACTCCATTATTTTCAAAAACCTTGTGCCTACAAAACTCCATCTTTGGTAACTGCACATTTGTTGTGATTTAAATTTACATTAAAGCCACGCTTGGTCAGGGCTGGCACACTCAACAGACTGTCTGATTATTGAAATTGAAAGAGAGTCTGATGTGATGTAGGGAATATCTTGCTAATTGAAGTGAATCTTACAGAGTTAACCTTTAGAACTATAGGACCACTGGGGACTAACAAGGTGCTGTTTCCAATTACTTAAAGAAAATGTTAGAAAATGAGATATTGCTGCATTAATTATGTTTATTGTTTCCTGATAGAGGCAGAGTGTGGGCAGTAGGATTCATATGTCCTATGTTCGATATCTTTTGCAATCCTATAGTGGTTTGCAATCCTATATTGCATGCCTAGATTTTAAAGAGCTGAGGTTACAGTGCCCACTACATATAGGTATTCTGAAGACTATCCAGTCTTAGATTACAATGTCTCCCAGCTATTAATGTGGGTGGTTAATTAATAGAGTCGTCTGCGACTGGACCTAATGGTCAGGGGTCCCTTTACCTTTACCTTTATAGAGGTTCTGGCTCTGAAAAAGCTGCTTACAGCCTTCTGGATATAACTAAAGGTTCTGCCTGCAATTTATACAGCTGAGAAATACAGTTACAACAGTCCCCTCTTCATATCAAATTGGATAGTAGAGATATTTAAGAGAGGTTCCTTTTCACTGCTCTCTAGCTCTGAGAATCCTATTCTTTGAAATATGCAGGTTAATCTAGTGCAACATTTTGTTTCCAACTGTAGCATGCCAGATGTTCAATGTTGTCCAGGAAGTCCTCAAGCAAGTCATGACAGACACGGTTCTCTCTTTTTTCTTTGTCTCTGCAGGTAGTGAATATATAAAGCTGGCTTGTACCAGCTGAGACCACAGGTCCTTCTTGACCAGTGCTGTTTATTCTGACTGCCTGGCTGTGTCTTTCCAAGGTGTCATACTAAGTCATTTCTCTGCCTTGCTATCTGAGATCCTTTTAACTAAAGATACTTGGAACTGAGTAGGGAGATTTCTGCAAAGCATGTGCAGAAGAAAGAGCAGGAGAACTTGAGGAGAGAGCAGAAGGACTTCAAAGGCTGTAGGGTTGCCATGGCAGCTGTCACTCCTGTGATTTCAATGGCAATGGGGTGAAAGGGATGGGAGCGCTAGGCTGGTGGAGCCATTACTGAAGAGCACATACAGGTTCCCCTCTTGGAAAAGGTTGTGTGGTAGCTAAACATTCCTCTTCTCCCATTAGATTAAAGAATCTATGGCCTTTTACATGGGGGGGGGGATGTTTATGTTTGTTCCTGTGCTAGATATTTTTGTGTTTTTGTTGTGTAAACTGCCCTGTGATCTTCGGATGAAGGGTGGTTATTATTATTATTATTATTATTATTATTATTATTATTTGCTTTAACTGTGTTCCAGCCTTCTTTGGCAATCCACAAAAGTCTTTCAGGGTCAATGTAAGATGCCTTCTTCTGACCAGGCATTTTGATGACAGGATTTAACCATGGAATTATTTTAGTTTTGTGTTTAGATTGCATGTCCTATGCTTTTTTCTGGATATTTTTAATTCGCTGTCCTGGGCTCCTTTGGAAGGAAGGGCAGGATAACAATCTGACAAACAGTAATAACAGAACCATAGAATCAAAAAGGGTTGGGAGTGAACTGAGGCTGGAATTTCTTAAGAGCCAACTGTCATCTAAAGACGGGCACTTTTCCTATGCTTCATGGTCTCCCTCCAAACTCTTGAATTGTTGTTGGATTGCTGATGTTATGTGGGAGGTATTTGGTTTCTTGAGCTGGGAGAAATCACCAATTAGGGTCCTGACTTTGGTTGGGTGTGCTATGGGTGCTATGAGATCTGTTTCAGTGGGCTGTTTCCAGCCACACTCACTTTCAGTGATCACCAGGATCAGCTCGGAGACAGGAACTAGGGCAAGATCCTCTGTCAGTTACACTGTAGCCACCATCTCAGTTTCTAGGTAACTGTTGGGCTTCTGACATCTTTGACCTTTTATTAAGACTTTATTAATGATCGCTCTGTCACTACTCATCCCAGTATGGCTTCATGCTCAGGGCAGTTAGATTTGGGGCAGAAAACCGAACCTTAAACTCAGCTATAGAGTTGTTGGAAGGGATTTCACATATCCCTAAATTTCAAGTGAAACTGGATTTAAAGTTTCTTGTGTGAGAAAGATTGTAAGGAAGAGAAGCAAGTGGCTGTTTCTGTTTACACTGTGCCTCTTTTACATATCAATTTTATTTGTATTAAGAACACAAGGCCCTAGTAGCATTGGGTGGGTGGGAGTAGAATTTGATCACATTTGTCTGAGGAAATGATTAATTATTCCATTATGCTGCCTTTTGGAATAATGTGCACACTAAAATGCAGCTAAGTATCTCCTAAAGGAGAAAGTAAAACCAAAACATACCAAACTTAGAATCCTCTGGGCTATGCTGATATACGTGGTTTAGAGATGGAATAGTGATCTTTATCTCATGATTTTACATAATAAATTGATTTTATGACTTTGACCAAGCAGTTTGCCATTAAATACATTCATGGTAAAAGGTTTATTTATCTTTACCAAAATTGCGGCATGATGTTCTTACCAGCAAGGCTGTCTTAGAATCACTGTAGGAGAGGTGTGACCATTTCATCATTCATTACTATTTCAGATGGAGTCACTAGAGCACTGGTAGCTTTAAATGCCTAGAGTAGCCAGCTGATCAGGATTGAGTAGACACCCCTTTGTTCTAAATAGAGCATACTCTAACCTTTAAACCTTGTGACTGCTGTCTTGCCCTGCTTCCTGTGTCTGGGTGACAAACATTGGTTGGGATAATATTTGCCTTGGTTTCTCTTTACAGTGAAAAGTATAGTATATATTGTTATCATTTTCAGCTATGAACTACCAACTGTGCTAAATTATTTGTGGCAACACTTTAATATAGGATCCTATCCAGCAGCAAACACAATATATAATACATTTAAAGCAAATACCTTTGTAGGAAGAATCCTATAGAAAGCTATCTAGTGGTTGGCTGACAAAAATGTTTTGGATCTGGGTATGTTGAACAAACCGTGTGATATTTGCATGCTCCTTACTTACACAAAAATGTTCTGAAACACTCAATTCCTCTTGGCTTCAAAGCATAACATATGGTCCCTTTGCCCTGGACACAATTTGAATGGGTCATAGAATGAGCAATAATACATATTTTTGATACATTCCAGTTTTAAACTTCTGAGGTTTAGCCAACATCTATTGAGAAAGATAGAAAGTGTTAGCCTATCTTTTATTGGATTTTGATGATGCATCTTATTTAAATTCTCTGGGATCATGCTGTGAAAAATGGTGTCAGTGCAGTGGCAGAGAAGCAGTTGGACCCTAAGCAATGCTCATTGAAGTGAGACAAGACTTTCTCACCTTTCCTCCCATCTGAAATCCCTGTGCCGTCAAAAAGCTTCTCCTGAGGATCAGGGGACCATCTTGAACACGGTGGGTTGTTGTAAGGGGAAGCTTGTGGGAAGGGGTGAATTGCCCAAAATCTGTTAGGCACCTTCTGTGGGTTCCTTCAACTCTCAGGTACGGTTTTTCAGGAGCCAAAGGAGCTGTAGTGGAGAGGAGGTGATGGAAGGTCCTCTTCTGCCCACTTGCCTTCATGAATGGTTTTTAGGGATCAAACAGAGGAAACCAAGGCATGAAAGAATACATGGAAATATTTCCCCGCCAATACATGCACCACACACCCCAAACTTCTACATCAAAAAAATTAAACCCCACAAACATGCCAGACAATATCATATATGGTAGCTGATTAGATACATTGGCCTTTATTCTATTTAAACTATTATTAATAATTCTCAATGTTAATAATACTGTTATTTGTTACTTATGCAAGTTGTTTTTTTTAAAAGTATCTCTCCTTCAATAGCCTTTTAAAAAAAAATCAAATTTAAACCTCTGAGCATACATTTTCTGAGCTATTTAATTGTGTTCCTAAATGAAATACAAGCAAGAGATAATGGTGTATTAAGATTAGACATATTTATATAACTTTAAGGCTATTAAGGCTGTTTAATCCTTATGAGTGACATCAATATGGACCTAATTAGCACAGTTTGCAGCCACTTCATAATTCAAAAGAATGTGATCATTCAGCTGGAAGCACGTTTGACAGAAACTCCATAGTCATGAAGGTAAAAGCTTGCAAAATCACCCACTAGGATGGAGAAGCTGTCATTCTTCCATCAGTGCTGTTGAATACTAATGTCAAGGTCAGACTAGTGTAATTTTAGGCTGCCAAAATATTGCTAGATCCAATACAGTAGTAAATGATAAAGAAAGTAAACTTTGATAAACTTTGATATGGTAAGCTATAAAGTTTGTTACACTGGGGTTTACAGTGTACTATACCTAGACAGAAAGAAAAGGCAAAAAAAAAAATCAAATTCATAGTATGCCTCCTTAGATTATTTATGAACACATACTTTTAAATGCTTATATGAAACATTATGCAACCAAGCAGATAGTTAACTCCTGTTGCCATGACTGTACTATAAAATATTGACTGTATTGTGGAAATTTAAAACATGCTGGTTACTTATTAGTTTAAAATAGGCAGTCTTTAAAACAACAATTGCAAACAATGTTCAAAGTATACATAATTCTTTTAAAATTACTTTCCTTAACACAATCTTATATCCCAGATTCACAGACTTTCCACACAATCTTATATCCCAGATTCACAGACTTTCCACATAAGCACTCTTTCACTTCACCTCCAGGAACATGTTTGTTTTGTTTTATAAAACCATTTATCTTGCTTTTGATTCCCAAAAGCAACCTCAAGGCAAGCTTTCATAATAGTCAATCATGAAGAAAATATAATCAAACAACGAAGTGTATACAAATATTCTAGCTATGTGGGCAGGGCTGATCATGTGTGTCTTTCCAAACCAACCAAAACTGTTCTGGGAGGTAGAGTGATAATCAGATTGGAATGACTGGCGCAATCAACTCTGCCAACAGACTACCAGTATTCACACACACTTTCCTAGTTGCATGTAATTGCACCACAAAAAAGGTCTCCCACTGCTGCTGTGTATGTGGAAGGAAAAAAGTTTGTTTGACACGAAGTTAGAATTAAGACTCCTCATTATGGAGAAGTGACAATTTCCCATGTTGGGCAAAAAATTCCTGAACTGCAGGGGGTTGGATTAGGTTATCCTCATGGTCCCTCCCAACTCTACAATTCTATGACAAAATATTTTGCACCCCAGAACTCACATTATGTTAATATTATAATCCTGGCTAAAGTGCAAAGCTGGCATGCAAACTCTTACATGCAAGAAGGCAAAATATTACATTTCTAGAAATATGACATTAGATTTTTGGCAGATTTGTACTGTTCCACATTTTGACTCAGACCTTATCCAGTTTAGATTTAACCTTTTCCTAGCAGCACAAAAGAAAAAGTCATTGTGTATTTTATGTTATTTTGATTATGAAGAATTGGTACACTAATTTGGATCCATCAGCATGGCATGGGAAATGTTCCATTAATAGTTAAGGATTTTGTAATAAAAAAAATCAATATTTGTTTCAATTTTCATCTAAAGCTGAGATTTTAAAGAGAGAAAAGCCAGCTTCCACTGATATTTTATACACTTTAAATCCTGGAGATGGCTTTTTTGGAGCCATCTCCCCACCCCCACCCCACTTCCATAAAATGCTTCCTCAGTTTTTGATTGATTTTACATTGCATGAATATGTCAATGAGGAGTTGCAAAGAATACCTCAGTAGGATTGCTTTTCATATTCACATACAGCTTTGAAAGATGTCTAAAATGACATGTTTGCAGTAAAATATACATGGCCGGGTGAACTTTCCTGGTCCTATCTTGCGCCTCAGTAATTCTAAAACAGAATCTGAAGTCTTTGTTCTGATAAACTAGACGTTTTTTAAAAAATATATATTTAAATGAAATATTCAGAGACTCCATACACACACAGCAATGTATTCTTTCTCTTCTGGCCCATGGTTAACTTTCATTCATATTAATGTGAGTTAGAAATGTGCCTTAGGCAAAGACCTCTATTATTCTCATAACCTTTCTATTTAATATTTGTTTGGCTGAATTCATGTTACTTAGCAGACTAGAAATTGTAAATGTGTAGAATCCTTTGCATATTCATACTATTGGCGAGTGCTGCATCAAGCTTGTTGTTGGGGTATAGTCTTTGCTTTAGCAATGCTAAGTACCCCATGTTTATGCTGTGTCTGTATATATTCTCTTTAGTTACTAAGAAGGTGTTCCCCAAGCATATACTTGCCAGCTATGTTGTACTGCAGCTCCAATTATCCTTGCTTATTGACCATGCCAGTGGAAGCTGAAAGAAGTAGTAGTCCAAAACTTGGAGGGGACTTCTGGAGAAGTGAATCATTCTGCAGGCAAGTTCAGGAGCATCAGATTCAGTTGGTCCACTGCAATAATCATATTCTTCCAGCTGGTAGAAGCTAGCAAAGTGCCCACAGCCTGGTGATAAAGGAAGGGGCTCTTTTACTTCCATCTGAAGCACATGGATATATAAGCCACTTTCTTCAGCCAGCACAGGGAAGAAGTGACAGTGGAAGGAAATGAAAGAGATATAGTGGGCAGGTGTAAAATGAGTTTGAAGGGATCTAGTCTAACTCTCTGCTTGGTACAGGAAATTCAGATCTAGATAGCCCCAACATGGATAGATAAAAACATATCTATAAACAACCACTCGGTTGATAAAGTCGTAGTCAAAAATATTAGAAAATTAACCATATGTTGATAACACATATCCTTTGATTTCTTCTCTACGCTAAGAATTCTGTATCAACATGAATTACAAGCTTCCTTACTTCAAATCCCTTCTCAATAGCTACCTTGTTCGCTCCCAACCCCCTAGTTCTTGTCCTATGCCCCACTGCAGTTAAGCCTGTGACCAAGCTTAAATAAATTTGTCTAAAACAATCGCATATTTTTTTCAGTGTTTATCCCTGGATCCACTTACCTCTACTTTGATAATTTTGCAGTGTTGAATTTTAGGTTGCAATGTCCTAGGATATAGCACTCTTGTATTCTGTAAAGAAGGGGAAAGGAACCTATGGTCATCCATATATTCTTGGACACCAACTCTCATCAGCCCCAGCCAGTGTGGTCAGTGCTCAGGGATGATGAGAGTTGGGGGTCTAGCAAAATCTGGAGGGTCACAGATTCCCCATTCCTACTTTAAAGTGATGGTGTAAAAGCAATGCAGATAATGTGGCATTCAGCTGTAACCTTTTATGGTGGCAAGTGGAAGTGCCTTTTTGACATCACTGATCCCCAGATTCATTCATTCTGAGTGGATACAATTATTTTTAAAACAAGTTGCCTGCTGCCGTTTATGGCTTATCATTCTTCCTTAAATCATAATGACTGAGGAATTTAAACATATAAATATTGAGTAAACCTCCAGGTACTTTGAGTGACAGATATTGTTTTGGAAAGGCAAGTGTTACTATCAGTAATGCATAGAAGCCTCTTATTTCACAGTAATTGTTGAAACGTGTGCAATTTGTGTGCATTTATTTTTCTAAGTGTTTAAACAAGTTGGTGTAAATGATATCCTGGGACCTTAATGCATGTGGATTATAAAGGATTTAATGCATCATGCTCCTTTGGAGTGTTCTTAAGATGTATCAATGTCGTTTACCACTCTATGCTTAATTACAATGCTAAGAGTGTGCCATACAATAGGGCAATTTAATAACAACATAACCACATTAGATGGCAGTTTCTTATTGGAAGTGAAATCCTGCATTTCTGAACTCTCCACGTTTACAGCACCTTAACCATTTGTTCTATGCTCCATTACATGTGCTACTACTCACCTTCTATTATATTATTGTAAACCTTTACCTACACTGTGTAACTGGTCTGCAATGGCCTTTCTGCAATAAAGCTACATTTTGCTTGTATTGCTTTGTAATGTAAACTCAACAAGCTCATATTCGGGGGACTGATAAGTGAATGTTCACACTTCTGAATAACAGGTAGGGCAAAATGAGCTCTGGTCTTGCCCGCCTCTACAAACCTGTAGTTTATTAAGCTGAACAGCTACACATTATTCATAGCAATTAAGTATCCACACTTCCTTCCTTACATGTGGTTTTATATGCATATGTACTTTTGCATATTGAGGTTTATAATGTATATATGCTGCCAATACACTTCTTCCAGAATGTCGGCGGATCTTTCTCAAGCTTGCCTATCATATTTTTATGTACATTGGCAAATCCAAGTTCCTTGGAAAGGATGTAAAAGTAGAAGGCTGTACTGCTTTTAAAGCTACTTGTGGTTCAAGTTTAAAGTTTTCAATAATTTATTCCCCATCAAGTCTTGTCTAAGTCTAAATTGGTAAAAATATTATAGCATAGATGAATGCCTGACCTTTTCCCATGGTACACTTGATAGCAGTTGTTTATATGGAGAGTAAAATCCTGATCAATCTGACACTTACTACAGACTTCCTGCTGCTTAGAAATGTGTACTGTAATAGCATTTGTATGTTTTCTTTCCTCCCCTAAGGTTTCAGATTCCTGCTTCACAAGAGCACAGCAAATTAGAAGAAGCAGCCTAGTCACTATAAGAGAAATGAAGTGATTTGACAATTTGTACGCTGTTTTAACCTGAATCCTATGTATCCACAATTAGTTGCATTGGTTGGAAGCAATCATGTGTGTGTTTGTATCTCTCTGTTTGTGGTTATTTCACAGTTCTTAACACAACTGTATACAATTAAATAAGCTTGACCTTTCCCCTCTCACCAACAAGGCCACAGATGCCGAAGAACTATGTTCTTAGGCTGCTTGAATTCCAAGATTAAAAATTGATCAGATTGTGTAGGGCAGAATTGGTTGAATTCAAGCATACAATATAATTGGGAGGAAATGGTTACCTATTTAGTAGGCCATGCCTAGTAACATAACTCTCTCTAAAATCATTTCACTCCTTAGAATGTTCTTTGCGGCTAGAGGGTGAAAGATAATCAATTCCCCCAAATGGGAAAACATTAAAAATAAAATAAGAGGTTTTGAGTTTAGAGATAATATAAAAACTCAGATTTTCATGCTTTGAGACTTAGCCTTGCAGATAGGCAGCCAAAGGGGATTAACATAGGGAGAAGAGCCAGGTCCGAGTCAATTACGTGATTTCTTTTCTACGCCAAATATACAAAAATCACAAGAAATCATTTTAGGAAATAGGGAAGGTAAGTCTGTGTTACTGATTTGTGTTTTATATTTTACCTGGTATTGGAAGGCGAAACCAGAGGTGGACAATCCACTGTGCAGCTCACAGTCTTCCTGAATGTGACCTCTGCTCCCCTCCAAGCGTAACACATTCCCTGCTGGTGGATAGATAGAAAGAGATGAGCTATGAACAGTTTTGTCACTCTAAGCCCCACACTGCACCTTTTTTCTTTTTCTTTCCGAAGAATGCCATTTTTCAGACAGAAGCCACTGAGTGTGGTGGCTGGAGTGGAGAGAGATGTCTGTGACCAACTTCTTGGTCTTTCAGAAGCCTGCCCAAGAAGAGAGAGAACAGCCATTTGAGAACATGCATCTAATCCTGGCTTTCAAGCCTTCCCCTTTTCTGGAATTTAGGGGGCCATCACTTCTTGCCTGAGCAGAGAAAGAAAAGTCTTAGAAAGCACCCAGATTCTTAAGAGTAATGCTGACTGGGTAGTAATATTTAGGGCAGGGAGGACAGATCATGCTGGTCCATGTCAATTTCTCATATGCTCATCCCTAAATCCATACTGTCCTGTTATCACATGTACCAGCATTTTATTTTTTAAAAAGTTCCAGCCGTATTGTAGATTCAGGTAGGTAGCCATGTTGGTCTGACACAGTTGAAATATATAAAAAAATTAAAAAATTGTCCAGTAGCACCCTAGAGACCAAATAAGTTTGTTCTTGGTATAAGCTTTCGTGTGCATGCACACTTCTTCAGATACCTCTGGCATGCACACAAACGCTTATACCAAGAACAAAATTAGTTGGTCTCTAGGGTGCTACTGGACAATTTTTTAATTTATTTTTATATATACAGCCGTATTCCGTTACCGAATACATCTGAAATGTTTTTTATCATACATTGTTTCGGGTATTTTGTATATTTTTTAGCCAAAAGCTATTTTGCTAAATTTAGAGAAGTGAGAAATCTGAAGGATAATCACATGTTTATTTGCATGTTAGAACTAGTCATTGTGGATCAGGTCCCCTTACATTCACAGAAATCAAATTTCCTGAGCATTCCTAGCCCACTGCCAGCTTGTTTACAAAGGAATGTAGACCCTGAGGGGGGAAACAATTGCTCACTCCTGAAATACCCATAAAAATATAATTATGACACCTTCTGTTGCCCTTCCTTTCAAAGAAAGGTACATACTATCATCTATATTTAGAAAGAAGGAAATGAAGGCGTTTTACATGTGTGTGTGTGTGTAACATGTAATAATAATCAATAATCAATAATATATTATTTATATGCCACCCATCTGACTAGGTTGTCCCAGACAGTCTGGGCAGCTTCCAACAAAAAAATAGTAAAAAACAAAAACACAACATCATACACTAAAAACTTCCTGAGCAGGGCTGCTTTCAGATGCCTTCTTTTAAAAATTACATAGCTGTTTGTCTGTGGGCTTTTTGAAGCAGAATCTCTCCATCCACTTAACCAGGTCACACATACTTCATGCAAGCGTGAGGACTCTCAGGTGCAGGAGAAGAATACAGAGCTGCCGGTCTCTCTTTACTCTCCCCCACCCAAGATCAAGGACTCCCCAAATGTTTTTGGTTGGCTGGAATGTATCCTTGAACTCTGGTAATGCCTCTTGCCTGCCCAGATGGAGGATAAAGAAGAGTGTGTGAATAGAAACTAGCCTACTGTGCTGAGGTAAAATTTAAATTTGTTGCTCCACCTACTTTTGCTTTTGGCCCCACCTACTACTCTGGCATGTGACCTTTGGAAGGTTACTCAGAAGGGGATGCGGCCTTCAAGCAGAAAATATTTTCCCACTCCTGAGGTAAATGTGCCAAATAACACTATTATATATAAACCATTATAGAAAAGGTTACAAAAGAGCCCTGAGGTAAATGGTTGCCGGCCATTAAATAAATGTTTTGAAGCGCTGTCAACTTTGTGGCAAAGCTTTTAGAATTGGAATTTAACCCCGTCCTGACTGAACAATTATTTGTCAGGAGACCTTCTTTTCTCACTCCTGTTTAACCAAAGTTTTGTTACAACCCAGGTTTCCACGCTAACCTTTGAGTGCCTCTGTTTTGGCATTCTGCAGGCTTGTATTCTGAGTCTGAGACTCCTGGGAAGGAAATTTAACTGGGATGCTCAAGCAGAGTTTTTCTGTGAGAAGCACCGCAACAGAAATTCCTCTCAGACTTGCTTATTGTTGCAGAGAGAGCCTTTGTAATTACCAAGGGATTAGGGCAGAATATGAAAAGTCCCGGAAGAAAGCAGCTTTCTTGCAGATCAGGAATGTGTGCTGCACAAACTCTGAAACCATCAGCCGGGTTAGCGAGGCAGAAGTGTATTAAAATGCTAAGAGTTCAAGGAGGAGGTCCTAGTGAAAACTCCTAATTAAAGAAATAAAAAAGAAGGTTTCTAAAGAGTGCCCGAGATTATGTCATTTGATTTCTCCAGGAAGAAAAGGGGTCTTTTGAGGATTGCAAATGAGATGACAATGCTGCGCCAATACAATGGACTTATCCCCTTTCCACAATAAAAGTAATGAAAACTGGGCTTAATGGTACATAAATAAAAATAATTAAATAGAAGATAGTGGTAGTGGTACATTACCTGAATTAATATACAAGATTAAGAGGCCAATAACCCAGAAACAACTTACTTTCTTGATCTTTTATATAAATTAATCCACCCTTTTAGGCATCAATATGATCTTACACCACACTGAGTTACAACAGTGCTGTATCATTTTATTAAGGGCATAAACAAAAATATTTTTAATTAAAGAAATTGGTGACAAAACATTAGCCAGTGTCTAGATTTGTGGCATACCTCTTCAGAATAGGAATGGGGAAGAATTTTGGTTCAATCCACAATTTGGAGTGAACCCCCTCCCCAATCTACATCTGGCAGCTCATGCTCTGATCAAAGCACAGACAAGTGGATTAGATTGCATGTATATGCACTGTTCCAAAGCATGGTTTGTTCCAATTTACATTAGTACAAGGTGGCCTGAGAACTTCTCTGTTTATTTGTTTTTTAAAGGAAGGCATTTTCAGCTACTTTGAGATACAACCATTACTAGCCTGTATGGAAAAATATATGGATCCCCCCCCCCAAAGGTACATGCCATCATTTTCTCCATACCATCATCCAGGTAGGGATGTAAGAAGACATCATTTCTATTCCGACCTGTGTTGTTCATATGCATTGCTGTTTTCATTCTGCTGCAGTTCAGCTTCCAACAAAAACTGCATTATTTGTCTCACTGTGGCCTGTGGTGGAATTCTCCATAATTAATTACATTCTTCAATACCATTGTGGTGAGGTGGAGAGATCAATTATATATTGCTTTTACTCTGAAACAACAGTGACATATATATTGGACATATGTCCTGGATTGATAACAGTTTTTAAAAAATAAATAAATAACCAGGGAAACCCTCATAAGTTCTCTAAAAACAATTTAAATTTGTTAAAAGCATGCAGACTTTTAAGAATATTTCCTTTTAAAAAATCCACATGAACCAGGGTTGGACTTGATGATCTACTCATGTGCAGGGAACACAGATTGGATTAGGACTCTTTTATCCGTTCCTACTTCAGAGTCTTTAGAATTAGAGAGTCACAGTAAAGTGGTTTTGTGGCAGAGTGCAAATGTATATGAAGAAGAATAATATTAGGAAAATATAATCCTATTCTGAACACACACAAATACACAAGAGTATATTTCATGTTTCAAGTGGAAACTGGTTATGTTAAATAAGTCAGAAAAGTATAACATTTCACATCTGAGCTCTATTCTGAAATGGATTGCTGGTTTTTATGTGTCTGAATCTGTCTTGGAGACATTTTCAAAATACTTATTCCAAATAGATTTTTATGCAAGCTGGTTCTATAGGTAGCCGAAATGAATATTATTCAGCCTGACAACAATGTCATAACACTGTTTATTATTTGAAGATGCAAGCATAAGCTTACAGGGAAGTAACTCCCATTGAAATAAATGAGAGTCACTTATGAGTAAACATGTTTAGGATTACAGGACAATACTGTTTACTTTGACTGGAAACAGATGTTATAGAGAACGCATGGAAGCTGCAGAAAACTACAGCTCAGCCTAATGCTTATCTGGTGCTCAGTAACATTTCTTTTAATACAGTGGTACCTCAGGTTAAGTACTTAATTTGTTCCAAAGGTCCATTCTTAACCTGAAACTGTTCTTAACCTGAAGCACCATTTTAGTTAATGGGGCCTTCCGCTGCCGCCGCGCCGCCAGAGTATGATTTCTGTTCTCATCCTGAAGCAAAGTTCTTAACCCGAGGTACTATTTCTGGGTTAGCGGAGTCTGTAACCTGAAGCGTATGTAACCCGAGGTACCACTGTAATACAAAGCACATGATGTGATGTCATTGTACTCTGAGGTTCTCTGTCTTTTCAAGCAATAGCTAACAAAGTGCAGCACAATGGGAAAACAAAGACTGCAATGTTGTCAAATCTAGGAAAAGGATGACGTTTTGGTGATGCTTGAATCTAGGATGAACCCATGGCTTCCTATGGGGGTGTTCCAGTTTGAACAAACAGAAGCCTGTTCTCCTAAGATAAAGCTGCCATTGGATACAACCCTTTGTAATTATGAAATGATGTTATATTGATATGTATCATTATTCCTAATAATTTTGTTAATAAGATAAAACGTTAAGTCAGGCAAGAGGCACCAGGATATTGCTGGACTCTGGTTCCCATCATCCCTGCACCCCACCCATGCAAGGGTTAATGGGATTTGGAGCCCAAAACATATGGCAGGCACAGTTCCCACCCCTGTATTAAATGATGGCAGAAATCTGCCATAAGACTTTTCCTGCTCTAGATCAATTCTACTCATTTTCCCCACACTTTAATATGTTTTCCCCCCACAATTGCCTTGCATAACACTTTTCTTTTTGGCTATCTTTAATTGCCTGTCTTATTGAAGAAAGGAATGCATGCATACAGTTACACTTTGCAAAAACAAATATGTTGTTATTGCAGTCAGCTAGACCACCTAATGTATATCATATTAAGTACTAACTTAATTTTTTAGGGACGAGTGTCCTGTACAATTTGTAGCACTGAATTCCTTGAGGAAACTCACAGCCCAGCTGCACATGGATGGATACTATTTGTTTTAAAAGATTTATCCCTTGCCTTTGCATCAATTAATGTTCAAGATGGCTTACATATAAATAACATTAAAATAATACAAAAATAGATGTATTAAAACTTTACCAAACAGCCCAGTAGGGAGCAGCTAAAACAATAAAACAATTTCCCTTGTGAACAAAAGTTTGAGAAAACAAACAGAATTAACCTATTAATTAATTTGTTCAGACAGAACTCAGATAAGTAATGAACCCCAGAGCCCGATACCACATAGCAGAAGTTGCTGTATCGAGACACTATTTCTCACTGTACTATTGTCAGTTTTATACACTCAGACCAATTAAATGAGCAAGTCAATATATATTCTGGATTTACGTTCAGCAGAAATATATACTTTTCGTTTGGTTTATGTTGCATGTTAGTGGCACTCCTATATTGCACTTAGTACTTATGAAATAGAATTAACTCTTGTCTGATTCAAGCTACCTGTCTCTTGCATTAAATCATAACTTGCAGAGTGTCAGCAAAAGGCCACCTCTTGACAAAAGGTCATTTCAGTACCAGTACTAGGTGTTTGAAACACTTCTTTTGACACCAGAGTGCGTTAATTGTTCATGGAAGCCTTCCCCTTTCAGTGTTGCTTTAAGGCATTCTGGCTCAGCTTAAAGTCAGTCAAGCAAAATTGGAGCATCTGGTTGCCGTGTCAAAATAGCATAGGCAACTTCAGTGTAGCACCCTAGTGGATAATCTCAACTCAGAATACAAACAATACATTAGTGATTGCCAGGAGGCTACAGTTCCTATTCCTTTGAAATAAGTTGGAAAAAATTATGCACACAAACACACAAATGTAAATTAAGCTTATCATTTTCTCTGCCCTATTCTGGCACTTCCTGTTTTAAATAGTTGACCATTGCTTAGAAATTCATTTCATTTAACTCATTTTCAACATATGAGTTAATTGTTGTGCCATTAATATCTCTTTAATATGTAATTTAAACATACACTTTAAATTATATGATGAGAGCATGAAAATGAGTGTCACGTAGAACCCATGCATCACTTTAAAAAGAAAAAGAAAAAGTTGTGTGGTGGTTTAGTACTAGTTAAAGTTATTAATATTACAAGTGATTGAAACTGGTGGTAATTTCTGTGGCTGCTTTGCTATATAGTATTATATCAATTGTTTATAGCTTGTCCACAAAACCTCACTCCGGCTTAATGGTTTACAGTAAGTAATAGGTGATCCTGTACAAATTCATATTGTGTTTATCATATTCATTTGGATGTTAATGGCTTTTAGGGTACAATTCTGCAAAATGAAATGATTAAATACATACCACTTACTTCTTAGAGAGAATAATTTAAATTCTATTACTATTTGTCCTGAAATGGATGCAAAATAATACTGTCAGAGAAGCACATCTGACATCTGACAGTAGATCCAGACCTAACCCCCAGGGCAGATTACTCCTGCCCCAGGCAGGAATAGTCTATGCATAGCACCAGGTCAGCAGGTCAGGCAGTATAAATGCTTAAAGATTCTAAGCTTATACCACCTCATATCTGTCCCTGCCTCAAAGTGCTACCTCCTGTGGTTCTGACACAAGTGACCTCCTGAGTGTATGCCTGTGCTGTGGAAGTTAGAGGAAAGATTTCCCCTCTCTGACTATGCACATAGGATATGACTTTTAAAGGAAGTTGCCATAGCCTGGATCTTAAATCAATGAGAATACTTTTCAGTCAGTCAGTCAGAAAAGAGTTAAGCATATGGTGGATGTTTGAAAAATCATTTCATAGCACCAGAGGATGCAGTCCTGACTTAGTATTTATTAATTAGCAGAATTTGGCTTTGCTGGGTTTCATTCTCACCCCACCCCCAGGAAGACGTTGCTTCAGCAGTGATTTAGAAGAGACTCTGCTTTGTGGCTGTCAGCCAGCACTCAATGTTAGCAAGTGCTTACATTTGCTTCTACACTCCATTCTTGCACTCCTGTGTAGGTAGCCTGGCTCTCTACCATCAGCCCTGAAGTCTATACCTGATTCACCATCTCCTTTGCCACCACTTTGTATCTGCATTAGTTTATGTTATGGTTACCAGATGTCCCCGGTTCCCGGGGACAGCCCCCGGATTTACCAATCTATCCCCAGACAAAATCTATCTCCGGAATGTCCCTGCATTTAAAGTAATGTCCCTGGATTAATCATATGCCTGGGCACTTCCAGACCCTCCCCAGAGCCCGAAGCAAGCATCCACTACAGCTCCAGAGAGGTGCAGCTGGGCTTTGCTGCAACTCTCTCACCTATCAGCTGACATGCAAAAAGAAACTTCCCTCTCTGTCAGCTCTGCTCCTCCTGCTTGCTTGCTTGAGCCGGAAAGGCAAGGCTGCTCTTTGGACCAGCAGAGCTGAGGTGTAGGGAAGAAGCCTCCCTGCATGACATCTCTGCAAGCTACCCTGTCTCTCCTGTTTGCTCATGAGGAAGAAGGATCACTTTTTTCATGCCTTTAAAGCCCCCTTTGCTGTATTCTGCTGGCTTGTGAGCTGAGCTACCAAGCTGGCAGAAAGCAGGATGCTGCCTTGAGCCTTCTCTTCGCTCTCCCAGACAGAGGCTGTTGCTTCAAAGTTAAGGGTGGTGGTGGGGAAATTGTCTTGCCTCATTTACTCCATTCTGCATGTTTGTGAGCTGTATTGGACTGCCTTCCTTCCCTCCCTTCTCTCTGTGTTATTGTCTGTCTCCCCATTTTTTCCTCCGTACCCATAAACTCTTCCAAATTCTCCCTTTGTCTTTTCACACATTTGGTTCCCCAACCCTATACATCATTATGTGCTGCTGCTACATTTTTATTCCCTTGCACCCACCCCCACTAACAAAAAATAAAAGGGGAGGAATGTTTTATGTTTATTTTGGGGGTGTTTATGTTGGTTCCCCCTAAAGAGCTTTCCTGTTCCCTTCTTATTAAAAAATGAACCTTAAAAAAATTAAAATGAACCTTTAAATAAATTAAAAGAGGCTACCTCTTCTTGCTTGCCTCCCTCCCCTTCCCTTCCCTTTAATAAAAAGGGAGAGATTGGTGGGATGGGGCTTGGGGGGTATTGTGTGTGTCACAATAGCTGTAAATGGAGCAGAGAAGCCTTATGCTCTTTTAAATTGTGGCTGCTCTTTTTGACGTACCTCCATTGCAGGGAGTTGGCCTAGATGCCCCTCAGAGGTCCTTTCCAAAGCTGTGATTCTGTGATTATCCCACAGTCATATTCTCAAACTCGGCTGACGCCCGTGCAGGAGACTATCGGTCGAATAAAGAAATTGATTGATTGATTGAGACACCCACAGGTGGGCAGGGCAGCAGCAGATGGAAGGGGTTTCTGCTAACGCTTACTCCTGAGTAAGTCTGTAAGGGATCGCAGTGCAAGGTGGGAGAGGAAGGGAGTGGAAACATGGCTAGTGCTCCAAGAAAGCAGGCTGGGACCCAGAGGAAGGCCAAGCAACAGAGATGACCACAGAAGAGAAGATATTACTTCTTAATTTTTTAAAATAACTTTACACACACACACACACACACAAAATTTATATAAAGTGTCCCCGGATTCATTGAAAAAAATATGGTAACCTTAGTTTATGTAGGCTAAGCAAAATATCTGTAAAAGGCTTTATTTTGTGCAGAATTCAAACACAGGCTGTTTAATTGTGGGAAATGGCTCTTCCACGAGCAGTAGTCAGCTACCACAAGAGGAAGATCTTTGAATTTCAGCCTAATAAATACACAGATTTTGTCTTTAATCTGCTAGTTAATTGTTTTCATATTGGGTAATCACTTAGTATGTGTTTTTCTCAAAACATTTTCTTTATATATAAAATGAAGCAAATGACAGCTGAGTTGTCTGGAAATTATTTTATGCTTAGACTTAAAAATACATGCCAAAGATTATTGTGTAAATAAATACATTTCATTATTACCACTAAAAAGCACGGATCTCTGGGGTAGAACATGGCAACTTTTTAATTGCCCACAGCAGGACCACACAAGAGCTCAGGACAGCATGTGAGAGTGGATATTAATGCAACTGAAATTACCAGGAGAACTTGGTGTATTTTCGAGAGCCATATGATCATTGCTCCCGAGAGTCATTAGGGAAATTCAGTGAGTTAAATAGCTCCCTTTTGTAATGTAATTGGACTAGGGATTTTCTCATCTGAAAAGCTGGAGCAGCAAAGGTACCATGTATGAGTTAATACTTTTATGTGTTAAAGTGTTAAGTGTTGTGAAGTATGTCTCTGACATATATAGTCAAGATAGACTGAGTATGGAATAACATTATGACATTAATACACTAGTAATCCATACACTTTCTTGAGACAGAGGTAGAGTGTGTTGCAGTTTATGCCTATGAATGGAACGTTGGCACCCATCTGCCATTCTTTCTACCTGCTGAAAAGTAACTTTTAAAGAAAAGTTTCGAATAATTGCCCAGACCAATGGAATAATACTGGTTTTAGGAAATTGAAGATGGCAGATTACCACAGATTACCGTATTTTTCGCCCTATAAGACGCACTTTTTCCCCTCCAAAAATGAAGGGGAAATGTGTGTGCGTCTTATGGGGCGAATGCAGGCTTTCGCTGAAGCCTGGAGAGCGAGCGGGGTCGGTACACACCGACCCCTCTCGCTCTCCAGGCTTCAGGAAGCTATCCGCTAGCTGTGGGAGACCCAGCTCTCCCAGGGCTAGCGGAGAGCTTGCCTGCACCCAGAAGCTTGGGGCGTGCTGAGCTCCGCACGCCCCAAGCTTCGGGATTAGCGCAGCGATCCGCTAGCCCTGGGAGAGTCGCGCGGCTCTCCCAGGGCTAGCGGACTGCTTGCCGGCACCCAGAAGCTTGGGGCGCGCTGAGCTCCGCACGCCCCAAGCTTCTGGTGTAGCGCAGCGATCCGCTAGCCCTGGGAGAGCCGCGCGGCTCTCCCAGGGCTAGCGGACTGCTTGCCGGCACCCAGAAGCTTGGGGCGCGCTGAGCTCCGCACGCCCCAAGCTTCTGGTGTAGCACAGCGATCCGCTAGCCCTGGGAGAGCCGCGCGGCTCTCCCAGGGCTAGCGGACTGCTTGCCGGCACCCAGAAGCTTGGGGCGCGCTGAGCTCCGCACGCCCCAAGCTTCTGGTGTAGTGCAGCGATCCGCTAGCCCTGGGAGAGCCGCGCGACTCTCCCAGGGCTAGCGGGCTGCTTGCCGGCACCCAGAAGCTTGGGGCGCGCTGAGCTCTGCACGCCCCAAGCTTCGGGATTAGCGCAGCACACCTGGGGGGAAAATAATTTTTCCCCCTTTATTTCCCCCCAAAAAAACTTGGTGCGTCCTATGGGCCGGTGCGTCTTATGAGGCGAAAAATACGGTAATGTCCTCTCAGTACATTAATTATATCACAAAATATCATCTACTAATAGTGAATTTTGTGATTAGCACATGATTACTCTACACGCTTACCAAAGGGCAATAGCTAACGATTATGACCAGGGTGTAGTGTGTGTGTGTGTGTGTGTGTGTGCGCGCGCGCGCAAAACTTAAAAGTCAGCTTGGAAGAAAGAAAACACAACTGCCAGGAAGAGAAGAGAATTTCTGTTCTCCTTATCTCCCTATTGTCCTTTCTTCCAAACCATACTTGATTGTAAGGTTTCTGGGTTGAAACGTACCTGGGAGTTACAGAAATTTAAATGGAAGCCCTGCTCCTCCCCCAGTGAGTGGCTGCTGGCTTCAACTAGGAACTAACTAAATAGGAAAAAGTGACCGGTCCAACGGGGGGGGGGGGTTACGGACTACTTTCTGCCCTCTTTAGGAAACTAGATGCCAAGGCCAATTGTTTAGGCACTAGTGGCACTGGAAGCTTGGCAGTTTGCATTCCTATTTGTAATAGAAGAGAGCTAACTGTCTAAGACTGAACTATCCAGAAACACCCATCATCTCTGTCTGTTGGCCATGCTGGTTAGGCCTGATGGGAGCGTCATTCTATTCTTTTCAGATTGTGTGGTTTGTGAGAGTGTGAACGCTGCTGTACTGGAAGGTCCAAATGTATTCCAACAGGAAATCGTCAGTTTGTTGTTATCAGAGTGGCCATCAAATTTTAGCTAAGGTGAACTTTGGAGTTAATCTTGAAGGTTGCCACCTCAGTGAAACATCTAAGGAATTTGGGGGAATGGAGAAAGAGCTACACCAAGATTAACAAAACTATAGGGGAAGTCTCCTATTTTGAACCCACAGAAAATTGTAATGAAGCTGTGCCAAGACTGTCACCTGCTTTTCATATTCACATTAGGATTTGTGGATTAGTGAAGAAGTTGCCTGTGCAGTGGGACTACATTTTCAATAGAATTTCACTTTGAGTGAAATGAAGTCAAATGTTGAACTTTTTGCTTGGAAGAATGAGTGAAGAAATGTTGAGTGAAGTTAAAAGAATTCCAGAGGGACTAGCAAAAGATGTGGGTGGCAGATATACACATAACACTAATGGTTACTTCATTCTTTCCCTTTCAATGTCAGCTTTTGAATTATTATTGTAAGAACATGCATCTGACACTTCATTTGTATGGCTCTGACATTACAGTTCCACTTCTACTATATTGATTAGTTTGCAACATGTAAAAGGATGATATTTTTGCTGTGCAGGAAAATAAGTGCTTCAAGTACTTCAAGTACTTACTCACTATGTATTTCTCAATGATGGGCACCATTGTTTTTATTATTATTATTTATTTCAGTGAAGTACCACAAGCAGCATGCTAGAGGCCTCCTTGCAAAACACCAAAGAATTCCCTACTCCACTTACTCACAAAGAAATTGAGAATAAAGTCCTTGACTTAAGCATAGATTCACTTTTATTACTTAAGCATTGTAGTGGAGTCATAATTGCAGAAAAGAGCATTTCAATAGCTACTTAAAAACCGGATTTTGTTGCAATCTCAAAGAAGATCCAAGGACATACACTTTGAACACTACTTGAGTTTTCCATTATGGTTTGATAATTAGGTTGGAAAGAAGTTAACCTTGAAAAATCTACTGAAAAATATTATTCTTTAAGTTTGGCCTCTATTGAGAGAAGTTGTAAGGGGTAGTTGCTAGCATTGTGAGCTGTAAGCCATGAAATCCTAGTTCAAATTTCACCTCATATTTGAGCTCATTGGATGTTATGAGCAAGCCGCTGCACCAGCCTGGTTTTCCCATCTGCGATATACAGAGATGGGAATCCCTCCCTCCATTGATATACCTTAGAATGGCAGGCAACTCTGCCTTTAGTAGCACAGGACCTTCTATCTTCTCTGGTGTACCCAGCCAGTTTATATCTGCTGCAGTTTATCCTTTGTTTAAATTTTGTAGAGATTTGGTTATTCTGTAGATGCTTTCAGAGTTTGTTCCCATAACTCCGCCATGACCCTTCAACACCACTCCCAGCTGCCTCCTACATTTGAATTCATCCTTCCATTTCAAGTTGTTTTACACTGGTTTTAATGTGTTTCAGTTAGATTAGTATGGTGTTCCTGTATAAGAACTTTGTTTTGTTCCTTTATATTTTGTTGGAAGCCACCCAGAGTGGCTGGGATAAACCAGTCAGATGGGTGGGGTATAAGAAATTTGTTGTTGTTGTTTATTACCACTCTGAGAACCAACCTCCTGGACAAGGACTTAAATACTTCAGAATAAAAGCATAATTATTATTGTTAGTTGCAGCTAGGCAACTCAGTGTGCATGAGTTTGGAACACTGGTGCAGGATACATGACACAAATGCTGATGCAACTTTCCCATGGCAGAGTTTTAGCCTGTTTGCTTTGGGTAGCTTCAGAAGTTACAAACAAGCACTTTTTAATTTGTAACTAAATTGGGGCAGAACATCTGGTAGATTGAAAGATGCATGAGTTCTGGCTAGTGATAGGTGAATACTGCTCCTTCCCTAGTTTTCCTTGAATTAGTTCATATCAATCTAGTTTTCTCCCAACTGGGAAATTGCTTAGACTATTCAGAGACAATCTGAATTAAATCAGACTCTGTAGTGCATCTAGTCAAGGGCATAGACCAATCCTTCTCTGATCCTATCCTTAAGCATTGAATTGTACTCCTGCCTGCCTCCCATCAAGCTAAAACTCTGCAACCCACTCACTGGCCTCCAACCACTTTCTTCAACCATCTGTTAACAAGTTTACCTAGGAACTATGGCTCCAGTGGATAGGGATTGAGATTTTTCTCCTTCCTACCCTTAGCATCCATCCTGCTTTTGTGACAGCACCAGGCACCAACGGAAGGCAAAGGGGTGGGAGATACTGCTGTGCTTACTTTTTCCCCAGTGTCAGAGCTAAAAGCAAAAACAAGAAGGAATGTAAAGAGGGGAAGGTGTTGCTCAGTATAGGTGAGAGCAGTGCTGGGCAGGTGCCAGAACTCACCATGAATGCCTCCCTTGTTCTCTTATAATGGACGATGGCATCCACCTGAGAGGTGTCGGAACTGAGTTCCAGCTGCAAAAAAGCCCTGGCTGAGGGGAAAGAATTCTCTGGATCAGCTTGAAATATGAGCTGGAGAAGAACTCAAACACAAAATGAAAGTGCTTTGGCAATTTCTAATTTTAAGTATGAGCTTTCCATAAAAAGAGAAAATTCCTTCTGATGAGAGAATTGTGAGGATATGTGTTAGGTCTAATCAAGAGCACACAAAAATGCACTTGAGTACATTCAAATCTTTGTACTGTCTATATATGTCCATTGCATCATGGCCAGAAACTTTAATAACCCTCCCCACAAATAGTGATTTTTGAAGAATGCTACACTGCTACACATGAGGGTTTGTTCTCTAATATAAAGTATGTTCTTGTTTCAGTGGCAGCTTTCTGCCCTTCTCTTTCATTATGCTGTTTTACAATTAAGTGCGGAATGTGAAGAATTGTTTTCAAATATGATTGTATTATTTTCATTCTGACAGGGATTTAAAATTGAAAGAAATCTATTTTTCAGCTTCACACTATCAAAATTAGGCAAAGGGGGTTCCAAGTTAAAATAGATTACAGAAGAACAAATGAAGTTGTGAATTTTCTTCAGTGTAAGGCTGCTTTTGAAAAGTCACTCATCTAATCTGAACTAGAAGCTTAAATATGATTTGCCCGGAAACCAAAATATAGCCTGAAACCTGATCTGGATCTGAACTTCTCCTCTCTTGCCAAATAAAAGCATACTTAACTTCATTTTGAGAGAATGGCCAGATGTTCATGCTGCTTTTTACTTTAGCTAAGCAAGTTCACCCACCTCTAATTGAAATCCTGAACATTAATACCTCTCAGGTGCTTTGCAGTGAGCAAATGTCATCCACATACATTTTTATTTTTGTATTTAATGTTGAATTTTCATGTAGTTGTTAGTGGTGAATATGTGTAGACCAGGAGGGAACATACACCCCAGCAGAATATGTGCATACTACATACAGACATATCATCCATTCTGCATGCTATATGAAAGGCCTTTGTACAAGTATTGTGCATCTATGTCAATGGAATAGTGGAACAAGTGCAACCAATATATATTCTTTCCTTTGATATTCATAAATATTTAATTAAAATATTGATATACTGCATTGCCTAGGTTCATACCAGAACGCAATGAAACCATAATAACAATGAGCCAAAAGAAATTTGGCAGTGAACAACAATTCAAATCAGCAGCTCACGTCACCTCCCATAGGCCAGGTGCACCAACTCTAGGGGAGGGGACCTCAGCACCTCAATATTTGTTTTAAGGGGCCCAGGCCCCTTCAATCTTGAGGTGGACCTGTGCGCACAACATGCTTTATGTGTTGCAGGTCCTCCAGTGCTCAGCTTCCTCCGTTGCGCACACATTGCACATGTGTCATTATAGGTGTGTGACACACATGACATTACACACGCGCAGCACCCCACCCCCCAATCTTGGGAGCAACCTGGTGCCTCTACCATAAGCTATCCAGGACCAGAGGCCTTGCAGCCCCTAAAGAAAACCACCAGGAAGAGGCTCATCCTAACCTTCACAGGGAAACAATTGTATGGACTTTGAGCAATTGCACTGACGGTTTTATTCATGTGAATGGAATTTTTTCCTAAGCCTAATTGCCATGGGAGATAAGAGGAGTAGGGGGAAAGAGATAAGGGGAGAAATTAGGGAAGAAAGAAAGAGAGAGATGAGGTTTAAAAGACCGTATAGCTGGAAAATAAATGTATGTATGAGTGTGGATGGATGGGTTAGATGAATATAGTGTGTGTGTGTGTGTGTGTGTGAGAGAGAGAGAGAGAGAGAGAGAATAAAGGTAAAGGTAAAGGACCCCTGACAGTTAGGTCCAGTCACAGACGACTCTGAGTTTGTGGTGCTCATCTCGCTTTACAGGCCAAAGGAGCCGGCATTTGTCCGCAGACAGTTTTTCCAGGTCGTGTGGCCAGCATGACTAAGCCGCTTCTGGTGCAACGGAACACCGAAACCAGAGTAGCGCACGGAAACGCGGTTTACCTTCCCGATGGAGCGGTACCTATTTATCTACTTGCACTTTGATGTGCTTTCGAACTGCTAGGTTGGCAGGAGCTGGGACACCGAGCAACAGGAGCTCACCCCGTTGTGGGATTTGAACCGTCGACCTTCTGATCGGCAATCCCAAGAGGCTCAGTGGTTTAGACCACAGCACCACCCACTGTGTGTGTGAATAGTTGTACGTAAATGTGGTGTGTATGGATCCATAGATACGAATGGAGTGTCGCTTTATTCCTACCCTCTTTTAGCTGTCCACCACTACCATGTGAGTCATGAAAGGTTACCTATAAGGAAATGCAGGTTTTAACCTTAAAATGGTTTCCCTGCCATGTTCATGTCAAAATCTACAGAAAGCTTAAAGCAGTCTTGGTTCACTTAGCAAACTGAAACCCTGA
The DNA here is from genome assembly GCF_965113315.1 of Podarcis vaucheri. Classification (NCBI taxonomy): domain Eukaryota; kingdom Metazoa; phylum Chordata; class Lepidosauria; order Squamata; family Lacertidae; genus Podarcis; species Podarcis vaucheri. The sequence goes on from NC_138767.1 coordinate 50,670,841, forward strand.
TTGAAATAGTTAGAAAAAAGATGCCACATCTAGAAATGATTCAACCTACTCTGCTACCATATATTCAAGCCATCTTTCCTAAAAAGAGAAGTTGTCATCGTTGCAAATGATGACTTTATAAGAAGCCACTGTCATCTTTTTTAATGGCAATGGCAACCTGTGCTCCTTTATATTCACAACCCTAGCTAACGGTCCACAATGCTCCATCCTACTGCCCTTGACTAACAATAGTGTATACTAATCTAGTGGTTATGGGTATAGGCTAAACAGCAGGGCTGGGAAAACATTGGCTCTACAACTCCCATTATCCCTGACCACTGGCCATGCTAGTTGGGGCTGATGGGATTTGGAGTCCAACAAAATCTAGAGGGCTGCAGGTTCCCCAGTCCTGCTATACAGTCTCAAGCACTCTTCTGACAGCCAAGGAATAAATACTGTTCTGGTGTACATAAAAATGGCTAGAATTTGGATACATCCCTGGCCCAAACATGATATGCATTAGAAGTGCTGAAACCCATGATGATCCACAACAGTTAATTCAGTCTTCCTATATACTACCTGACAATGCAATATAGCCGCAACACCTGGAAGTGACTTTGCAGTAGCTGTTCCCCAGCCCAAACGCTTTCTAGAATTAATGTAGGCTTTTATTCAGTAGTAGCAATATTATTATAAAAGGAAGGTTTTGACAGCTGGGGAATAGGTACAGAGGTTTCATAGTTAAATATTTTTATCTGTGTTTAATGTTCAAATACATAATAATTTGGCATTTTGTGCCTTAGTTCACACTTCCCACAGGATTTGCACTTGAGGTTTTATGTTAAAATACAGCAACAAAAGAAGAAATGTCTACAGAATTTTCATTGAAGCGAAGTGCCTGAGATGCTCAGAGTCAGAGCTGCAATAGCTAAAGAAGAATTGTTAAACAATACACATGTTTAGCAGTCTCCATTGTAGTGGATCCTAATATATTACTAATGTGACAGCTGTGAGTGTCGCAAGATGGAAGACTTATTATGCAGTCTGAAACTTAAGACAGATATTTCTGGTCACTGTCTCTTCTTGTCTGTGCCAACAGAAATTGTCTGACTACTAGGGGGCAGAGCCTAAGTGGTGGACTGGAGTGAAAGTCTCCACTCCATTCCGCTTCATCCTTCTTCATCTTTCCATTACTAGCACCTCTGATTTTATTTCTGGAGTCACAGTGGCACACATAGTTCTGATCCCTTTCCTTATATGTCTATGCTAGGTAGCACTGACATGTAACTCAGAGGACATGACTAAAGGAAATATGTGGGATCCTGCTGAAAATAATACCTTCATGCTTAACGTTCCTCTTTCCTGAAATGTGTGGGAACACCCTCTCCTAACATCATGTTGCAAGTCTCTCTGCCCCACAAGTCACATCTGTTGAGGTGTAGTGGGCACAAGCGTGAGCATTTCTTTAAATTGTGGGGAGGACTGGGATAAGTAGATATGGGAATGTTTTTACCAGTATCCTGTTCCCATATGTCAGACATAGCTCCAGCCTGTAGATGCCTCAGATGTTAATACTTCCATAAGCTATACACTACGCCAGTTATAATTGCAAAAATGCTGGGTTCTCAGAGCGTTTTGTAACAACACGGTATTAAAGATGTAAAGAAATCTGCAGAATAAATCCTTTATAGGCCTATAATATGGTAAGAGAAGCAATGCACATGTGGGAGTCTTACTAACATCTGTTATTTCTGACTTGAAGCAATGTCAGAGGGTATATTTGAATAAATGGTAGGATTTGCTACTTTGCCAATAGATTTCTATGGCTGTGATTCATAAACTGCTGGTCTATACATAAATACTTACGCTTAACATTTAAGTGGATGAGTCGGAAGACAACAGCAAGACTATAAGTTGCCTGATGGAGAAATATGTAAACTATATGCAATTACCCCAATAAATCTGTTTGCCACTTCTCGGGCAGATGGCTTTGCGGGTGGGCCTCCAGTCCACCACTCAGGCTCTGCCCTCTAGTAGTCAGACAATTTCTGTTGGCACAGACAAGAAGAGACAGTGACCAGAAATATCTGTCTTAAGTTTCAGAGTGCCTAATAAGTCTTCCGTCTTCCAACACTCACAGATCTGTAGGCGCAGACCATCCCCCGATTCAATATAGTTTGTTAAGAAAATTGCCAAACTCGGATCCACGGGCGACTCTAGGCCATTTCTCTATGGTAGTCTATCTTAAAGTTTTTATGTGTTTATATGCCTACTGCATTTTTAAACTTAAAATCCATTGTTATATATTGTTTTAAATGTTTGTTTTGCTTTTGGGATTGTAGTTTCATTTGTGTTTCACAAGCTGGTCTCTGACCATAATAAATTTCATGTTCATGGTGGGAGGGTGTTCCACAGGGCAGGCACCACTACCAAGAAGGCCCTCTGTCTGGTTCCCTGTAACTTCGCTTCTCTCAGTGAACGAACCGCCAGAAGGCCCTCGGTGCTGGACCTCAGTGTCTGGGCAGAACGATGGGGTTGGAAACACTCCTTCAGCTATACTGGACCGAGGCTGTTTAGGGCCTCAGTGCAGTATAGTGGTACTGTACTGCTATTCAAGAATATTGGCCACGATCCCATAACTCCATGTGTGTACTTAGGTATGAGTTTACCAAGTTTTTCTATTCTTTCAAATGAACAGTTGCCATACGACTGGGTTGATGTTTTTCTTTTTCCATTCACGACCACAAGATTTCTTTCCTGGTCTGCTTCACCAGTACAGTTTAATTTGAACAAAATTCTATACAACACATCCCACCCCCATACCAAAAAACCCCACACCTTTCTTGAAAAATGACTGTGACTTATGGGTCTGGGTTAGTCTAGTTTTAGAAGATAATTCATCCTTATTTTTTTTACAGTGAACCTTCTTTCTGACATGGGCTATGCGGCAGAGGCATTGCTAATGACAGGCCTGGGAGAATATGATAATCAGCTTTTTTGCTACATTATGAAGACTTACACAGTCTCTGTGTGTTTTCCCCCTTCAAAGAATATGCACAACATTCTTTAAATATTTTCCCCACTGCTCCTGAAAATAAATGACTCTGCCACAATTTGCAACAGTGCCATCCATACTTAAATGAGAGGTATTGAACTGCCTGACTTCCTGGCATAATTTACAAAGCGTTAAGCTTCAGTGCATAAAATATTCCATGTTTGTCCTCAGTTTCAGGCAGAATAAGACAATTTGCACTGTGGCATGTTCTTCCACAACTGAAACACATTTTTTCACAGTGTTAAATCATGGTTGCTTACTTGCTTTATTATATACCTTTACAAAGTATTACCTTCCATTTAATTTTGTTAAATTGTTTCATCTTGCCCACAAGGATTTATCTGTGTTATGCTTAACACAACACAGAGTTTACCAACTTTGTTCCTGAACTGTAATTACATGCAAAGGTGGCCAGTTTTATTATTTTATTATTATTTAGCTCTGGTGAACTATGACTGAAAATGATAACACAGACTATTAGGTATGATCTGAAAAATAAGCAGGTAATCTCTCTTATTAATATACCCCTTTTACTGCACGCATTTCAAATATGGTTTAAAAATGAATGAAAATCCTATTATATTTATTGACATTTTCTGCATGAATTGAGAGGGTTTAAAAAATATGACATAAAGCTATATTCTGTACCAACAAAGGTGCCTATAAGTTACTTGGAATGAAGAAATGAAATTACTGTGACAGTCCAGTGTAATATCAGAACAGCAATTTAAAGTTACATTAAGTATAACTTTATATGCTGCAACTTGCTGCTTTTCTGCTTTTCGTAACAGATGTCCAAAAAGCAGAGTGCCACCTTTTTATTGAATATGCTCAGACATATTTTTATGCAGCATACATGACACTGTAGTTTAAATTTTCCTGCAAGTACTTTGCATAAATATTGTCAAAGTGGTTAAAATTACCTGGGCAAATAATTAAAAGCTGGAATGAAACCAGGTTTTGATTGAAGTATTCTGGGTAATTTGTATTGATACAAAATGTATGCCATGCTTAAGCCCCACATCTTTACAGAATCAAAGCACCAGAGAAAATGTAAAGCACTCAGGCTTCAGGCATCGGATAAGATTTATGAAGGGAAGCGAGCAGGAAGAAAAAACGGGTATAACTGATGGAAATCAGGCTCAGAAAGAGTCTTTTTTATCAATATGACTGGCTCAAAGCAAAACCAAGATCAGCAGTATCCAGAGTTGCAACCAGGTAGACAGTCAAAGGAAACCAGTAAGAGGGACTGGGAAAAGGAAATTGCATAGTACCAGAGGAGGGGCAGACTTTGGTAATCTTTGGTAGTATGGTGCCCTGAGTGGGGCCAAAATCTGGTCCCCTAATTGGATCTTCTCAGTTGTAGATCTTCTCAATTTTGCACCCCCTCGGCTCGGCACCCTATGTGGGGAAACCACCCACACTTCCCTAAATCCAGCACTGGCTAGAGATGGTATTCTGTCCTGGACAAGGAACTCACAGAACATGATTGGTTTGGGCAGTGAGAAAAGCTCCAGGTGAGCAACTTGATCAACTATTGTGAGGGTGAATTGAAGACTTTTATGCCTCCAAGGCCAGATCACTCTCTCAAATGCTATCCCTTTCATCCAAAATAACCTTCACTGCAAATGGCGAGTTGTAGTCCTAGCATATAGGCCTAGAGGAAAGGACCCACTAGTATCAAGAACTAGTTTAGGACTTCCATATTATCTGAAGGAGTCACCAGGGTCTCAATATTCCGCTTATCCTCCAGCTCTCCTGATTTACAAACCATGATTCCACTTGAAGATTCTGGTTTTAAACAAGCAGCCAGGTTGAGACATTGTGTGTGTGTGTGTGTGTGTGTTAGAGAGTGTTTTGACATGCACATTAGATGAAGCCTTAAGTTTTGTCAGTTGATGCTTTATGTAACCTAGACATAGTTTTTTGATTCTCCAAAGGAACTGCATGAAGCATGGCTGTCTTTGCCCTGCAAAGAATAGGCATGGGGTGGTGGACAGAGTCATGTGACTGATTCTAGATCTCCTATAAACTTATCTAGCTGAATCTTCAGTCTAAGAACAAGCTGAATGCTTGAAGAGCGATGATTAAATACACATATGTCTTTGTAAATATAGCTAAGAATTTTATATGTCATACATACATGGATTTTATATGGCATACCCCATATAAAAAAACTGGGACATTCCATTTTTTATGCAAGAGCGTGGCAGTCGTTTTGCATATCGTGATCTCACACAATTTTGCACTGAGCTGTCACACCAGAAAACCAGTTTTTTGGGGCCGCGATCTCGTGCAGCGCCCCAAAGCACATGTTTTCAGGTGTCATGCTCTTGCATGAGAGCATGGCCCACAAAAAGTGCTTCTTTGGGGCTCTGTGATTTTGTGCGGGTCATGTGACTTGCACAGGAGCACTGCCAGGAAGACACACATCCCAGTTTTGGGACTCAACATGTCTGAGATGAGATACACATAAACTACTGCAATTAAATGTTGTTCTAAAAAAAAATCAATATATCAACATGTTTTGTATTGACATTAAGGAATGCTGTCATCTTTAATATTTAAATATGTTAAGACAGAAATTTACTAGTAGATCATTGACCTCTATCTTTGGCATGAGAAGTGATTGATTGATTGATTGATTGATTGATTGATTTGATTGTCTGTCTTTATTCTAGAAACTAAAGGGAATTAGTATAGCTGTTGCTGTAGAACTGTTGCTGAGGAACTGAAATCTGTTGACAACTATTATATGGCTACTAATATATAATTCAGTGTGTCATCACATGCTTTCCTTCTTTGTCTGAAAGTATTTCAGGTGGGATGGGGTGGTGAAAAGAAAGCTCTGAACCAAATTTTAAGTTACTGAGAGCACGTTCTGTGGATCCAGATTGCATGTTCAGCAATGATAAAATGACATACATAATATGGGGGAAAGCTCTTTTTCCCCTTTAATTTGATTCATAATCCTTATCAATTCAATCAAATTAAAACCCATATTTTTATTAAAAGGTGCTAAAACAAGCAATATAGGAATTGTGATAAAGCTAGGTTTCAATATATAATAAAATACACAAGTTTCTGCACAGCAAGAGCATGGCTTTGTACCACCGCTATGCTTGGAAATTTCCAAGTGGGATATAAACCCCAGTCCCGTGGAGTTGCTAAATCACACTTATTTTGGTTATTATAGGGTATTAGCAGATGTGTTCTACTTTCTTGTGTCCCCTGCAGTAATTGTTTGTTGCTTTTAGTATATCAGTAGTGTGGATCGAGATGGGGGGGGGAGACACCAATTTTATTGTATGGGCCCAAAATCAAAGTTTACTACGAATAATATATTTATTTTTCTTTTCTACAGTAAGGAAGTTTCTTCTGAGTTATTGAGAGCTATTAACAGAGAGTATAGGCAAAAAGGGAACAAGAAATCTGCTCAAGATCTCTGACTTCATTCTATTTTCTAAAAGGATATTAGAATTAAATTGCAGTAGATCCCCTTCCTTAGCACAGCTGTGCTTCTTGAAGTATTTTTCCCAATATAAACTATGGTGTTGTGAAGGCACAGGTAGACACAGGAAACCATTGTCCATCTAGCTCAGTAAATGTCTACACGGACTGATAGATGCCAGGGTCAAGAATACATTGCTCTAACTAACTTGACCGCAATGAGTTTTTTAGAATCTGACATGTCCTGATCAGTTTAAGGAGTCATCTCACTGTATTCAAACCTGGAAAGTTAGTTGGCTGCCCTCAGGATGGAGCTGCAGCTCTGAGGCCACTCTTTCCTTTGTTGCTTGGACTGCTGACCATGTGTTGGTCCAGAGTACTGGTGATGCAGGAGTGAAAGCACTGTAGACTGGCTATTGGAGGTCCTGGTTCAAGATGTTCCCTCCACTGGTACCTTACATAGGTATAATACAACACCCTGGTGTTGTCCCATACCCTGAATGGATTTGCCAATTTGTGGGCCCATGGCTGCTGAGGATGAACTTGACATCTCTATTCCCAGCTCCCTTTACCTCAAAGAGTTGTTAAACAATACACAACTTTCAGGCCTCAAACAGCTTTTCAGGTTGCACAAGGAGCTGCAACTGAAAGGCAGCAGCATAAAATCTTTATACTACCAACAGACTTCACTGACCATAGTGAAGATCAAACTCATTTATTTTTGGTCGGTTAGTAATAATTTTAATTTGACCCCTGATAGACCTTTTCCTTGTTCATAAGCAGTATGTGGCAAGTGAGAAATATATCAATTTTAAAATTGCATGTGCTGTTAAACCTTGAAGAAGATTTAGTTTGGTCTATCTATACTTGGAAGAAGCAGTATTGCAAAAGTTAGCTTTGTGTGTGTGTGTTTTCATATCTAAAGCTCTTGTAATCTTCAACAGCTATCATTTATTTTCTTGTCTAATCCTGCTATAGGCCATTCCCTTTTGCCCATGAGACTTCCTGTACAAAAAGGCAAATGCGCTGCAGAATTTTCTAACCCTTGTGAGAATGTGTTTGCTATAAACATTCCCTTTTCTTGACTTGTCTTCACCTTTTTTTCACCTCTTGGAGTGCAGCAGAATAAATCTTAAATGAATCTAACTTTTGCCCTTCTAGCCTCATAGTTGCTGGTCTGTGAGCAACAAAAACAAAACAAAACCTGGCACTAAATTTAGAGTTGTTTGGACTTGGTGTATTTATATTTAAAACAAAAAAGATGGGAAGAGAAGCATTGAATGAATGACTCGGTTGTGGGGGAGAGAGACATACTGCATTCCACTAGAGGGTTGTTTTTGTTTTCCCTCCTGGTTTCTGAGTGCCTTACCCTCTTATTTTTCTTCATTATTTTCTTGTTTGCTGTTTATTTTGTTGCACACCAGAGGTCTGTGCTTTTGATACCAGACAGCATTCTCCTAAAGCAGAAACTATTGCAAAAGCGTAGTGTATGATGGAGAATACTGACAGGCCATGCTGCATATTCAGCCTTCTCTTATGAAGTAAAGCTCTCCTTTCTTTTTTAGTCAATAAGTCCATAGTGTAGCACAAAGAATCTAGATAATGCAGCATTCTACCTAATTGAGTAGCTGTGATGGATTGCTTATATTCTTATGGTACAAGCTGCTTGAGGCAAGGTCTCCTTCAGAGCCACCATTGGTGTCTGATAGTGATGCCCTAGCAGTACAGCTAAGCATAGTGTTTACCCTCATGAGTCAACCTAGCCTGGCAAGCATTCTGTTATCCTTCCTCTTTAATGGAAATTACCTTTCTAGATATTCTTTGTTCAGTTCCCGTTCTGGATATTCTATTTCATGGGTAGGCAAACTAAGGCCCGGGGGCTGGATCTGGCCAAATCCCCCTCTAAATCCGGCCCACGGGTGGTCCGGGAATCAGCGTGTTTTTACATGAGTAGAATGTTTTCTTTTATTTAAAATGCATCTCTGGGTTATTTGTGGGGCATAGGAATTTGTTTGTCCCCCCCCAAAAAAAAATAGTGCGGCCCCCCACAAGGTCTGAGGGACAATGGACCGGCCCCCTGCAGAAAAAGTTCGCTGACCCCTGTCTATTTTTCTTAAATGAATCGCTTTGTGAAACTGAAAGCGATTACAGTGGTACCTCCAGTTGCGGACGGGATCTGTTCTGGAGGTCCAGTGGGATCCCGAGGTTTCTGCAACTTGAGAACCGCTTCTGCAAATGCACACACGGCAAACCCGGTAAAATACTTCCGGGTTTGCCATTTTCGCATCCCGAAGTTTACGTAACCAGAGGGTTACATAACCAGAGGTACAGTGGTACCTCGGGTTACATACACTTCAGGTTACAGTCTCTGCTAACCCAGAAATAGTACCTCGGGTTAAGAACTTTGCTTCAGGATGAGAACAGAAATTGTGCTCCGGCGGCGTGGCAGCAGCAGGAGGCCCCATTAGCTAAATTGGTGCTTCAGGTTAAGAACAGTTTCAGGTTAAGAACGGACCTGCGGAACGAATTAAGTACTTAAACCGAGGTACCACTGTACTACTGTAATTCCTTTATTCTGTGCTGCTATAAATCACCACATACAGCATGCTGATGTTGATGGGGTGTGGGGGCCTCTTCTTTTGGTAGTCATCTATCTTGTTATAGAGTGGTTTTTGCCTGTCACAGGAGAAATACGTTGTTTTTTGTTCTTGTTGAGGATTGTATTTCCTTGGGGAATAACCTGTTGGGTAGCAGTAGGCGGTGCTAAAACCAAAGATGAGCAGAGCCAGAGAAAACAGCATTTGTGGGTTAATTAATCTGAAATGAAATCTGTGTGCCTTAATTTTCTCCATGACTATCTCAGATTAGAATTCATAATTTGATTCAGATGTACTCAGAAGTAAGTCCCAATGAAGTCTATGGGGTTACTTTCAAATAAGCATACAGTTGTGAATTTTTTTTAGTACAACAAACCAATGCAGCTATTACGTCCAGTCTAGTTTGGCTCATATATATTGTGCTAGAAGTAAGCATCGACAATCCATCCTATTTACGCAATTTTAAAATATGCTAGACTAGTATATTAGCTATATTAGGTATAGGCAAAGCTGTCAGTTTCAGTTCCTTTTGGTTTCTCATTTTTCCACTCTTAAATTCACATGTCTCCACATTTCCACATCAGTTTTTTATTTTTTTAACAATAGGTTTTAATGAAAATTCAGTAGCATTTTAGTGTGTTTCCTAAGATACACTCCTAATATATGCAATTTTGCCCACCATACATATTTTTGCAAAGCAATTTCTCCTCCCATAAATTATTTTATATGCTACTTTCACTAATAAATGCATTTTTTAACATATTACTTGGCTGGCGAACCGCACTGCAAAATTCAGAGCAGTGCAAATTTCAAAAGACAACCATGTTTTCATTTGAATATTGTTTCAGAAAGTGTACATTAGGTTGGTTTGCCTTTAAATGCAATTTCTAATCTACATTTTAACTAACTTGATTAGAAAAAGGGAACCACTTGCATTGCCAGACTTCTTTACAATCTTCTTGGGTCAAAATGGCTACACAACAACAAACCACAATCAGTTCCATCTAGCATCTGAAGTGATGCTAGATGTTGAGAATAAAACAAATGGAGTCTCTGCAGGTGTGGTTTCCCCTCCACTGGAAATTTCTGCAATTAAAGCAGAAAACAGATGAACGTCAGAAAAATGGTGGCATGCCAAACATCTCATTCTGTGTGGGCATCTTCAGATTATATTTACTCTATTCTCATAACTCTGTATGTAAGGTGAGATCAAGCACAATTCTTAGGGTGGTTGACTCCCCTTCACCCTTCATTAAGTGTCCAAATTGGGAAGAACAATGTTTATTTGAATATGGCATCTCCCTGGCCTCATAAGCTCAACCCTTCCTACATTTCCGTTGGTAGGGTTGGGGTGATCTTATTTTCAAATGAAACTTATACTTCAGATATTACCTTCATATTGTGAGATGGACTGTTAGTAGAGTTGTGCAGAATGCACATGCCTAAAACCCACTCCCAATCTCACTATGTGTACAGTTTTTAGTATGTTTCTGCCTGTCTCTTTGTCTGTGAATGAAAGAGATTAAGAGAGATTTGTGTGGAACCCGTGGATATTGAGAAGAGAGCTGCATGTCTAGACTAGTGTTATGTGGTAGGAACTGTATCAAACTGTTAAAAATCCAACCACTAGTATTTGGATGGCCAACTTCCTCAATAATATTATCTAATGGAGTTCCAGGATGGATATGTGAATTGTATTTTCCCAGTTCTCACAGTGCTCTCTATTCAGCTAGTTCATTTGTCACTCATAGCAGTTCCTCAGATAACAAGAAACAGTGGTCATGAAAAATAAAGATTTGATCACCAGTACTGATACTATCACAACATAGTCCCTTAAACTATCTATGCTTTTATCAATGCCCGTGTACAGAAAAAGAGGCTAAATTCATTTTAAAAAATGATTGCTGCAATCAGCTTACATGTAAAGAAAGAGAGGCTAAATTCATTATATAAATTATTCCTTGTGAACTAGTTGACCTTTTCTAGGTATGTGCCATCTTCAGAGACATTCGCAAGCATTCATACATGAAGAATCTCAATGAAGTATGAAACGGCAAAGAATAATTCTGTGTAGGTAGCATACCCTTAATGCATAGCAGGTGCTATAAAAAGACAGCTTACATTTTCCTCATGTCTCAGTGCCTTAAATGTTATGGTACAATGAGCCAGTTAGCTAGCTCTTTGCCCTTGTAGATTGTATTTAAACTGACTACACTGACAACCTTCCACAGACAGCCCTGTTAAAATTGATGCTGCCAAGTAAACAGCTGTTTGGGTGGTTTTTAATGTAGATTTCACCCAATTACTAACAAGAAACTGTCTGCTAGCCTGCTGAAAGCCGTTCTAGTGCTTGAATCTGAACGCATCTAATCTGTTTCAAAGAGCATAAGGGACAGCAAAAGAACGTTTAGATCTGGTCTTTGGAGGAGCAACTTTTTTCAATTTGTGCATTTCAAGGCTAAAGTAAAACTTTGCTTAGCCTGCAATGATTAACTTCATACGTTCATGGCATGTAGGCACCAGATTTTGAAACCAATAGGAGGGGATTTATTTATTTAAAATGAAAGATACAAGGAAGTACAAAGAAGGGAAGGAGGGAAAACATGAGCCAGGCAGGACCTAGGAAGTGGTGGTTCCTAAGCTATGGAGAATCTCTGCCAAGAACATCTGTAGTGTGTTTCTGCCTATAGGCTCAGTTTTTATCCATATCAGTTTACTTTAAGTTCCATTTTATATTTGAGATGCTAATGAACCTGGGTATACAGAGTCTCGGGAGACAATGGAAGAGTGTGCCTTCAGGGGTGAAGTCAAATAGGAGTTACAGCACCTGATGTAGTTGCAGAGACTGATATGGGAGAGACATGTTTTGGTGCAGGTGTTTTGGGGCAGATAAAGGCGTGCGCTTGTGCTGATGCTGGTGTACCATGGCATTTCTTCTTCCTATAATCCTCCCAGCAGTCCTTTTTCCGCCTGCCACTATTGTGGATACACAACCTGTCTCTAGGTGCTTCGGTCATCTGCAAGGGATTTCCACATGGTGGGGTTAATATTGCCAGCCTTCATACCATATTTGCAGACATCTTTGTAACACAGAGTTGGTCTGCCGATGGGCCTGGTGCCTGAAGCAAGCTTTCCACAAATCACGTCCTTAGAGATACAGCCATCTTCCATTCTGCGGATATGACCAAGCCAGCGTAGACATCACTGAGACAGGAGTGCAAACATGCTGGGAATGTGGGCTTGGGAGAGTCCATCTTTGCTTGAGACTCTGTCCTGCCATGTCATGCCCAAAAACCTCCTGACACAGCACATGTGGAAGGCATTCAGGCGTCGCTTCTGGCAAGTGTAAGTTGCCCATGTTTCACTACCATTACCATTGGTCATTAGCATCACATTCTCCATCACATACCCTTTTGGAGAGGCAAGCCATTGGCATAGTTGCCTTTCCAATACACTTGTTCAGCTCAGTGTTGATTGTCAGATGTTGTTTATGGTGGAACACAGATAGACAAAATTGTCTACTACCTCAAGCATGTGGACACCAATGCTGTTGAGTGGATTTCTGGAAACATTCTGACCTATGATGTTGGTCTTCATTAGGCTGATTCAATCTTGGGCAAAACAGTTGATGTAGAGCTTTCTCAGAGTGTGTTGTCAAGACTGTGTCATCTGTAAACAACATATAAGGACCTGCCACACTTTTGTCTTGGTGTGGAGATATGCCAGGTTAAACAGACCCCATTGCTCCTTGAATGGATGTACACACCATATTCAGTTGAGCTGATGGCATAGGAGAGCACCAGGCAGCACTGTCTCTAAGGCAGTTCAGTAGAGCTTGTTTGATGGAATCAGAGAAGCATTCACAAAATTCAGATATAGCTGTTCTAGCTGTGTTGGTTCATGACAAAGCAGCACTTTCTGCTTTGTCCCATGGGTCCTCTTTAGCTTGACAGTACAGTACTTGCTTACCTATTCTGATAGAAAAACCCATGAGCAGCTATGTGTAAGTGGAGGCCAGAATCACACTTTATAGCCTTTCTTTCTTTCTTTCTTTCTTTCTTTCTTTCTTTCTTTCTTGTCATGTGTAACCTTCCTGGATTGGAAGTGATACCTGCACAGGATCCAACATACAAACAGATAAAGTTGCATAGGCCTTGGCTGCACATTTCATATCAATGAAATGTAGAAAGTGTATGGTAAGTTGTACACCAGTAGGTCTCTGAGCAGACATCACCTCCAGCACATGGAGACCGGGTATAGCAAAGAGTGGGATCAGTAGCCACAAGCCCACCAGCAGGTATACCACAATACCAAGGGGTACCTGGAAATGCAAGAGCAATAAATCTCTTAATAGGAAGGGGTGGGAGGACGAAATAAGTTTGATTTGTAAGTCAGTTACCTTTATAGTTGTCCAAAGATTTCCCTTCTCTATTTCGTGGGTGCCTTGTTTTCATGGTGAAATTAGCAATTAATACCAGCTACCTGACAGTTTAGTTGCATTCCCAGAAAAAAATTTGATGTACCGTGGACATCCTCAGTAACTTTTCTTCCCGTTTTGCCATGTTATCTTACCCAGCATGTGTAGGGAATACAGTAAAGGATTAACATTGTTAAGAGTTTTTAAGCCCTTTGTATCTGACTTGCTCTGAGCACCTCAGGCAGAAACAGGAGCCCTTTACTTAACTACCTTTCCCTCCATACTGTTACTTTATAAATTCAAACTTGGAACTCTATACATTTAGCAGCATAGGAATTCTTTTATGACTAACAAGCTTGGTGGCCTGAGCAAATCTGACTCCAGTTTAACATTCATTCTTGATCTGGGAATTGGATCTGAATTTACTGGCTTTTAAATGTATTAAATACTGCTTTCTCTACTCCTGTATTATGAGACAGAATGAAACAATGGCACTGACCAGTTGCCCTTCATAATTTAGAATACATTAACAAAGTTCCCTTGATACTATTCACTTTTCCAGCTTATATTAAGATGCAATTCCTACTACACCGCTACCCCTTCTCATTGCCCTGTAGTGGGTTTTTGAAATTAAAGCATTGTGTTGCAAAACTAATTTTCTCCCCAAGGCAGTGTGCATTATTATAGACCTAATCCAATCTTAGTGCAGAATACTTTCTCCATTTATGACTGGTACAATAAAGGTCTGTGGAGACTCTGTTCCCTGAGTCCTACCATCAGCTGATTTCCCCCCCCCTCCTTTCATCTAAGTAATAATTACACTGATTAGAATAATTTCAATGGGTTTTTATTAAAAAAAAGAAAAAAAGAAGTGATGTGGAGAGTGAAATGACATTTTACACCTTTACTAAAATCTACAATCATGTTTTTATTGCAGAGATTCTTCACAGTTTCATAGGAACTGACTATAAACTGAGTCCTTCAAATCCATAGGAGCTTCTGCCACCAATATCCTACCCTGGGGATTCCAATTCCTTTATAGCAAGAGTATCAGATCGCCATAAAATATTCTCTCCTCTGGTCTCTCCTCATTCTTCCTATGATCAAGTCTGCTGAAGAAAGAAATCCTAGAATCATATGCTCCCCTGACAGCTTAGAGATGGGATTTGTGTTGCATGTGTGTGTTTGTCCCCAACAATTTGTCCTATATATTAGCATATCCCCTCCTCAGCCACATATGCACCAACATCTCCTTTTTAGTTACATGTGTACCTGATCATACATTCATTACATTCATATGATTGTAGATTGTTATGGATAAATGGCTCCTAATATAGATTTTCTGCTGCTCTGGTTCGCCAGAAGCGGCTTAGTCATGCAGGCCACATGGTGATGCCTGTACGCCGGCTCCCTCAGCCAATAAAGCAAGATGAGCGCCGCAACCCCAGAGTCGGTCACAACTGGACCTAATGGTCAGGGGTCCCTTTACCTTTAAGGATGTCATCAGGTTGCAGTTCACAGGGCTGCCAACAGGTGGTGGTGCAAACTACAGTGTGACAGCAAACTGGGATCTCAAAGCCACTGAGTCATCACAACAGAGTAAGAAGAAGGGAACCAGAGACCAGGACAACTCAGTGCCAGTGAGGCCAGAAAAAATGTGAGTGGGTATCCCAGGCTGGCAAGCAAATTGCCGGGTCACCCAGGCAGATTAGTTTCTTTGGCCAGCAAGTGAAGGTGCAGAGGGATAGCTTTGGTGAGATGCAAAGGGAAGAGGGTAGCATTGGCAAGGAATATGGGGATGGGGTGGCTATGGAGAGGAGTTAAAGGCATGGGTGGGTGGGTGGCTTTGATAAGGAGGTAAGTGAGAGCAAGGGTGCAGCCTCTAGTATTGCCATATTTTTGAGAGGCCTTGGGAATCATAACTCTCTTACTCATATTTCTGTATCCAAGCAGTTTATCTTTCCTGAAGAGATGTCAGGATCCAGTGTGCTTGAAGAAGGGTCAGATATATTGTTGAGAAAGAGCAATTCCATCTTTATTATTCCATTTTGAGCTCTGTTTTGAATCTCTGATCATCAAGTTATTAATCAGTTAATCAGACCAATAGCATTCACGTGCCCAATTGTAACAGGAGCTATAAGGACATAATTACATTTACATATGAATAGTGGTGGGTTGTTGTTGTTTTTTAAAGCCTGCCTTATTTTTAATACTACATCAGAAGTACTGCATTTTATCCCCAAAAGAACTCAGCATGGGGCTCTTCCTAAAAATTTCTTTTGATGACATTAATTAAAGAAAGGGAAAGTACTTATACATAAAAGCCAGGAGCAATACAGGTCTGAAAGCTAATTCTGCTTGACTTGAGCTGGTGTGCAGCTTTCAAGATCAAGATCTAGGTGTTCGGTTTGATGCCACGTATTATTTCTATTATTTAGATCAAATTACACATTAGAGCTTTTTCCTACTGATAATTAAGTCATATATACATGCTAATTTTTATCATTCTGCTCTTTTATGTGCCTGTAAGGCAGGATGGGTGCATTGATTAATGTTAGCTGTCATTTTAAAAAAATCTAAATTTGCATTCGTTAATCAAAACCTCTGAACATTAAGGTTACAGTTGGATAGGACGTTGGTCTACCACAAGATAGATTGAGACAAAAAGAATGCTCTGCACGAGTATTACTGTGTTTTTCATTTCAGCAAAGCTTGTAAAAGAGAATTTCCGGGTAATTAATGCCCTAGATAAGTGTCAGTGAGAGGGCTGTTGCAAGTGTGTGGCAGGGACCAGAGGCCAGGGGATTAACTCAGGAGAGGGGGCCAGCAATTTATGGGATTTGGTGCTACCTGCGAGGCAGGAGCCAGGGCAGGAGGAAGTGGAATGTTCAGAGCCAGGGTGTGCAGGTTGTGCGCCTGGAGGAAGAGGCTGTTCAGGTGAGGGATAGTCAAATACCTGCCATCCCCTGCCCCACTGTCTCCTAGAACCAGGACAGGCTTCCAGAGGGAAAAGCAGCAATGTCTTCCATGTAAGAAAAGCCTCAAGTTGCGCACATGCACCCCATCAGATGAGAGTACATTAGTTGGTGCATGGGGCTTGACCCACTGTTACTGCAACTGCTTTGCAGGACACTGACCAGAGGACAGCTGCCAAGAGGGTAGCAACATTTGTGCATGAGTATCTGGGAACACCATGGGAGTTGCTGTAATTGTGTGATTTTTCTCAATAAATAAGTATCAGACATGTTCCTTCCTTGGCTTGGGATGCCTAAGAAAATAAGCCAAAACGCAGAGGGCTGACTTAAAGTGGAATTTTTTTTCATAAAGTAAGTTTTATGTTTAGCACTACTTAGTAAGTGGGAGTGGACACACACAATTTGACAGGAACTCTATACTGTTTTCATATTTAATTGTGAATATGTGCAAAGTAGATATAGGGAGGGAGAAAGCAGAGTAGCTGTAACATGGGAAGTGTTTTGAGATATCCGTTTTCCCCACAGTTCTAGTGTTTGCATTTTTGCTACTAAATTATAAGGATCTGATCTTCATGGTTCCTCAACATCCTGGAAAAAAGTGACAAGTGGGGTGCCACAGGGTTCTGTCCTGGGCTCATTGTTATTCAACATCTTTATATATGACCTGGATGAAGGAATTGGGGGGATACTCTTCAAATTTGCAGATAACACCAAGCTGGGAGAGGTAGCTAATATTGCAGAAGACAGAATCGGGATTCAAATTGATCTCAACACATTGGAGACCAGATTGGGCCAAAACTTAACAAAAGAGGGACAAATTTTAGGTTCTTTACTTAGGCAGGAAGAACCAGCTTCACAAATATAAGATGGGAAACACCTGGCTTTGTAGTAGTACGTGTGAAAAGAATCTAGGGGTCTTAATATACCACAAACTTAACATGAATAAACAGTGTGATGCAGCAGCAACAGAAGGGAAGTAATAGTACCTCCCTCTTCTGCCTTAGTCAGACCACACCTAAAGTTCTGTGTCCAGTTCTGGGCACCACAATTTACGAAGGATAGATACTGACAAGCTGGAACGAGTGCAGAGGAAGGCAACCAAGATGATCAAAGGTCTGGAAACCAAGACTTATGAGGGACGGTTGAAGGAGTTGGTATGTTTAGCCTGACTAAGAGGAGACTGAGAGGAGATATTATAACCAAATATCTAAAGGAGAATGGAACAAGCTTGTTTTCTCCTGGTCTGGAGGGTTGGACACAAACAAATGGCTTCCAGTTACAAGAAAGAAGATTCTGACTAAACAGGAAGAACTTTCTGACAGTAAGAGCTGTTTGACAGCAGAATGGACTCCCTCAGAAGGTGGTGGGTTCTGCTTGAATGGAGGTTTTTAAGCGTAAGTTGGATGGCTTGGACGCTTTAGTCAAGATTTCAGCATTGCAGTGGTTTGGACTACATGACCCTCAGGATCCTTTCCATATCTACAGTTCAATGATTCTATTATTCAGTTCTCCTTTTTTAAAAACTATAATTCAGTGTAATAAAACTAACATTATATATATATAGAGAGAGAGAGAGAGAGTGTGTCAGATTTCTTTGGATAAATGTTGGTTGGCAGCGTTCTCAGAACAGATTTACACAGGAATCATATAATATAAGTATTCTTTGGTGGGAATACTTTGTTGTATGGGGATACTTTGTTGCATCACTGGGTCCCATGCTAGAGAAAGATGTGACAAGGGCACATTTCTGCAGCCATTTCTGCCCATGCTTAGAAAGCACACAACTGACTATAGCCTTAGGGATGGGGTAGGAGGAAAGTAGTGAGTCTAATATGCCAAGCAAAAATATTTTTAAATCACTGTAAGTTATTTTGTGGGTAGTGCTGGAATCAGATTTGTAGATGGAGCTGATCTTGTTTTTCAATAAAAAACAAGGGAGGAGATTTACAGCAAGAATTACTGCAGAGATGACAAATACTGTGAGATCAGTTTGGGGCTTTAGTAAGGCTCTGCTGCAGGGAGCATGTACATGTATTGAAATCTTGCTGTAATCAGACAGTAGCTGAGCACATGATTACGGAGCAAAAGAATAAAGAAAAAGCAGGAAAGTGCCTTTTTTTAATTTGCCCATGTAAGACCTACATAAAATCTTTATGGAGTTTTGAAAATTTTGGAGGAACTGTTTATAGCAGTTGTTGGATTTTGTACATTAATTGTAAAATCCATTTTTATGTGTTAAACTGTTTCTGTGAGATAACACTGCCAGTTGTTTCTTCATAGTCCTCTTACAAACACAACAGCAATAGGTTTAGAGATGATTTTGAGAACCAGCTGTATCCATCAGTTTGGCCATTCAGGTTAACCCTTTCCCCTGTAACTTTCCTGGCAGCTGGTCACAAAGGTCAGGTAGCAGAGCCGATAACTTTTCTTCATTGGTTGTGGCAGGGTTTTGTTGGGTCACAAGACAAGCTTCAATGTACTCACACAGCAATAATCTAAATATAAATTCACAATGTCAGGCTTTATTGTATTTAAGTGTTAGAAATTGCAAGTTAGAATTCTAATAAAACTCTGCTCTTTTCAGTCTCTGTATCTATCCCACCTGCAACACATTTTTTAATAATTGCCCCCAGTTAATCCTATTATGCAAGCTTAATTTTTGCCAACTGAGAGCCTCTTCACACAATGTAATTTTCATACGTAAGTCAGTTCAATGAGAAAAATCATGCATGCCCACTCGGACAACACAAATGGGTGTGCTTGGCTTGGGATTCTTTTTACATGACATAGCTGCATTGAGTGAGTCATCTGAAGTTCTTTGCTACTCTGGCAGCATATTGTGTTGCAGATCCTTAACTATGGCACAGTACAATTTTCTGTGAGTAGTTGTTACAATATGCTCTGACTTTTTCAAAGAATCAGGATAAATGGTATGTATGTATGATTCAAATCTCCAGGAGTCTGTAATTTGGAAATCTAGAGCATCAGGATATATATGCAATATAAATGCTTGCAGAGTTATTGAAAATCTACTTAGTAAGTATATTTTTGAAACTGGGAATTCTGTTAGCTTTCTCTTACATGAAACATAAAATAAGGAAGGGTTTTTTTTTACCTGTTACAGAAGTACTTCATATATTTATCAATGATAGGAAAGTACTTTATTTTCAAATTTACTGAAATATGCACAGTATTGTGCATATATTTAATGCATTATTATGCATTATTATTATTATATTTACAGTGCATATCTGCTATACATATATACTCAGAACATCGCTATGGCTAGTGGCTGATGCAAATAAAGTGTTTTCTATCTACTTAGAAGTAATCCTTAGCTTGCAATCCTAAAGTCACTTAACTGGTGAAAGTAAGTTCCACTGAACTCAATATGACTAACCTGAACATAGGATTGCACTATTATACAATTGTGATTGTAGAATAGTTTAGCCAATCTGCAACAAACAAACAAACAATCCAAGCTATGTTATGTACGTGTCTAAAAGGGAATACATTTTTGTTGCAAAATGTCAGTGTGTGCCAAAGTGTTTTGTTTTCCTTGAACCGTAAGTGTACATCTTCAGTCTGGTTTTTCATATTATTAATCCTCTCAGCACCTTTCTACTAAATCCTTGGAAATTACCAGTGAATTTTGGGCTAGAAACTCTATCTTCTGTCCCGCTAATCTAACCCCTAGAGCCAGTGCTATATCAACATCATTCTCAGTTGCATTAAGTAGCCCATCCTTTTTTCACACATGTCTCATTTAGGCCAACAGAGATAAAATGGAAATTCTGTTTTATGCCCCATAGTGTGGTCCACATGGGAAATGAAGAGTTGATAAGCGTACATTCAGTTCACTTACTTAAGTGATAATTAAAACAGGAGAAACAAAACACAGAAGGAGCCATGGAATGAAATTGTCAGTCTGAAAATCCAGACAGAATTGCATATAGATAGTTCACAAGAACCTTGATAGCAGACCCATCTCTGCTCTCTTGGGTTTAATTTGGAACTGGAAGGAAAAAGAGGAAATCTTGCACTACTACCAATTAGGTTAATATGGTTTGGAGACTTCACTTACAATCACCAACTTTGAGGAGAAAACTTCATGTGGCAGTGTTTGCAATAGTTAGAGCGTTGTTGTTGTTTTGTTGATGGTGATATTGTTTTGTTGTTACTTTAAGATTATTTAGATGTTTAGAAAAAAGTAGTTTGCTTCTATACAACTGAAAGTTCATTGTAATGAATACAGGAGGTGGGGTCTCTTAAAATTCCCTAAAACTTAGAAGTACCCAGCCTGGGGGTTGCTCCTCAGTTAGTCCAAACAAACATTTAGTACATGTTCACCCAGGAAAAATGTTTATTGCCATACGTGGTGAATAATGCTGAGTGTCATTTTTTGGCAAGGTCTTCATCTCCAAAAGATAGATAATAGGTAGTAGACCTGCAACATTCATATGGTTTTGCATGCGATCACAATTTATATAAAAGGACAAGCTCAGCCATGCAAAAATATTAAGCAACCTGCTTAAAGCAGCGCCAGCAAGGAGACAAGACAAGATGTAGAATGTTTTGTGTGATCATGCACATCTCCAGTACAGAGTCCTCTGTGTGCTGCTATCCCAGCTGCCATAGCAGCACATCCAGCCCATGCTTCATTTGGACACAGTGTACTCTCAAGCATAGTACCCCATTCTTATACTATTCAATGTACAGAGGAATGAATAAGAAACTGCGGTTTTGCACCCTACAATAAACTTTGGACTACGCCAATTCATATACCAAAATCTCCAGAAAATAGCCTCTATTAAATGTCAGAGCAATTTAAGTCAACCTTGCTACTCACTTAAAACTTTTAAAATCTGCAATATTGCATCAATACCTTCTCAGCAATCATGAGGCAGGTAAAACACTATTTGCAGTTTTGAACTGTTGTTATAAATGTTCCATTATTATTAATAATAATTATGTCATCAAAATCTTTACAAGGCAGTGTCAGAAAAGAGTGGAAATGCTGTCTTGGCAGCTAAAGTTGTCTAGACATGCGAGGACAACTGTAACAGCGGCATTCTAATATAAAAGAATTACCCAGCCTCCCTGCACAACTTCCTGAAGAGACAGCCAGAAAGCCACATGCTGCTACTATAAGAATACCTTCTCCCTTGCTGAAAAATAGTCTGATGAAGTAGCAATTACGAATAGCAGGGAAGGTATTGTGTACCTGCATGCTTGGACATTTTCTATTTTGTCCCTTTGTAAATGCACAGAAAACATAATGAGGCATGGACAGCTTTTTATGCATTGATTCCATGGCTTGAATCCAGTAGCCTGATATACCATCAGGTGTATGTTGGGGAGGGGGGAGGAACAGTTTCTGCTTTTCTCTTGTGTGTTTTCCCCTCACTCATTTATTTTAGCACCATTCTTCCACTATGTTCATCTATAAAACCAACTTATACAATTATTTAATTTAATTATGGCAATAATACTTTTTATCACTTTACTGCGGATGCAAGTGCCACTTGATTCCAGCAGTAATGATTTCTTCTTTTTGTATTTGTCAAGGTCTGTATAAATGGGGAGAAAGAAAATTAAAAGCAAGAAATCTGGGCAAGAGTGCCTTTTTTATTAATGCACTTTTGTATAGAATTCGAGTTCTGTGACTGAACCTTTCATAAAGCTACTCCAAGGACAGAAAGATTGATCTAGATGCATCATTTGTAGCTTAATGAGTCCACTAGATTTATTGATCAGGACCACATAGCCACTTGCTCAATATAGGCACCATCCAGCTTTTCATCCTGCAGATTAGCAGAGTCACTAGCCACATATGGACATTCATATAACATGTAGGGGAATAAAGCACGTGCCGTACCCTTCCCTCAACATCTCAGTGCATGTCAGCACCACCAGCTCCACTCATTGACATGCCTGCATTTACCAGGACAGTTTGAAGGAGAGTTCTAGGCACTTTTGATAGAATGTGCATAGAAGCACCCCTGAGGCTGGTGATCCAGTGTGATAACGATTCCCAGTCACAGGTAGGACTTTTAACCACTTTTAACCACTTTTAATCATCTGAATGCACAAAGGATCCCCCTTCATATCTTCCACCCAGTGTGGAGGTCTGCCGTGTGCATTGCAAGGGATTGGATTAGATGACCCTCAGGGTCCCTTCCAGTTCTACAGATCTATGAATTTATGAGGCTGTAGCTGAAGGAGATGTGACGCAAACATGTGTTTCCCAAACTTCTCCCCCAACATATTTTCAGGTGAATGCCTGAATAGGACTACCAATGCGCAAACTATGCTCAGCAGTCCCAAAGATAACAGTAATGGCAATGTAGGAAGCTGCCTTATACTGAGTCAAACCATTGGTCCCTTTAGATTAGTGTTCTCTACACTGGCGGGCAGCAGCTCTCCAGGAAATTTTGCTTTGGATATATCGCTATTTCATGATTTCTCTCTTGTCGCCTTTTGAACTCTTGCAACTTTTTAATACAAAATCATTTTCTGTTGTCTGTCCCCCTACCATATTTTTTCAGTGGTTCATGATGTCCCCAATCCTGTGAGATGTGATAGTTACAGGATTCTGCTAAAAGGTGAAGGTAAAGGACCCCTGACAGTTAAGTCCAGTTGTGAATGACTCTAGGGTTGTGGAACTCATCTTGCTTTAATGGCCGAGGGAGCCAACGTTTGTCCGCAGACAGTTTTTCCGGGTCATGTGGCCAGCATGACTTAGCCACTTCTGGCGAAACCAGAGCAGTGCATGGAAACGCCAACCTCCTTCTAAAACCTCTTGTTTTATTAGCTAATTTTAAACTTAAAAGCTACATATAAAAGTATTATCTGCTGTTCTTCTTAGGTGCAATCATTATTACTTTTTTAAAGAAATAGAACATGGCAAGAGAAACGAAAGATTCCACTTTATATAGCTGCCAATCACTCACACTTATAATGAGGTTAAGTCATGCATTGACTGGTATAGCTACTTTTAATCACTATCTGTGCTTAATACGTGCATTTAGTAGAGAATAAAGTTAATGTGTCTTTGAAGGCAAAAAGCAAGTGGAATATTTTTTTGCGGATAGCATCTGAATATAGATCTTCATGTAGAACTGCAATATATTTATTTCATTTGACGCTATATACCACTTGATTGTAAGAAAACCTTTAAGCAGTTTATATAAAATATATAAAAACATTAAAATTCTTAATGAAAACAGCAAAATATATATTTTAAATATATTCAAAATATGATTAAAGAGAGATAAGAACACACGTAACTTCTACATGCTTGGATAGACTTGCTTAAATGAAAATATTCTAAGCAGGTGTCAAGGTGAAGGTGCCTGCCTGATTTCAATAGGCAGGGAGTTCCCAAGTGTAGGTGCTGCCACACTAAAACATCAGTTTCTTATAACAGAGAAAGTTATTACATGGGAGCTGTAATATTGCCAGGTCCACAGATCAAAGCAGTCAAGTGAGTAAATATGGGGTAAGGCAATCATTCAAGTAAACAGCAAATTCAAAAGTGCTTAAAGATCTAACTTTTAAATGTCATTATAAATCATTGCTTCATAATGTGTTGAATATGAAAAATTTTGACATTATAGTTGAGATCCTAAAAATTCTTAACATGGAAGTCTCACTGAAATAAATGCGTTTGCTTCCCTTCCCTTCCCTTCCACACTAGGTTTCCAAGGCCCAAGCTATACACGGGGTGAAAGATGTTGACATATGCACATTGTGGTTTATCTTGTGTCTTTAAGAATTCCATATATATTGCTTTCCTCTTTTGCAGTGTCACATACACATTACACTCGAACAAATAATATTTGTGCATGTAAAAACCCAGTAAATAGCAGCTGCCTATTTTTTGCCAGTATCCACAGCTGTGTTGTGCACTGCCTATTCTACAGTAACAGGGAATAATTTATTTTATGTGTCTTTTATAGTATAGTTAAATCACTTACTGAAATAAAAGTCTACTTTGCAGTGAGTCAGCATTGCTTCTAGATAAATTTGTTATTAGTAAGTAACACAACACAACAAAACATAACAAAAGACCATTGTACTGCCTGCTGGTATGGAATACTGATAGTTTACTGTAATCCCCATATGAATTCTGAAATATTGATGTACTGTAGCAGCTACAGAAGAGCCTAGGGTTATTACAGCATGATCCACCTGTGTGCTACAAGTATGATAACTTTCCAAAATAACAAAGGGCAGAACGGAACCTGATGTAGTTGAAGGCCTGTTCAGAATTTCAAATATAGGAATTCTAGAGAATGAAAAAGGGAAAACTTTATTAGGTCATCTTGTGCATCCCCCTGTTAGTGTGGGATTGTATATTACACCTTTACGCTGTATTTTTGTAGGTTTCCCTGAAGAAGTTTTTGATATGAGTAATAGAGGGGGAGTCATTTTTACAGAATTTTACAACTAGACTGTTGGCAGGTAATAGCAGCAGCAACCCTGAGAATCACTGCAAGATAGTTTATGTGATAGTTTATTTTGGTACTGTCTAAACTTCTCATCACAGATATAGATGGTATCTATTCTCTCTCTCTCTCTCTCTCTCTCTCTCTCTCTCTCTCTCTCACTCTCTCTCTCTCTCTCTCTCTCTCACACACACACCATTGTTTATATGATGACAGTATAACATCTTATCCAAACATAATTAATGACAAATATTACAGAAAGCATTGTAGAAATCAAAGTGTTAGAACATGTAAGAAACAATTACAAATCTTATGTTCTCTAGCACTATGCATTCCTTGCCATTCCATTGCCCTTTATAATTAATTGTATAAGTAATGGAATGATGGACATAAACCTGGGAGACTTGAATTTAAGTCTCATTTCAGCCATATGGGATGATAGGGTAGGCCAGTGTCTTACCAGATTTCCTTAGAGAGGGAATAATAGTAATCTACCTTTCAAAATTTCAAGGAAGATGATAAAGATAAGATCCTATGCAAAGGACAAATATATGAAGTCATTATTCTGAATGAATAAGAAAATGAATAAGAAAAGGCACACAATCTCCACAGATGTTTATGCTTTATGTGTGATAATAGTCTGACCACTGGGTTTTACATACACTCAACCCAAATGATAAGCTGCACATGCTTAAATGTACCTGGGGGGTGTAATATACTAGCAGTTGGACTTTTCTTAAAGAAAGATTGTTTAGCTAGGATTGCATCTTTGAAGACTTAATAAGCTTTAGAAAAGATAAACCACCTTTCCAACTTCCCATGTTCTCCTAGGAAGACACAGCCCATGAGCTTTCTGTATCTATACAAACCAAGAGCTATAGTCTTGTTTCTGATGTATTTTAGAAGAGTTATATTCTCTTCTAAAATACATCAGAAACAAGTGACTCACATCACGCCTTCCAACTTCAAGATGATGGAACACACTTGAGTGAAGTCAATACCAAGAGGATCAGTCAATGACTAGGAAGAGCATTGTTAACAGGCATTGTTTCAGGCAGAAGATTCCTGAATAGAGTGCAATATTCTGAGCTCTCTCTTTCTCCTTTAAGAATATTATCTGTTTTTCTCCTTTAAGAATATCCTCTGTTTTTCCAGAGTTAGTTTGGCACCAATGTATAAAAGTAGAGAGAAATCATTCTCCTATCCTCTCTGTCAGAATTACCCACAAGAGGACAAGTAAAATGACACAGTATTAGGCTCTAAGTTAGTGATTGTGGTGACTTCACATTATGTTCCAAGAAAGGCAGTTCTCCCATCAGTTGCAAAAACATTCAGTGTATGAGTGATTAAGCAAAATTGCTTAAGATCCCTGTGCTGTAATGTGGAGACTCTCACACTCTTCTTTATTCATTTATTAATTACACTGGTGTCTGTCTACAAGTATCACAGGAAAAATATACCCTAAGTGACTTGTACAGCTTCAGACAATACACAGTGAGAATGCCGTTAGTTGGTCTCAATAGTTTTTTGTTTCTAACCCTGAGATCACTTCTCATGACCACACAACCTTCTGCTCATTTATTCTTTTAACCTTTTGGTCACTCACAACTCAGCAGGCAACAAAATTCATCTGAATTCTGTTTAGATGATGGCCTTGAGTGACGTCTTGTAGTGCTATGACTAATGCAAAATGAGTAGACTGACTCAATCCACTTCCCCAAATTCATGTCACACAGAACACCAACAGAGCTAGCATTAATTATCACTCTAGTTGGCAATATCAGGAGGGAGGCCAAGGACTAAATAAGTGTGGCAATTAAATTACACACTTTTGATGCTGTACCTCCAAAATAAAATGATAAGAGAGATATTTTTGCTGCTTCTCTTTATAATACCTGCCCTATGCTGGGTGCTTTTCCACTTTGCTTGATTCAAGCTTTTATGAGATTGCAAGAAAGAAAGACCCTATAAGACTTTTGTTAGTTAGATAAAGAGTCACACGGAAACTTCATACTGTATCATAATTATTATATTCAGTGAAATCCAAACAGAAATGTAGGGCTGCTTCACACAAAAGTGATAAAGTTATTAGAAGCATTCAGCCATAGATTCTCTGTATTGCTATCATTCAAGTTTGGCTTACTCTTCCTTGTTCAGCCCACCACAGTATCCAGGCACTGGTTTGGCGTCTCCTTGGCTTCTTTTGATTTGGATGTTATCGCAAAAGAGAGCAGGGTGTCATCAGCAAACTGATGGCACCTTGCCCCACTGCTTTGTGGAGGAAGGGAGGGGCCCAAAGCCTGTACCACAGAGCTGTTCCAGGAGAATACAGTTTCTGTGCTATCAAAAGCTGCAGAGAGATCAAGGAGGAGGAGCAAAGTCACATGCCCTGGTCTCATTCTTGATAAACATCATCTGTCGGGGTGACCAAGGCCAATTCAGTCCCACAGCCAAGCTGAACCCAAATTGGCATGGGATCTGATAATCCATTTTATCCCGGAATGCCTGCAGTGCCTCCACAACCCACTCCACAATGCCCCCTAAAAAGGAAATATTTGTGACTGGTCAGTAGTTATTTCAAACCAACATGTTCAGGGCTGGCTACACCACCATATTTTTTTCAGTGCAACAGGGACCTCTGCCTCTTGCAATGAAATACTAACCACTTTCTGGATCCAACCAGTCAAGCCACCTCTGGTAGATGTTGCTCAGTTGCCAAGGCTTTGTAACCAAAAACCCAGGCGGTTTGGGAATACTGGGGGTGGAGTAGACTGCCTGCTTAACCTCAAACCCTGGCTTGCCTATAAGGATGCAAATGATTTATTTAGCATGCTCGGAATTCTGATATTCACTGGCTGTAGAAACACAAGGGTATGTAAGGGCTGTGCCTTCAGCCACTGAATTTCTCCCAGTTTGGGCACAACCCACCATTAGTGTGAAACGGAGAACCCCAAATCCAGTTCCTAATAACAGCGGCATGTGACCAAAGGTGCAGGCAATCAGCTACCAAGTAACATTTTTAAAAAGTTAGATCAAACAGCAAGTATAAATGCTAAGTACAGAAAGGCTTTAGGGGAAGAAGCAATCAAACTCACCAGCTATTAAGAAAAAATACAGCTACTCCTTTGTTGGAGCAGAATAATTTCGCTTTCACTTGGTAATACATGGTTCTAAGTCATAAGCCACCACTCCAACTCTGGATTCACCCCACGGTGCTTATGTTCTTCAGCAACCAGGGAGCCCTAAGCAGATCATGGAATTCTTTCCTCTTGAAAGGATAGAACACTTTTTCTAACATGGAAAGCACCCCACTCTCTACCATTTGCCTCACTGTGTAGCCTCATGATCAGAGAACCCAAATGATGATTAGAGTCTTAGCCAACGATGTACGTAAAAACCCTACAGTACACTCTCTGAAAACTGTTGGTAACTGGATCAAAGCTTTTAAAATCTTACCTTTTTGTGGCAAATCTGTTGCTAATTTGCATGTGGATCAGACAAGAATATTTTAGGCTTTTTACCTGTTTCAAAGTATTCTTTTTCTCTTCCATTTTTTTCCACATTATCCTCATTAACTGCTATATTGTATCTATTTTTAACATCTTAGTAATTTTCAAAAAGATTGTGCCCCAGAATGTCACCTGAACAGATACTTTCTTTTAGAAGTCTTCGAGAATGTTAATAGACTCTTTGATTCCTTTCGCTCAGTTGTTCGGTAATATGTATCATAGTGACACAAGAAGACATTTTCCGTAATTTATAAGACAAAAGTAGATTTTGTTGGACTGCCGGAAACAATTGCTATTCTGTAACATAAATAATATCAGCAGCAGTACTGTAATTCTAAATGAGCAGGAACTATTTGTGAGTCTGTGTCCATTGTATTAGATACCACTTTGTAATCGAGTAAGCTTTGAAAGTGGACGTTGATTAATATCTGTAAGTCAGGTCGTTGTCCTTTTGCCACCACTTTTAGTTCAGAAAATATAAAGTAACATAAGCAGCACATGTAAAATCAATCTCAGTCTCACTCACATCTCATCTTGCATATCTGCATTAGAAGGTGCTAGCTGAAATGTGCTTGCATTCTCTCTCATCATATACTGTCAATAAGAAGGAGCAGTCATGCAGTTATAATGAAGCAAGTTGGTCAAAAACAGTTCAGCAAGCAAAGTTTTATAAAGCACAATTCAAATTAATAGCCTTTTACAAAAGAACTCACTTCTTTAAGTCTTCTTTAAACATCGATGAATAGGATGTTTCTGAATTGCCAATGTTAATTGTGCTAGGATCGTGGTTGTAGTTCATTGGGGGTTTTGTTACTGACTTCAGTGGGATTTAAAGTGGGCCTTTTAATATATAAAGATATTATGTTTTTCAAAATGTGTATTTGAATCAGCTTTTAGCCTTTTCTTTTCAATGGGGCATTTTTGCTTTTTGTAGGAAAAAAGGATTTGAGAAAAGTATTGTTAATAAAGAAAAGAGTGATAGACTCACTTCACACTTGAGTTAATTTCTTAACCACCACAGCATAGCAACTTATTATATACTTATAAAATGCAATTATAGTACCTGAATGACTTAAAAATATTTCTCCAAAGGGGACAGCCATAGCTGGTAGCAAAATTTTATATAACCCCACAAATTGTGCCGCATGTATACCTGTGGCATACAAAACTCACTGTGTAATTTGTTAGGCAGTATATTAGGAATTTTACACTATTTTTGGTAAACTGCATGCATACATACATACATACATACATACACACACAGAGAGAGAGAGAGAGAGAGAGAGAGAGAGAGAGAGCAGCCTATAAATTTTGTGTTATATATATATATAGAGAGAGAGAGAGAGAGGGGCAAGTATCAAGCATGGCATCTAAGCATGTGTGCATTTAGCTTCATTGGCAATTACGTTTATCAAATCCACACTTGTAGCTATAATTGTAAAGCACATCTAATACTGTGTGTGTGTGTGTGTGTGTGTGTGTGTGTGTGCAAGTGTGTAAAAGTGGTTTTAACTATCCCAAGTGTTTGAGAGAGCTAAAAGGAACAGAAAGCAAGATGTGTAACATTTTTTCTGTATCCCATAATAGCCTGTGCGTCTTCCTGAAGCATAACAATGTAACTTTTTGGTTTCAACTCTGCCCACTTCCCTCTTTTAAATTTTAATTTTAAAATTTCACTGACATCTTCAAACAGGGGAAAAATGACACTTCATGCAGCAGTTAAGGTGTTAACTTTTCACTGTTGATATATTTTTATTTTCTTCACACACCACTAAGATGAGTTTTTGAATTAGGCTGCAGTGAGAGAAGCCCAAATAAACTACTTGGGATGTATCAATATGTTTTAACACAGGAAGCATATAAACCATTTCTGTATAGCTATACATCTACAGTGCAAGGTGTATACTTTATATTATAAGCACACACATTCATCAAATGCACAGAGATTCATGTACCTACACACCCAACAAGAGAAATTATGTGTGATTTAAAAAATAATCCAAAAAACAAGGAAGAATGTATAATTGAACACATGGGAGACTAACATGGAGGAAATAGATTTATCTGTCCATCTTTAGCAGACACACAATCTGGCACTAGGGCAAGACAGGAAGATGAGGCATATCATTCACTTCCTCTAAGTCCTTTTCTCACTCCAGTAGGAATCCCCATTAATTGCACTACCTCACTGGAGTGCTTTGTAGCATATTGAAACAAGGCTTCAAAAGAGTACTAAGTACTAAGGCATCTAGAAGACAAAAAGCTGTAAAGGCAGGATATGCTTAACCTATGGAAATTGTGATTAAAGCTGAGTAGCTATTATTCTTATTTACGAAAAGGTGAACAGTTGTAATATTAAAATACCATTTAAAAAGGCATGGGGAGGGAAAATAGAGCAGTGCAAAGGTTGAGCATTTTCAAGCTTTTTAAAATACATCTCAGAAACATGAGAAGGAATAATTTAATCCACCTATTGATGGTGGGACAAGAAGTAAGGAAGAACTTATTGTGTTGGCATTTTGTGAGACACTGTTAGGCAGTGCTTTCAGCGACGAAATCTCAGCCTAGCTTTCCCCATTTTACAAACAGTAAAACAAAAACGAACCCCCCTTTATTAAATGAGAGAAGGAGAAATAACAGTCAAAAAAAAAAAGAAGTTCCTTTCACTAAATTATCTGGCTTTAGTTAAAGAACCATCTAAAGCTGGACTGCAGGGTAAAGCTTCTGTCTTTTGCTTTGAAGCGCCATTGGTAGTTCTCCTCCAGGCAGTGCTTCAAAGCCAAGTTATTTCTGTTCCTCACAGCTCAATTGTGTGACTCAGTAGCACCCTAGAAGGGGGTAGGTTGTTTTTAATTGCATCCCTGCTTTAAAGGACCCCAGCTGCTATGAAAAGACGGGAAGACCTGATGCATGAGGAATCAGGGAGGTGGCACAGATGAAAGGGTTAAGCAAGAAAGGAAGGGTTTTAAAATGTTCTCGCTTGCTAAATCCATAGCATCCTGTACATGCTCTGTTCTACTTTCTTTTTATAAAGGGGGGGGGGATGCTGTCAAGATTTGTGGTAAATTGGTATTATTTCAGTTTGGCAGTATAAAAGTGGGGGAAATGACAAAATAATTTGATGTCTCTGTAATGGCTTTACAATTTACATGACCGTCATTTATTTTGGGTACACAGTGTTTCCCACCAGTGTTTCAGCTGCAATCCTATAAACAATTACCTGGGTGTAAAACTCATTGTATTCAATGAGGTTTGCTAAAGTATGGACAATAGCCAGGCATCATCTTTTTTAAAAAAAGAAATAATATTTGTAAAGTTTGCAGCACACACACACAAAGTTCATGTTTTAGCTAATTAGCAATTCAAAATTCATACTTCTCAAAATATGAAAGAATATTGACTTAACGGGTATCACAAAAAATGTTCATTATCACTTGAGGAATATTGTTTCTCTCTCCAGTAATAAATAGGACCACTGGGACGGGGGGGGGGAATCACCCACAAGCATGTGAGTGGTGCAGGCTGTCTCTCCTGGCCTGAACAGGACACAAATAGGTTCCGCTGGCAGGAACCAAGGCAGAACAGGCAGTGGAATGGACCTTCCGTTATGTACCAGTAATGTCACATATGTCAATTTTGCATGCTGGCAAGTTGCCAGCAGGGTTCAAAGCAACTCATATGCTGTTACCAATTTTCAACAGATCTGAAACCTAGAAGACCATGGTGTAGTTATCTGTGTTCTAGTCCCACAACTGCAGTGGGAATCCTTTGTTGAATTCCCTTGTCCACATTATATACAGCATTTTGCCTAATCCTCTTTAAAAGCAGTCCAAGTTGGTGGCCATTAATGCCCTCTTTGGGAGCGAATTGCATAGTTTAACTATATGCTATTCTTTGGTATGCCTAGAATTCTTCAACATTCAGCTTCATCAAATGTCCATGAGTTCTAGTGTCATGGGGGGGGGCAGTGGCGGAGCTTCATGTTCTGGCACCAGGGGGCGGAGAGCAGGCGGGGCGGAGCTAGCGTGCGTGTGTCCCAGCGGCAGGGTGCGCCACCCACAGGGGCGTAGCAAGTGTCCTGGGGGCGGAGGTGCCACCTGCAGGGGCGTGGCGTGTGTCCTGGGGTGGGGCACACTGCCCGCAGGGGCTTGGTGCCCAGTGTGGGTGGGGTGCAGCTGCGATGGCACCCCATTGGGATTGCACTGCTGGGGGCAGTGCACTCCCCCTGCACTCCTCTTCCTCCACCAGTGGGGGGGGGATTTCTCTATCCACTTTCTCCATACCATGCATGATTTTACACATCTCTGTCATGTTGTCTCATTGCTTTCACTCCTGTTATTGTGCCAGAATATAATGTGTAGCCATAAGTAGTGAGGCAAAGTGATATGTGTAGCTGATTGTTGCCTTCAAAGGATGGGGAGCAAGATGGCTCCTAAGATCCTATTCAAATGAATTCTAAGCAGCTACATTTACACGACCTTATAGTGTGGTCTGACGTGTGCCTACACAGAAGTTTGTTTCACTTTGTTCAAAGTAGATTACTTTCAAAATGAGTGTTTTTGCAGATTTACAATCCTAGGCATAGTGTTATTGAGTTCAGTGAGACTGGCTTTTGCGTAACTGCATATGGGATTGCAGTGTCCAACAACTGGATCATAGCTCTGTAATATTTTGCATGTTAAGAAGGTATTTTCAGAGCTCCATCTCACTCCTTTGTTTACAGACTTTCTTTTTGTAATAGTATTTTTTTGAAGTAGAAAGCTGAATTTATGCTTAAGTTATCCATAAGCTATTTCTTCAGCAGTGTGTGAAACTTTTTAGGCAGACCACAGTCTCACAAAACTGTCACAGAGAATATTAGTCATGATAGTATGATTCAAATAAAAAAAAGGCAAAGGAAAATCATGCCGGGGAAAAAAATGTGGTTTGATTTTTCTTTCCCAAGGTGCTCTGCAATTTTCCACTTTTTATGGATAATTTAAGTTGTCTGCTCCTGCTGCCTCGGGCCTGTCTATCCCCCACTGTGCTGAATCAGCATTTAAGGAAGCAGAGTTTCCTTTTTCCATATGTGAAGTCAGCAGTCCTTTGCTAAGAGAAGGTCCTGTTTTCTGGAGTGTCAGTTCAGCACAGCAGGGAAGAAGTGGCCTGGCGGCATTGGAAACATACAATTAAAACTTGCCAAAGTAAGGAACAGAACCTCAGAATGGACTAAAAGAACTGATAGGGGTAGATGGAATTAAGATAATGTTTTTGAAAAAGTGCTAGTGGAGATGAGCAACTGCAATGATTGGGCTAGCCTTAGTCTCAAATGTGTGAGAGATGGTTGTGATTTTTGTTAGTTATGCTGCTAGGCTGTACACAGTTACTTGGGAGTAAGCCCCAGTTTTTCTGAGTGGATAGTTCCTCAGCCAGAGGTGATGGAAAGGTACCCTGCATGTTTTCAACATTGCTCTTTCTATTCATACTTTACATGTTCAGAGAGGACCATTGCCATTCCCAGCAGTTTTTTACGGGAGGGTGCTAAACTGGAGATAAGCCCTGGCTAAAAATAAGCCATCAGTACAACACTCCCATATCTTTAAACATTTTTCAAGGAAGGAGTTTTTCATGCCAATGTTTGTTTGTCCCGTCACATCTAAGGACGTTTCTTGTGCTTAGGAAGCCAGCAGAGGTATAGTCTAAAGTCAGCTCATTGCAAAACCATACAAAGAAGCCCTTTGAAACATAACATCCCAGGCAATGTTTTACCTGTCCTGGAAATCTAGGACCTCCTTTGGGTCCTCTACAAGCCTGAAAGATGACATTTTGTAGAAGAAGGAACTGCTGAAGTGGTGGAACCAGCCTCTTTATTATGTTAATGGTTGTAACCATGGTTGAAACATCTTTTGGCATGGCAAAAGTGCTGACCAAGTATTGCCCTGAAAAGGACTAGCTAGGGATGTTCCCAGGTGAAGAAAGCAAGCCTTCCACATTCACCAGGCTCAATGTGATGCCATCCTGGGTGTAGGAGATCAATAGACCATGGTCAGTCTACTCTGGTCTGGAATTGGCAAGCCACTGAGGTTTGACTAGCTCTGTGTGCTAAAACCAAAGTTATGACTTTGGAAACCTCACTGGACACCTTATGGAGTAGAAAGATATGTGGGAGGCTTAATGCTGCGTGGCTTTCCATTTTATGCTGAGCATATATGTATGTATGTGTAAATAAATTCATTATCACAAAGAAACCATAGTCTCTGGTGACTTGCATTCAAAAGAAACCAAACCCAAGGATTGTACTAGGACCCATGAACTCTCCTCTGAGATTGGGGTGGACATATAATAACAGTCCAAACAGTTCATTTTGACAAACATTTTAAATTCATTATAAAATAGGCAATGAAAAATAATTAAAACACACATAAATTATATGAACAATTTGCCAAAATATACAAACAAGAGTCAAACTTTCCTGTGGAGGAAGGTATTAATAAATAAAATAGCCCACCTCCAGTTTCTCAAAAGTTCCAAATACAGGAAAATAACAACCATCTATTGCAGCCTGCATCAGGTAATTTACATACCCCACTATCTCTCATATTGTGGTTTGGTTCTTCAATACTCTAACAGCAACATCTCTGGATGTCCTTGCTTCTTCCAATACTACTCCCATGCCTCTACCAACACTGTGAAAACATTTGTAGTTGTGCAAGGATTCATAGATTGCTCTAGTAATGATTGTAACTGCAGTAGTATTGGTGGGTATGTTTTCATTCCACCAGCAGCACTGGGACATTTAAAAAAGTTTAAGTGCTTTATCAATCCAGTGTTGCTATGCTTGAACCAAAACCAAAGATCTCCAGAACTCCTTAGGCAGTACTCCTGATAGCTTCACATTGTGAGACCCATTGGATACCTGTAAAGTCCAATTGGAAGGCTTGTAAAGCCTTCTGAAGGGCACAAACAAGTACCCCCCCCCCCAAAAAAAAGAACTTGTTGGAAGTTGCAAATTAAAAAGAAACATATAAGCAAGAACACACACCACTCAGCCATTTCTTAATTATTGTAAGAAAGAGACAAACCCCTGCTTCTCTCCCCCATAAGGGGCTATATTAGAAAGTGAATCACTTTTATTTCCCCCTCCAAAAATTCCTGGACCTATTTGTCTGCAATTTGGCAGGCTTTGGATGGATTCGTGTGCCAGCAATTTTCACTTTGACCACAAGGTAAAAGGTTATAGCTGTGTTTAGATTCCCCATCTTAGCGAGCAGAGGAACAGAGAGCTCTACTTTATACAGAGCGGCTTGGGAGCTCAATTACAGAATGAAGTGGCGAGCACAGAGTAACAAAAACAGAAGGGAATTCTAAGATATGCTCAGATATAGGACACATCTTGTGGCCAGTTCACACTCCTATTAAATACTGTGTGAGGAGGGAAGTACGGTTATTAAAGTGTTTGACAGTAGGCCATATTGTCATGGAAGCTGTATGAAATTGTCACAATTTGGGCAAATTTTTGCTTGGGTTTTTGTTTTTTGTTTTACCTTTTATTTGTCCTGCTTCATTCTAGGTCAATACAAAAGCCCTACAATTCAGTATTATTTTTTTCTACCTAAACAAATGCACCACCAAAGTAACTAAACTATTTCAAAACTCCAATGAATAAAAAAAGCTGACTTGGCTGCGCTGGTGCCTGGTTCTATAAACAAATGTCAAGAAAGAAAACAAATAAATAAATAGAACTCTTCCATACATTTACCAAGAAGCATTTGTGTTTGCATTGGAAGAAAAAATAAACAACACTGTTCTCTGGAATTAGTTTATCCTGTCCCAGAACTAAATCCTGTTATCTC
This sequence comes from Podarcis vaucheri, assembly GCF_965113315.1. Taxonomy (NCBI): domain Eukaryota; kingdom Metazoa; phylum Chordata; class Lepidosauria; order Squamata; family Lacertidae; genus Podarcis; species Podarcis vaucheri. The sequence continues at coordinate 50,707,105 of NC_138767.1, forward strand.
TAACTGTCAGTGTAATAAAGAATGTACCTATGGTTTCCAAATGAAATACCCAGTATTTCAACATCATTACAAATACTGTCATTGTCCTGCGGTTAGGAAGATTAAACCTGACTCTTCCACCAAACGGTTCTATTTTGGGCAAGTTGAATTTTAAAAAGCATGCTAATGGCTCCCAAAATGACACACTTGAATAAATCAAATTCAAGAATGTTCTACTTCTCAAAGTACAGTTTATTTTTAAAGAATGATTTTGACAAGTCAACAGAATTGCAGCAGATCAGTCAAAGTATATTGTTGTGCAGCAAGAGCCTCCAGGGGTTCCAGTGCTTTCCCAGGGTTTGGTTTTCTTGGAATGCAGGTCACTGTAGACTGTGATGTGTTTGGAATATATGCTTTCCCTTCCCCACATATACAACCTGAGCATAGGATGGAATAACATACAACATTAACAGATCTTACTTCCCCATTAGGTTTATAGGAGGATCCTCAAAGCCATAGCTTGGGGGGTCAGCATAGAGGGAGCAAAGCAAGCCTATCTTTTCCAGCTCCCAGCTTCAGATGAAACTAAAATAAAGACTATCCCCATGGTTTATTGTTCTCCCACTGCTAGAATGATGTGGAATCCAGCCAGGTGGAAGAGCACCACCAGCCTGTTGTCTCTATAGCAACATGACTAACTGGCCATTCAGATAGGATACTTACAGCCCCCAGTTAGGGCAGTACACTTACCAAAGAAACCAGGTTGACTAGTTCAGCATTTCCCCTCCACTGCAGGCTCATAATCTTGCAGATTCAAAATAAAAGGATTGGTTGGAACCCAAAGATATCATTCAAACCCATCCCCCAAACCTATAAGACAGTGCATTTTTGAAAGGAAGCAGGTGGCATATTAATTTTAAGATACGGGGCATTAAAAAGAAGTACAATATATAAGTGCAAGAGAATAAAAAATGCCGTAATACCAAAACACAAATATTAGCACAACCCAGAGAATAGTAATTTGGTTTTGAACAAAATTATTGAGCGCAATTCTGTGGGCATGTTTTTCATGGAAAAGTCAGTAGAAGGCCTTTATGTGTCTGCAAAGAAATGAAACCTCAGCTGTTTCATTAATTATTGCAGGCGTAAATTTTGTGTGATGACTGTTTAAGGCAGAGCCACGGACAGAGGCTTAGCGTTTACAAGATGCATGTAAGAGAAAATAAAGAGTAGCACACCAGACAGACCAAGCATTACATTACCTGAAGCAGGTGGAGGTGCAGCACCAACAGTGGAAAGGTGGCTGCCACCACGGTGAACAATGACTGAGCAACTTAGTAGGGTGGCTAGTCATGAGGTGAGTGGCCCTGTAGGATCTCTTACACTTCCTGAGACACATAGTGAATGATCCAGAATTTAGACACATACAGTATAACACAGAGGGTATGTATAAAGATTTGGATGTCCTTTTTGCAAGTCATGTAATCCCCGCATGGGAAAGTGGCAAACATGTTACTTTATATTGGCCACCAGATGAAGCAAGTGTGGTCATTGTATTTCCGCAACAGACTTCTGCAGTGGAAATTCCTCATTTGTTGCTCTCCGCTATAGCACTCCTTACATCCCAAAAATATGTTCCAAAGGGTTGGAGAACACTCCAGAACAGTGTTTTTTTTTTGGGGGGGGGGGAGGTGAATAGTTAAGAGTTAGGGGAAGTCTCATTGTACAAGCAGAAGATTCAGCATTGGATATAACCCTAAACTGTGGCTCTCACATTTTTTTATCCTTCCTTCTGGTTACATTAGCAGCTTCCATACGTTCTCCCAATGAATGAACCCTGTTACTAGTTGAACCATTCTTGAGAATGGTTTTATCTTGAATAATTGAAACTACTTCATGGCAACTGAGACTGCTGTCCTATATGCACTTGCCTGGGAGTAAATCTAACTGAAAATCCAAGTAGACATGCATGTGATTGTGTTTCTCCTAGAGGAGCAAATAGCAATGTATGTTTGTTTAACGTTTGATAAGGAGAGAGGTTGTAAATTTCCATTAATATGTTTTCTTATTCGGCAAACTTTTAAAAAGAAGAAAAATCCCTGTTTATATTACTCAGAAATACAAGCAATCCAGGGAAACATCATTATCTGTATGTAGCCAGGTCACTCAAGCCAAATATTTGTTTTAATATATTGCTCTCCATGAAAATTATTTTGATTTTATACTATTGCAAACAACCCAGGGAACTTTTGACTGCCACCAAGTGGGAAAGCAAGCAGGCTTTGGTAAATCAGCTAAGGTAGCGTGTCTCTTCAGCATTCTTTCTTCTTAACCTGCCTTTTCACTGAAGTTTAGGCTTCCTGCATTTCTTAGTCCCTGTGGAATTAATTAACTCTATTTCTAGAGGAAAAAAAGAGGACAATTTAAATGTAACAGTGTTTGTAATTCTCATTTTGAACAGAAAATGTCTAATCAACACCTGCAGTCTGGATGTGCATTAGTTTACTCTGCATGCTACCTAGAAAATATAGCCTAATGATGCTTTTGATAGAGTAAACATTTGCAAATGAGGGTTCAATTGCATATATTCTGTGTGCTGTATAAACAAAGCAAACGAGTTCAATTTGTGTGGCTTTCTTCAGATTGTGATAGGAAATGTGTGATGGAGAACCCCCTTTGGAAACATTTAGATATCTTGGAATTAAAACTGTCCCCACAATTGTCACGATTGTCTATTACATTGAGGTAATAGCAACTGTGTCTCTAGGAGCCTATCCCAGTGTCCCTTCAAAACCGAAATGCATCCTACAAACCTGATTAGGCAACCATCTGATAAATGTCTGGTTAAGTGGTGGTGATCATTAAGAAATCTGCCTGATTTGATGTAAATAGATTTGTTTTATGCCACGTTTTCCTTTAGCATGTAACCATGTGACTGGAAAGGTCAGTTTCAAAGATCCTTAATGCACAAATGACACTTATCTTACACCACTCCTCTCCTGACTGGCTAGAAATCCCAATGCCAAAGGCATACCTTCGTATCTCATGATGTCTGTACAGTTTTATCCTAAAGTACCTACTACTATGTTTCATTACAGTGTTTTCTTCTGATCCATGTCAACAATGCACTCTTACAATTCCAACAAAAATTGATTGACTGATTGATTGATTTATATCAAGGCTTGAATATACCTTAGTATCAATTAACTAGAAGCCATCATAAAATGCAGAGCCTAAGCAGATAGATTAATTTGCACCTTTTAGGTCATTTTCTGCATTTCCAGAATCTGTTTCTACTTTACTCTCTCGAAATAGAGCAAATAAAATTATTGGGGGTATTTCTGAAGTTCAGTACTATCCCCACAGGTGAAGACATTTATGTAATATTACTAGTTTGAAGAGTGAGATATTGGGTGGGTTTGGGATGACCTCACAACTGAGAATGATGGTAGTATAATCTACACCCAAAGGATGCCTTCCTAAGCAATGTCGCTACTGGAGGGCCATACTTGGGGATTGAACCAGTGCATATGGAGATGTGTCAGCAAGGGAACTACAGTAAAATGGAGATAAAGATTTTTTAATCCAAATCTAGAAGACCTTGACAGAATATGAGTTTCCGTCATGCTTTGAGCTTAGAACAAATGACAACCTTGATAAGACAGAACTTGAAGGCTGTTATCGATTATTCTTTCTTTGGATCTTTTCCATTTGAAAGCAAACTTTTGTAAGGGAGTATGATACTGATTTTGTCCCTGTTAACCACTGATTTCTTGAACGTGTTTCTAGAAATTCTTAATACAAAGGAATGCTTTGTTTGTTTCTAAAGGAAATGATCTTTAAAGTAATATGGCTCTGAAGATAAGTAACACAGTGCTGTTAGAAACTCATTTGATGACATGAGCATTATATCACTGTCATTACCAGGTGGAAGCTTATATATGGAGCCCAGTTTTATAAAAGATACACTAGAAATGTGGCTGGTCCTAGCACTTCAAGAGGCTTGGCAAAAGCTTAAGAGAATTTTGATTCAAAGCCCCTCAAGGTGGCATTTGTGTTTTTGTTCGTTCCAATACCGTACTTCCAAATTGTTACAGTCGGGTTTTCCCCCCCCAAACAAAAAATTGTTTTATTTCACACAAAAGAGGTTATTCAGAGAAACACTGCATTCTCTTTATGTTATGTTTCTCTTCTTGAGAGTAAATGGAAAGTGGCTTAATGAGGATCTGTATTACCAACAGGTATTTATGATAGGCTTCCATACCTTTGTGTTAGAAACAAACTGAAATGATTTAAAGTAATAAACTGAAAGTGTGAAATTAGAGCCCCATGATACATTGTTTCACTGGGTGCTTAAAAAAAGGTTCAATAATAGTACTAAACAGTCATTACTGATTATCAAAAGCAAAACTCAGTATTGAGCTGTGTGTTTTCTGCATTGCAATTACTAAACATGCAGTTTCTAAATAATTATATGAATGAATTTCCTAAAATAGTTCTCTACATATTTTGGTAATTAATACTGTATATTTTTGGCAAATCACCAAATAATTTATTAACAGTAATACCAGCAACAGCTTGTTGGAATGAGAGGGAAATAACTAACATTTAAGGAATATAGTAAACATAGAGCTATTCAGCATGATTTCACAGTGCATGAAACACAAGCATTGAATTCATTTTTAACACTGCGTTAATCTTTGACATTTGTTCAATTTTATTCTCAATTGTTGTCTGCTTCTCTCAACAATATAGGAAACTGGAGCTTTGTTACACTGGGTTCTTTTCTATAGCCTCTGCTCTTTTCCACAAAGGCTCAGCACCTGTGCAAACCAAGCTTAAGGAACATTCTAGAACATTAACCATAGAGCTTCAACTCTTACCCTGTCCAATAGAACAGCCTTCCATCTGTAAAAACCTGAAAGGTTGAGGTCTGGCATCTTTCCACACAATTCTCATCTAACCTCCCCATTGCATTTAGAGTGTGTAGGACCCAGCTTTGTTCTGAGGAGATGGGGGGGGGCAGTGGAACCGGTTACACCAATTTCAGTGCTTTACATTTATTATCAGTGTAATAAATAAATAATGATACGAGGAATTCTTATCACACTGCCTGAACATTACCAAGCAAGCATGTCACCATTGCTTTTTGAAGCTTAACATCCTCGTGGGAACAAGTGCTGACAGCTACTAATTCTGACAGGACTATGGAGTGCCCCACACTATGAGTGGGGGAGGGCCATACAATAGCAATGGTTTGATTGTTTCTAGTATCCATCAGCAAGAAAGCTGCCTTGTGTTCCAAGCTCTCTTCCACATATTGTGAGGGGCCTAGTGCTGACCCTTAGTGTCAATGGCAACTTTATTCTCCACATAACTCACTAAAATGGTATCTTATTTCCATCTCACCCATCCTTCAGTTCTCAATTCTTTCTGACCTACAAGAAGTCAGGGAACTGTTTCTCATGGCCTTGACATTTGCAGGCCCATCAGTTTTTTTTAATCAGGACAGCTTAAGGAGAAGAGCAGTCAGGTTGTATCTGTTAACGCTAATCCTAAGCAATGTTTCTGAACTTCCCCTCAGAGGCCTTTTCATTGGCTATTGTCCACATACACCATTTGCTATGTGTTGGCAAATCAACTTTTGCTGCGAAATGCCATTTGACTGAGGACCTGGCTCTACCTTCTGCTTTTCTAGAGGCATTTTCCTGACTTTTTTATGTTAAGCAGCCACCTGGTCCATTCTATCAACATTTGTAAAACACTATGCTGTAGATGTGTGAGCAAAACTAGACATAGTCTTTGTCAGAGCAGTTCTTCATAGCGTATATTATTTCCCTGTTTATATAAAGCTTTCCAGAAATATAAACATATATATGGACACTATATAGGTATTTAAAAGTTGTATATCTGTAACTGGTGTTTTATGAATGCAAGCATTCCAGTCAGCATTCCTTATTTATTACAATTGAATCCCATCTTTCCTCAAGGAACTCAGGGTTTGGTACATAGGTCTCCTCCTCCCTGTTTTATTCTCATAATAACCCTGGGAGGTAGGTTAGCATGACTGCCCCAAGGTCACCCAGTGAGCTTCATGGCCAAGTGGGGATGTAAATCCAAACCAGTGCTCTAAGTACTAAACCACCACCGGGAACTCATCCACACTTCTACTGCATAGAAGGCAAAGGTACAAGCAATTTCCCCCTTGCCCCACTCCTTTCCTGGGGGGAAACCCACTTTTTAGCTCTAAATTGGATCAAACGTCAATCTGGAGAAAACCTGAATTGCCGTTTGCTCTGATTGAACACTAAACAGCGTTTTCCCCAGGGAAAAGCAGTGGGACAAAAGGAAGTGTGGCCCTGACTCTCAACTCTCAATCACTTTTTGGTTCTTTACTGTATTTCCTTGGAGTATTCTGTTGGAGGAGGCCACATGCTGGTGGAGCCACTGATCAATGGAACCAGAGTTAAAGTGGGCAAAGCCAAACACAAACGAGGAACCCCATCTCTTCTCTTCTCTTTCTTTCTTTCTGCCAGTATCTTTCTGTCTCCTTGCCATATGCATGGAATTAGGCTAAGAGCTTCATAAATGTATGATAAAAGCTGCAAGTTGTTCACCCCTGCTTTAAGGTTTTCCATTATAATACCTAAGAGCTTTTCTTTTTTTACTTTATGCACCCCAGCTTCCCTTTTGCTTATTACGTGCTATTTCTCCTTTGATGTTTGTGTGCTCCCAGCTGTTTTCTTTGTTCTGCATCTAAGTTTCTCTTTGCCATTTATTCCCATCGCATGGCTGTGGTGATGCATCATGATGTCATTTGGATAAAAACTCTACATCCTCCCCACTGCTTCTTACTTTGGGTAATTGTGTTTCTGACCAGAAATGGTGTATTGTCTGCAAGTATGATCCTATCAACAGGAAGTTTGCTTTCTGTGCACCTTATCTAGGAAAAAACTTTTAGATATGAAGATTTATAATAGTCTACAATGGCTGAACAAATGCTAATTTTACGTTTTGTAAGATAAAGGTTTTGCCATCTATTCCTCAGCCTACAAAAAACCCTTTCTCTAGCAAGGTTTCTCCTTCTAAAACACCTTCTTCAAACTATGTCAGTTCTTTTGTCTCAGTCTCTTGTACCCACAAGCAAAATTTTAAATAGGGATGAGTGAATCAATTTCTGATCTGTGTCACTTTTGCATGTAAGTTCATTCCATGCCGCTTCCAAATTAATCTGCAATTATATATATTTTTTAAAAATCTGCATGGAAATCACATTTAAGTGCCATCCGACTGGCAAGCCTTTCTCTCTGCTGGCAGAGAAGCTCTTAAACCTCTTCCTACAGTCCTTCAGATGGCTGAGTGCTGGCTGCAGAATTGCTCCCTAATTCTTATTGAAAGACAATGAACTTTTGGACTATAAATCAAGTCAAAACAACCTTTCCCCCCATATTCCTCAATAAAAACTTGCAAAAGATTGTGATTCCTCATTCATGCCCACCTTTTCCCCCACAACAGTTAAAGAAAACATAAGAATTCAGTGTTGGTTTTGCTTTTTGTTTTTTTGTAAAAAAAAAATAATTGTCAGGATTTGCTTTGTTCAGACCTAGAAACACCTTGGATGAGGAGATGGGAAAGCAGGAGCCCCTAGCAGATTCCTCCTGCATTGCCGGCAAACCTGAGGATCAATGTGTCCTTACCACAGATCTCAACCTCACTTGCCTGTGTTCCTAGCTAGCTTTCACATCCCGCCTAGTCACCTCCAGGTCTACAGGAACAGAGGAGATGACAAAACAAGCAGGAGCTTTGGAGTGTCAATGAAATGCCCAACAAGCTACTTAGGAGATGGTAGACTCAGGTATAAATACCTGCCCATTACAATGCCTGGTTGAAAGCCAGGAAAGGTAGAGCTGCCATGTCTAAAGAAGTTTGCCTTCTGAGCTGCTTTACTTTTCAAGCAACATACAACATCTCCAACATCTTAGAACTCCAACATCTTAGAACTCCTTAGAACTCAGGAGAGCCACGGGTGTAGTGGTTAAGAGCGATAGACTCGTAATCCGGTTAACCGGGTTTGCGTCTCCGCTCCTCCACATGCAGCTGCTGGGTGATCTTGGGCCAGCCACACTTCTCTGAAGTCTCTCAGCCTCACTTACCTCACAGAGCGTTTGTTGTGGGGGAGGAAGGGAAAGGAGAATGTTAGCCGCTTTGAGACTCCTTCGGGTAGTGATAAAGCGGGATATCAAATCCAATCCAAACTCTTCTATTCCACAATTTAGGATTTATATGTTGTGCTTTTAGTTTTCACCAATTGATAGTTTTTCTGAATTAAAATTTGATGCTAATATGTTAAAATTGCATGCAGCAGGTGGACAGAAAATGTCTTAATTTGCACATATTGAAAGAACAGTAGTTTTGTACATATATTATTATTTCCTCATATAATAAAACTGTGTTTTCCTTAAATATGTCTCAGTTATGTAGTCCCCATATATCAAAGTTCCCGAAATGATATGGGTTAAATACCTCCTCATTCAGCACAGATGCTAATAATGATATATTAATTCTTTGTTAACATTTTCCAAAGTTTATCCCATGCTTCCAATAAAGCACTTACTATAAATGGTCCTAATGTGTTCTGTTTATATCTATTGCTCTTTTATCAAAATTAGATCACATAATGGTAATTTACAGCAAGCAAGTCTGAATGGGAGGGAAGAACTGCCATATTTCTCCATCCAATCAGACTGCTGAATTGGCTTATTTGTATGATAAGAATGAAACAAGTTTAGTATCCCACTTCCTTCTCTTTTCTACTGATTACAGGGGGATTGCTTTTGTTTCGCTTTTTAGTAGTAGCATAAAGACAAGAAAAGTTCAGATAATAGACAATAATGATAAAAAAGTATCTTTCTATGGTTCTTATCAACCAAAATTGCCAAATACCTAATAGGTTGTGTAGTGCAATTAATTAATCTAATTACATTGCTGATAGGGAGGTTGCCTTTTTAAGTTTAGCCTTATCTTTGTTCAATGAAATTTCCAGCATGTTTCCAAAGCAATAGTATGATCAATCTGCTCTTAGACCTTCAATGTGCAAAGGAAAGGGGAACCCTCCATAGACCTGACATAACTCTCTAAATCCTTCTCCCCGTCAGTCTTTGGCTGGCACATCACTAATCGTTCAGGCGTTTCTTACAACAGAAAGCCTTTTGGTAGTTCCCATACTAAGATTCATGTAGCCCACAGTTCTATAGTGGGCAGGTTACTTGTGCTTGGAGCAAATTTAGATTACCTGCAGCATTCTGGAGATCAGAAAGGGTGACAGATGCCAGCACTGAAGCACCATTCAGCCTCCCCTCCCAATGGTTCATCATAGCTTGTAATTCCCAAGTAGCTAGTAGATTGTGAAATCCAATTAAACAGCCTAACTGGGAAATAAAATCAGTTAAATTCGTTTTTTTAAATCCTCTGGTTCATTATCTTTTTTACTTTTGCTGTCAATTGCATAAAATATTTTAAAAGTATATGTCAGAATCACCCCAAAATGTGTTGTAATTTCATTTCAGAGGGACAGCATGTTTCAGAAGCAATTGCTCCTAAGGTGATCTGGGATCGGTTACAATGCTAATCTCACAGCTGTCTCTCTTACTAGCAGTACTCATAAATCATATGGTGTGTAATAAGAGGAGCAAGTTGGAGAGGTTAGAAATCTTAAGAAAACTGTGACAGAAGTGATAGATGATATTAAGTGACTACATTCTGAAGATATTTTATATTTTATAAAAGGGAATGTGTTGCATTGGAGATAAGGTCCTTTTGCATCCCCCCTCCCCTTCTGAATATCAGCACTGGGAGATGTGGAATGCTTCTGTAGCATTTCCAGATGAGTATCAAAGTTGTGCTTTATGAAGGAAAAAAGGCAACTGAGATTTAAAAGTGAGAAGAAATCCCCATGAATTTGGTTGTTACAGCACGAGCCTACTTTATTAATGCAGACTGTTACACAGCTTTAACTTTTGTATGATCATTGCATCTGTATGCTATGCACAGGCATAATGCAGTAAAAGGTGTCAAATAAATTATCCAAATTCACACTTATGCAGAAATTTGGGGTGTCCCAGAACCCCAGAGTTCACCCTGGAATCAAACCCCTCTCTTATATGCTTAGTCAGGTTCGTGGCAAATTAATAATGGGGTTTCTGGCAGCCCCAGAATGGAGTTTTTATTCATAATTTGATGATATACTGTACATAAGAACATAAAACACGGTAACACTGAGCATAAGAAGAGCCCAGCTGGGTCAGGTCAAAAGCCCATCTAGTCCAGCACTCTGTTCTCACAATGACCAACCAAGTACCTGTGGGAAGCTTGCAAACAGAGCCCAAGTACAAGAGCATTCACCCCACTTGAGAGTCCCAGCAGCTTGTATTCCACTGTCTCCAACAGTGGAAGCAGAACACAGCTACGCCAGAGGCCATTAGGAGGAATGAGAAGGAGGTGTACAACATCCTGACCTCCACTTGCATCAATATAACTAAATTGTGTTCCACTATACAAAGCATGGGCAAATTTCATTACCAAAGAGAGAAGGCTGCATCTAGGGAAGACAGGCAAGAGAATCATGTGAGTGAGACCTCCTCATTCTGTCTTTTATTGTGAGAAGTGAAATTGCAAGGAAACAGGCAAAAGGCTTTCTCAGTAGCTGCACCCGCCCTGTAGAACATCCTCCCATCATATGTCTAAAAGATAAAGAATCACATGACTTTTAGTGGCTATCTTAATCTACATCAGGAAGCTTTTAAAGTTTGATGTTTTGTTGTCTTTATACTTTGTTGGAAGCTGCCCAGTCAGATGGGCGGGATACAATAAATTTATTTTGTTGTTGTTGTTTGAAAGCTGAGTGAGTGGGATGTATCACCTGTTGGGACATCTTTGTAGCTTCCATTCATTTGTGAACCTCTTTCCTTGCTCACGAACCTTGGAATATGAACTTCTGGAACCTGTTTGCTTTGGAGTGTGTACTGCTATTAGCCTGAATAAAGATCTCTGGCTTGCTGGCTTGCAAGAGTCACTGCCATGCTTTGGGACAGGAGCCTGAGACTTGCCCTCATCACTAGATAGATTTAGCTGACAATTAAGTATTTTCCAGTTCCCCAAATGAATTTTCAATCAGGAACCAATAAATCTACATATCATTGAGTTGGATACAGGGTGTCCCTTCCATTAACAAAATAATTCCATGAACAGAGATCCACTGGGGTAATTTGTCTGATTCCTCCTTTGCTCTGCAGCCTTCCAGAACAACTTTTGAAGGGATTTGGGGAACGCCAGAGGAATGAGGAACTAGTGAAAATTGCCTTCATCTTCCTCTAGCTAGAGCATCCTCTAAATGTTAGATACAACCCATTGGGAAGGGTTTTTTTAGGGGGGGTCTATTGGTTACTGAGCAAGAACATCAGCTTATAAACCAATAAAATACTTTCCTGGTTACTAGACTGACTAAAACAGGAGAAATCTACCATCAAAAGGTTTATTTAATAAACATGTCTACCTTTTTCTGGCATACTAAACTATTCCTTTGGTCATCATGGCGCAAAAAATTATATGCTTATATTCCCATGAAGAACATTCCCATGACACACAGCAAAGTGCTGGTCCTTTGTTGCAATTTCTTGTAATTCCTGTAGGGATCAGACATTTGATTAGCATCCCCTCTCATGAAATAAAACAGAAGAATCTTCTCTTGAGGAAGAAGAAAACCCATTGTTTTCATAAAAGAGAGTATATATATATATATATATATATATATATATATATATATATATATATATATATATATATATATATATTGCTTTCGTAGATTTTCACGGGTACAGGAATGCAGGTTTTGGTGTCTTCGGGTGTCTTCCCGTGTAAGAGTCGGGGTGTCTGTGCGACGTTTCGACGAGGTCTCACTCGTCATCTTCAGGCTGGTGCTTTCGGCTTCTTGTTACTGGAACAGAGCAGAGTCTGGTGTTTGAGTTCCTATAAATACTGTTGAGGGGTGTGGTGTATAGCCTCCAACGTTCTGGGCAGAGAGGAAGTTCCTAGATTAGTGTGCCTTTTCTTCTTTTGTTCCTTAATTACTTGAGGGATATCTTGGGTGATTTCATGAGTGATATTCTGAATACCACTGGGTGGGTCATTAAGTGTAGATTAGTTGCTAAAGCTTTCGTGTCTTGACCTCTTGAGCTTGTGAAGAGTTTTTCTGAGAAGATGGCTGTGCTGCATTTAGTTGTGCTCTGGCTTGGCTTCGTGTATAGGGGCGAGCTGTGGTTTTGTGCCTTGTGCCTTATATATATTAGCAAAGCTTCAGAATATTTGACCAGTCCAGGTGCATTTGTGCAGGATATGCTTCTACTTACTTAAAACAAGAGCTTTAGTTTACTATTCACTAATCCTCAATAATAAAGACTGAAAGTTTCAGATTCTAGAATCATTCATCAGTTACCTGCTTTGGCTGACCCAAAGTAAAATGGTTTGTTTGAATGTTTCACTTCAATAATCTTTATTTTTTTACCTGCCTCAGTTGTCATTTCTGACAGTACAGAAATCCAGATAGTGCTAGCTGGCCTCTGCAATAATCCATGTGAACATTTGGTTGATGGTCAAAAGAGATTTTTGTGTATTTCAAGGAGAACTGAAGAGATCAGCAAAACCATGTAAGAGTATATAGCCACGAATGTCAGGTTTTGTCAGTTTACAAGTGGAAACAAAGGCTGAGGAACCTTTGAATCACTGATGCTGAAAAGTTTGCCAGAGCACTTCAAATGAGAAGTTAGATAGGGGAATTAATGTTGACTGGTTCACCAGTGGAAATAAAAGTTTTTGCACACCAAAAGCATAGAAATGAAATGGGCATTTTAAACTAAACATTCTAAACATTTTAAGCCAAAAGTGGGAAATTAAGCTAGAAATATTCCCAATTGTTTTGCCCTTGTACTATTTGAAATTGCTTGCTTTTTTCATATTACAGACACACTTTCATAATTGCGTTTCTTTTGTCTTTGCCTCTTTTCCATTTCCATCTTCATTTAGCCCGTTACATGATGTGTTTTTATTTAAGCCTTTTCTCAACTTTTTGCAGTTCCTCAATTATGCAGACAAGCCTAGACCTGTATAGTTTTTAATGCACGTATCATCTGTTCAAAAATTCTACTGAGTGTGCATCAAGCAGCATAAACTTGTTACTATAGGATCCCCATCCTATATGGCAGGATTGCCAACATGGAAACAGTGGGCCCACCATACCTTCTGTTCATCCCACCATACCTCCTGTTCATCCCACTGGGAAAGATGACAAAGTTGTTGCAGCACTAAGGGAGAGCCTCTGTGAACTGAGGCAATTTTAGTCTGTGCCTCCAGCCACCTTCACCTGTTCTTCACCACCTTCTGGAAAATAAGAGTCTTGACCTACTGGCTTGAAAATGGGTGTTTGTCCTGTACTCTATGGACCTGTGTTGAAGTCCTTGTGCTCTTGAATGGGTGAGGACCAGGATCACAGCTGCTCCGCAGCTCATCCCACTTGCTCCTCCACTATTCAAGCAATGCTCTCTCCTCCCTTCCCTCCATTTTCGTTGCCTTTGCTGGTCTCCAATGTCCCATCTTCAAGCATCTTCTGCCCCCCCCCAACACAATCTCAATTAGACCAGTTGTGAGGCCACTTGGGATCAGAGCAACTTCTGAGTTTGCCTCTCAACATGTGGGTCATGACTTGAGAGCTTTCACCAATTATATTTCCTGTCCACATCTACCTGTGACCTGTACCCACAGCTTTGCTAGGCCCTTCTTCACTCTAATCACACAATTACGATTCCTAGAAACAAAGCTACTTCATCTAGCTATGGGACACTCCTCATCATCTGTATCCACGGTGGCATCGGTTATCTACACCGAAAGCTGGCTTGACTGTAGGTTGGTGGCTCAGAGCTAAGGCAGAACATCCTGTCCCTTAGAAATACTCTCACTGCGGGGCAAAGTCTCTTAGAACAAAGGAATCTTAATTGAGTCTTGCACGTTGTTCACACCGCTTACTTACCCACTAACAATGGCAATTCCAGTCAGCTGAAATTCCAGTCAGTCTGCTGCTGTCAATAAGGATTTGGCTTGTTTTTATCCCAACACCATTGTATAGTCTGGTTATTTTGCTGCTCTCATGGGTCACATAATGGCCACTTACCTGGTCAGAAAGTGGGTGGTGGTTGCAACCTGGTGCTGAAACCTCCCCAGCCATCACAAAGTTTGTAATTGCCCTATCATGGGCAAGCTGAGGGATGGAGCCAGGGTGGAGATAAAGGCTGACTGCATCCAAGCAGGGACTGGGCAAACTGTAAATTGTACAGTGGTACCTCTGGTTATGTACTTAATTCGTTCCGGAGGTCCGTTCTTAACCTGAAACTTTTCTTAACCTGAAGCACCATTTTGGCTAATGGGGCCTCCTGCTGCTGCCGCGCCGCCAGAGCACGATTTCTGTTCTCATCCTGAAGCAAAGTTCTTAACCCGAGGTAATATTTCTGGGTTAGCGGAGTCTGTAACCTGAAGCGTATGTAACCTGAAGCGTATATAACCCGAGGTACCACTGTATCCAGAAATAGCCTTTGTTAAAGAATGATGTATGTTACTGCAATGATCAGTTGTTCCAATTAGAAATTGTAATACATTCACTTCCTATATTGTTAATTGATATGAATGGCTTTATTATCTATTGAATCAGTCATCATATTATGAGTCATCACAGAATTGCCTATCAGCACACATTGGTTATCACAGACACTATAAACATATTCTGTCTACAGCCTATCTAGATACATCTCTAAAAATAATGAATTCTGTATAGTATTTTGTAGTCAGTAGTGCCAAGTAAAATCTTCAGGTAGGACATGAAAAGGAGAGGGAATGTTCTGTTATTTTCCTCTCTAGGTGTGATTTTTAAAAAAAACCAAAGTCCCTTAAATATTTGGATCTGAGGGTGGGGGAGCAGAGAATCTTTTTATTATTCTTTTGCAATTTGTAATTTGCTACCCAGCTAATTGTTAACAATGTTCCACAGCTCTTAACTGCATGCTCAACAGCTTAACCTTGTGGTCATTAGCAGGTTTGGGAGTTGTTGCAAGGCTGTGAATATATACACTGTTGTGGGTGAATTAAAAGAGCTGCTGTGAAACGGTACAACAAACAAAAATAAAGCTTCTTTCATGGGGGAGGGATAGATAAATAATGACTAGGGATCTCAGCTTGCTTTGTTCCTATTTTAATAGTTTACTGTTTTGTGGTTTCAGTAATTAATATGACATTCTAAAAAGCATAAATCCTGCTGAGATATTTAAGTTAGGAGCATCCTCTTGATGGCGTACAAATATATATGTGTGTATGTGTGTGTGTGTGTACACACACACACACACACACACACACACACCGTTCCCAAATCTTAACAAGCTGTTTTGATTTACCTTTGAAAGACATTTGAATGGTAAAGTAGTGTGGCCTACTCAAACCATTTTAGTGTCATTGTTAACTAGAACCTCCTTTTGAAATTTATTGCATTCAATTACATTTTTAGAAGAATTTTAATTATGTGCCTGTAAAGAATAAAGATGCTCCAGGCTCCATTTGTTTATCATAGAGGGCCTGGGAAAGAAAAAAATAAAAAACGAGGACAGAGCTTCCCAGCTCATGCAGGGGTTGCAGAGAGAGAGAGAGATGACTTTTAATTCGACAAGTTCAGAGAGATTTCTTAGTTTGACGCGCACAGCAGGGGGTCTTTGAGCGCCTGGCAATACTTCAGCATTCCAAGCTTTGAAAGTCTTTCCCTGCAGCAGAAATTGTATCAAAAGCCAATGATAATATTCCCTGCAAGGTAAAGCACCCTATTGAAGATTTCTAGAGCTGTTTATTTATTCATCACAGTTTTTTTATTTTTTAGGACATATCAGGCATATAGGTAATAATTCTTGTAGACGATATAAAAATGCAAATAAATAAATAAAAACTCTCATTAGTCTCTTGCCTTGTTATATTTCTTCACTGGTTACATGAACCTATAGACACTGCCATCCATCCCTTTCCGCCCAAAATGTGTCTCTTTACTGCAAATGTCTTTCCCTGTAATTTTAATAAAATCATCATTTCTGTCTACTCTCTACCACCTGCTGTGTGTGTAAGATGTTTATGGCCATCTCCTTCCAGCAAGCTTTCAACGTAATTAATTAATTTTACAGAAGGATATTCCATTTCTTAGGGGGTCTGTTTAAATCCCAATTTTAAAGTAAGTTTTAGATATCCACTTTCATAGTCAAGATTAAAGCTCTCTTGTTTTGGTATTCCAAAGATAAAATGTTTTCATATTTTTGTATTACCTTCACAGGGAAAGAAAAATAACATATATATATATTTCTCTCCTTGTTTTTGTTCTGTTTGGTCTCCGCAGCAGAGCCAGGAGTGTGAGACTGCGACAACCATTCCCTTGTGTCATGTCATTGTCGGCTATCACAGTGGCAGAATCAGCCAGATCGCTGAAGACAAAAAGTGTCCCTCTTCCTCTTGCTCTTTCAACTGCCACTGGCATCCAAAGTGACCTTGCCTTGTAAATATTGGTGAGTGACCACAAGGGGAAAGAAGCTCCCTGCTGAAAGAGAACTTCTTTTGGGGGGGGTCTGTAGTGGCCTGAGGGCACTACATTGCTTAAAACTGTGTTTTCACATGGGGTAAACATTGGGGATGTGTGCAGAAAAAATTATGCGCAAGATTTTTCTTTCTTTGTTTTAATCACTATTCCATATAACCTACATTTCTATTTTTAACTTAAAGGCACATACTAATGCTTTTTGCAGATTACATGAGCAACATGAAATCATTACCTTGCTCGAGATTTAGGAAAGCCTCTGTCTCTCTCAAAGACGACTTATGTACTATTCCCTGAGGCTTATGTTGATGCATCCCTCCCACTCCCTAAAAGGTAGTATAGGAAGTGTAACACAGAAATGGAACACACAGGCAGACCCATGACACTAACCCCTCCCCCAAATATTTTTTTGTTGTTTCTACTGCTGCTGCTGCAATTCAGAGGTTTGTGGTTTTGTCCCACATCTACAAAAACACAGAAGAAAAATAATCAGTACTCCTTTGTGTCATGTTAGAACCAAAGCTATGGGGGTAGTGAATAGCAGCCATCTGGTGTTCTCTGAAGAAAGATGTATGTTCCAATAATCACTGCCTGATATTAAGGCGTGCCATAATCTGTGATTATTAGCATTGCCCGGTCAATATTTCAGAACTAGTAGACGCTTTAGAGTTCTGGAGTTCTGAAATAACAGGCATCTGTTACTCTTTTTGCATTGTAGTAATCTGGAATATGAGAAAATCCTTTCTCTCTCCCCTTTTGAAAATGGGGGGGATTATACTTGAAATAAGAGAGAGCAGTCAGTCCCAGGGATGGCAGCTTCCTTGTCTTATCTTCTTTAGAATCCTTGGAAATACAGAATCAGAGTGGAGTTTTGGCCAATGCAAAGAATGTT
Source organism: Podarcis vaucheri (assembly GCF_965113315.1). Taxonomy (NCBI): domain Eukaryota; kingdom Metazoa; phylum Chordata; class Lepidosauria; order Squamata; family Lacertidae; genus Podarcis; species Podarcis vaucheri. The sequence goes on from NC_138767.1 coordinate 50,724,636, forward strand.
TCATTGCCCAAATGAACTAGAAAAAGAAATGGGTGCATTAGTGCAACACACAGTTGAGTCTGGGGCATTTTTAATGCTAAAATGGATCTCAAACTTGACTAACCTGCCTCTAATAGGGAATTGAGAACTATATTCAGTAGGGCACTTCTACTACAACGAGATCAATTTTCTTTCTCCTAGCCTCTTCTCAAGTCTTAAGACATAAATTTTTCACTATCTACAATTCATCCTTCGGGTTTTGCATTAGCTCTGAGGAACGATTGGGAAGTTTAGAAGGATTCCTGTCTTCAAAGGATGATGTTTGACATTTAATTCACATGCACAACCCCTTGCACACAATAATCCTTATGAACTTCCAAATAGTTCCTCATAACTATAGAGTTATGCCCAGACCCTTCTAATCTCTGGATCCAGCAACTGTTCAAATATAAGCAAGGATTCAGTTCCTGGAATAGCCAACCTAGTTTCCTGGTAAGGGGATAGCCGAGGTAATGAGCCATTAAGGGAACAAAGGAAGTGGATCTGTGCCATATAGAAAATAGGTAGGGCCCCTCAACTGGTTGGTAGTTAGAAAGACAAAGGCCAGAGAGGAGAGTTGACTGATGTGAGTTAGAAGCCGCAAGGCAGCAGGCTGGGAAGCCAGAGAGTCACAGTGAAGCTTGATTTCTGCTTGAATTTAAGGCTGTGGCTATGGAGGAAGCAAGGCCCACTTGGGTATTAATGCTGCAGCTCAAGTTACTAATTTGTGTAAGTAAAGCACATGTCATAAAGACTACATGTGCTCATTCTGAAGGAAATTGGGGTAACTGGACGGAACCCCTGGAACCTTGCACCACTCAGTAATTGGGGTGGCATGCAACAATAATGTTACTACAAATCCGTTCCAGAGGCCCATCCTTATGGCAAAATGGGTCACTGGTAGAAGCGCCGCTGTGCGCAGGCACATTTGGCGGCAGCCCACTTCTGTGCATGTGCAGATGGCGGCAGCCGCTTCTGCGCATGAACGAATCGCGACAAACCTGGTGTTTACTTCTGGGTTTGCCGCGGTTGCAACTTGGAACGGGCCTAAGTAGAGTGGGACGTAAGTAGAGGTTCTACTGTGTGTGTGTGTGTGTGTGTGTGTGTGTGGAGGCATGAGTCATGTGACTTTTGGGGAAGATAAGCATTTTAACTATCCTAATTTTAGAAGGAAAGGTCCCCTTCAGTCCTCTCACCAGTCCTCTTGGACCTTGTTCTGTTGGGACTGCTCTCTGCAGCTCCATGTTTCTTCTTTAGTGCCATGCACTAGTGCTGTACTTGGGGTCCAGGGGGATCTGCCATGAGCAGATTCTCTACACTTTCATAGGAATAACCACATAGCACCAAGTGGAAGAACTAGGAAATAACTTTTGGTAACTTCACATGGGGCCTTTAGTCCACCTTTCTTCCCTGAGAATAATTCTTTGAATGTGTTGATAGTTGCTATATATAATGCGTTTCTTTTCCATTGGTCAAGAATAGGTATGGGAGGATCTGTCAAATTTGATTCTCTTCATTTCTCATTTCTCATTTTTCCAGTCTTGATTTCAGTTCTCCACATTTCTGCTTCAGTTTGCAGGATTTTTTCTTAAAAAAATAAATATCATGAAAATTCACCAGCATTTTAGTATAGCTTTACTCTAATAAATATATATATTTGTATGCTGTTTTGACTAGTGTACACGTTTCGCAAGCAATGTCTCCTAACAGAACACACTTTTGTAAGTGTTTCCACTAACACTCTCACTTTTGTGCTCATTTTTACCTAGTATTTGCATTTTGTAACCATGTATTTTAGTGATTTGTTTTGGGACTGCAGTTTACTTTTTGTTTATTTTTTAAAGTGGGCTTGTGATAGCTTCTCTTTGAACAGGGTGTTTGTGTTAAACAACATTCTGCCAGAAATTAATTTTTTACGTAGTGATGTCTTATTTACTGTAAGGATTCCAAAGCAAATGTGCTCTGTTGCTGCTGCTTTTCTTCCTATTCTGTATTGGAACAAGGTGGCAAGGTAAGGTGCAGGGGGCTTAACCCATAACATATCAGGTTTCTTTATATATATAAAAAAAATGCTGCCAGACTATTTTTCAGAAGTTTTCAGTGAAAGTTATATATAAAAAGCTTTAAAGACATGTTTGCCACTTTGAAGTCTGTGTCTCTGAAGTACACATAGAGGCTTAATGAGGACACTTCCATGTTGCTTGGTACAAATATTGATTGACTGTACACACTTGCATTAGCTTCCAGCATCATGAGCAATCCACACTCCTAGACAAGTGGGGTTTTTTGCTATCAGTTGCGATTTCATAAAATACTTTTCCATTTTAGGGTTTTAAGGTGTCCTTGTTCCTCAGATGTGTTTTCCCTGATGTTGAAAGGAAAATGTGGTCAATAACTATATAGAACTATGCTTATTATTATTATTATTATTATTTATTCAATTTATATACTGAATAAGGTTTATGTGATTGGTTGTTGAATCATTCTTACTGCACAATGGGAATAATGAGGGAGAGAGCAATGATAGTTACATATTGGAATACTCATGGAGCACAATTCACCAAGGCGATCCTTTACACTTGGGGCTGCTCTGCACAGTAACAAGAGGTTTAGACATACAGTAGTAAGTAAGTAATAATGTAAGTATCCCCAATGAGGATACCCTAGACTTTACGTGAGATAATGTATAAACTTATGACGAACAATATTCACTATGAGCTATCTGTAATTTTTTGACAGAGTTATTTATTGAAGAAATTCATGGGTAACTTTTAATATTAGATGTATGTGACGGTTTCAGAGTTTTGCTTGATAAATTGTGAAGACAACATGGTGAATTTATCAACTAAATGAATCATTGAATTCATTCATTTATCTCCTTTGGAGAGATCCTTAGTGAGAAAATGGAGGGGGTGGAATTGTGAAGCAGCCCTCTCATAAAAATAATAAAAATAAGATTTTCTTGCTCACATGGTACTCTGATAAGTTGCTTTGTTTGATTACAAAGAATGGCCTAAAATGAGTTTTATGCAGATTTTTTTAACAATAGAACACATTGTGTTATGTGCAATTTTACTGGAAAGCATTTTGAGATATAGCATTTACTAAATCAACTGACTGTGGAAGGAAATATCAAGATTAAGAGCATATATGTGTTCTAGGGTTCATGCTTTTAAAATTGCATATATTGATAAAGGTGTTCCAAAATATAAAATATAAGATTATTCTTTTACATACTTAATTGCATTAATGATTTTTCTGGCAACAGAAAACAAAGCAGTTTATGCTTCAGATCCGGCATGTGGAGCTCGGTTGTTGTTGTTTTTGTTGCCAGTTATTAGTTTATTTTACTAAAACTAACCCAACGTGACTTCCAAAGTAGTACAAGAATAAAAAAACAATGTAAAACAAAAACAGTTAAAAAAATTAAAAGCACATTCGCCACTAAAAAAGACCATTCTCATGTTGCCACTCCACACCTCCCTTAGAAGGAGCAAATTAAGTGATGAATGCATTGTCTGGGTTGGTTCATGTAAGGAAAAGCAATCCTTGAGATATCCTTGAGGCTTTATAAATAAAAGCCAGCACTTTGAATTGAGTCTGAAAACTGACTAGTAGCCAGTGCAATCAGACCAGAATTGGTTTTATATACTCAAACCATCTGGTCCTGGTCAGCAATCTAGCCGCTGAATTATTCATGTTATTGTGTGCCAGGGAAATGCCCTCTGAAGATATGGTGGTGTTAATGGATCTATCAATATGTGAATAATTTTCTTCTCGTAGCATATGACTTCACACCTGTAGGAACTATGACCAGCCTAAGGTTATAACAAATGGCAGTGCAGTAAATTGTGCATGAATTGTTTCAGAGAAAGCGGGGTGTCAGTTCATATATTATGTAGATAACTCCGACAACAAAACATTGATACTTCATTGCACACAGTGCTACGGGGCCTGCTTTTACAAGGATTTTTAAAATTGTCATTGTTGCTTAAAGAAACGTTTCCTATTCAGCCTTCTTACTGAGGTATCCGATGAAGAGTTCACCACAGATAAAGTAGCACAGCATCAAAATGCACTTTTTTTGCACTGGAGTGACTAGCAAAATTTGTGTGCTATCTGGCCCTGAGCCATAATGGCTGCCACCATTTTGTGGCTCCATTTACAGGTCGTGAAATGGGGAGGTGAGGTTCACTGATTATGGAGGTAGGCAGCAACCTTTCTACTGTGGTGCACTGCTGCCATTTTTTTCCAGAACACCCTGCTGAGCAAAGCTATATTGTCATGTCAAAGTAAAAAGGTAAAGGTAAAGGACCCCTGGATGGTTAAGTCTAGTCAAAGGCGACTATGAGGTGCAGTGCTCATCTCGCTTCAGGCCAAGGGAGCCAGCGTTTGTCCACAGACAGCTTTCCAGGTCACTCAGCCAGCATGATTAAACCACTTCTAGTGCAACGGAACACTGTGACAGAAGTGAGAGTGCACAGAAACACCATTTACTTCCCCACTGTCGTGTTACCTATTTATCTACTTGCACTGGTATGCTTTTGAACTGCTAGGTTGGCAGAAGCTGGGCCAGAGCAATGGGAGCTCACCCCATTGTGTGGATTCAAACTGCCAACCTTCTGATTGGCAAGCCCAAGAGGCTCAGTGTTTAGACCACAGCACCACCCGCGTCCCCCATCATCATGTAGCATCATTGCAAAGAGTATTCTAGGAAGAGAAGTGGTGGCAGTAGCAGTCAGTAGGAGCACTCCTTCAGTCACTGCCACCATCATACAACATGGGAAATGCAGTGCAGTGAATATTTCCACCCTCCTTTATCCTCTGACCCACCACCGAAATTTGGCCATTTGTTTTTCCCCAGCACTGATTTCTTCATGCAAGTGTTTTATCTCAGTGTTTCTGTGATCATTATAATAAATTACATTTTCTATTGAGTGTCTAGATTTCTTTCATTGACCTGGTATAATGCCTGAGCATTGCAGGAACTATGAAGAAATCAGTTTAGGATTGTAAGGCATGAGAAGGCAGAGTAGAACAGAGAGAGGTCTCTTCCATTTATTTCATCTCTCCATCTCAGCCATGTCACCATAACCTGAGTTTCCTGAGGATCCCTGGTCCAGCCTCACTTCAGCTATTCTATGAAACAAAAACCAAACGAGATGGAAAATGCTACTTATTTATATTTTCTTCAGTCTGGGTGTAAATAGGGCTTTCATCCACCACCTCCTCCAAAAAAATGTGCATAGGCTGTGCATGCATCTACAGTGTAGTGGAGCCTGTTCATTTGAAAGTAGATACAATGCATTCCACAGAAGCAGAGAATGGGCACGTATTCCCAGTGACAACTAACCATGGAAATCGCCATGCATTGAATTCCTTCAGATTGACTAGATGCACATGACTGCCTCTGACCCACATCTGCAAAAGTCAGTTCATTTTTTTGGTGCAGGAAAGTGTTTTATCAGAATCCATTTTATGTAATTGATTGAAAACTCTGCATTCCTAATCTGAACAGGCATAGCCTTGGAGGAAAAGAGAAGGCAACGTTGGACCCTTGGCCTTTCATACCTATATTTTTGTTTAAAGAAAAAACTGTGAAGTAAAAGAAATGTTTATGGTCTTAGTGCAGGACTATTAAGTTGGCAGCTTGTTGCATCCAAAATGTCAAATTTCAAAGCTGAACACTGAAAAAATAAATTCACCATTCAATAGGTCTCCAGTGAGGCCCTTAACACACACAATCATTTATCTGAAAACTATATAGGGGTCTCTTTTACTGCCTGGTTCTAAGTGCTCACTTTTAAAGTAGAAATTAGCTGATAGTATCCTGGGACATATTTATTTTTGATATCATATTAAACAAAATGCAAATATAGAAGGCTCTTGCAAATGATGTTTTTTTCATGGCACCAAGTTATCTCTGAATATTTTTGTTGAGCTTTATTTCCGCTGTTGGATGTGTAATCTTTGCTAAATGTTTTGAAGGGAAGGAATCAAATAAATTGCCCTATTTTGGTCTTTCTCATCTGTATACAGTTGTGCAGCTCTAGTAGACCTGAAAATTGCCCAGAGACAAACTTTTTAAAAAATAGAGTGCTTTTGAGGCAGAAAATTGCTTTTCTGCAGTATCTTCTAACAGATAGGATGTGACAAGAGGACAAGTAGTTACCACCATAAAGTAGAGTTGTAAAGTCTTTAAAAACAAAGCAGATCAAGGAGTTTTATTTTCCATCTCAGCTGACTACAAAAGGTTTACAATACTAAAAATTTGCCTTAACATTAACAGAAGCTACACAGTTTAGAAATAAGCCTTGCAAGCCTGCCTAACCCACCTGTGGCAGCTAGATGCTATCAGGGACATTCAGCATGATGCATCAGATCACAGAGTGTTTGTCCGCATCTTCAGAAGTTCCAAGCACAGCAGGAAGTGTTGTGGCAGGGTGGCGGCAGTGAAAGACTTCTTCATTCCTGTCTCCTTAGTTTTATGTTTGTCATGTCCTTCAGTTGTTTGAAATCTCTTGTGGAGTAATAAATAAAAGTGACTTATCCCTTTTGATCAGCCTCTTGATGCTATGTGGAAGTATTTGTGTGTGTGCTTAACTTCCTGTTAAGGCAATTTGCAAATGCAAAATAAAACAGGGAGGGTAGTTTGAATAAGGCTGAAGGAAGGGGGAGAGGCTGTACCATCTACATGCTAAGAGACATAAAGAAACTTTGAACCTATTATCATGTTAATGGGCCAGTTGAGGATTGTCAGGGTTTGAGGTATTAATCTTAATACACATTCACATTCTTTAATTGCTCCTTTGGTGCTGTAATGGCATAGGCTGTGAATCTGTGCAATATTAACAGTATTATGTGCTTCTATAGTATGAAGCCATAATACCACATGGGTATTACAAACTATATAAAAAGTGTCATATGCTTCTGTTTTCAAAGATTTAATGTTATTATTATTGTTTTAAATGGAAAATGATCAAGTCTCTACAATTAAAATGGGGATTGTCCAGACCATGCCATCTGGGAAATCAATGTTCTACCTTTATCTGCTTGCAAATGGAGGAGGTGGAGATAATAAGTCTCCCAGGATTCACAAAGAAACCTGGTGGAAAGTGTTCAGCTTGGGAATTTCACCATGTAGTTTTCTCTGTTCTTGCTGCTTTCGGCTTCATTCTTGTCTTTATTATAACTTGGCTGTCTGGCCTTTTGCATCTTCATAGCGTCCGTCAGGAATTTTCAGCATGGGCAAATACTGGTCTTTTTCTATCACAGTGTCAGGTGATGACAAAAGTTTGGCCAAGCTTTTGATACTGTATGTGTAAAGCCACTGATGCACTAGGGCTCTTGGGACATATCTATGAACTCTCTTCAAATGTACAGTGAAACCTCTAACCCAGCAATGTAATCCGTACTATTTGCCAGGAGTCTGCACAACTGACATCCCCTAATGTTAAACAGGCATTCAGTGACAGCAGGATTCAGGAAGAAATCTTCTCAGTCCCTCAACAAAATAAGTGTATATACAGAAAACCTAGGTGACCTTGCAAACCATTCCAGGTATAGGACTGTGTGGGGGAAGTTGTCACGGCATATCTTATAAAAAAGGAAATTAGAATGTATTAATAGTTAGCAACCCACCAAATTTTGGGGAGGGAAGGATAATTTTCCTGATAATCAACCAATCAACTACAGTATTGAGCCTAATCCTTGGTAAAGGTGGTGAGATCTGATGCAATTTTTTTCAAGTAAAATTGTGGTGCCATTTGTTTGTGGAATCATCCTGTGACAACGCAAACATTAAAGAAGCTTACTATTCTTAAAATGCTTGTGACAATGTCAGCTTAGTTTTTAAGAATGTTTGATTAAATAACAATTTTAAGTTCCCTACAGGTTGTAAGAGTCAGAATGAGATGTTATTGTTAAAAAAGAAAGAAATCCACTAGTCTTTCAGCTGTATCTCTTGCCCATTCTGACTATTTCTTTGAGGAAATCTCATTTTGTTGCTGCACACCATGAAAGCTCTTAATGCTCTTCTCCAAAATAGTGAGCACTTTATAGTAAAGAGTGTTAGCCAATGTAATTACAGGCCTTAGATATTTCTCTCTGATAATATAATTCACTGTCTGCAGGAATACATGTATTTACCTTGTGCTAACTCGTACACTAATACATGATTTGAACATTACTACCTAGGCATTCTTTTTTGTTATGAGTTTCGCGTGAAACCAATGAATGCACTGCTCTGTTAAAAAGACTGTACAATTGCTGGAAAATGACATACAGCAGGAGGTCCTCCTTGTCATTACACATGGAAACTCTTGAGCTGCAGCTATCCTTCACCTGCCACTGTGTCTCCCAAATACATTTTGTCATCTCAGACTGCTCACTCTTTTCCTGCCTTTGCCTTGCAATCCATCTTTGTAAAGTAGACGCTGCATTGCTTGAATGCTGACCATTCAAATTCACAGTGGGTCCTTCCATGTCAATTTACTGCTATGTGATTAACTCTCCCGTTATTATCTGACCTTTTGATTATCTGAACATTTTAAATCTGTCCCTCATATTTGCAGGTTAATGTGTTTGCACTGAACAGCTTTCCAACAGCAAACAGTAGCACAAAGAACATGGCCCACCATCATCTGAAGTGGCTCAAAGGTGGCTTGATAAAGCAGTTTTGCAGCCACAGATAGGCAGCAAAAACAGGATATAGCACAGGTTCCTCGTAAGCCGCCTTATAAGGTGGATAGAGTTAACGTAGCTTTCTGGTTCACAAGATGGATAGAGCTGTCCTAACTGTACAGTGGTACCTCTGGTTACGAACTTAATCCTTTCCGGAGGTCTGTTCTTATCCTGAAACTGTTCTTAACATGAAGCGTGCTTTCGCTAATGGAGCCTCCTGCTGCGTGAGCGCCTCTGGCACACGACTTCCACTCGCATCCCAGGTCAAAGTTCGCTTCCAGGAGACCTACTTCTGGGTTAGCAGAGCTCGTTACCCGAAGCGTTTGCAAGGAGGACGGTACGTAACCAGAGGTATTACTGTATTGATTTATGAGCTGCTTTATTGGTGTTATGGACTGTACATTTTTGGTTTAAATCTTTTTACTGTTTTATTAGTTGTAACAATATCTTTTTTTGTTTTGTTTTACTACATATTGCAAAATTTCCTTTGATGTATAAATTAATAATTAATTAACCAACTGCTCAGGTTCCTTTCCTGCTTTTTACTTGTCCAAAGCCACCCGTGAATGAAACGTTGTTGTTGTTGTTGTTTAGTCGTTTAGTTGTGTCCGACTCTTTGTGACCCCATGGACCAGAGCACGCCAGGCACTTTTGTCTTCCACTGCCTCTGTTTACTAATTCTGTCTCAATCTGAAGCTACACTATTTCCTTGCAGATTTGTATTCATCTGCAATAGTGTGAAAGTTTTTTCAGATTTGATTTTTAAAGTGCAACCCTCTGCTGGCATTAACATCATGGATCTCTTACGTTGTTCTAGTGTCTCCATCAGTATTTGCAGAAATGCTAGAGGCTGCTGATAAACATCAGAATAGGTTAAAATTAGGCCAAGCACCATAAATCTAAAAATAAAATAAAATACTTATCTGCTGCATTTTTGACGGCAGCTGTGGCTGCACATTGCAGATGAATAACTTTGTGGTAGAGAACCTAAGCCTTCAGCAGCTTAAGCAAGGATGGAGAGGGCTGTGCAAGGGTCAGAATTATGAATGTCTGGCTTTGAGAAGCTTTTCAGTTGGCAAACACAATGTGCAACAGTTCATGACTAAGGCAGCTTCCTGTCACTTTCTTTGAACAATTGCATCCTTTCCTTGCTTCTTGTTCACCTTCATCTTTTTCTTAAAGTATCCTTTTCACCTGTAGTGCATTTTTCCACCTTAAAATGAGGATATATACTCCACCTGACTTTTACAGAAGTGTTGAAGGGTAATACTTAATACCTTATGGGCCACCTTTTTTTGAAAAGGCTAATCCATCTTTCTCTACTGAAAGATAAAAGTTAGAGCATTTCTCAAGTCCATGCAAGGGACTGAACACAATGGGACCGGATTCTTTGAACATAAACTGCAGTCCTAAACACGTTACATGGAAGAAGACTGAGGACCAGGGTCACAGTCTAGTAAATTAGTTGTTACAGATTGGAATCCTGAATTTTTATGTGGGGCAGTTAGAGAATAGGGAAATATGAACACAGAACTATTTGTCTTGTTTGAAACATGAATAGCCCTTGTACTTGATATTTACTGGTATTTGACTGGAAGTTTTCACTAGTCACTTATACAAATGGCCGTTCTTATTAACAAACTGTACATTGTTTCATTGGTGTATTAAACACATCTTACAATTTATTTCCAGCATTTTGCTGCTAGGTGCTATGAGAAATATAAAAACAAGCTACTAATGGGCTCTCTCGGATTAAGCCTCAGAGTGTGCTATTTGGCCACTAGAGTAGAGATGTTGTTTTGAGAACATAACAATCCCAGTATGAATTATTAGAACTTGGACCCATGTGGATGAAACTGCACAATCATGCCGTTCACAGATGATCAGTGAAAACATTCTGAAATGTTTGTTGGCCATAAATTGCACTAGCCTATGAGGAACGTATTTAGAAGGAAGGGAAAATATGGTAAAGAAAACATTTAGAAGATGTCAAATGAAAATTTGGGAGTTGCACAGAATTAATCTAGGCATTTAAATGTGATGTCAGGCTTGGGGAATTCTATACTCCACCGGCAGCATCAAGGACCAAGGAAGAAGCAAGAAAGTTTGTATTTATGATTTTATCAGTTCTCATGGTACAAGACAAAGAATTCAGTCCTTAACTCCATAGCGACGTTGCTCACTCTGAGCTCCTCCCCTTCCTTCCCCAGCAACAGCCTGTGTCCCTACAGGTGACCTCAGGAGTAAAACATATTTGAGCGCTTTGCTCTTAAATTCTAAGTGAGCAGTAAGTACGTGGGGATGGTGGCTCTCCTATGCTTTCCAAGAGCATCTCTGCTGCAAAATTCTGCCCCTCCTTCTCCTAGCACCTCATAACTTGGCAGCTCTGAACTCTGCTGCAATTCAATCCTGTCTTCTCCTTCTCTTGAGACAACTGGGGAAGGGGAGGCAATCCACCCACTCCCACTCCTCTGAGAGAAGCAAAGGGGGGGGGGCGCGATTCCCAGCCTTCCACTTAAGTCCAGGCCCCGACACATGAAAATGTAAACAGCTCCCAGATCTACCAGAGGGGTGAGACAGAGTGCTTTTATTAAATAAATAAATAAATAAATAAATAAATAAATAAATGTTTTCTGTGTTGTGTCTTCTGGTGACCATGCACAGAAAAATGGACATCACATTGCTCTGAAAATGTATTTCTTTCTTTATTATTTATTAGATGTCTACTCGGCACATCCATCCAAAAGACCCAAAGACCAATTATTATTATTGTTATTATTTATTAAATTTGTATAGCACCCTTCACCTGTAGATCTCAGGGCAGTTCACAACAAGATAAATACAAGATAAAACCATAAAATACACAATAAAATCAAGAATAAAGCACACACAAACCAATACCCCCCCTTACTCCCACCTCAGAGATGGGAAAGTGCTTTTATATACTCCTGCGCAGAAGACATAGCATTGGTCTTTGTTAGAGGTAGCAAGCCATATTGTGTTAAGGAGAGCAGCAATAAGTATACCCCTTCACATATTTTCCCACTAATGAATTAAATGCAGAATACTTATTGAGTTTTAATTTAATTGAAGCTGCAGTTTTATACTTACTTACCTGTGAGTAAGCCCAATTGAACTCAGTGGTACTTTCCCTGGTTTATGTAGCTTACAGAAGTAGATTTGTATCGGATTGTCCTGTAAATCACTCTCCTCCCCCCCCCAAAGGAAAAATACAGTTTCATCCAAGCATATTTTAAATGATGATAAAGCAAAGTTAAATCTTTTCTCAGTCAAGTCTCCTGATGTAATACAAACATGAGTATTAACTAAATACCAAAATAAACCTAATTGAAATTAGGTTCAATATACTTAGGCTTAATATACTCAGCAGACAGATTATAGAGGTAAGACTGATTCATCAAGCAGACAGGTAATTTTGATTATAGGGCTTTTGGAAGGTCCAGAAAAGGTTATTTGGGTACAGAATGTGGTATAGGAATCCTTTGTGGATACATCAGCTACGAAAGTTATTACATTTTAGAAGTGTAGTGCACAAGAGGAGGAATCAATGGTACAACTCTCAAAAGCGATCATGTTTTGAATTAGTTATTTAAGAAACGGTACAATCTATATCTACTTATTTGCAGCACTACACTTCTTGTGTGGATGATAGTACCTTTTTGCACATATCCCGCTTGTCATATGCAGCGGAGAACGGGATACATTTCATCCAATGATGCTCACACACCATAAAATTAACTACAATTGTGTTGGCAACGTTCCAGATTTGCTTCGCTACATCTATAGACACTATCAATTTATCCTTATGGCTAAATATGAGATAGGTAACATAGGGTCTGCTGTGTCCCCAAGGTGATTTTGCAGTAATCTTCCACACAGAAATATTTTGCAGTAAGAAATAGTGAACAAGGACTGCCAGCTATGCCCAACTTCAAATTTAGTGGGATCCTTGCCAACTTGCCCTTACATTCCAGGGCAACAACTATCACATTCTCTGACAGTTGCTCTCTATCGTTATCTCATCCATATTGCCTGTTCAGAGAGTTGATAAGCAGGAAATAGTGGTAGATCTTTCTATTTGCCATTATTATTATTTCCTCTGCTCACACTTTCACCCAGTGGTCCTGTGGGAAAATAAATGGTCAGTGACTAATAGTGTTGAGTAGCCTTAGCATTGAGTCAGGGGTTATAAATTTTCCATTTCAAGGTGGTAGGGTCTCTGCAGCTTCCCAAGAATCCTGGTTCTTCACACCAGCAGAGGTACTGGCTTCCTTTTAAAATAATGGTCTTAAACAAAACTACAATATGCTAGCCAAAAAAATGCAAAATGAACCTCTTGTGGGGTTCTGTCTATCAATGATTATATGATTCAGTGGGCAATCTGAGTCTCTGATGTTTTAATTAAAAAGCGACTCCACCAGTTTCCACTGATTTAAACAGTAAGCTCAAAAGCGATAGAACAGAAAAGGTATGATGTTTCCATTTCTGGCTAAAGCGGGGAGTTGTGATTGGTGTTTGCATTTTCTTTAGGTTTTAAGTGTTGATGTGTGTGTGAATATTTCCATATTCATTGACTGACCAATTTTGGTCATTAATCAAGTCAAAATTCCATGAGTCAGCTTGAAGATGGTTGAATACATTCATTATTACTCAGTCTTCACCACTGCCTTCTCCTTGCCATTTTCTTGTTTTTATTCCAAGAACAACTGTGGAAATTTTAGTTGACAGTATATATTTAAACTTCTAAGGGACAGATATTTCAAAACTAGGAACTCCTAGTCATCTGCACTGTGAACCACTCTGAGACCTCCAGGTATAGAGCAGTATATAAATTCTAATAATAATAATAAAGGTTCACTATAAGATTTTTTAAATTATTATTTTAAGTTTCTGCAGTTGCTTTACAGTTGCTGTACATTCCTTAATTTTAAACCATTTTGATTATCTAGACTTTTTATTATGTCTGCAACAGACAGACATTACAATGTGGTGTGGAAGAATAGATCGATCTCTTTCTGGTCTGTTTCAGTTTCATATTCATAAGTTCATCCTTTCCCAATTCTGCATATATTTTGATAGGCATTTTACTCTAGGCTATGCACTTTTGTATGCATTTTAATCTAAATTTTGCTATTTAAATATATATTAATATGCATTTTGGTATGTTTTTTGAGGAGAGGACTGTTATCACAAAATTCAGAAAAGGGAAAAAATATCCTAAGAATGAGAGGTGTGAAGAATAACTGTACTCAATCTGTTTATTACTCCAGGAAGTGTGAATAAGCTGGTTTACTTAAAAATGTGGCCTGAATTAAATCCTCAAACACACTTCCCTTGTGGCCAATGCAACTAACCTAGCTTGCAAAATAATTTCCTATTTCATGGACCCAACTATTGGAAGTGTACCCTCAATTTGAGAGGAAAATAAAACCTAAGTCGAGATGGTTCCAATCTAGGATTCTCCCCACCCCCTGCTTTAGTGCAATACCTTACTGCCAGAGACTCACTCTTTGCAACAGCAGAAGAACTGTCAAAATAGAAGCAGGACTGCTCTGTTCCGTCCCTGAAGATCTCATCAATATACCTCTCTCTCTTCCTCAGCATCTTCAACATAGTCATCCTGACTTAAAATAAATCCATCTGATTTTCTTCCCAATCAGGAAAGAAGAGTCATATAGGAAGAATTCAGTGCAATACATAGGATAGCTTCCATCCAACTGTTCGACTTCTGCATATCTTCTGTTAGCTTGAAAAGTTTTAGATTTCATTAGGAAAGTTAATGTACACATGCTGAAGTTCTGACTTCAAGCCCGTGGCACCCTCTCCCTGCAGCTGAATTCAGCACTGTTTCTCTTCTAGTTTGGCTGGTGGCTCTCACACCAGCCTATGGGTTTTCTCTCTCATCAAATAAGTAGTTCTCTTGGGGGAATTCAGAATATGCGCCTGTAACTATCCCATAATCTATATCAGTGTTACTGTACATTACTATGCTAGATCACACTCTCCTCTTTCTGGCCTTCCCAACCAAGGGAGTTTTGAGGAAATAAAACAGATGTCTTACAGCAGCTTCTGCCCACTTTAAAAAAAAAAAACTTTTTAATTCAAAATTAAAACACAACATATTATCCAGAAACATATCATCCTTATTTTTCCCCCATTTTTCCTCCCTCCCCCCACCCTCCCCCACAACCCCCACCCCCACCCCCGGCTTCCCTCAGTTCCAGTCTTTGATTTCTCTAAGAATGCTGTTTTCTGCATGTTACACAGTTGTATAGATCCTCAAACTATTTAGCTGATTGTCATCAATAGAAAAGTTTGTTAATGTTTATTCAAAGCCAGCTAAGGAGTCCAGTTCGCTTTGTTGCGTTTTCAAATACTTTGTAAAGAGTTCCCATTCATCTTTTAAGTCACAGTTATCCTTGTCCCGTAGCTTATATGTCAATTTTGCCAGTTCTGCATAATCCATCAATTTTTCTTGCCATGATTCTTTAGTTGGGGTTACTCCAGTCTTCCATCCTTATGCTATTAGAACTCTGACAGCCGAGCTTCTGCCCACTAACTACCACTACCTATGTTTGATAGAGTTAAAAGCAAGTTGCCTTGTTGCATGATCAGCTTCCTCCCTTTATTTATCAGTGAAATAGAAGGGAAAAGATTCCATGTTGCCATCACTTTCTTGTACACAAAGCAAATGTACAAGATACAGCCTTTGTTTAGTCTTTTGGGTAGTATGTGTCACCTAGTTTTCAAAGAGCTGCCAGATGGGAGAAGGAATAAATTTCATTTATGATAAACAAGTGAGTTTTACAAGTGTAGATTTGAATGCGCAAGTCCTCCTGTTATCGTTTATAAACATCATAGTGGTCTGTTCAGCCTGGCATGTCTCCAGCCTAGAGACTTACTGCCAATCAGTGTAGGCAATATTGCACTAGAATAAATGAGAGATGTGACTTAATATAAGTTAGCACCCTAGCTTTCCTAACTTAAGACTCTAACAGCTATTATTTCTGATACAGTCAATCTTACTAACTTACGAAACAAGGTTCCTTCAGAATGAAAAGGGGTGTTGTTGCACTTGCTTTCTTTTGCTAGGCTGTGACACCTTTGTGGGCTCCAATGTTGCTGAGAAATGTCATTTCCTAGGGCTTCTGGGTCCTTATTAAGGACCTTGGAAGTCTGGTGAATGACAGTTTCAAGGAACCATTGAGTCCAAAATGGTGTTACTGTGTAACAAAAGCAGAAGCAGTCTTTATAATTGCTGCTGCAAATAATGCCAAATAATTTTCAGCAGAAAAGGAGAGAGTGGTGGTGGTGGTAGCGATAGTAGCAGCAGCAATCATAATGTATATGTTATTAATGAGTTGTTGTTAGTATTTATGAGATTTATCACCTGCCTTTCAAACTAAGGTCCCAGGACAGTTTACACAAATAATACAGTTGAAAACAAAATAAAAACCCAACACAAATAGAGAAGCTGCCTTTTGAGAGCCTAGCCTGGTGAATGTAAGTGTGATGCACAGGATTTCATTTTACATTCAAGTTTTGGAAGACTTTCTGGGGGAATACAGCTCCTCTCATGTTCTGAGCTGGAGAATTCATGCACCAAGAAAGATCATTCCGAACTGTGATGCCATCTCTAGTAATAAAGTTCTGAGTGTAGGTTTCTATACACAAATTATATTTCATGATACGGTGTTTGCATATGCTTGTGCTGTACATACTATACAAAAAAAGTATATTTATTTCATGTTCCTGTTCAGTTATACTACACTATTGTCTACACAACTGAAATCGTATTTCATTTTGCCATCTAAATGTAAAATCACGTCTCACCTGAAGTAATTTGCTTTGAGTAGCAGTTTTTAAAACGTTAAGTGATATTTCCAATAATCCCCAAGCACACACATTACTGTTCAAGATCTGTGCTTTCTTCACAAGGCAACCCATAATCGTAGTTTGGAAAATTGCTATTATGGTAAGGTGCTGACATTATTCACTGCATGTGGGATGCCGGGGGAGCCACAAACAAAACCAGACAGCTGGAAGGCTATTTAAAAATGTAATTAAATAGAATACTGAACAAGTGGATAGCTCTGCTAAAGAAAACAATAGTGGTGACAAGTTATCTAAAATCTCACAGTACATCCTCCTAGTTCTTTCTATGAGGAATGCTATACAGCTGGAGCAAAAAAGGCATATTTAATAGATTAAAAAAATAATGCATCAGTTTTATCCATTGTTAATGAAAGGAGCCATATTGACTACATGATAAATTAATGTAATCTGTTTATCTTGGGAACAGATACAGCAGGACTAAATGCTTCCCAAGGTTTCTCCACAGTCTGATCTCAGACCATCAATTTTTTTTAAGAATATGAAAGTGACTTCATGTAGTTTATCAGCAAAACAATATTCAAATGAGACAACGTCCTTTGTACTCTTCTATTATGAAAGTCTCAAAGCTTTCATAGCCCTTTCTGTAATTGAAAGAGGTGTTACATGAATCCAGGTCCAAAAGTCCTTATGCCTTTAACACAAGAGAAGTAGATGGAAAAAGCAGACAGGAAGAGCAGGTGCTGAAGAGAGAAGGGGGAAGCCCAAGAATTACCAGGGTGTTGGTGCCAACCCTTGCTAGAGAGCACAAGACTCAGGGTCATGCAGTGCTACTTCAGGAAAACTTCTGCAAGCTGGGGGCACACGTTTCAGCCTTGGAGAGATGCCAGATCTGCAATCCCAACCTGGTGCTTACACCAGCATGCTTGGCTACAAAGAAGCTAACCAATGGCCCACCTTTCTACTCCCTCCAAATCTTTCCCTTTAGGTTTTGGGATACCACCACCTGGGTGGTAGAGGCCTAATCATACCAGCCATGGTGGAGATGGAGCCTCAACTGGGGCTGTATGCTAGAAGGAGATCCGCTTCTGAAGGAGAAGTCTTCGGAAAGTTTTAATGCCTCTACAAAGAGCCATCAGTGCACCTACAGAATCTTGGCAGTAGGTGCTCAATGCCTTGAATTTACATCCAAAGATTTGTCGGTACAGTGTAGACCTGAGGGCGGGAAATATAAATGGCTACTAGGGGTTTGTCGATGTGGTTACCCCATTGATGTAACCAGCTGAGCATAAATATATATTTGCTTCATTCCATAGAGTCAAACCTCTCTTTTGTTGTTGTTGTTGCAAGCCTTTTCCTTTTCCTTTTCCTTTTCCTTTTCCTTTCCCTTTCCCTTTCCCTTTCCCTTTTCTTTTCGGTCCCCAAAATACAGTTTTTGCAACTAACTATGCTGGGCTTTACTATACACATTAATTTTTCCCCACTTAGGGAAAACCCTTATAATATGGTTATGGGTGGCATCAAGATGTGTTCAACTGCAGCATGTTGCCATGTAGGCTTCGTGCCTAAAAAGCAGTACCTGGAGCACTGCAAAGATGAAGTAGATATTGGTGTTGAAGTGCCCATTGCTTGGATAAAATATAAACTGAAATAATAAAAAAATGAAACCTATTTGAAATCCTGTTGGTGTAGAGATAGCCTTGCATATTGCAAGAGTTTCAATCCAAGTATTTTTTTGCTGATGGGAGTAAGACTCCTGAGAATTACCAAACCTCCTCCATTTGTTGTCTTGCTTTGATTCAAAATTACTGTCTGATGTAACTGAAATACTCTAATGCACGTGTTCTTATTGCTTAGCAGCAGATCAGCACCTAGCTGAATATCAGAACTTTGGAGATTATTGTGCATTTGAATGAAAAATATGTAAAGCCCCCTGCATATATCTGTTCATTTTCAGTGTGATCATGAATAGCTTCTGCATGCCTTGACAGCTGGGATGCTCCCTCCAGAATAAAGTTCAGGCCTTTTGTTGGGTAGCAGGGGGAAGCCTTGTTGACAGATGTCTGCACTAGCAAGTTTAGGAAAGTTTCAAAGGCTTAACAGCAGTTTCAACCACTCTTTTTGACCTTTTATTTATTGTATTTATTCATATAAAGTCTACTGGAGTTTGGAAGTTTAACCATTACATTTTACTGAAGAATAAAAAATGTATAAGTGCAGCAAATGACTTCATGAAAATGTAACAGCACATAAGTGCATTCACAATCAGATTTTCTTATCATGCACATACACAAAAATCTAACATATATTAGATAGGTAGAAGAAAAGAAGACAGGGAGAAGAAAAGCCTAAGTAGTAAACCCTACACAAATCCAGAGCTGAATCCCTAAGACAGTGGGATGGGACCTTGTAAGCCCCCTTCTGGCAACTCCTGCAGCCAAGCTGGTACCAAGCATATCACTCTGATTTCCTTTGGGCCACATCAGGGAGGCTGTCTGGACAACCCTGGATCTCCATACACACTGCCCAGGCTTGCACCCAGGGGAAGTCACTTTTCAGTGCTGCTAATGCAGCTGTTTGACTTCACCCCTAGAGGTGCACTCCATTGCCTCTCCAGACAGACGGATGCCAACCACAAAGTTAGATAGACATAGATATCTAATAATATATAGTGTATATATTGAATAGCGTATTGCTGGATTTACAGACCAGAGGCCAGACCTATTTGGTATGCTGTATTAGGCTACAGGATTACTGCCGTGAATGTCCACATCTCAGCCTAAGATGTGATCTGCATTGTCAACGTAAACATAACTTACATAGTAGACAAGCAAAGGGTCGAAAAAGGGCTTGTGGGCTGAATCAAACACCTGCCTCAATTAGTCCATTCTTGGCATAAAATCCATAAATACATGTAAATATGTGTGTATACGCATTGCACACACACGTGTCTTTATTTTATTCCAATATTTCTCCTATTTCAGCTACAATCCTATGTGCGCTTATCTGGAAGTAATACCCACTGAACTCAGTAGTATTCACTTGTGAATAACTGTCTATAGGATTGCACTATTAATGCAGTTTTTCTTCATTCCTCTTTCTCAGGACCAAATGATATTGATACACAAATTCACACAATAAGTGAGGGAATCCCAAACTGCTATAATTAATGGTTATGGAGAGATAAAAATTGTCCAATGATGGTTGTTACTTTGCAGCTTAGATTTTTATAGGAAAGGTTTTCAGCCATGCTATTTTTCTAGAAAAAGAGGTGCCAGAACTCACCGTGAATACCTCCCTTGTTCTCTTATAATGGCAGTGGCACCCACCTGAAAGGTGCTGGAACCGAGTTCCGGCAAGTTCTGGCTGAAACAAAGCCCCCGATTTTTAAGTTGCAGGCTGCAACATTTATTGCTTTTTGAAATGACTCAGTTTTTGGTTTAAAATACCAATTGATATCCCATAAACAAACATTTTTATTTCTTCTTTTTTGGGTTAAGAGATTTAGAAGATCCAAATACATCTTCCCTGAGAAATTGTTCTAATCTTATTCAAACTCTGCTGTTTTTATTTATTTATTTAACAATGTTTTTCTACCGCTCAATAATATATGCTCTTAAAAACAAACAAACAAACCTCTAAGAGCTTTACATCAAATACTAAAATATTTATCAGATTCTTCAATTTTGCTTCAAATTTCACTTTTGGGTGAAAATGAGTGGCAATTCAGCAATATGCATAAACCCCCTGAGACATGTGGCTGGTCATATCTAAACTCCCTTGCCTACCCTCCAAATTCTTTAGAAGTTCAACTTGAGGAGGAGTCTCCAAATTTGCTGCAGATTTCACTTTAGGCAAAATGCTGATAACAACTCTGGATGTAATGTATTCAGCAAGTAAGATATAAAAAATAACTCGCTTACCTACTTTCATGTCTAGCAGGAGATGTAGCCAAATAGCCACAATTAATTCCACACAGTTTGGCAGACTTGGCATTGCCTGCTGAGGAGATGAGACATCCAGATGAAACAAGTATTAAGACAAAATTGGCTCTTGCAACTATAAAGAGGCACTACCTGCCGATGAGTATTATTGACATAATTTGCAATGCATTATGGGGAAGCTCATTTGTAGCCTTTTGTTCTTATCTTATGATTAAGCAAAATACCAGCTTCCCACTAAGGCTGTCTTAATATTTAGTTGAAGCTGTAAGACTAACATATGTATCATTTTCTTTTATATAATTGCTTTGGTCACAGCAGTGTTTATAAAAAAAAAGTGTTTATTTTATTTAACTTGCTGAGCATGTTGAAAAAAAAGCTATGAATTTTCAATTTACTCTACATGTGGGAATGAGCAAATCCTCTAGCTTTCAGCCAAGGGCATGTTTTTTTCCTGGTATCAATTTGTTAATATCTGTTTAAATTTCCTTTACGTATTTAAGGCCAGCTTTCTTTTCACCCTTGGCAATTCAGTGCCAAGCATTTTGGAAGGGAGCCTAAAAGAAATTGTATATTATTATGATTACATTTTCTCTTGGAAAATAGAAAGCTTACTACTTAATGAGCTCATGACATACCATTGGGCTGCGTACCTTGTAAGAGTGTGAGAACTTTTTGTCCAAAGTTTATGTCCATATTAGGGTTTCAGATTTACAACCTGGAGATACTTTTTGCATTAAATTGGCTAACATCACAGATGAGGTGGGTTCAACGGGTAATACTTGTCCACACCACAAAATCATACCACTTAGAAGCCAGGTTGGCAAGTAGGGTATATAAACAAATAACTGACGGACAAGAATAATGGGCAAGGGGGTATACCATGTGTGTTGAGGGGTTGCATTAGAGGCTGGCTCAGCACTTTGTATTCATGTGGAATGGATGTTGTCTCCATACAGTGTGGATTCACCTTCCTCCTTCCCTGCACACTGCCCCAATACCTTCCCCAATAAATGCATACTCTCTCCCTGTAGTGGACATTTCTCAGTGGTTGCATGTGTGCATCTGCATTACTTCCTGCCCCACCATATTAGCTGATTTTAAGACTTTGTTACTATAAATAAAACAGGTTACAATATACCACTGTTTCCCAGGCTCTCAAGCTTGTTTTGCTTCATGTTGCTTCATGCCACAAGACAAATTGGGGGGGAGGGGCTGTTTCTGTGGGGGGGGGAGGGGCTGTTTCTGTGGCATGTTTATGTTGGAGCTCTGCATTGTTACATTACCTCAAGCCACAGCGCAGGCCCCTCCAAGAGATGGGGGCTTCAGGGTTAAGATTGTGTTTACTGCTCAAAGCCATGCCTAAGAAATTTTGCCTAAATGTTCCTGCCCTCTATTCCACAGGCAAAATTCCCTGGGTGCACACCAATGGCACTGCACAAGCCGAATAAAGATTGTATGTTTTAAGTAACCAGTGGGAATGGAGCAGCTATTTGGCTGGTGTTGGTAGTGATAAGAACTAGTGAGTGATTTGTTTTAGATTGAATAGTGACTAGGGAAAGCCTGTGTAGTCATATGTATATTCTGTATACAGCTTCATAATATTCTAACTCAAGATGATGTAATTTATTAAGTTTCACTACTCTGAATTGGACTGAAAATAACTAAATGAAATTTAAATAATGACCAGGATAAACAACATTTTGCTCCTTCATTTAGACATCAATCAGGGCAGTTTAGAACAATTAAAATTACAATACCATAGTAAAACCAAAATATCAGGCCAAATATAATGTAGAATATACAAATGCAATTAATAAATTATATAAACACTTTTTAAAATCTAGGAATGAGCTTGAAAATAAAACTGATTTTTAACTTTGAAAATTATTAGTTGTTATGACAAGTTCTAGTTTCAATGGTTTAAGTGCCTTGCCTTTTCTCTGTCTTTGGAATGGGCATATTATTTGTCATGGGCTTCATTTTCAGTCGACAGTTCAGAGTTTAATATTCATTAAGTTAATTTTCTCACCAGCAGTTGCTTTGTTACAAGTTGACTGGGGGATTTATCCTTCAGTTTGTTATATCCTTAATTGTCACACCTGTTAAGGGACCTTTCACTGCATAAATTCTGTGGGATTTAGCTAATTCTGCACAGAATTCACTGCAATTTACCGGCACTATATTTTTACAGTGTTTTAATAAAGATGGAGCAATATCTCATCAATCATTCTTGCACTTTCAAATTGTGACATGTTGGTATGAATTTACTAACAATGAGAATGTTACATTAATTATTGGGAGAGTGGGGAACCAAAGGACTTCTCCAACTCCCTTTGTTCCGTGTAGGAACTTGTGTTCTCTCTTCAGCTGGCAAATTCCATGGAAAATCTTTCCCCACTATAAATATTCCCCAGGATTCTATTCCATTTAAATTATTGACTCCATACCTTTAAAGAAGGTCCGGATATTACTCTGTGGGTGTGTTGCCCTTCAGCGAATGATTAGTAGCCCTTGCCTGTAAATACAAAATTTCCAAGGTTTCCTGCTGTTGGTGCTCACAGACAGAAATGGTCAGAGTTTGTAGATTTGGGACCGAAAATTTGCTACTTGAGCTCTAGCTAGTGAGACCCAGGTCTAATCTCACAATCCCCAGAAGCAATAAAGCTTACTGGATGACTTTAAGCAAGTCACTGTTTATAACCCTACCTCACAGGGTTATTATGAGGATAAAAGGGAAGGGAAGGGAAGGGCAGGGCAGGGAAGGGCAGACTTGAGCTCTAGGAAGAGGATAAAAATCACTAAAGCACCATGGGAATTCTAGCTTGGATCCAAAGGCTCCTTCCTTCTTATGGAAAGGACATTCTGTCACAGTAAAGGAATATTTGGAGCCAATTTTCTTTGTAAATGAGGTTACGGAAGCATTTGGATGGCGCAGTTTAAGGACTGTGTACACAGCCTGATTTGGGTT
This sequence comes from Podarcis vaucheri, assembly GCF_965113315.1. Lineage (NCBI taxonomy): Eukaryota > Metazoa > Chordata > Lepidosauria > Squamata > Lacertidae > Podarcis > Podarcis vaucheri. Next base: position 50,748,102 of record NC_138767.1, read on the forward strand.
GAATCAATCCTTATTCAAACTGGTCACGTATGGAGGTTGTCATTCTATCACTCCATTATTCATTCAGCTCACCCATCAGTGTGTGGAGAGGTTTTTACAAACTTCATTGTGTGTTGACAGGCGAGCTGAGTGAATGACGAAGTGATCAAACAACCACTTCACCATTCATCCTGCTTGAATAAGGATTGACTTAACCCATATCCGCTGGCCACACACACAGTTTTGATTGTAAGCACTCAGTGTCTCCTGTTTGTAATCATTACTTGTGTAGGCCGATTGTAAGCTGGCGACATGTGATTTAAAACAATCCTAAACATGTAAATGTGGGGGGTTTTTTTAAAAAAAGAAAACAGTATATGCTTAAAAAGGGAAGTGCCATGGCTCAAGAGCAGAACATCTACTTTGTATGCAGTAGATCCCAGGTAGGTTTGGGAAAGACTCCTGTCTGAAACCCTGGAGAGCCATTGGCAGCCACTGTGAATAATACTGAGCTAGATAGACCATAGATCTGACTTAGGTTCCTATATTCCTAATAATTATTTAAGCAACTTTAAATGTTTACACATAGTGCTCTTCCTGTGGGGTTATTCTCTTTTCCTTAGGATTTCTCTAAGGGTTTGTGAATCATTACAACAAACTTGTGTGTTATTTCCAAACTACAAACTGGGTTCTGAGGCTGAAAAATGGTGACCCAGTTCAGAGCTAAGAAAATGTACATCGCTTATGTGTTCACAAATGTGCGAGAGTAGCCATGCTCCTTCATTGCTAATGCACTTCCCCACCAGCAGCTGTGCATTGACCATCAATGTTCTTAACCCAAGAATAAATGTTCTTGCACATGCCCTCATCCCTTCTTCTGCATGCTGTGATGAGAGCCTTATAGGATTTGTTAGGCGATAGTTTCTCTTTGCCTCAAGTACAAACCAGATATATGAAATGAAGATCTAATTTTGATTCTGTATGCTGGTCTGTATGCAGAGATTATGGCACTATTCAAGCAAGGACTTGTGGTTTCAGAAACCATACTTTCAGTACTAAAGCACAGTGGTGGTCAAGGTGGAAGGTCAAGGATATCTTCATCGTAATAATCTTGCATTCTCATCCTAGTAAAGTATGGGGGGTATCAATAATTTATATCCAAATTGGGAATTTGGCTTCCCTAAGACCACTCAATTAATGTATTTCTCAAGGAACATTTAATTAAGCACGCAACCAGTGCTATCTAGAATACATGTCCACTGAAAATCTTCCCGGAATCACTGTGCACTGTGTACCTATGGCACAACTAGATCTGCCTTTGTTTGTACAGTCTTCTAAATGTAGTCTTCTAAAGTCTTCAAAATGGTATGGGTAGCATCCTTAAAACATGTCTCTGTATCAGAAGGTGGTGTGCAGAGATTTCAACCAGACACCAGGTGCCCAGATGGCCCTGGCACTGAAAGAGTTCATTTTGAATGTGATAAATGATTATCACTAGTTAAATACTCAGTTACTCACATATCGGGCTTGGGAATATGTGTATAATCAAAGAGATTATAGATGCTAGTACAATTTAGGCAGTTGTCCTTCATACGATACAAAAAAGTATTGTCAGCCAGTTTCGTGCTTGTGGATCTGATGGATAGTACTTCTTTATCATGTCTGAAATCATTGTAAAATAGGCATCATTAGAGTGGGGGGGGATATATTCTACAGCATGCCAAATACATTTTGATATTTCTTAGAAATAAATTTAAATAGATTTAAATGCACCAAGTAAAAGCTTTATATTTTAGATTTACTGAACCCTAGATTAGCTCTTGAAACAAGGGCCACTGAGCTGTCATTTTCCAAATGAGCATATTTTGTGTTTCATTTAGATATTTCATTGATGAAAACAGAGCATTTGAAACTGCAGGCAGTAGGATGCCTTAGGCAACCAAGCATATCAAAATAAAGCACATGGAGAGACTTTTACTACTCTTGCTATTTAAAGAACTATTTTTGTGAGCTTATTAGCTACTAGTGATCCCTAAGGAGAAATACAATTAAAACTTAATCATACCAAAAGCTGGGATTCTTCTGATTCAGCGAACTTGTAATCTTTTATATTTTAGTAGTTTACTTTAAATGTATTGGATCTCAGAATGAAAGCCACAAAATTAGTTTTATCTGGCTGTAGAACATTTCCTTTGAACTTACATGGCATATATTACCTTTCTTTTGAGTCTTTTACTTGTTTACGTGTTTTTAAGCCTTTCAGGAATTCTGAGTGGCAGGATTTCTATTTTCTTACATGAAAGTAAAATATCTGCTGTGCCCTTTAAAGATCACACTGCACATGTTCCCTAGGCGTATTCATTTTTTCCATGCATGATATACACGGCATTAGAAGTATGAAGATGAATAATTCGAAGCAGTATCTTAAAAGTCAAGTAAGGAATTTAGGACTATTGCAAAGAAATTCAGTGCTTGACTCCTTATGAGTCTGTGTGACTGAAATAGTTTGATCCATGTAAGATGGGGTAAAAAAACAATGTCATGGTTAAAGTCTTAAGAATCACAACTGATATGCATTTGACTAGTAGATTTTGTTGTTCTGGATGTTAATTCTATAACTCAGTGTAACTTTCATGCTGTTGGAACGGTAAAATACTGTGCACAGAGTGGGAAATGGACTTCACTCCACAAACACATATCTTCAATTTTAATAGATGTATTGTGGAGGTTGCATGTGTAATTAACAATTTAAATATTTGTAAAATTAATTTCTTTTCTATTGATAAGGGGTTTCCATAGGAGATATTTAAAGTGTAAGATTCCAGAGCAACTAACATAGCTGAGTCATTTTTGTGTTTGTAGAGTCTAAAGTATATCTACAGCTTCTCACACAGATTCTGAAACAGTAACAGGTATACCCTAAGCTCCCGTGACTTGATGCAAGTCAAATTGCATCCCTGATTTTCACATTTGTAATGGGCCATCCATGAAACTGTCCTGTGACTTTATCTAACTCATTCTCCAGTGTATCTCCAGTGTGTATACCAAGTGTATCTCCAGTGGACATGATAATTATAATTATTGTGTGTCACTTGTTGTGTTCTTATTGTGCAACAGACCTCCAGTTGCAGAAATGAGACTTACCCTTTTTCTCCTCCAACATGCCACCCACTGTGCACCCTCAAAACATTCTATGGAGAGCTGGGTTACCACCTGGGGCAAATTTGCGGGGTGGGGAGGAAAGGGAATTATGCTGAGTCTCCTGATGTGATGTTGGAGCTTGCCTACTATATTTTGGTTCTTAACTGAAATACTGGTGCAAAAGCAGAAAAAAATATATTCAGGCATCCTGTATGCCTCTGTAGACTTAAAGTTGCATGTGTGTTGAAACAGTGAAGACAAAGGCTGAATGGTAGCTGCAGATTATCAGTAGATGGGTGCTGAATAGACACAGTAGTTGTTCATATTAAATTTAGTGATGTGCTCTTACTGAGTGGTAGCAAAAGTGATTCAATAGGAACCTGCAGGAAGAAAGCTAATCTGAGTGATTCTATTACTAACTAGCTTTGAAATGTGAGAAAGTCAGCTTTCTTGTATTAAATAAGGCTTGGTGAGAGAACTAGTGGTGTGAATAAGTGCTTATTTTTGTCTGGTGGTTACTAGAGCACTAAATGTTGCTGGGATATCTCTGTCCAGGTGGCCTCACAGCTGATGCACCAACTTCAGCTAATAAAAGGCACTTCATGCTGCGGAGGTCATTTGGGCTTCCATCAACAATGTTGAATCAACAAACACCTCCATATTCCTGTTTTGGAGATGAAATGGTTGGGAAGAGGGACTTGTTCCTACGCATAATCACAAGTGTCTTCTGCTGTTAAGACCTTCCTTAGTTTCAGGCTGTAGCTGCATCACAGTTTTGAAGGGAAATTCGATCTGCTTTATTAATAGCGCAATCCTACATAGGTTTACTAGGAAATAAGCCCCACTTTCCTGAGTAGGATTTAGGCTGAAATCCAAACTATCCCCCCTTCTCTGTCAATGTGTCTGCATGGAGTGGTAGGGACACCATTGCATCTGCAGTCCTTTTGGGAGGGTGGAGGCAGGGATTTTGCTGTGTCAGTCTGGAGGTGGCATAACAGCCAGGTCTGAATTTGGTCCTATGCACAACAGCAGTGAAATGGGCTTGGGATCCAATGGATCATCTGCTGGTCCATCTCCTATTTGCACTCAAAGCACCCCAATTCCTCTGGCTACCTCTGGCGGGGATTCTGCCGGTATCCATTCTGCCCAGGAGGCCACCTAAACCAGGAAACTTGGACAGAGGAACACTGTTCATTCCAACCCTTCGCCCAGCGAGGGGGTGTGGTTAGCTTGCTCTGTTGCTTCTGAATAAATATTTATTTTTATTACTTGTATAAAATTGTTATATGCTACCTATTTATGTGCCACCTAATATGTTCTTTGGACAGCTTATAGTTTCAACAAAATGATAAAATATAACAATTAATCGTATAGCAAAGCAGCAGAATTTAAAAAATAAAAAGAATGACGAAATCTTAGAAGGCCTGGAAAATGTTAAGGATAAGGTTGTGAGAGTGTCTGGGTTCTACAGCACCCTTGCTCCCACTGAACTTTAATTCCATGCAAAATGCATACGGCTGTGTTGCGTACCTGTTTCTGGATTTAGTGATAGTCTGAATGTCACACAGACTCAATACACTAAGGGAAGGAATACAATTAAAATGACTCCAAGAGGATCTTTTACCTTTAGTAATATTAATCAGGGATACATTTCCATAAACACATTTTTCTGTAAACAATTTGCAAGGGAATGCATTTCACGCTGTTTTAACATGCTGAGACCAACTTTATTCTGATTCATTCTGGTCTTTTTAAAAGCACCAAAAGAGGAACCATTCTGTGCTTGCTGGAGGGCATCGTGTCACAAAGATTAGAAAACTATAAAAGATTGTATGCTGCCTGATACTGGCCTTAAGACATTTAAAAATTACTTATTTCCAAATAACCCTTTCAGATCCCAAAATTCACAAAGAAAGAAAAAAAAAACCTGAATATTAATACTAATCATGTAGATTTATATAGGCTACCCTATGACTTCTAGCTTCTTTAAAGTTTGACATAATTTTTACGATGATATACAGTAGATTTGGTAATTATTTTGATAGATGTTTGAAACTGTTCTATCCAAGTTGCTCTGGTTTTGACCCAGAATTAAACTTGAGGTGCAGTGAACCCAACTCACTGTCTTTCTAACACAGTAGCAATTCCCTTTTCTGTCTAATTAGTAGAAGCCCCAGGAAAAAGAAGAAGCAAGGATTGATTCGAACACTGGCCTGAACCACAGTGGCCCCTACCCTGTACGCTGCAAGACATTGCTTCCTATCTTTGTGAGCTATTTTCGGCTAAAATGAGCAATGAGATATTTCTTGAGATTCTATACAAGCCCATTATTTGGAAAGATGTCTTTAATCCTCAGAGTTCCCTACAATTAACTCCAAGAGCCCACATGAAAGACATTGTCAACTGCTTTCCTTAAAGGAAAGTATATCTGTATGAATCTTTCCATTCTGTCTGAGGCAATCAAAGGGGATTTATGGCCTGTGTTTTTTCAACACATAAGGAGCAACCCTGTAAATTCTGTACACAAGTATGTAGCACAGGAGAAATTCAGCTCAGTTTGCATCAAAAGACGAGCTTACTTAAGTTGTATTTTCTGAAAAAATACACAAACCAAAGTACAGCCATCCTTTGAAATTTGCACATAGCCAGATTTTTCAATATGCTTCTCTGAGGTCCAGCTCCGAGGGCCTTCTGGCAGTTCCCTCACTGCGATAAGTCAGGTTGCAGGGAACCAGACAGAGGCTCGGTAGTGGCACCCGCCTTGTGGAACACCCTCCCATCAGATGTCAAGGAAATAAACAACTACTGTATCTGACTTTTAGAAGACATGTGAAAGCAGCCCTGTTTAGGGAAGTTTTTAATATTTTATCTTTTATTGTGTTTTTAGTATTCTGTTGGGAGCCGCCCAGAGTGGCTGGGGAAACCCAGCCAGACGGGAGGGGTATAAATAATAAATTAGTAGTAGTAGTATCATCTACCCAAGTAATATGTACAAAAATTCATATACTAAGCTAAGGTGTGCATACCAAATGCATGTAGAGGTCAAAATACCACACAAATACATTATGTTAGGGCAACTGTTCGCAAAAATGTGTATATTGTTCAAAACCACATACAAAAGTGTACCACCCATCTCTATGGGCTGTTTATACTGATTCACAATATAGATCCATCTAGCTCAATGCTGCCTATTCTGACTGAATAGTTCACCAAGTCTCAGGTCTTCCCTTGTTTTGGCTGGGAAAGAGGGGTATTAAACTCAGGACTTTCTGCTTGCAGAGCATGTACTCTGATAACAGTCCTACTTCATTAGTTGTGCTAGTGATAGACTTGAACATTTTCCTGGGGATTGTAGGCCCATAACAGTAGTAAAGGTAAAGGGACCCCTGACTGTTAAGTCCAGTCGCGGACGAGTCTGGGGTTGCGGCACTCATCTCGCTTTACTGGCCGAGGGATCTGGCGTTTGTCCACAGACTGCTTCTGGGTCATGTGGCCAGCATGACTAAGCTGCTTCTGGCGAACCAGAGCAGCACACGGAAACGCCGTTTACCTTCCCTCCAGAGCAGTACCTACTTGCACTTGACATGCTTTTGAACTGCTAGGTTGGCAGGAGCTGGGACCGAACAACGGGAGCTCACCCCGTTGCGGGGATTCAAACCGCTGACCTTCTGATCGGCAAGCCCTACGCTCTGTGGTTTAGACCACAGCGCCACCCGCATCCCTGAACAGTAGTATAAAGGGTTAAAAGCCACTCTTCCAGGTAAAGGTTAAGGGCAGCTCATGATATTAAGCGCTGTGCATTTCTGTTGCTTGAACCTTTCTTCTGTCAGCTCTTCTTATATTTGCTGTGTAGAGAGACTTGTCGTATCTTGTGTCCTTCATGTTGGACACACTGTTTTGTACGTAACAAAAATGAGACTTTTTTACCTCAGTTTTTAATATGTGGGATATCTTTCCTGTCTTTGTTCATGGGTGAGAATTTTTTAATTGCTCTACTGAAACTCATTTACTTTTGAGTTTTAATGTACATTTATGATTCAACACAAGATATACAGTAATGGTACATTTTGACATACTAATTTCCATAGGGTGAATCAAATGTATTTTTTTGTCATCACAAAGTGTATGAAAGTAACTTCTAGATAATGCAATCTGTGGAACTCCTTTTTAGGATTTTATGCTACAGAAAATGTTTCCTTATATCAAAAATGCATTATTCTGCAATGTTGTATAAAAATAATTTGCTCCTTTAGTAGATCTTATCTACCCTGCAGCAGCAGAGGTTTATTGGTTTATCTCTTATTTCATTATGAGTATTAGATAATTATGATATACAGTGGGCTTGATCTCCTTCTTTAGAGATTATACAGCCATTAATGCAGAGCGAAACTATGGTGTAAAATTGTTTACATATCAGCAATAAATGTATAATGCTAAAAAAGGCATAAGGTTCCTATTACACATTTAAGACATTATCATGAAGATTTATGTCGACTTACGATAATACATAGAATTAGAATAATAGCATAATAACAAGCATCAGTATCTGTAGGAAAACTGAAGGGAGTTGATCAAAAACTGCAGTTTTCTTTGAGTTAAATGAGTACCCTGGTCATTGCTCTGAAATGCATTCAATAGTATTCATGAAGGCATTAGTTACTTGACAACAACCTGATTGGAATATTGGGTTTGGAGGGGTATTTTTTTGTCACACTATTGGACGTGACCTTTCAGTCCCAGAGGATTGTTATGTTCTGTGTGACTGACTTTCCATCTCTCCCTTTGTGCACATGTGCGTAGTTAGTGATTCTGTCTATTACACCAACCAAGTAAACATTTTCTGCCTTGTGGGAACAGAGAAATGACATTGGCAATGGTCTGCAGATGCTCCCTGTCACTGTGTTTGGGCTTTGCTTTCTGAATTGTTTTGATGAAAGCAAAACTTCTCTGCCTATCAAAGGGTGTAGCTAAGATGACCAGATTCTAAAACAATACATTGTGCATTATTCATTGATTTTGAACACCAACAACATTAACCAAACTTTCTTATAACCAGTTTAATTACTTATTTCTCCTTTCTGTTGATATAAAGACCTTCACAAGGAAATATTAATAATAAATTGATTAGGGAAATTGAACTGAACATTTTTAACTCTTTTGTCCTTTACTGCAAAGAAGTGATAAAAGAAAGGCAAATACAATATGTTTTTTTTGTGTAGTGCAACATAAGCTGTAATGGATCCACTGAATCTGTATTGAGATGAAACACTTTCTGGAGTGCTTCAGGAAGTTCAAACATTCATAGTATTTGAGAATAGTTTTACACTTCCACTGGCTAGGTATAAGGGATATCAGTCTTCTTGCTCCAGGGCATAAAGTAATTGCTATCTGTAGTTAAGAAGGAATTCCTTCCCTCTCACATGTGGTACAGCTCTACAAAATAGTCCAGATATATTATGGGTTTTTCATCTTGCAACAAAGTACTGGTTATAGGTCATTGCTAGAAGCAGGATAGCAACTGGAAGTGCTGGGCCAGCATTATGTTCAGAAAGTCACCTCTTAAATTCCTAAGCAGATTTAGCACATACACCTCTCCAGGAGTGCAGAAGAAAAATTGTGGAAGATTATCCATCATTCTAATGTACTTTTGTTAGGAGTGTCTTCTTTTAAATCTATATTGCACAGCTCCTTGTCCTGAGTGCACTGGCCTGGTTAGATTCAGCAATACAAAATTGAGTCATGGGAAGCATCAGTTGCTCCCCCACCTCCTTTCCTCTTCTGTTGCAGCTGCAAGGAGGAAATCAGAAGCTTCCACTTACGTATATTTTAGGTTAACCACAGTTTAGCACCACAGCCATCTGAATTATAAATGGTAAATAATGGGGAGTTCAAACAAGCCAGTTTCTAACACTGAGGTTTGAACATACACTTTGAGTTCAGAGAACACGGTAAGCCTATTCCTGACACAGAATATATATATTGGTATCCCCAGGGTAACAAAGCCTTGATTCTGACTGTCTGAACTATTGTACCACACTGTCCAGTGGCAAATAGTTTTTGACAGATCTCAGTTAGATTACTCTTAAATGTTGTCTGCCCCAAGGCTTCAGGGACAGCACAGAAGATTCTATCCAATGCACCACTGTAACCATTCCATCACCACAAGGATTTACACTTGCATAATGAAACTTTCCACCCTTTCCTCCCCCATATACATCCATCATGTTCCCCAAACATGCTTTAGGGAATTGGGGGGGAAACCGAAAACATAGTGGAGGCGGACACTGGATACAAGTCAGACTAACAATCCATAGGTACAATTCTGCAGTTTGCTACCGCAATTGCTTTCTTTCTTGGAGTCTAGGAACTATTAAGGTATTATTGCCTCAATATCACACACTGGAGTGTACAAAATAAAAAATGGTTTTATTCTCAAGAGTGTGGGGAAACGAAATACCTGCAAAGAAGAGGGCAGCAATAGTGATAGTGGAGGTCATTTCCTATGTAGGGGACACCCATTGAAAACACACAGGCCTAGATTCAAAGCACCATACATTGGATTCCATGCACCCTGGGAGCTTTGGACTTGTTTTCAAAGAGCAGCAACCCCCTGCCCCCAGTGCTACCTGGCAAATCTCTTTGAAACCAAAGGTCATTTTATAAGTAATATCTGATATGCCATGGGAGTTTTCCATTCGGGGGGAAAGTTACAATTTCCACTGACATATCCAAGGCTAGACAGCTTTGGACCCATGCTACAGCAGTTACTAGGTATCATTTAATTGACCTGCATTGCATTACTTCTTTGGTCTAAAATGCACACGTGTTGTTGTTGTTTAGTCATTTAGTCGTGTCCGACTCTTCGTGACCCCATGGACCAGAGCATGCCAGGCACTTCTGTCTTCCACTGCCTCCTGCAGTTTGGTCAAACTCATGCTGGTAGCTTTGAAGACACTATCCAACCATCTCGCCCTCTGTCATCCCCTTCTTCTTGTGCCCTCCATCTTTCCAAACATCAGGGTCTTTTCCAGGGAGTCTTCTCTTCTCATGAGGTGGCCAAAGTATTGGAGCCTCAGCTTCACGATCTGTCCTTCCAGTGAGCACTCAGGGCTGATTTCCTTCAGAATGGAGAGGTTTGATCTTCTTGCAGTCCATGGGACTCTCAAGAGTCTCCTCCAGCACCATAATTCAAAAGCATCAATTCTTCGGCGATCAGCCTTGTTTATGGTCCAGCTCTCACTTCTCACAGGTAGTCTTGCCCAATTTGTTTCAGATTCAATCTGAAATACCTTCTGTTTCATATTCAGTTTCAACTGATCTCCCATTGTTATTTGGGGGAGTTATCATCTCATTGCAAAAGAATGAACGGGCTGTTTTCCATATTAAATGATACCCAATTGGTGGTATCAGTTGTTTTCAGCAATAAAAATTACTTTTAAAATTTCCCATTTGGCCTTACATCCCATTGAAAAAAATCACCACCCAATTCAACTTTTAATTACCTCTCTAGGGGCCAGGCATGTGTATGTTTCAATGACCTTGAAGGCAGTATTAATTGTCTAGTATAACACCTAGAAGCTACTTTATTATGAAAGAATTTTGTCAAAGTGTTGCTCATTTCACTTTTTTTTCTTCAGTAGCTTATTTTTAAGCTTTGGCAGGTCAAGGGTTTAAATGAATATAAAAACAGTGAAATGATTTCACAGACAAGGAAATGTTCAGCCAAGTTTTTCTTTTCTTTTCCTCTATGACCTCTTTAGAACATATATTGGTTAGTGCTGACAATAGCTATGGTAGGAAAGGAACAGCAATTATGAAAAAAAACAGTTATAAAAGTCTGATCACTTGTTCTGTTAGTATTTGAATATTCAATTCCAGAATAATTTATGAGAGAAGCACCTATGCCCTAAGGAAGGAAAATGTGGTATAAGCAAACATATCCACCTTGTCTCTCACGGACTATCATTCTAGTAAAGAGGAACTTCATATCGTAAAATAAATGTTATGGTTAGTGTAATCTTGGCCTCCAGTGAGTTGAGTTGATTTGTTTACTCTGGATCTGTCCTTCTAAAGAATGGGCAAGGAACTGCCAGACCACAAGTCTGATATATGCTGTAGGTAGGGATGAGTGAAAAATTTGATTCAGTTCATTTTTAAAGGCCTAACAGTCAAATTTCCTAAATGTTCCTAAACAATATGCAAACCAAAACACTTATATAACTTTAGTAAGAGTGGGAGGAAATCCCCAGACCTCTTGTCATGGTCATTCACAGGGATATAAACTAATTTGGACGACTGCAACTCCAGTCAAAATTCCTGAACGATATAGCATAAGCAGCAGTACAGAAATTCCCTTGCCTTTGCGGTATATAAGCATAAGAGTTCACTCTAGAGATTGGCTAATTTCCAAGTCAATGCAGTGGTACCTCGGGTTAAGTACTTAATTCGTTCCGGAAGTCCGTACTTAACCTGAAACTGTTCTTAACCTGAAGCGCCACTTTAGCTAATGGGCCTCCTGATGCCGCCGCGCTGCTGGAGCACGATTTCTGTTCTTATCTTGAAGCAAAGTTCTTAACCTGAAGCACTATTTCTGGGTTAGCGGAGTCTGTAACCTGAAGCGTATGTAACCTGAAGCGTATGTGCAGTTCTACATCAATGCCTAGATTGCCTGCATGCACGTAAGGAATGGAGAATAAACTTGCTACACGAGGGACCGCCATGCTGTGGGGAAATGTAGCAATGCTGCTTGCTTGCTTTTATTTACACATGGAGTGAGGGAGACGTGCAGCGCAGCCTTCTATACGATGAACATACAAAACAAAAGGCAACATTAGTTAACATAGGTGACAAAATGGTGCAGTAGCAGGCCATTTTTTAGCTAATAGTCTTGACACTCAATGCAATTTACAGACATCCAATAAATATGACTGGGGGTAAGCAGGCACAGCCATTAGTGCCAAAGAATTCCACCTCTGAGGAGGGCGTGGCTCTGTTGTTGAGAATCTGCTTTTGCATGCAGAAGGGCTCCAGTTCAACCCCTTGCATCTCCAGGTAAGGGTTGGGAATGTCCCCTGCCTGAAACCATGGAGAGCCACTGCCAGACAGTGTAGACAACAGTGAGCTAGATGCACCAATGGTCTGACTCAGTATAAGTTATGTTCCCCCAATACTATGACTGGGTCCCCTTGAATGAAAGTAGAGGAACCAGGAGGATTGTTCACTGATAATGTCACATGCACAAAGGTGGTAGGCATCTGCCAGCCCAGTTCAATATGAATTGACTTGAAAGAGAATTCTACCAAGTTTATTGGGACTTATTCCTAAATAAGGGACGCAGGTGGCACTGTGGGTTAAACCACAGAGCCTAGGACTTGCCGATCAAAGGGTGCTGGTTCGAATCCCCACGACGGCGTGAGCTCCCGTTGCTCCATCCCTGCTCCTGCCAACCTAGCAGTTCGAAAGCATGTCAAAGTGCAAGTAGATAAATAGGTACCGCTCTAGTGGGAAGGTAAACGGCGTTTCCGTGTGCTGCTCTGCTTCGCAAGAAGGGGCTTAGTCATGCTGGCCACATGACCCAGAAGCTGTACGCCAGCTCCCTCGGCCAATAAAGCAAGATGAGCACCTCAATCCCAGAGTCGGCCACGACTGGACCTAATGGTCAGGGGTCCCTTTACCTTTATTCCTAAATTAGTCTGCATGTGGCTATAGTCTGTGACAGCTGCATAACCACCTTACATTTTGTCATAAGATTTTATTTTTAAAAAATCATAATACTACAAGATAAGAGAAACTAATCTAAATAGAAAAAGAAAGAGAAAAGAAAACGCAGAGGATTCTCTCAAATGGAAAGTGGTGGACCCTCCCAGGTCTCACCTGGTAGCTTCCATTGTGCTATGTACAAATGCACAGAAATAAAAGTTGTTTATCTTCCAGTGTATTGGCAGTGTGGCTACTACAGGAGAGAAGTACTCTGCTGTTGAAATTACTGCTGCTTGAAACCAAATGAGTGTGAATGCACTCTAAAATCTCTTGCTGGGGAAACATCATCTGAATCCTGTGCAAGAATTTACTATCTGGCACTCAGTGTATGCATGAAAACTATGTGAAGGAAGATATTTAATTATAATGGGTTGGATCCAGGCTACGTTAATAAGACCTAGTTACATTTGAATCACTGGGACCGAGGTTATATTATGATTAACTTATCCTATTGATTTCAGTGGAAGCTAAATTCAACTAGCTTAGTCCGGATCCAAACCACTTATTTTTCCTGTAGCATCCACATTCATTTCTGTACCCGGGTGTGTTTACAGATTCAGCCTGATTTTATTAAGGAAATTTCTATTGTTTGCTGTACAATTTAATGAGCTCTTGGGAGCTTTTGCATTTAAATGTCATCTAAATCACACCCTCTCTTATGAACTCTTTTGAGGCTGAATTGTGGGCCATTACATTCAAGGGAATATAACTTGGCCTTTATTAGTTTCCATTCATTGCTTTAATAAAAACTTCATTTTGAAGTAGTTAGGGTCACTACCCAGCTAATTTACCAAGCTCAGCCTTCCAGAAGACAAGCTTTCCCTGAATCTAGCTACCTAAAAATCTAATTACTATTTTTACTCACAAGGTCTATAGAAATGGATTTAGTAGACCAAATGTGGAAGCATTGTCAGAAGTGAAAAGTAACTCGTCAGCTCTCTCTATCAACAAGGGCACAACCAAATGAAATTCATGCTCAGAATATTAGGGAACCTGAACTGGATCAAGGTCTTACCCTTTTCCCTGATTTCCTGATCTAAATTGCCCCACAAGCTATTTTCACAATGGGGAGAAAGCATACAGGGACCTGGCACTGGTATGTTTTTTCTATGGAACAAATAGCATCTTGCCAGAGAAAAAGGACACTAATTCCTGTAAGTAATACAGAGAAGAGAAACAACCTTCTATTAGCATGGGGCAGCAGACATAGTTGCTGAGGAACCAAGGCTGATCCATTTGGACTATGAGTAATCAGCCCAAGGACTGATAAAGCAAATGGATTTGATCCAAATTTAATATCCCTAGTAAGGTATGATAAATAGTGTCAATTAGCTGTTCATTCAAGAGGATGAGATCAGGAGAAGCACTAAAGCCAGGGCCCACTCTCCGTCCCTATCAGCTGGCTAGCAATATTCAGAGTCTAAGCATATATACTTGAAGGTGGCAAAGTAGAGCAGAGAACCAAACATACATATAACTATATCCTTTTAGAACCATGTTCAGAAATCTCACACAGGTGTGTAATTCCTATAAAGGTTGATTGTGGTTAAGGGTGTGTGGCATAATGAACTCTTGACACTCAGGGTCAAAATAGTTAATACAGTGGATACATATATGTTTTTAATATTATTTATCTTACTACTGGGATGCAGGTGGCACTGTGGGTTAAACCACAGAGCCTAGGACTTGCCGATCAGAAGGTTGGCGGTTCGAATCCCTGCGACGGGGTGAGCTCCCGTTGCTCGGTCCCTGCTCCTGCCAACCTAGCAGTTCGAAAGCACATCAATGTGCAAGTAGATAAATAGGTACCGCTCCAGCGGAAAGGTAAATGGCATTTCCGTGTGCTGCTCTGGTTCGCCAGAAGCGGCTTAGTCATGCTGGCCACATGACCCAGAAGCTGTATGCTGGCTCCCTCGGCCAATAAAGCAAGATGAGCACTGCAACCCCAGAGTCGGCCACGACTGGACCAAATGGTCAGGGGTCCATTTACCTTTACCTTTAATCTTACAACTACTACTACAAATCATCATCATCATCATCATCATTTATTTATTTATAACCCACCCATCTGGCTGGGTTTCCCTAGGCACTCTAGGTGGCTTATTTATTTTAAATAAATTCATTTCCTTCCAGGGCAAATAGCAGCTTCCTAGATGGAGTGTGGTTTTCGCTGGAACTAGGATATGGAGAAGTCAGAGTTCAGTCCTTCCCAGACCTGAAGGATGAGGTCTCTTCCCCTGAGGAGCAAGGGAAGCAGACCCTTCCCTCAATTTTCCACACTGCCAAAGTCTCTGAGGAGTTTTTGGATCTGGGCATTGCTACCTAAGGAGGACTGGAGATTCCTAGTCAGCTCTTATCTCTGCTGGGCCACAGAAGCAGAGGAGGTGGTGAGCCGGTGTGGAATTTTAGAGCCAACATTGAAGTGCTCAGTTAACTGACTGAAGGCCAGTCAGTCTTCACGGACAGAGCAGGGATCGTCAAAGTGGTGCTCTCCAAATGTTATTGGTCCATTGGCCATGGCAGTTGGGGTGTATATACAGTAAGCTCTCAGTCTAAGCTTTTTCATTGCTGAAGCAGCAGCTCCCATCCAAGTTCCTGTCTTCCTGAACTGGGGAAATGGGCATAGTTAAGTATCCTCGCTGCATGCCATGATCCTTATTGGGCTATCGTAGCTGTTATTTTGAAAGTAAAAACAAGACACAGTAAATTCATACACCCATTTAACGCATTTCATATATTAGCTGTCTCCAACCCTCTGGAATTGTACTGAGGCTGTTTGTTGTTAAAAAAATGTCAGCAGAATGTGGAAATAGTGTAGTATGTTTCTGTGATTTACTGTGGCAGTGTTTTTTTCAGGGGTAATCAAGGGTATGTAGTACTGGCACCTCTTTTTGTTGTTGTTAAAAAGTGTGGCACTTAACAGTAACAACTTCATGGTGAGTACTGGCACCTATTTTTCTCGAAAAAGAAGTACTAGGCCTTTCTATTCATTCTTTTCAGTGTTTGAATTGTTATGCTTAATATGCTCTATGTTAATAGACTAGTGTACTGGGAATGAAAAGTAAATAGATTTAATTAGAGCGCTCCCCCACCCCTCAAGTCTTAGTTCTTAGCATTTGTAGTACCTATACAGTGGAGCATCTAGGACGGTGTACATTAGCAGTGGAGAACTCCCATCATCCCTAATGACAAGGGATGGTCCAGGCACAGCTATTTGGCAGGAAAATGGGAGGAGGAGAACTTATTCTGGTCCTCTCCTCCCTTCCTGAGCATCCAGTTATTGCATCTAAAACAGACTTTGTGCACAAAGCTTCAGTTGTGGGATCAAATTAGGGAACCATACATGCAGCACTTACTAGCATACCTGGTCCCCATCTATCTAAGAATACACACTGCAGACACTGTGCACACAGCTCCAGTTTCCAGATTGAGATGGGAAACCACATATGCCAGCTCCTCATCTAACTAGGGGTGCATATTGCAGGCTGCTTCTGAGCATTAAGTGGATCTCTGGATCAGCGCAACTGATTATACTATGTATTTTTTTCCTGGATAGGTGTCTTTCACTAGCCTCATTGACCATAAATTGGTAGATATTTCTTTGGATTGATCTGGTATAGTCATACATGATTTAATATAGTTTCTAGTTTGGCTTATATTTACAATATTCAACTGTTTTACATCGAAGGGGAAGAAGCGTTAGCATCTGGCAACCACACCTTGATTCATTCTAGCCTCAAGAGTCACGGTATGGTGCATTAATTTCTCAGTTTGTAATTTGCCAGCTGCATTTAATGGAACCAATTTTCATTACATCTGTTCTATGGTTCAAAGAGCTGTTTTAGTTGCCAAAGGGTGCCAGCTTCACACAAATTCAGAGAGGGTGCTACTACTCTTTCTTGAAGTATTAGATAAATAGGGAAGGCTCTTTTTTTAAAAAAAAAACAACAACATTATTTTTGCAGAAGTAAATTCTATATTCATGGCTTACCACTGTTAGATTTCAAATTAAAAGTGTAGTAAGATCCATGCCCTGGAAATATATATTGATTTTATGTCATTTTAGTTCATAATAACTAGTGATATGAAAAGACAAGCAATCTGGAGTATGTTCATTCTTCTGACAAACTTCTTCAGCAAAACCATCAAGTTTAAGGAGGACTGAGGAGGTTTTAAATGAAACATATTAGAGAGGGAAGGTCATGTAGCTATAAATTCCACAGATATCGAAAAGCCTTACTTTGCTGGGGTGGCTCTGTATGGCTTGTGCATAAATTTAATTCTCATAAAAATCTGTAATCATTGTATAGCATAAAATGCAAGGTTCCAAAATGACAGCCACTTTCAATAAAAAAGAGGTTTTTCCTCATGGGCCACAGAAAATTTGAAATGTTCTACTGCACTTTGAAGTTCTAAGCATCAGCCATATGAGAATTATAAAGCATTAATCCTGAAAAGTTTTCACCTGACAGTCATGAAATAGCATACCTGTGTGAAAAGTGACTCAGTTTTACTTCCTGAGGCAATGTCTTTTTAAAAAAAGTAGCTTCAGAAATACCATGCATCATGTCATATTGAAAATATGATCTTGGAATGGCTAGATCCTTTTGAAATCACTGAAGTCTATATTATAACTATATTTGTGTGAAAAGTTTCAATGACATTTTAAAAATAATCAAAAAATACTTCTTATATGGCAGATTATATCCCAGCTGCTTTGGCTGACTGCTTAAGCCAGTCTCAAAATAAATTGGTAATGCCGATCCGTCTCTATTAGAACTGTTAATTTTTAAATGTCTCATAGATATATAGATATGCACAGTCCAGGAATTTCTCCTGCTCATGCTGCCTTGAAAAGATTGGGACCTGTACAAAAGCCTGTGTCTTTTGCTCAGATCCTATGCAGCTCATGCAATATTGCATAAGAGGCTGCTGGACAAGCCCAATGGCTCATCTAGTCCACTATCCTGTTCTGCCTGTTGCCAATTACCATATTTTTCGCCCTATAGGACGCACCATCCCATAAGGTGCACCTAGTTTTTTTTGGGGGGAAATAAAGGGAAAAAAATTATTTCCCCCTCAGGTGCGGGGCTGGGGCGGGGGAAGCCCGAGCTTCCCCCGACCCCAGCCCCCAAACAGGCAGCTCTCTGCAAGCAGTGGGAGCCCAGCGCTGGCTCCCGCTGCTTGCTGAGAGGTCCGCGAAGCCTGGACGCGCTGAGCTCAGCACGTGCAGGCTTCAGCATGCAGGCAACTCTCCGCAAGCAGCGGGAGCGCTCCCACTGCTTGCGGAGAGGTCCGCGAAGCCTGGAGAGCAGAGGGGTCGATGTGCACCGACCCCTCTCGCTCTCCAGGCTTCAGTGAAAGCCTGCATTCGCCCCATAGGACGCACACACATTTCCCCTTCATTTTTGATGGGGGGAAAGTGCGTCCTATAAGGCAAAAAATACGGTAGATGCCTATGGGAAGCCTTAATGCAGCAGTGCTCCAGCCTTCTTTCCCAGTAACTGGTATTAAGAAGCATACTGCCTTTGACAGTAGCAGCTCCTGAGACCTCGGTTATTAGACATCCCAACCCCCCCGCCAAATACTAGGTTAACAAAAACAGGGAACATAGTAGGTTTGATCAACAGGTTTAATCCAAATGTGTCCTCTTAGCAGAATGTCCCCTTCCATGTGAATGGGGCTTGGACCCAGCAGACATTTCTACTAGTGGGAGTGGAGCAGGGAGGCAATTTTAACCTCTCAAAAGGTCCCCTCCCCCCCCATGCTACCTCCCACACTCCTCCAGAGGGTTCCCCAAACCTCTGGAGCAGGTTTCTAGGGGGTGCAAAGGAAAGGTGGAATCAATAATACTCTGTTCTTGAGCAGAACTCTAGATCCAAAGCACTGAAAATGAATGTGACTGATGCCTCAGGAGCAGGTCTCATTGATTTACTAACACAATGTGCATATATTATTATATTGCATATTTCTAATCCCTCGTGTCCTCCCCTTCCTTTTTTTTCTTTCAAGAATGTGACATAATGTGGGTCAAAATTCAAGGGTATTCAAAATGCATTTAAAAGTGGGGTAGAAATTGCTTTATAGTTCCCCTGCAGGTATTTGTATTTGCACTTTTGAGGGAGCAAGGCACTTTGGAGTGTCACATACAGATGTTCTCTTTAGTACTGGAAGTGGAAACCTGTATGAAATTTCTGGCCAACTGTATAGTTCTCCTTGCACTGACCTTGTTTTAGGATTTTAGAAAAGCAATCCAGTGTTGCCCAGTTCTGAAGAACACAAATCGGCCTGCCTTCAGAAGTTCTTTTTTTTAAAAAGCCATTTGCTTACTATTTCTGTTTTTTGAGTGAGTTTTTTCCTTTTCCTTTTAGTTGCTGGATTTCAAGTTTCAAGGGCAAATTTCACAATAATTTTGTTTATAACAACAAGCATGATAACTCATATGGACTCTCACTAAAATTTCAAAGGCTACACACATTTCTGGCTACAATGTAACTGCATGAGTAGTTAGAGAAGTAATGTTTATGCATTTTCAGCAGTATGCTGAGAGCAGCAAGGGACCTCTCCCCTAGCATGAGTGAGATAAATCACAAGTTTACAGAGTAGCTTCCCTGTGGGTTTTAGATTGGTCACTTTGTTTTAAACGTACAGAGGTCCATTTTTACAGGCATTCCAAACTTGTCAGGTCTGGATGCTAAAAATGCAATTTCTTTTTCCAAATAAGAAAAAATATGCAATCCTTTGAGACTTTCTGATCTCTTGTCTTATCTCATTACATGGAAGAAGAAGAAGAAAGGGAGCCATGGCAGCTTTTAAACAGGCTGGCAAACAGCAGGACAGTTGTGGTCCCCCCCCCAAGTTTATTTTATGTGCTAAGCTAATGATCGCATTTACATTTTTCAAATGTAAAAATAAATCTTACAGTAGAATGGTATGTCTGTGGCTGAAAGCGCAAGAATATGAATTCAGTGATTATGTTGCAATATCATGAGGTCCTGAAAGGGACAGCGCAAAGCAGGGAGGATTTTTTAAAAAAGAAAGTATATTTCTGCAGAAAGACTCAAAATAAGTATACATTTTAAGTAAGGGGAGCTTTCAAGAAATGTAGAAAGCAAAACAATAAACTACAATATTAGAAGCACATGCTAACAATTCCTGCCATACTATATCTATTGATTGATAGATTGTTAACATGTGCTTCTAATATTGTACCATTGGCCCATCACCATGCCCACCAGTCAAAGAGGCAACTGAATCCATCAGACTTTAAATTTTTGACATATGCAATGCTTATAAAAGTAAACATATAGTTTCAGTTATATGTTTACTTTCCTAGAATAATAGAATCATAGAGTTGGAATAGACCACAAGGGCCATCGAGTCCAACCCCCTGCCAGGCAGCAAACACCATCAGAGCACTCCTGACATATGGTTGTCAAGCCTCTGCTTAAAGACCTCCAAAGAAGGAGACTCCACCACACTCCTTGGCAGCAAATTCCACTGTCGAACAGCTCTTACTGTCAGGAAGTTCTTCCTAATGTTTAGGTGGAATCTTCTTTCTTGTAGTTTGAATCCATTGCTCCGTGTCCGCTTCTCTGGAGCAGCAGAAAACAACCTTTCTCCCTCCTCTATATGACATCCTTTTATATATTTGAACATGGCTATCATATCACCCCTTAACCTCCTCTTCTCCAGGCTAAACATTCCCAGCTCCCTTAGCTGTTCCTCATAAGGCATCGTTTGCAGGCCTTTGACCATTTTGGTTGCCCTCCTCTGGACACGTTCCAGTTTGTCAGTGTCCTTCTTGAACTGTGGTGCCCAGAAGTGGACACAGTACTCCAGGTGAGGTCTGACCAGAGCAGAATACAGTGGCACTATTACTTCCCTTGATCTAGATGCTATACTCCTATTGATGCAGCCCAGAATTGCATTGGCTTTTTTAGCTGCCGTGTCACACTGTTGGCTCATGTCAAGTTTGTGGTCAACCAAGACTCCTAGATCCTTTTCACATGTACTGCTCTCAAGCCAGGTGTCACCCATCTTGTATTTGTGCCTCTCATTTTTTTTGCCCAAGTGCAATACTTTACATTTATCCCCGTTAAAGTTCATCTTGTTTGTTTTTGCCCAGTTCTCTAATCTGTCAAGGTCATTTTGAAGTGTGATCCTGTCCTCTGGGGTGTTAGCCACCCCTCCCAGTTTGGTGTCATCTGCAAATTTGATCAGGATGCCCTTGAGTCCATCATCCAAGTCGTTGATAAAGATGTTGAATAAGACCGGGCCCAAGACAGAACCCTGTGACACCCCACTAATCACTCTTCTCCAGGATGAAGAGGAACCGTTGATGAGCACCCTTTGGGTTTGGTCAGTCAGCCAGTTACAAATCCACTGAGTGGTAGCATAGTCAAGACCACATTTTACCAGCTTCTTTACAAGAATATCATGGGGCACCTTGTCAAATGCCTTGCTGAAATCAAGGTAGGCTACATCCACTGCGTTCCCTTCATCTACCAGGCTTGTAATTCTGTCAAAAAACGAGATCAGGTTAGTCTGACATGACTTATTTTTCAGAAATCCATGCTGACTATTGGTGATCACAGCATTCCTTTCTAGGTGCTCACAGACTGTTTGCTTAATGATCTGCTCCAGAATCTTCCCTGGTATTGATGTCAGACTGACTGGGCGATAATTATTTGGGTCCTCTCTTTTCTCCTTTTTGAAAATAGGGACAACATTTGCCCTCCTCCAGTCTGCCGGGACTTTGCATGTTCTCCAGGAATTCTCAAAGATGACTGCCAGTGGTTCTGAGATCACATCTGCCAGTTCTTTTAATATTCTTGGATGCAGTTCATCTGGCCCTGGAGACTTGAATACATCTAAACTAGCCAAGTATTCTTGTACTATCTCCTTAGTTACTCTGGGCTGTGTTTCCTCTGCTGAATCATTTGCTCCAAATTCTTCAGGTTGGGCATTGTTTTCTTTATCGGAGAAGACTGAGGCAAAGAAGGCATTGAGGAGTTCAGCCCTTTCTGTGTCCCCTGTTTGCATTTCACCATCTTCTCCTCTGAGTGACCCCACTGTTTCTTTGTTCTTCCTTTTGCTACGGACATACCCATAAAAGCCTTTTTTGTTGCTTTTAACCTCTCTAGCAAGGCTGAGTTCATTCTGTGCTTTAGCTTTTCTGACTTTGTGTCTACATGTGCTGGCTATTTGTTTGAATTCCTCTTTGGTGGTTTCTCCCCTTTTCCATTTTTTGTACGCATCCTTTTTTTATCTTAAAAGTTCTTTAGATAGCCACCCTGGCTTCTTTATCAGTTAAAAGTTCTTTAGATAGCCACCCTGGCTTCTTTAGGCACCTTCCATGTTTCCGTCTCATTGGTATTGCCTGAAGTTGTGCTTTTACTATCTCCCTCTTAACAAACTCCCAGCCATCATGAACTCCCTTTCCTTTTAGTATTACTATCCATGGGATCCCACCCAGCACCTCCCTAAGTTTTATGAAGTCGGCTTTCTTAAAGTCAAGAAATTGAGTCCTAGTATGCTTGGCTGCTCCTTTCCGCTGTATAGTAAACTTCAGAAGAGCATGATCACTCGCGCCTAATGATCCTTCCACTTCTACCCCACTAACCAGGTCATCAACATTGGTTAGGACCAGATCTAAAATGGCTGTTCCTCTTGTTGCTTCTCCCACTTTCTGGACAATGAAGTTGTCTGCAAGGCCAGTGAGTAATCTGTTTGACCTTATGCTCTTGGCTGAGTTTGACATCCAACAAATATCCGGGTAATTGAAGTCCCCCATTACTACTATCTCCCTTCCTTTTGCATGCTTGGCCATCTGTTCCAGGAAGGCATCATCTATGTCCTCCGTTTGGTTTGGGAATCTATAGTAAACTCCCACAATGAGGTCTCTGTTATTCTTCTCTCCCTTAATTTTGACCCAAATGCTCTCACTTTGGCTTTGAGGTTCTAAATCTTGGATCTCTTCACAGGTATACACATCCCTGACATATAACGCCACTCCTCTTCCTTTCTTGTCTGGTCTGTTTCTCTGAAATAGATTGTATCCCTCCATTATTACATTCCAATCGTGGGACTTATCCCACCAGGTTTCAGTGATGCCTATTATGTCATATTTAGTTTGCTGTACCAAGAGCTCAAGCTCATCTTGTTTATTTCCCATGCTTTGCGCATTAGTGTACAGACATTGAAGTCCATTAATCATTCCCCCGTGTCTCTTATTTAAGGATTTTTTCCTCCCACCACTAGGTCTGCGTGCTGTTTGCTCCATTTGGTCATAAACATATAACTGAAAAGAATATATTTACAACCTTGTGCTTATTCACTTTGTTCCTTATAGAGAGCTCCTGCACAACTTTCTCCCTATCAACATTTATGATCTTCCTCTGTCTGTTTCACTTTAGACAGATCACACTGAAACACACAGTGTCCTCAGCAGTATCCAGAGAAGCCTCTCTCCACAGCCATTCTACCTCACACACACAGAGAGAGAGATCAGATAGCAGTAAAAAATGCCAGTTACTTGAATAATAGTCACAACAGAATGGAACGCCTCTCTCATGTGACTCACAGTCAGCCAATCACATGAGAGCTACTGCCAAAGGGGGGGGCATGTTAAAAATGCACAGTAATTTAACGTAAGTGAGCATTCACATTTCCGGAAATTAAACCATCATCCTTAACACATACATGTGCCTGTGAAGGAATGGGTTTCCCAAAACCCAAAACTGACTGTGCAGGCAGTTTTAAACTGCACCAAAATCCCTATTTTTCCTTAGCTAAAATGCATAAACTTGAGCCGTTGAGCAAATGCATAACAAGAACACAGCTCTCTCCTTTATCGGTTTGTGACATCAAGGATGACCCTGACTGTACCAGTAGAACAGAGAAAACACGTTTGTGCCTTATCTTATGTTTTTACCACAAAGATGCACAGACCCAAGTCTGGGAACAACGCCACAAGCGTGTTCTCGGAGATGATGATCTCTTCCTCCAAGATAATAGTAGGAAGAGGAAGATCCTTTTATGGTCAGGAGGGCAGGAAGGAAATCCCTTTTATGGTTAAGAGTGCCGGAGCAGGAACATCTGTGATGTCAACCTGCGTGTACAAGCTGACGTGGCTGGGGAAGGGGGAGAGGGTGTCTGGAGGATATATATACTGCATGAAACTTCTCATTTCTTTGGAGTTGCTGTGGACTTGATCACACAAGTGCCTTCTCCTATCCGGAGAGCAGAATAAACTCTTTCTTTGAACCAACCTCGGTGTCATTTGACTTCCTTCCTCCTGTCCCGGAGCAACGCAGACCCAATCAGTGAACTCAAAAAAGGCTACACCTGCGGGGGACAATATGGGAAGATTTACTTCGGAATGTGGAATGAACCACAATTCTATCCAACCCAAGATATAACTTCACTGTGATTACTAATATAATCCTATATATTCTACTCAGATGTAAATTCAAATGTATTCAAGGAGATTTACTCTCAAGTGAGTGTGCATAGGATTGTAGCTCTTTGGTGCTCCACCTACCACCAGCTCTGCCTATGTTACCCTGGCTCTGCCGACCATTATCTGCTTTCTGCCCCACCAGCCCCAGCGATCACCAACCACCAACTCCTGGCACTTAGAAAGGAGTGGTTACATGGCAGTGGTGTATGTGCGTTCAGTTATATGTGTGTTTTAGTTTGTGCTCTCTTCCATTTGCAAGCCCACAATAACACTGTGGTCGACTTGATAGAATATTGAGGAGTCACTCTGTCTTACACTGAACACAAATGTCTCTGCTGCAATCTAAAGAAAATTATGCTTATATTCCTGTTAAAATTAACAGGTCTTAATTTAATCAGGACTAACATGTTCCATTGATTTAAATGGATATAAGCATAATTAACTTGAGGCCAAATAATGTAATACAATCTATGGTACAAGACATAAAACTACACCAGAAGAAAAATTAATCTTCTGTACTTATCTTCAAATGCAAATAATCATTGCCTATGTTACCAACATGGTAGGTGTATACACACACACACACACACACGATGTTGGTAACAGAGGCACTGTGTGTGTGTGTGTGTGTGTGTGCTTTTTAACAGAAAAAATCATGCCACATTTATTTTTGAATTTTCACGCATGTTGCAGTATATGCTATAACGTCAAAAAGGGGGGGGGGGAATTGCTGTTATTAACATTGAGGCATCTTGTGAGTAGGCTTTCTGCATAGAATTATTTAGGCTCATCTGGCCAGACACTAAATATAACTTTCTTTGATAACTTCCTTTTGAGCATAGTATAAACATGATGTGGAATCACAGTGCCTCATTGCCTTATTTCGATTAGTGGAGAAATTAATGACCAAAAAGAGCAGCACAAAGTGTTTTTTCTCCTTCCTACTGACTTGGCTATTCTTGAGGTTCTTACTTTAGGACAGTTCATTTCACACCCCAGCTCCTGTCCCCTGCGAAGAATCACTTCTAGCTACTTTAATTCTGAGCATTGCAGTAAAGTCAATGGGTGAATTGGCAGAATCCAATTTACCCTTTCCTAGCAGAATCAACACCTACTAATAGTGTGTTTGTGTGTCAGCAGACATTGTGAGCACTGTCAGTCTCTCTCAGAGACTGGGTTCAAAGTAATATACTATTTAGTGAGAGGTGAAATAACTGGATGTAACCCTTTCTTGGAACTGCAAGTAAAATCATAAACCATAATTTTAAATATTGTTTTAAAACAATTATATCTTGCATTTCTGTTTCAATAACATGCAAAATGCTTAACAAATGAATAATCAAATACAATAAAATTTTTTTTGAAAACAAACTATAAAATACAAATAATTTTTGGAAGCATCAGCTTTAATACAAGTAGCAATGGAGCTGCAAACTAATATAGAATAGAAAACAAACTGCACAAACTGCAATAAATTTTGGAGAAAGCATAATTCTAAGTAGAATTTTCAGATTTTTAGCATATGGAAATATTTTAAGAGTCCTATAAATATGTACTCTTAACTAAATCATATTGAGTTCAACGGGGCTTACTCCCAGGTAAGAAGTGGGTGTAGGATTGCAGTCTGAGATGCTTATCTCTTTAATCTCCTTCTAAGTTTTGTGGTTCATGTTACATTTTGAAATTACTAATTTATTGGTTTACCATAACCTAAGACCTGTTTAACCTCAGGATTTTCCCATTCATCTCTAAAGGCAGCTTGATTTGGTCAAGTCCCACTCTAATGCTCAAGGCAGCTTGCTTACACAACACAATTGCAGTAAATTGGGGTCACCTTTTTCAGATCCATGGACACGTTTGGATTTTTGAATGCATGCAGCATTGAGAAATAAGGCCTTCAGTAGAAGTAGCCATGTCAAAAAGTGGGAATGAGACTTGTATTTGCTGTTTATCACTATTGTACATATGAGATCAGACTCGTGGGCAGTCATCGGACACTTCATGAGCTTTCAACCTCAGCTCTATATCTACTATCTGTTACAGCAGCTTTGGAGGAACTATAGGAAAAGCAGAGCCAGGATTAAGGGGTCTGTCACACATTACTTATTTCCATGTTTTGCTAATAAGAATCCAGGGGTTCCTGGAGAAGAAGGGTGCATTCTTTTAATCTTTGTCAACTGCTAGTAAGTCCTCCTAAGCATTTATTTAATACTCTGTACGGATCCAGCTCTGCTTTTGCAATTGTCATGGATATAGGATTCTCTAAAGATTAGTTTTGTCATCTATGAATAAAAGTGTCATATTCTCATGTTGTATTCCAGTTAAAACCTTTTGCGTCTGATGCATTAACAAAACGAAAATAATACTTAAAGGGCATGCTGCAATTTTATTCATTTTCAACATTTATTAAGGGGGCAATCCTATAGTAAGATGTGCCAGAATGAGCAGCTTAGGATGTAGAGGATCTCTGGTTCAGCCAGCTGATTCCCAGATCAGTCAGACTTAAGCTGGCATTAAGTCTCTAACCCTTACACAGCCAATGATATACCAGCACACATCCATTTAGTTTTTATTGTTTGTGTGTTTAACATTTTGGGTTTTTTTTACTACAGCCTGCTCTGGGATGCCTTTTTAGTAGTGAAGGACGGGCTATAAGCATTTTAAATTGAAGGAAAAACATATCTTGCTATTTTTTTGTCTCGTGCTTTTTTTAAAAAAACAACAACCATGTTTATTGCCATCTCTGGAAATACTGACCCATAAGATAAGTGCCACCAGGGGGGAAGTGGACCCCTCAGATTTTGCATCTGTTTGGTGGTTGTTTGTGATTTATATGATCGAACAGTCTCATGGTTGGTGCTTTCCTACTAAATATTATTTTAGCTTGTGATATTTGTGAATACTTGATATATTTTGCATAGATATAAATCCTGTCTTCTTCTTTGGCAATCACTTGTAGCCGAGTAAGATTGTCTTCCATAAATGCAGTTTTAACAATGAGTCCGTAAGTGACTGTGGAGGCCAATTCTGGACCCACACATCCTTCCACAGTGGGGACATTGGTTCCTGGGCGGGAGTTGATCACGATGTGGATTTGCCAAGCGTGCCTTCCTTTTAGCACATTTCTCCCTTGCGTTCTGAGTTTGAGTGTCTTCAAAGTCCATGACACCTTTGGTAAAGGCTGTTCTCCGACTGGAGCGCTTGCAGGCCAGTGTTTCCCAGTTGTCGGTGTTTATACTACATTTTTAAAGATTTGCCTTGAGACAGTCTTTAAACCTCTTTTTTTGTTCACCAGCATTACACTTTCTATTTTTAAGTTCGAAATAGAGTAGTTGCTTTGGAAGATGATAATCAGGCATCCGCACAATATGACCAGTCCAACAAAGTTGATGTTGAAGAATCATTGCTTCAACACTGGTGATCTTTGCTTCATCCAGTACACTGATATTAGTTTACCTGTCTTCCCAAGTGATGTGTTAGATTTTTCAGAGACACTGTTGATGGAATCTTTTGAGAAATTGGAGATGGTGTTTGTAAGTGGCCCATGTTTCACATACAGTAAGGTTGGTAGTACAAACACTGCACTTCAATCGGGAGAAAGCCGCACTCGCAGAGCTTAGGCGATGCTGGATTTCGGCATCAATGCTGACCCTTGTGGAAAGATAACTGCCTAGGTAGGAGAAGTGATCAACATTTTCCAACTTTATACCATTGAGTTGGATTGTATCCTACTATGTATCCTACCATGCTTGTAATCTACCATGAAATATATTTTTCACAATGCATAGTCTTTCTTTAGCATCTGTTTCCATTCTCCTTCCCCTGAACTTTTTTTAAAATATTATTATTATTATTATTATTATTATTATTATTATTATTATTATTATTAACAACTGAATAAATAAAAACTGAAGGAGAAACCCAAGAGGGGATCAGGAACTACATATAAAGCTCTATAAGTAAATGGTATTGAATTTTGAGGGAATGAGAGTAGGGGCGGGGGAAAGTTGACAGTGGCTGTATAACATTCTAGTGACAGTGGGAGGTTTTTTTCAGTGCAGCCTCCAATATGAAGATAATGTTATTCTTCAAAGAAGTAATTGTGGCTTTTAAGCTCCAGTGACTTGCTATTGTGCAATGGCATGCATTTAATAGGGAATATCACTCTTTATTGCTTACAATTTATTCCACAAAGATGCATGTGTGTAATGCTCAAATAACTAATAACTAGGCATATACAATTATGCAGAAAACAGCAATCAGATGCTCCGCAAAAAGGTGGCTTTACAGTGACACCTTTCTGTTTTATTTTGATCAAAGTCTCTTTTGAGATCACAGTCATCTCTGCTGGGCAGGTGAGCATGCAAGCATAAGAAAGTCCTTCACCCTATCCTGTTACCCACAACTTCATCTCCATCGTGAGATTTCTGTATTTTCACTTCATGTTCTTTCCTTTCATCATCCAAGAAAAAGAGAATGACATATCTTGGATGTTTGCACGGTAATAAGTTTTACTTTAGTTAAACTCATGCCTTTAGGAATACTAATGTTCTATTTGTTTTTCTTAAAGATCTGAAGAAGTATTCTAACCAAGCTGATATCTGGGTGACTAAAGTTGCTCCTAGTTTGTTTTAAATGTGCTGCCTTGAAATTATGCTGGGTCCCTAGCCCCTCCTTATATGATTATTTCAGAGGAAATGTTTTTTTGGTGGTGGGGGAGGGAAGCATAATAGTTACAAAGCAGAATAGCAGCAAAAGTGTTGATCAGGGAGGTGAAAGTGGCTTCTGGTCACTGGTCGAATCACAGAATGAGGTGCTGAAGTGCTGAAACAGTAGATGCGAAATCATTCCCCCCCCCCCCCCGTTAAAACCTTGTTGCAAAGAAGAAAGAAGTTGACTAGAACCATGCTTGTTTTCTGTTTCTAGGGAGCTTTGTGGTTTGTTTTTGTTTGCTTTAGCTGGAACTGTCCTCAGTTGTCCTAGTATTCTACTGTCATTTAGAAGGATTTTTTGTTTCATTTGTTTTAGTGGCTTCAACTATGTTGAAACAAGCTTAGACAGTTGCTTTATACCCTCTCCTTTTCTATGCCTGCTTTTGCCAGCTGCCCTGTAAGCATACCCACAGCTGTTGGCTATCATCTAGGTAAAAAAGGTAAAGGTACCCCTGACCATTAGGTCCAGTCGCGGACAACTCTGGGGTTGCGGCGCTCATCTCGCTCTATAGGCCAAGGGAGCCGGCGTTTGTCCACAGACAGCTTCCAGGTCATGTGGCCAGCATGACTAAACCTCTTCTGGCAAACCAGAGCAGCGCACGGAAACTCTGTTTACCTTCCCACTGGAGCAGTACCTATTTATCTACTTGCACTTTGATGTGCTTTTGAACTGCTAGGCTGGCAGGAGCAGGGACTGATTAACCGGAGCTCACCCCATTGTGGAGATTCGAACCGCCAACCTTCTGATCGGCAAGCCCTAGGCTCTGAGGTTTAGACCACAGCGCCACCCGAGTGGCTAGATGCAAAAGAGGACAGGGTGCCTGCACTTTTAATAGTAGAAGGCATTTCAGCAGAAGTGGCTTGCTGTCCTGTTTTGTAACTGGCCCCTCTGGCACCACAGCAGTTGTCCTCTGCTTTTCACCATCTTAGGGATTGCTAACCACACAAATCAGGTACAGTTCAATAGCAAGGGTGGAGGACAGTAACAGGTAATAGCAAACAAGGAGTGCAGTTCACAAGCGTGATTCTCTGCATTCACGTCCGAGTGCCTGAATTCCCAAATAAACAAAACATACCAGCATACAAGTGTACATTCAAAGCTCTAAATAATTTCCCTTTTTCTGAACAGAGCCAACGCATAAATCTTCATAGGCTGGAATTAAACAGCTGTTTAAATGCAATAATGCCCTGTCCTTTTAATGACAGTAATTAAACAGGTGTAGATTAGGAGGAAAGGCAGGGCTTATTTGACATATGCCTTGCACACTCTTAGCATATGCTGCTAATTAAGATGCATTCTGTTGTTAGTGTGAAAGGCAAATACTTCAAGCAAGAGGCATATTTCATCACTTCTAATAAGTTATTAAGGAGAATAGCAAGTATTAATTGATTGGTGTGATTAATTAATTAATTAACTGCACATTAAAATGAAGTAACTTTATCCAGGATGTGTCCTGAGGGGGGTGTCAGAACTGCATCATTCTTTTAAATAAGTCTACCTGTGTATCTCAATTTTTGCTCATGCAAAATATTATAATAATAATTATTTATTGAATTTATATATCGCCCTATACCTAGAGGTCTCAGGACAGTTCACAAAATAAAATCAAAATATAATACATAATCAAAATAAAAACAACAACCCAATAATTGCCGCCCTCCCCCCCCAAAAGAACCCCCACATTTTAAAAGGGCACAGGATGTTGGGAACATTCCTTCAGCTTTGGAAAAACAACCACCCTTTTCCAGTTTTTCAGCATAACGAAGAAACATTTGCCTTTTCACTTCCATTAGCATATCTTCTTTACTCATTTTGTTTAATTACTTATTTTGGTAATGATGCTATCATCTCATAGCCAAGTCTGATTGGTTATGCAATATAGTGACATCACTTCATTCATTGTTTAATCCTTCATTGGCTGGGAATATTCATATGTCTAATCCAAGAAACCTTATATTCACTTTCTGTTGACACTGTTTCCCCATTAAGATATTATTTTCTTGCTAAATCTGATAGATATGGGATCACATATGTGGCTAATCATGAAAAAGGAAAGGAGCAGTGACTTGCATGGGGATGAATAGCACTGAACCTGTAAACAGAAGAGTCAATGCTATTAATATTTGCACAATTAAATTGCTTTTTTGGGAGGGAGGGGTGCTATTTTTGGTCATAAAATTGAAATAGGTGAATATTTAGTAGAAGTGCACATTCCGTGCACATACAGTGATTACTCTTGTTTAACAAGACATGGAAAGAGGTCCTTTCCTTAAATTATTTTTCATGGCCTTCAGTTTTTTGTTGTATGCCCAGGTGCACAACCATGGGGAGAGAGCAGGGCAGAGGGAATGAAATAAACACAGGACAAGATATTGGGAACAAAACAGGCCACAACTTTATTGATAACATATGTCAGTAGGCTTTGAAATAGGCATTGGGTGTGTATCCAAATTCATCCAACCCACCTGCTGGTTGACTGTTCCTGATCCTGGGTTAAGGATCCCCCTATGACGTACATCAAATAGGCATGACCCACCTAGATCACTACTTTGGGTGATGCTATGGCCCATCAGCCTCTGTCTGGGCATCAGGACACAAGCATCTTCTGCCTGGACCCCATTAAGGGGGTACTCCACTTTCTTGGAAGGATGTGTTGTAGCTCTCGACCCATCCCACTCTGCCTCGACTAGGGATCCAACCCAATGCCATATCTGCCACCCAAGCCAACAGTGGAAACAGGTCATTTTTAAAAATTATTTTTCATGGCTTTCAGTTTCTTTTTCCAAACTATTGACATCACCAAAATGTATATTTCCAGCTTCAGAAATGTATATTTCCTGGCTCATAAATATGAGACTTAGGGCCTCAAATAGATGGTGAGCTTTACCATTCCAAATTATTTTCCACTTTGAGCTGGGGAAAGATTCCCCTCCCACCTACTTACCCAGACTTCTTTCCACCAATCACCTATCAACTTTCCAAGCCCCCCAACCCTTTCCCCTTCAACTATGCTTATAGATCTGCAGCTAATAAGGCAATAGCAAGCTGGGGGTAGGGAGAGGGAGAGAGCGAGCGAGAAAGGAGGTCTCATTTCCCCTCTCCTCTGCAAGTGTAATGATGCATTGAGAACAAAAGTAGAGACTTCTGAGATTGCAATATCATCCTGTTTTTCTCTAATAGCCACAACAACCAGCATACTGTTCATTTTACACTTTCTGTTCTTATGTCAAGGACTGAAATCTTGATAAGTCTCTAAAGGTATACAGGAAACACCTAGAGTTGCACAGCTCATGGGTTCTGAAAGTATGACCAGCTATCTGTGCATGTTACAAGATCTATCAGTGACATCTCCATTGCTTCACTGCACCAGATGTTTTCAGTTCTCCAAGGTGTTTGGGAGTATGGTGTGTTGAGTATGGTCTTGGGGCCACATCAGGCTTCACTTGATGGACTAAGGCCCCTGAGTGAGTAGACAGTGCTTTATTTCCTAGATTTATTCTTTTGTTTCCAAGGACCAGCAGAGATGGAAGTTGGTGATAACACTGTGGCAGTTTTGCGATCCCCTACACAGTTTCTCAATTTTTGTGATTTTTATAATTTTTTTTTAAAAAAAATCAAAGGGGAGTAACTCTTCACCTTGTTTCTCCTTCAGTTTTCCTTTTATATTTTAATTTGTAAACACATGGGGACACTATACATAAGCCATGGAGACAGAGCAGTCATTACTGGTTACCAATAACTCTTACAAAAATACTTCAGCTTTTGATACTGATGTTACCTGTCATTTAAATAATGTTAAGTAAAAAAAAAATATCCAGACATCGCTGATAAATCAATTTCAGACAGAAAAATGCAAATACAATTGTGAATTCTTTCCAAGAGACATCAGAAATTGTTTTTTAGGTCTTCAAGTATCCTTTTATTTTGAGAACTAAAAGGCACATTTTCCATTCTTCTGTTCCTTTTATATTTTAGGAATGTTACGTGCTTGTACAGTGTCTGTACTTGAACTTGGAATGAAAAACTTTTGATCGTCACTAAAAAGGTCTAATGGTTGAGTCCTTGAATGCAAAACTTCTGATGAAAATAAACTTCAAGGTCTCAGAGTGCTCTTATCAGATCAACTGCTATGAATAAGGCTCAGGTCCCAAGTAGGCTGCATAAATCTTACCTGTGGGTATTAAGCTTTTCAATCACCCAGTCAAGCCAAAAAATATTTTTGTTGTTTTTCTTTAACGGGGTTAGTGCAAAGCGTAATACCCCCAGGCATGCAATTTTTTTTTGAAGGTGATTATAATTCAATACCAGCTTTGCATCATGGATAAAAGTGTGCTAGTGACTGAAATCCTTAGTGGTTTATTGCACTTGCAGTTCTTCAGTTGCCCAAATGGTAAAATAGTATATCCAATCAGATCAGTTGCAGATTAAATTATTCTAGACTGAAGGCAAGCTTCTACCTCCTTGGCCAAAATGAATTACAGATATATGCTCTATAATCATAATACTGCAAATTTTTATGCAGTCCTTTAAGGTTTTATGTCTAATTTATTTTTAATTGCACACTGTAGAATGCATTGTTGCCCAGTGAAACAGAAGGTTTAATTTACTCCTTCAATGTTAAAATGCCAGAATTGAGGTACTCCTTTTTCTACAGAGTTTGAAATAAAATGTCATGCTTTTCCAATATGCTTATGATGCTGTATTGTCTTGTAGTCATTTCACTGTATGTGCAAAATCCACATTTTATAGTCTTCACAATGTGGTTGTGAGGTAAAGTCTTAAGAAATTTGTTTGAAGAGACAAATCTTGTGAAAGCTTAACAGAAATGTAAGAGGTCATGAACAACAGAGGATATGAACACATACTCAAGGCTGACCAGGGCCGGCCCAACACAGTTTGGCACTTGAAGCAGACAGCAAAATAGTTGAACAGATTACACAAGAAACCAACCAAATCATGTGTGTAAATTTATTTTACTGTAGAAGCGACTCTTCAAAATCTAGGTGCTACCTTCCATGCCTTCTCATTAGAGGTTTAGCTATTGTGCCTCTTCTGCTTAAATAGAAGGCAGGCTTTCACTTTTACAAATTTTCTTTGCTTCATTTGTGTCATTGAGAGCCAGTGTGGTGTAGTGGTTAAAGCAGTAGACTCGTAATCTGGTGAACCGGGTTCACGTTCCCGCTCCTCCACATGCAGCTTCTGGCTGATCTTGGGCTAGACACACGTCTCTGACGTCTCTCAGCCTTACTCACCTCACAGAGTGTTTGTTGTGGGGAGGAAGGGAAAGGAGATTGTTAGCCGCTTTGAGACTCCTTAGGGTAGTAATAAAGTGGGATATCAAATCCAAACTCTCCTCTTCTTCTTCTTCTTCTTCTTCTTCTTCTTCTTCTTCTTCTCCTTCGCAGCAAAGAAGAAAAATAATGCAAGACAGGAAAGGATAAAAACTTATGTGCACACAATGTGTACATTATCAGGGTATTGACTTGATAACCTTTGATATCCCTTCCAACCCTATAATTATTACATTCTTCCAGATATCCAGGATATCAGCTTCACACCCATACAGTAATGTATGATGCATACTTTGGATACCTAGTTCAAGCAAATATCAATTAGAAAGGTATCCTATGCACAAGAAGCTGGCATAAAGCAAAACAGTATAAGATAAGCCAACATAAACATGCATCAGTTCAACAGCAGGACCTGGCGGAAATAAAACATGCCTTTAAAACAGTGTTTTATGCCAGGTTGCCAAGTCATGTGGCTGAGCTCAATAGGCTTAGGCCTAAGTCCAAGCTCCACCAATGCTCCTTTTGGTGGACACACAGGCTGAGATGGGATGAAGAAGCTGCACTGTCATATCTTTGGGTGAGCCAGGTTGGAGACTTCACATCTGCTGAGATGGAAATTGGCTCACCCCAGTGGATTATGCCATAGGATTGCCCTCTTAGGGTCTTCTGTTGCCCCCATCAAGAATCAGGTCATGCCAACTCAGGGAGGAAATAATATTCACACATTCCTTAGTTTGTTGTTGTTGTTGTTTAGTCGTTTAGTCATATCTGACTCTTTGTGACCCCATGGACCAGAGCATGCCAGGCACTCCTGTCTTCCACTGCCTCCCGCAGTTTGGTCAAACTCATGCTGGTAGCTTCAAGAACAGTATCCAACCATCTCGTCCTCTGTCGTCCCCCTCTCTTTGTGCCCTCCATTTCCCCTGACATCAGGGTCTTTTCCAGGGAGTCTTCTCTTCTCATGAGGTGGCCAAAGTACTGGAGCCTCAGCTTCAGGATCTGTCCTTCCAGTGAGTACTCAGAGCTCTTAGTACCATTATCATTATTTCAGTATTCAAGTATTCAAGCTTCAGTATTCAAGTTACTCAATCTCTTCTTGCCCTTTGCCTTACAAGAACATCATTAGCAAATAATAATATGTTATCTATTATTATTAGCTTTGAAAAGCCATGCTTTTCATTCTTTAAAAAAAATAATTGTCCTAGCAAAGATTTAGTAACAGAAACCGTAGTGCAGTATCATATTTTTACAAGATATATTAGAAAATGTTTTCTAGTATTTATAAGGGGTTTATCATAAATAATAAAACTACACTATAATTGTCATAATCCATTGCAAAATATTTTTGTTGTGAACTGTTCTTTTAGTTTTTTATAGCTTATACAGGGATGGTATAATTTTGAAAATTCACACAAGATCCCCCCATCATTAATGTAAATTAACTAGATTCATCTGAATTTTATTCTTGCTCTAGTGCTTCCCATCCTAAATTCTTAGGAAAGAACTTCTATGATGATTTATCAGCAGTAATATAGGGGAATTCATTTAGACAGATTTAATTAGCATGCCACCACACTTTGCATATTTTGATAGTGCTTCATAAACTACTACCTTCTTGCAATTTCCATCTAAGATTATTAACTTCTGTCCTCCGTCTCAAATACTCAAAAAATAAAATATCACCAGCTCTTTTCTATGACTGTTACAATCATGTAAAACAAATAAAGCAGCATATTGTTAGATGTTATAAATAACTATAACCATGTGCACTGCAAAGGAAATATATTTCTCACACCTCATTACCTCTGTCACACTCAGAAAACAAAACGTTGTCCTACTTATTTGTTGCACCAGCAAACACATAATTTTTAAACTATCAACTATTGATGGTTGTGAACATTATCTGAGCCCAGTGGTGGAGAATGTATGTTTCTGGGATAATATTCTACATTTCATTGTCCTATCCGGACAATCTGACAGCTGGTTAGTTAGTCAAGATGTATTTATTACATTATATGTTTATTACATCATACGTTTCTATGTCCTGTTTCAGCCATTCCACTCTATTTTCCTCCCCCACCCAGTTGTCATGGTTTCTTTATGTCTCCCAAGCCTTATTAGGGCATCCCCCCGCCCACATATTAAAATGATGTGAGGAAGGAGAACAGTTTGCACTTCTGTCCCCGCCCCCTC
The DNA here is from genome assembly GCF_965113315.1 of Podarcis vaucheri. Classification (NCBI taxonomy): domain Eukaryota; kingdom Metazoa; phylum Chordata; class Lepidosauria; order Squamata; family Lacertidae; genus Podarcis; species Podarcis vaucheri. The sequence goes on from NC_138767.1 coordinate 50,784,642, forward strand.
CATGTGCCTTTCACTTCCTGTAAGGATAACTTCTGTAGCAGGGAGTCTTCTGTTAGTGTGTAAGCTTCCTGCATGATCTTCCGTGGTGCTAAATTACACAGAGAGCTATACATTGCATTTCACTCTTACAGTGCATGAGCAGTGGATGGACCAGGCAACAAGAACATGACAGAGGGGGCAGGGGATGAAGTGGAAGAGCAGTCTCCCCACCTCTATGCAGCTGTAATTACATGAGGGAGGATACTTGAATAGGGCCTCAGTTTCTCAGCAGTCGATGTCACTAAGATATCATGGGGTTGCTTGGAAGTTGTTCTCCCTCTTAGAGTTTTTCCTCTGAAGATTTTTGTACTTATGCATACCACATTGGTGCCTCAAGTCTGCCAGTACCTCCCTCTTGTTTGTTTGTTTGTGGTGTTTGCTACATAAGCATAGGCACTGGGAAGAGTCTGGCAAGCATTAGTTTTCGTATACAGCTATCATTGACCTTATTCAAGATATAATGGTTTGTAAAGTTGTCTAAAACTTTTATTCTGCTATGATAAGCAAAACTTAACTTGAACTTGGAACGTCTTTAAATGTTTTGGGTATTATCAGTAATATGTTAAGTCAAAGACAAAGGAACGGATAAATTCCTGAGCCCAATTATATTTGAATAATTACCTTTTTTCAAATAAACAGAAGACTTTCAGGATCTTTACAAGAATCACTTCCTGCTGAGAAAATGTCAATCATATTTTTCACAGATGTTTGTTTTATTTCTTCTACTTAAGTTTACTTATTCCAGTCTCAACAATAATTAAAATGAGCAGTGTGAAAAATAGCAATCCTACTCTGAGTTCAATGAGACTTAGAACCAAGTAAGTGTGCGTAAGATTGCAGCTTAAAGCACATAAACTCATCAAACATTGCTTTGTACAAAACTATTACTCCTGATCACACAGAGCATGAATCTGAGAGTCCAAGTTCATTTTCTGGCATCCTCTGTTGAAATGATCTCTAGCAGCAGAGCCACAAAAGACCTCTATAGTGGTACCTGGGGTTAATTCGTTCTGGAGGTCCGTTCTTAACCTGAAACTGTTCTAAACCTGAGGTACCACTTTAGCTAATGAGGCCTCCTGCCCTGTCGCCGTGTGATTTCCGTTCTCATCCTGAGGTAAAGTTCACAACCCGAGGTACTACTTCCGGGTTAGCAGAGTCTGTAACCTGAAGTGTCTGTAACCCGAGGTGTCTGTAACCCGAGGTACCATTGTACTTGAGGCATTGAAGAGCACAGGAAAGGCTATATACGTCTGAGATAGACTAACTGCTTATATCCTTAACTGTGATTGTTCTCATCCATTGCTGTATCAGAGAATACCTCTTCCTCTAATACATGTTTCTGTGTTCAACTAACCTGCTATATGGTACTGGTAGCATGTATTTGTTATGTGCTTCAATTCATTTAAGTCTTTTATTCCCTACCCTTCAGTGTATGCATGTAGCATACCACTAAACTATTTTCACACAAACCATTGTAAAGTACAGATAGGTAGCCGTGTTGGTCTGCCATAGTCAAAATAAAAAAATTCCTTCCAGTAGCACCTTAAAGACCAACTAAGTTAGTTCTTGGTATGAGCTTTCGTGTGCATGCACACTTCTTCAGATACACTGAAACAGAAGTTGCCAGATCCTTCTATATAGTGAGAAGGTGGGAAGGGGTATTACTCAGAAGGGTGGTGGGAATGGGAGATTGGCAGATAGCTGAGATGAGCCTGTTGATAGCTGAGATGAGCCCATTGTAAAGTACATTGAGCATTTGTGGTACTTGAAAATGTGGTTAATGCAGGATATTATGTGGAAAATAAATCAAAGGTGGTTTCTAACGAATGCAGGCCTTACATTTCTATTACAGATTTAAGTTTGTAAAAAATGCCCTCAATATATTAATTTTTACCCCCCATGCGTCTTTTTCATAGTATGCTTTGGGCAGGGATCAGATACACCGCTGAGTTCCTGATCAAGAACTCCCTAGTACAGTCAGTTTCTGCTTTCAGCAGAGATCTTCCTGGAGTTCACGCTAGGCTTCAAAGCAGGAAAAGGGAGAACAGGGAGTACACAAACAGTGCACTACCAATTATTGGCAGGCCCTGCCCACCTGTCAAAATGGTCCACTGTAGGTAGAGTAACTCAGAATCCTGACTGTTGTCTGGAACCCATTCCCCATGCACACTGCCAACAGCTTTTTGTGGGATAGTCCCAGCACTGTGTGAAGACGCCAGAGATTGAACCTCAAATTTTATTGGATATGAATTCTGTGCTCCACAGCTGAGCTATTGCCCTTCCCTAGATTCCACAAAGGCCAAACAACATTTAGATCAGTGAAGAAAGAAGTTCTATACTAGTATGAAATTTGTCTCCAGGAATTCAACTACATTACTTAAATTCAAATGGAATATAATAGTACCTGTTAAGTACAAGCTCCTCATATCCCACCTGGATTGTGCATCCCATTTAACTCAAGATGTGTGATAACTCAGATGCTTTAAGCATGGCTATTTTTCTCCCATAGCTCTAGCCTACATATCTCTGTCCACACCACTCCATTAACATCAATATACAAGAGGTCAAGTGGGATTATAATATGCAATGGCAATGCCACCCTCTCCAACCCAGGTTAGCAAACATTGCCATTAAACATGAATGGTGTTACATGGAAACATGGGAAAGTTGCTTCAATACCCAATATTAGATGATGTAAGAATGGGCCCTCAGTGTTCATGTAAAGAGACTTCTAGAACATATTCAAGGCCTTACCCCAATTCTTGACATTCACAATTTTGTTGAAATTTAAATTTATGAATGACTGTGTGTGTGTTTGTGTGAGTGACAACAGATGAGTGACAACAGATGAGATACAACCAGACTGCAAATCCCTCAATACTGATTATTCCCATTCCCCCAGTAATTGGAACAGGTCAGTGCTTAAATTAAGTCCTGAAATAGATTTTCCTTTCTTTTAGCTGTGAATGTAGCCTGAACACCTATCAACCTGGACAATATGCTATATATCCTTGGCAGAGACTGCTCTGTAGACGAGTGTCATATATATCTCCTTTTCTAGTACATAAAGAATGACAGTATAACAGAAAGAAATTGTACAAGGGAGTGAAGACAGCTCTTTAACTGGAGATGCCTAAGCAAATCCATTAATATCCCACCTGACATATTTCAGAGCTGAGGCATGTCATCAAAAACAGGTAACAGAACTGAGCAGTAGTTCAAATTAGGCTGCAGAGCTATGATACTGACTTCTTCCTGTGCTACTTCCATTTGCAGGAGTAAAGGCCAAGGTATTGGGGGAGAGGAGAACATGGACAGTAAATAATTTCTGCCCATTCAATGGGCTGTGCGGAGGAACACAGGGGTGACATTTTACTTTCCATAAAAGGAAAAGTATAGCTCTTATTCAATTTTCTGGATACTTTTCAGATCAAATTAGCGCTAAGAAGTATTTGGTTCATTTGTTATTGGAAGAGACCGTACCAACTTAGTCAAGCAAGAAAATTACCTCAAAAGCTTACAAGATTTATAATGCTTAGAAAAGAAAACAAAAAAAGGCAATTCGAAACCTAATGAGACATTTTAGGCCTCATTTACATCTGTAACCTGACCCATTTCTGCAAAGTGGTAATTTGGTAATTTACATACTAAAAGCTAGGTATTTATTCATCCTTAACCAAAAAGATGATGAGATTACTAATACTATAGCACAATTAACATTACCTTACACTCTATTGTCACTTATACAAGACGACGACTAGATATGTTTCTATTAACACATTCTATTAAAATTTAGTATTACACCAAACATTTAATGACAGAAATATAAAATCTCTTCTGTTATCAGTGACAGATACAGCATTAGATTAATAGTATATTTGAAAGAAAGGTAGCAACTATTAAAAAAAAAAAAGGAAATCAAGCTGTACAATGCAGTCTGTTGGTGGCACCGAGTACTGTCATAGTAGAATCAAAACACTTGATTTTGCAGATAAACACTTGATTTTGCAGATAAAAACATTTTGTCCTAAACAATAAAAATTGCTGATGTTTCCCTGTGCATGCTTTTGCAGTAGGATGCCATCTATGCAGTCTTGTTTGTCATAGCTATCATGCCCCACTGAAACACTGAAAAAAAATGTATTTCCCTTCATCTTATGAATTTGCTATTATTGAAAATAAGATAGGAAGCAAGTGTAAACAGGCAATGAATATGCAGTTATTTCAGCAACACATATTTAGGCTTCGTTACAGCAACCTGAGACAAGGTAGTTGTTCCTAAGGCTTCACAGAAAAGCAGAGACTCGGGGTCATGCAGATATTACAGAGAACACTTCCAGATATAAGGGGCAGCAAGGGAGAAAGGGAACCTCTGAGCCAGCAGGAGGCCTTAGGGCAGCTGCAGATGTTGGAACTTGAGAAACAAAAGTTAAAGGGTGTGTCAAGATATAAGGCTGGGAAAATAAGGTGTGGCACAAGGCCAAGGAAGGTTTAGAAGAAATGGAGAGTATGCTTGTAAAAGGGTGATAGCGGCAACCTGAATAGGGGTGGAACATAAGAAAGTCCAAGAAAAACGATGCTTTGTGCCAGATCTGCTTGATGATCGCATCACTGTATCAGGAAAATGTATCAGTAACAGAAGATAGCTTTTGAGCAAAGACTAGCTGGTTTGTCTGGAACACATTGAACTTGAGATGACAAGTCAGAGATGAAGTCAGAGGAGTAGTGTAGGCACTGGGAATCAAAAACAGAAATGGAGGAGTAAGAAACCAGGAGGATACAACGTGTTCCAGGAGTGTGGAGATAAAAAGAAGGGGAAACTGGGCAATAATTGCATTGAAAGGATGGGGCATGGGATGATTTTTTTAAAATAGAAAATTGGAAAATGCAGAAGGGAAAACAAGAAACCAGGACCTTTGGCAGTTGCTGGAGTTATCAAGGTCACTGCTGGTTGAGGCCAGATATCACTCTCCAAATATTGCCCTTTCACCTGGGCAAATTCAGGTATTCCTGCTCTTCCAACATTTTTTGGAGTTCCCAAAGAGGCAGGGGGTGGGGTGCAGTTTGAAATTAGAACAGAAAAGTCAGTCCCCAAGGACTGTCTTTTCATTTTTTTCAGTTATAAAGCAAGACTTTTCATGCAACAAAACATCTATAATCTTCATAGAGAAAATGAGGGAGATGATTAAGGAGGTCTTAAGTCACAACTAAATCATTTCTTTCCTAATTTGGTTCTGATCAGACATCTTTATTCTAGCTAATTTGTATTTCTTGCTTATTTTTATTGCAAAGTACTCTGAGCATTTTATTAAAGGGCAACATAATAAATAGCTGCAATAAACAAATATACCTAAACTAAATGCAATGAGGTAAGGAAACAATAGTTAAGGCGTATGCAGTAGTCAGAAGTATATTGTTTGAAGCAAATCAATGTTCTAATATTCTAACCTTTATGGATTAAGTGTTTTTCAAGACATGTTTCAGAGCGAAATTGTGTGGGGTTTTTAAAAAAAATAATTTTTAAATTTTATAGCCCTTTTATCTTCTGAAGTGAATATTCTGTACTACATGCTAGTCTGCCCTGAATCTTCCCTGAGAACTGAGTGCTCATAATTTTTCAAAGGGTATGATTTCTTCACTCTCACTTTTTAGCTAAGTTGTATTTTTATATTTCAACTTGTGGTGTGGAAACTGCTTTTTCATAGCTTCATCCGATATAGAAGCCCAGCACCGTACAGGGAGGCCAGTTTTGCATATCCTTCCCAAAATAGGTACAAACTGGTCCTGCCTGCCCACATGGGGCCAAAACATTACTTTAGCGTGAAGCCATGGAAAAGTGGCTCCCATGTCACTGTTGTCACATACAAAGGGCAACCAAGCATCAATCCCACTCCATTAGCTATTTTGACGTTTGTAGACACACTCTTAACATATAATGTTATTAGATCCTGTCCTTAGACTGGAATCCATAATATGATTACGATGGACTGTGTCCACTAATGGACAGAATGTCTATTTTTTCTGGAGAGAAGAGTGCATTACAAGCTTCATTACACATTCACTTCAGTGCAGGGATCAATTCTATATATATGTGAGCTGCCTTTCACAGAAATGATTGGGAATACACTTCAACCAGGAGTTCCCCAAGTAGACCACCTACTGGAATTTTAGTGGGTGGTGGTGTTGTAGTGGATCTGCAATGGCATAACTTGCTCTAATGTCAACCCCCATTTCCGGTATGGTTGAACTATATGGGTTTAAATGGTAGATGCCCAGTTTCCACCTCCCACCTCCTTCAACATCTTCAATTCAGTAGAACCCTAACCTGGCTTCAAGGTCAGAAGAAGTGGCAAGGATTGCTCCTGACGTTTATTAACTTTGGCTGGAGGGGATAGGCTGGCCTCAAGGGAGTTTGGGTCTATGCCCAACTAAACCACATAGAGACCACCATCCAAGTGATGCTTCAAGATGCTCATCAGCACCTTCAGTTTTCTGTTTTCCTTTATTTATGTATTTCTAGGATTTTCTATCTACCTTTTGCTAACCAAAACATATTAAGTGCTTTGGTCAAATTACAAGCAGCTGTTTACTAGGTGCTGCAGTGCAAAACAGTCAAATGAAAATTCCATTGCTAAAGCTTTAGCCAAGGGGAAGAATTCCTATTCAGCCCCTGCCCCATGGCAACTTGAGGGTGGGCAAGCACTGAGGTGGCTGGTAACTGTGTCAGGAGATGGGTTCCTATATTTAAGTGGCAAATCAGCACTCACCTCCCACTGGTCAGCTGCTGCTGGCCAAGTATGAACCCTCACCACATCTCCTAATCATTGTTCAAATGGCTGTCTACTTATATAAACTCTAAATTTACCTATTTGCACCCAATTATGTTTAAATACTTTATTTGCCAATCAGCAATCTCTTCTTAGAGTGTTAATTATTTTGTGGTGAAGATCACTTCTAAAATTTCTTTGATGTGAGCTTTACCATGAAAGAATCCCTGATAGATTACATATAAACAGACCATCTTGAGCAATACACTTCTTAGGTGTAGCTAATGGTTTTAGCCATGTTCTTTTTGGTCGCCTTTATTAAACCTGGCGAATTCAGGAGAAATCCACAAAGCATTACATTATCAGCATAACATGAAACAGTTGCAGGTAATCAATAAATATATATACTTTATGTGCTCTAAAATGTAAGGAACATGATTTCTCAAAAGCACACTTAAAAGGGCTATTCATGCTGTTTTTCATTGATTTTTTTCTCTCTTGGTACAAGTCACAGTGTGCATTCTGTGTGCTATTACAAAGACAAATTCTGGACTTAAAAAGATGAATGCTGATAGTGGAAAGAAAGCCTAAACAGAAGGCAGTATTGGTCAAACTCCCAGAGGCTAATTAAATTCATCTGTTACACAAAGATATTGGGGATAATTATAATTGTTGGGATGGATCTAAACTTCCAGGGAATGGAAGTTGTGATATCTGGACACTCCAGAACGATGTGAGAGGTGGTACTGGACACTGCAATCTTCATCAGAGGCTATTCTTCATGTGCCTCCCTCAAAGGAAGTATTAAGTATAGTTACACAAGAATAGGCATTTTCAGTGGTCAAGGCCTTGTCTGTGAAATGCTCTCCCTGGGGAAGCACACCTGGAACCATCATTATTAGTTTTAAGGGACCAAACTAAGACCTTTTTATTCACTCAGGCCTTGGGTAACCAAGCTGATTTCCATGGTGTAGTGATCATATTTTAGTGGGGTAGCTAGGCATAGTCCTTATTATGTCACTGTATGAGTATTTTAGGTATTTTGCTACAGGTGGGTATCCGTGTTGGTCTGCCGTAGTTGAAACAAAATAAAAAAAAATCCTTCCAGTAGCACCTTAGAGACCAACTAAGTTTGTCATTGGTATGAGCTTTTGTGTGCATGCACACTTCATTAGACGCCGTTTATTTTTTCTGGTGTTAAATGTTTTTAACTTGCATTTTATCTTCTTAAGTTATGCTGAGACTTTTTTGAAAATAAAAACAATTAACAAACAACAACAACAACAAAGATTTCAGAAGGAAAGTGAAATTCATGAAAATATCCTCTCCTCTTTCCGCCAATGAGAACTTCCACTCTTTGCACGTTCCTTCCTTTTGTTGAGTCACAGGACTGGATCCAACCCTCTTCCTTTCAGCATTGTTGCTAAAAATAATGAACCCTTTCAAGCTTGCATGAATATTTGGCCCTGTTAGTTCAATGTGGTATACTCCCAAGCAAGTGTGTGTTGGAGTGGGAAATTGCCACTCCCCTACTTTCTTTCAGTAGGAGATGCTAATGTATACAAGGATTTTCTTTTACTTTTGCAAAGTAGCAAGATCAAACCTATTTGTAATCATAGCAGTAAAAATACTAATATTTATCATTAAGTGCACACTAGGTAAGAAAAGTACAGTCGTACCTTGAAAATCAAACGGCATGCATGGCATCATGTCATGGCCATGATGACAGGGAGAGTTAGAGATTACCCCAAACAGAAAGTACAGAAAGAATGGAAAATCTTTAAAGAGTATCTGGGAAAGTATTATAATAATAAACACCTCCTGGCAGAAATAGAATGATCCTTGTAAAACAACAAATATGTTTTTTGGTATCTGAGGAAAACAAAGAAAGCAATACAACAATTTGGAACTGTGTTTGAAAAAATAGTAGAAATAATAACACAATGAGTCTAATCGGAAGTCAAATGTGTTTATTTTGTTTTGTTTTCTTCTTTCCTTTTTTCTTTTCTTTTCTTTTTTTGGTTTTGTTTTGTTTGTACCTCTTTCCTTGGTCTTTTCCTCTTGGACCTGCTAAGAAAGAGTTAAAGAGATAAAAGTTAAATATAAAAACTCGAGTAAGTTAAAAGTGATGTTTTGTAATTTTTCAATTATCGTTCATTTATTGTTAAAGTTGGTCAATTATAATGAACTGATGTAGTAGTTACTGCGGGGGGGTTGTCATTGTTGAACTCTAAATAAAGAATGAATTTTATTTTGTTTCTTTAAAAAGAAAGTCAAACGGAATCTGTTCCAGAAGTCCGTTTGACTTCCAAAACATTCGGGAACCAAGGCGCAGCTTCCTGCAGCCAATCAGAAGCCATGGAAGTGACGACAGACGTTTGGGTTCCAAAGAACATTTGCAAACCAGAACAATCACTTCCGGGTTTGCAGCGTTCGGGAGCCAAAACGTTCATCTTGCAAGGCGTTCGACTTCTAAAGTACGACTATACCATGTTCCTTCTTAGTGGAAAGCTGAAGGGAGAGGAGACAGTTTGACGAAAATGTAGCAAAGTTTGAAGTATGCTGAGATGTTAACTTGTATTATCATCACCCTGTGGAACACAGGTCAGTCGGTGATCACCCAGTCATTCATTCCATCGAGAAGTTGTTAAAAATGAGTATATTGTCCATTGTCTTTGTCAGCTTCGGTCTTGAACAAATAGATATATTTTCTTGTGCATGCAGTGTCAATAGCAATGCTCAAGTTCATTTATAGGGCTGCAATCCAACACTCTGGTTTCTGGCTGGAATCTAACACTCACTTACTTCAGAGTAAATCCCACTAGAACTTGCTGTGACTAATATCTAAGTAAACATGCATGGGATTATCAATCGGCATTATTTCTGAAAGGGTTTTTATTTCCATGGCAAACCCTTCAACACTACAGCTCATTGCAACAGCCACAAGACAGTGGAGAAGAAGTGTGTTATGGTGGGTGGAATATTATGGAACTCTCGTTATAAAGAAATGGTACCCTACAGTGTGATTTGCATCATGCTGTGTGAGCCGCCTACACTTTTCAGCAGTTGGTTCTGCGTCTGTAATTTATTGCTCCAGAAGCCATTATAATAACACAAGAAATGCCTCAGCAAGTGTGGAGGGAAGAACACATCACAGTCAGATTGTAATGACTATTTAGACTATTTAAACTCACTCAGCTTGTTCTGCATTAGAAAAACAAGCCCTATTAAATTACTTATTTTATACATTTTATTTGGCATTCTGGCTTCATTGTAGTCGAGATTAAACACCTTATTACACTTTTGAAGAGAGAAGCTTATGAAAATAATTGCCCAGAAATTACTGTGTTAAGTGTAAAAACTGTTGGGTGGAAATCTGATTTAAAAAAAAAAACACCCAAAAAACTTGTAGATCTCTGCTGGGCAAATATACTAGGTTTCTTAGAAGGAAATGTCTGTCCCATTTCAACAGAGAAGAAGAAGAAGAAGAAGAAGAAGAAGAAGAAGAAGAAGAAGAAGAGTTTAGATTTGATATCCCGCCTTTCACTCCCTTTAAGGAGTCTCAAAGCAGCTAACATTCTCCTTTCCCTTCCTCCCCCACAACAAACACTCTGTGAGGTGAGTGGGGCTGAGAGACTTCAAAGAAGTGTGACTGGCCCAAGGTCACCCAGCAGCTGCATGTGGAGGAGCGGAGACGCGAACCCGGTTCCCCAGATTACGAGACTACTGCTCTTAACCATTACACCACACTGGCTCTCAACAAGTGTGCTATCACTTGCTATCGCTTAGAGTGCTATCAGAGTACAAGAACAATGTGGGAGGCAGCACTTATGAGTTATAAGCTCAACCTGATTGGCATTAGGCATAAGGTACAAAGGCTATGGGTGGCCTTTCGTTGGTTGGAGAGATCCTTGTGTCTCACTGGGCAGCTACTGATAGGTATCTGAAGAAGTGTGCATGCACACGAAAGCTCATACCAAGAACTAACTTAGTTGGTCTTTAAGGTGCTACTGGAAGGAATTTTTTTATTTTGACTATGGCAGACCAACACGGCTACCTATCTGTAACTGGTCAGCTACTGCCCACCTTAAGCCCCTGGTCAATAAGGTGCCAACCAGCCAGTGTCTGCCTGTTTCAATGTGTCCTTGGAGCTCAGAGTATCATTTGGCAAACAGATCAAACCACCGCACCAGGCAACAAAGAAAATAAACACACCCTCTTGCACCTAGTAAGCTGGAATATCAGGACAATATGTCCTGTCTTCTCTGCTGGCCAACTGCAAGTTAACAACTCACAGAAGATGGCCATCATTAATCGTGAGCTGGAAACACTCAACATTGATTTTGCCACTTTACGGGAGATCAGACTCACTTTGAATGGCAGCCTCTGAGAGAAGAACTACACCTTCTTCTAGCAAGGAGAGCATCCAGAAGAACAACATATTCATGGTGTAAGCTTCGCAGTGAGGAACCACTGACCAAGGGCTCAGAGTTCTTGCTCTCTATCCAACTTTCAGCCACCTCCATTCCAGTTAACATCTTGAATGTGGTCCCACTATGTGCTTGGACATACAGATCAAGGACCTGTTCTAGAAGGAATTAGACCAGGCTCATTCTTGGTTCATTCTTGGATGCCTTCTGTATAAAGAAGGGTGTGAAACAGAGATGTGTTCTTGTCCCAACTCATTTTAGCATATTCTTCTCTCTATTAATCTCATATGTCTTCACTGAAGACGATGTGTACTTCCATTCAAGAAGTGAAGGGGTCCGTTCAACCTGGCATGTTTCCATGGCATGTTGTGAGATGTTGTTTGCAAATGACACGTCTACAAAGATTCATCAATCATTTTGCCCAAGCCTGCATGGAGTTCAGCCTCCCCATCAGCCTGACGAAGACCAACGTCTTGCATCAGGGCATCACCAGCACTCCGCACATTGGCATTGGTGACCACATGCTTGAGGTGGTAGACAAGTTTGTTTACCTGGGCTCCACCATCATCAACAACCTTTCCATTGACACTGACCTGGACAAGTGTATTGGTAAGGCAGCTACAGCAATGGCTCACCTCTCCAAAAAGTTATGAGAGAACAAGGAGAAGGAAGGGGGGAGTTCAAGGGGGAAGACACAGACTGACAGTTTAAGCTCAGACTCAGAGGGAGGGCCACCAGAAATATCCCATCCCATGACACGTAGGTGTGCAAGAAGTAATGAGAGTTGTGAACAGGAAAGGAAGTGAAAGTGGGGCTTTAAATGTGGGAAGAGGAAGGGGTGGAACTCAGACTCTGCAACAGCTAATTTGGAAGCAGGTGCTGAGTGACTCAGCTCCAGAATGATTTGTGTGTTTTGAACAATAAACCTGAGTTAATTACTGCTGGAGTTGTCTCGCTTCTGTGGGAGAGAACCAACCATTACATAGGCAATATTTAACAGTTGATGGTGACATGACAAAAGAAACAATTGGCCATGGTTTATTTTGCCGAGGTATTACAGATCTGTCAGAGGCAAGTGGGAAAAGTGCATATACTATGTGCAGTGGTGATCAAATCAGATCCTCAACACTGAAGTGCCTGCCTCTGCTATGCAGCCCCTACTAACAAGCTAATGAAATTTCCTCTCCTTGTGGTACAAGATGGTGCCTTCCTCTATTCTGTGTAAAAAAAAAAAACAACAACCCTCAGCTGGATTGACGGTTGAATCTTTCTTCAACCCTGGCAGCAGAACAGAGTCCTCCTCTGATTGCAACCAGCTCAGGGGGCACAGGACAGACTGTGTGGCACTTCGGTGCTATTTCTCCCCAGTCCTCAGCATCTTCTACCAGAAGTGCCTCCTTCACTCTGTCTAATGGTAGGTCCAGCCCTGTCCAGCCTGTGCTACTATAGCTATAGGGACCAAGAGGAAGTGAGGAAATGCCAATTTTTCATTGGGTGAGTTTTCGTGTGGTAGCTTTTCATGCCACTGTGCTGATGTCCTGCTTGTGGATGTTGCCCAGGAATCTAGTTTGGCCATTGCATGAACAGAATGTTGGGGTTGATAGGCTCTTCTTACATTCTTATGATTGAAATGCTGGCATTAAATAAAAAGGGTTTTATTTCTTAATTAGTCTGAATTACTGTTTGTATTATCATTGAATGTTTGCACAAGATGAGAAAAAATATTCAGGTTACTTCAGATAATACCATTTTAAAAAACACTCTTGAGAACATCTTTTTTCTCTTTCACCACCTTATCAGACTACTCTTCTATAATGCTGATTAAAATTACAGTCAGCTTCCTAGCAATCTAACTATCCTAGTTATCTTAGAGATAAAGCAATATTTTCTATCAATTAAGTGCATTTCTGAAAATGTGTAAGACTTCTCTTTGATGAGAGCAAAATTTATTTGGAAGCTAAACTAACATTTCCTTCTTCAGTTATTTGCCACCTGCCCCTAAAATCATATGCAAGGGTTAAAGCGAACAGCACCATAAAAAATTAACAGCCCGTGTTGGCTCCGTCTCTTGTAGCATGTGTATGTACATACTGTTAAATTTCTTCTGGTTTTGTTTGTTTTTCTCTAGTCTATTTCTGGTGGCTTAGTCAGCTTTTCTCTCTATTTTTCCATCTCTGTTCTTGATCCAGTATAAATCCCAGTCCAAACAGTGCTGGTGTAATTTCAGTGGCAGAATTCTTAAAGCTACAGTTCTTGTACATTAGGACTTTTCTCTTTTACCAGTTTTATTTTATGTTCCCATCACTTTTGGGTTCCATCATAATGACAGTTCTTTCCTCTTTCAGGGAAAAAGAACAACCACAAATCTACAGCCTTAAATGTTCCAGACTGTAAGCTTACTTGTTGTCTCTACTATTTCTATTGCTCTTCATTCACCAGACTCGTTCCTGTCACATCTTTGAATGGCTCTAGCTTGTCACCATCTTTCTCTTGGCCACTTCTGTGTTTCATTTATCTTCCCCACACATTTTTCCACAAGTGTGATCACTGGGTGAGCTTCATAGTATGTCTTCTTCTTAGAATGCTTCTCCTTTCCAGAGCATGCCTATTCCCTTGTGACAGCATGTAGCTATACCAGCCAGATTCCAAAAAGCTACTTAAGGCATCTTTTGTCTTGTCTCCTCCCTCCCTCCCTCTTTTGAATAACACACAATATCACAAATGACTGCAGGTATTTTAGGCATGCCCCCTGAGATGTTTCCCCTTTCCCCCTCTTTTTTTCAACGATAGACTCCTGTGTTGTATCACAACCTGTAAATAGCTTCCTTAAAATGTCTGGTGCTCATGGGATAGGCACATAGAACAATACATGAAGAACAAGCCACCCCACAACTCACATGTTCTGAGGACTTCTGTAACTACAGTCTTTTTCATATAGCCTCTTTTTCTCCACTACTGACACACTTGTACCAGAGACCATTAGGAGAAATGTGAGGTGTCTTTGGGATGTGTATAGAATCCAGCCCACCCCTTGCCACTGTGTTCCACTGTACAATGCATGAATAACTTTCACTGACTAAATACATATGAGTCTTGTGAACAGACCTGCCATCCTCCCTAACCTGCAGAACCTAGAGGTTCTTGTGTTGTCTGTGCGTATTTTATAAACAGAAGAGTCCAACATCCTGTTTTAACAGTGGCTGCCCAGCTGCTAATGGAAAACTTGTGAGCAGGATCTGAGTACAATAGCAATTGGCATTCAGAGGCTTACTCCTTTCAGTACTAAAGACAGTACAGCCTAGACATTTGTATAATCCTCTTTTAAAGCTCTCCAAGTTGGTGAGAGATGTGGCAATTACCACCTTGTGGTAGCTAACTCCATAGTTTAACTATGTGCTGTGCAAAGAAGTACTTAATTTTCTCTGTCCTGATTCTTCCAGCATCCTGCTTCACTGAATGATCCCAGTTTTTGGCACCATCACAGAAGGAATAGAACTTTTGTCTCTCAGGTTTTACCATATCACACGTAATTTTATATATCTCTGTCATGTCAATGCTCACTTGGCTTTTATCTTATCTTTAAAAAAATCCCCAAATTGTGTCCCTTTCCTCAAAGGGAAGTTGTTCTAGCCTCTTGATCATATTGGTTACCCTTTTTTGAGCTGCACAATGTCATTTCTGAAGTAAGACGAGCTGTAGCTATATGCTTGTTGACAGTCTCAAAGAACTGTAAAAGGTTCATGAGACAGAACTTGTCTTTGCAGAAGCCATTACATATCTAAACAAAAACTTTAATAAGTACAATTGTGTTTTGTTTTTGTTTTTTGTTTTGTTTTATATACTGGGGACTTTCCCCATAGCAATCCAAATAGACTCTCAATCATGCAAGATTGCTGTATTAGCTGGGAAATTGGGGGGGGGGATCCTAATTGAAATGGCATAGTACAGTGATTTGCACACCCAAATTTCTGTTCTACCACATTCTGCCCCACCCCACTTCACCTAAGTAATCAAAGAAGTAACTTTGCAGCAGATATGGTGCACTATTAATATTTTTATGTAATTAAGAAGTAATAGTAGATAACGGTAGATAATAATAGTGTCATCTTAATTTGATTCTATTAAACTCACACAATTCTAGCCCACTCAGTCCCAATGACTTATGAAGAGTTTAGGAATTTAAAAACAGCAACAACAGCTAATAGAGAGATCCAATTAAACTACCATTACAAAAAAGGCAAGATTCTGAACCCTTTATAGTTATAAAAAGAATTGTGAAAATAGCAACTGTATATTAAGGTTTGCTTTGACAGAAAAAAAAATGTTTGCAGAGCTGTACTCTTTGGTGGTAGTCATTTCCTTACAATTTCTCAGTCAATCCGTGAACTTTTCTGTTACATCAAAGTATATTTCCAACTGGGCATTAAAATCTACTTAAACCACAGCAGCTCATGCTCGGTGTGGGCACCACCTCCACCGTATCTATCAATTGATATTAACTTCTCCCACTGAGTTTATCTGCACTGTAAACGCATAATAAATCTGTGAAATGTGACACTTCAGCATTGGGCTTTTTTCCCTTTGCCTTCTGACAGTTCTTTCCCTTTGTATCTCTGGACTATAGAAAGTTAGATTCATAAATCTGAAAGGGTCCACAAGGTAATCCAGCTGAAACCTCTGCCTGAGTGCAAGTACAGTTTTGCCCTGTGCCCCTCACCTTTAAACTTTATACACTGAAGACCATTATGCAGTTTGGAATGCACTATAGAAGAAGCAGGGTGTCCCCAGTTCTGATCTGCCTTTGAGTAAGGATGGATGGAATAATTTTTGTTTCATTTCACTGAGAGCCAGTGTGGTGTAGTGGTTAAGAGCAGTAGACTTGTAATCTGGTGAACCGGGTTCACGTCTCTGCTCCTCCACATGCAGCTGCTGGGTAACCTTGGGCTAGTCACACTTCTCTGAAGTCTCTCAGAAGCCTCACAGAATGTTTGTTGTGGGGGAAGAAGGGAAAGGAGAATGTTAGCTGCTTTAAGACTCCTTCGGGTAGTGATAAAGTGGGATATCAAATCCAAACTCTTCTTCTTTTTTCAGAGTTGAATGATTTAGAACGTGGGTCAAATAGCCACCCCCCTTTTTTGAAAACATTCATCTTTCACAAAGGTGGGGTATATTCAGCAGCTTTCAGGCAGAGAAGGGAGGTGAATTTTGCAAAACATTCATATTACTTTAAGCTCAAATATTAAGTTGGTGAGGGTTTTTCCAAGTGTCAGCTTGGGCCTAATGGGGGCAGCCAACCTTCACCCTGCAGAACGTCTCCTGAAAACAATCCTACATTGCCATGCTGTATTGTTCCCCAGGAGCTTTGCCTCCCACAGAGGATTTTTGAGGATCGTCCACCCTCAGAGACTGATGGAGTCAATCACTTTCCAGACCGCCCTGAGGGATATCCAGGCTGATATGACTGGCAGTCCTGTAGAAGCCATGGTTGACTTAAGGGATATCTGAATGGATAAGGCCCTTGACACAGATAAGACTGAGACACTGTTAGTGGGTGGTTCCCTAGACTGGATGGATGGGTAGTACCTTGCTCTTTATGGAGTTACACTCCTTCAGAAGGAATGGGTACATAGCTTGTGGGTACTTCTGGATCCTCTGCTGTTGCTTGAGGCTTGGGTAGCCTCAGTGTAGCAGAGTGCCTTCCATTAGCTTTGACTGGTGGCCTAGCTGTGCCCCTATCTGGACAGGGATAGCCTAATTTCTGTTGTCTATGCTCTTTGTCTATGCTCCAGGCTAGATTAGTGCAACATGTTCTATATGAAGCTGTCTCTGGACAGTTCAGAAACTTCAGCTGGTGCAGAACTTGATGGCCAGGTTGCTCACTGCGGAAAGAAAGTTTGAACATATTACACCAATTCTGCCCCAAGGACACTGTCTGTCAGTTAGTTTCTGGGTCCAATTCAAAGTGTTGATTTTGACCTATAAAGCTTTAAATGGCTGAGAACTGCAATACCTCAAGGAACGCCTCTCTCCATATGAACCTACCTGGACCATTCTGAGGCCCTTCTTTGTGTGCCTCCTCCATGACAGGTCCAGAGGGTGGCAACACAAGTACAGGCCTTTTATGCAGTGTCTCCGCATTAGTGGAATGTTCTCACAAGGGAGGGAGAGAATGCTTAACCTTGTATGCCCTTTTAAATGTGTTTGTGGAGGCAGGGTTACTAGTTTGTTTTTGTTCTTATTTTTATTATGCATTTTGTCTTTTTATTTTGTCCTTTTTTTTGCTGTGAACTGCCCTGAGATCGTCAGATGAAGGGCGCTAAACTAAATGATCAATTAATCAACCAATCAATCAAATTGTTCAACTCTCTGTGTGCAGGCACACACATACACATCAGACTCTGAAAATCTCACAAATATCAAAAATTCACAGGTTTGAATAGCTAAAGTATTTAAAAGAGTTTAAAAGTGTTTATATTATGTGTCCAGAGAAGTTTGCCTCACATTACTTTCCATTAAACATCTTGTTTGGGTTTATAGATCTATTTATATACAGAAGAAGTGATAACAGAAGTTTCTGTTATGGAGCAATAGTAATAAAAAAGGGAGATAAAACATAGAAAAACCAGTTTAGCAATTATTCTAAGAATAAGAACTATTTGTTAAGACATTTATGCAAATCAGATATCTGCTTCTCATTAGACAGAAATGGTTCACCATTTTGTTACAGATGGATAATTGCCCTCACAGCTAAAATGACATTATAAAGTGAGGCTGCAGGTCAGTTTTTATCCCTGTCACAATGTTTTCCTATCAACCCAAAATTTAATTTTAGACATTTGCATTTCATTTCCCCCTTCCTGGCAAAAATGAGTAAACATGTTTAAAAATTAATGGATATTTTAACACAGGTCATCTGGCTTCTGACTGACAAGTGGCAAAGAGATATGGAAAGGAGAGGAAAATGATCAATTTTGCTTCAATTCTGAAGGCTAGATGACAGATTTCCCCCCCCCCCCTTCCCTTGGATGGCATTCATGTGACAAAGTAAAGTGGGTAGATTGGTTTCTGTTGGAATGAATTACAATTTATTCCTGTGATGCGTCCTAACATGATATATTTAAAGATTGACATTTGCAGTAGGCACTACTCCACTCTAACACTAAACTTGCCAGGTTTTCTGTGGACACAATGTTGCAGAATTTATCAGGGTCACAGCCTTGAATCAGGGCTTGAACTGAACTCCAAAACCTCCATGCTATAGACGATATTATTGATACACTGGAGTTACACATATCCAGCACTACATAGCATCAGGATGTTAATGGACTGGATGGGTGGGATGTGGCCTGCTCTGAAGATGCAGGTTGAGGACACTTCTGGATTCAACACTGTTGCATGAGGCTCAAGTGGCCTCTGTGGCATCAGCTTTGGCTGGTGGCCTAGCTGCACCCCTGTCTGGAGAGGGATAGCCTAACTTCTATTGTCTATGCTCTGCTAACCTCTAGGTTAGATTACTGCAATGTGCCATGGTTTAGAAACTGCAGCTGGTGCAAAATTCAGCAGGCAGGCTGTTCACTGGGGTAAGCACATAACACCAGTTTTGGCAATGGCTACCGATTAGTTTCCAGGATCAATTCACAGTATTGGTTTTGACCTATAAAGATCTAATATGCAGCTCAGGAGAGCAGTACTTCAGTATCTCCTCACATGAACTAATCCAGACCCTGCAATCTTCATTTGAAGCCCTTCTCCATGAGCCCTTCCATTGGATGTCCAAACAGAAGCAGTTTTAGGGTGGCATGACCAATGCAGCAGCACTGGGAACCACGTGTCATGGACGAGGAGTCAGCTTCACCTGCTGAACAGCAGCCTGAAGGGGGAGAATGTGGAGTGACTCCACCTGCAACTGATCAGCCTCCAAGAACACAGAGAAGGCACTAATGCGAACCAGCTGGCTTCAATTTTCTTAAGCAGAACTTCCAGCAGCAGTCAGGTGCTGGTAACAACATTTGTAGTACCTGGCTCTATCTTGCTGCTTCCTGCTCATTTTGAATCTTCAGCCTCTGATCATCAGATTCCCTGACCCCTGGACTGTCTGAGCACACTAGTTGCTGTTTTCCCAACCTTAGGACTAGACCTGACTCTCCTTCCAGGCAAGTACACCTCAGAGACTCTTCTGGTTGGCTCCACTGAGCTGTACACACTGTTGCTTAGCAATGAGACTATGACACTGCACTGCAGGGAGCACCACAACAATGATGCAGAACAAAGCACAAGAGGCCAAATTTTAGCATTGTACAGGGCACTGCTGAAATTCGAGAGCCCAAAGTCCCCCACTGGTCCAGGGGGTGGCAGCATTAGAATGGGCCTTTTCAATGGTGGTCTCTCACTTGTGGAATGCTTTCTTAAGGGAGGCTCCATCTTTATCTGCTTTTTGGCACCAGGCAAAAATATTTCTTTATACATGGGCTTTTGGCCTTTAGGTTGAAGAATTTTAAAGTACCGTATTTTTCGCCCCATAGGACGCACCGGCCCATAGGACGCATCAGGTTTTTTGGGGGGGAAATAAAGGAAAAAAAATTATTTCCCCCCCCCCAGGCGCTTGTGGGGCAGGCAGCGGGGAGAAGCGCTCTTCTCCCCGCCGCCCGCCTTGAGATCAGGTCCGGGGACAGCCTGGAGACGCGCTGCATCTCCCTGCTGTCCCCGGAGTGGTGGGGCAGGCAGCGGAGAGAAGCGCGCTTCTCCCCACCGCCCGCCTTGAGATCAGGTCCGGGGACAGCCTGGAGACGCGTTGCGTCTCCCTGCTGTCCCCGGAGTGGTGGAGCAGGCAGCGGGGAGAAGTGCTCTTCTCCCCGCCGTCAGCCTCCAAACCACTTCGGGAGACAGCGGGATGGCGGCGTTCCGCCTCCCTCTGTCCCCCGACCTTGTGGGGCTGGCGCTGGGGCTCTCCTGAAGCCTGGAGAGCGAGAGGGGTCGGTGCGCACCAACCCCTCTCGCTCTCCAGGCTTCAGTGAAAGCCTGCATTCGCCCCATAGGACGCACCCACATTTCCCCTTCATTTTTTGAGGGGGAAAAGTGCATCCTATAGGGCGAAAAATACGGTATTTGAGGCCTCTTTTGGTGAGGTAGAATCTGCTAGACCTGTGTTTTATTTGTAGAGATGTGTGTCTGTGTTTGCTTTTTAAGTTTTTTATTGGTTGTGTTTATTGTAATTGGATTTATTATTTCTTTTATTATTTCTATTTATATTTCTGCTGCTAGAGGGTGGCACTGACGAACTACTGTTCAGACCCTTGGTTTATGGACTGTGAAGTCCTACAGGGTTATTGGCTTGTTCTCCTGTTAGTGAACATTGCCGGATGGATTGTGATGCAAGATAGGATTTTATCTGTGGCAGCACCCCGGTTATGGAGCTCCCTCTGGCAATATGGCTGGCCTCATCACTAATGAGTTTCAGATGTCAACTTAAGTCTTAAGAACAGGCATTTGGGTAAGGTTTGTAAGTTGAATGTGGTGGTTTTAATGTTGCTATGGAATTAGTTTCATAGTGTGACTTTGTGCTTCAATTAATGGTTTGGTTGGGTTTTACACCGTTGTTTTATTGCCTTGTTCACTATATGGGATGAAGGATGGTCCAGAAATAGACATAATTTAAAAGTAAATGAAGGAGAAGACTACTTGGAAAGTTCCAGCATGAGGAAGGCATTGGAATGCAATGGCTTCATATTTTATGAAACTATAGAAGTATCTATAAGCATAATCATGTATAACACCATAATAGCTCTTTGATATGCACCAGCCTCATAATCACACAATTATTATGTGTGCTTTAACTACAAGCCTCAGCTAGAGTGTCCTTTTGTAATCTTTGTATGCAAAAATGAAGCTTTCAAAAACAACCTTAACAATTATCAGTGTTCACTGTTTTCTGTTCTACATCAAAATTATTTTTGCACAATAGAATGTGAAACTGCAAAAAGCATTGTAAATTATCCCTTGATGTTTTCTAAGTAGTGATGGGTGGAATTGTGGGAGATAGTTTGCTCTGATGGAGGAGACAATTATTAGTTACTATAACTAAGAAACCATGAATACTTTTTCAATATGACAGTTACAGAAACAGCAATTGACCACTGAACTCCTCTACAAAATTTATCTAGCTAAAGGATTAGTGGCTGTATAGACAGTGTGCTGGTTCAGGAGTAACAGTAATCCATAGTTATGAGAATCAGCTGCAGCAAGCCTTGGGCTAGCACACTATCCTCTCCTACAATGCAGCTAGGGGGAGGAATTTGGAACCTTTCACTACTGCATCAGCCAAACCCAGACAAATTGTACATTATCTTATATGTGATTAGTTGATGCAAGTCAAACTATAGTTTATGAAACTAGTTTGCGTCAACCAACCACACTTAGCATCAACCACAGTTTAGGGCTAAGTCAGCATACTTAATATTTACACCACTTGTATCCTTTTAGTTTTTGTGACATATAAGTGTGCATAAAAATTGAGTATACTGATGTGTATGTATGGACATCAGTAACATTCCAGCAGTTTGACTTTACCCCCAAAGGCCCACGCTTCCATTGTCTCCTGAGATAAACAGATGCCAACAGCAACAACAACGATGTATAGGTGCAAAATTGCAAGTTAATATTACTGTAATTTAAACAGAAATCTAATACATCCCCCATAGTGGGGGAGACTGTGTCCACGGGTGATTCCAAACAGGCGTGTACTGTATTGTACGATGAGTGCAGAATCCACGTGATATAATGGGCATCAAAATGCAACCTCTCTATATCTACCTCAATTTAATCTAGATTTACCTTTTCTGTGAAACAACTGGGTCCCCGCCCCACCGCAAAAAAACCCCCACTAGTATTTACAATATCTGAATGAGCAATTTTCAATATTACATTCCCATCTAGATTGCCCTCTGGGTATACTGAGTACACTGCCCAGGTTCCCACTGTTGATGGTCACCTGAAACGCCCTGCTCTCTCGTCTAATGAATTTTTATTTTTAAACCAGACTGAGATTGGACAGCCCTTGAAACAGAAGATGCCTTCACAGATGCTCCAAGTGTCCCTATTTTCCAGGGACGTCTCTGATTTAGAGAAGCCGTCCTGGTTTCTGATTTGAACATGGAATGTATTGCTTTTTCTTAGGATGTCCCTATTTTCATGGGAGAAATGTTGGAGGGTATGCCTTCAAGGACTGTCCTCTGTAAAATAGGACACATGACCACTCTAATGCTAAACTGAAGTTAATCTAAGACAGAAGCAGATTAAAAATAAAAAAACAACTTTAAAAGTTGGCTAGACTGGGAGGGGAAGCCTGTGTAACCCCAATGTTCACTGAGCCTTGTTCTTGTAATGTTGACGCATGCCTTAATGTTGCATCCAAATGCAGCCAGTATCAGAAAATAAGCCCGTCCTCCTGCCATCCTTTTCCCTCTGGTTTAATTCTTTAGGTTCACTGTGCTTCTGAGATTTCCCTCCTGTACAAATAATCCCTCATGGTCATCTCCTTCCATCATTCCTTAGATCAGGTCTTGGAGTGTAAACAGTAGTTTCGGGTGCGTTCCCATGAGTAGATTTGCTTTTGGAGAGGTCTCCAGCATAGCCACTTGAAACAGAGGCCTCCTGAACCAGCAGATCTCATCTCATAGTGACTTCTTGGAAAGGGTCAAGCGTCCTCCCTGGAATATTTGTATCATCTTATTCAGGCCTGGACTAAATGTCAAAAGGTTTGCTGGAGCAAATGGAAAGATTCAGCTAAAAATGATTCTTCTGTAAAGAGTAACACACAGGTTCAATAATAAAACTTTCAGTATAAGAAGCTTAGCCCTCTTTCTCTGCCAGTCTTAAAAAGATACTGCCACCTGCTCTTATCTGAATAGCCACCAATAACTGTCAGTTCCATTTCACTTTTTTGTACCTTGCCAGAGAATACAATAGTCTTCCTTTGTGTCTCTTCATTTATCTCAGAGTGCTTAGAGTATTCCTTTGATGTGCTGAGTATGATAAAGCAGTTACAGATGGATTATCAGGTGATACACTTCCTTCAAGTGATAATGCAATTTAAAATGGGGGCAGAGCTCTGGGTATTTTGTTGCAAAAAAAGAGAGAAGGATATTAATTGACAGGAAAAGGTATAAAAGCTGGTGGGGAGGGGGGGTAGAATAATAAAAAAGTGACTTTCTCTTGTGACACTGTAGAGAGATGTCTCTGGAATAATTTTGCCACTGTGGCACATTTGAGATGTAAGAAACATTAACAATGAGGAGGGCTTTAGGTGAAGATCACTCTGCATCGTAGATGGCATTATCTGCTGATTTAGCTGGGCTGAAAACTGCTGAAAAAATAATCCTTTTTGTGCCCTTGTCAGAGGCTTGGGCCTGAAGTAATAGAAAATCAGCTTTACCTGAGTCAGATAATCATTACAAAATGAATTTCGTTCTTCACTCGCTCAAAGTAGTAATTGGGAGAAAAATGTTTGATGGGGATGATGAATATTATTTTAAGTTAAAGCTTACTTAAGATATGCGTATAAAATACTAGGTGCTACTAATAATTAAGCTATTCTGTGTACCTGTAAATTATCTGCCTTGATTGAAAAAGAGATGATTACTTAAAATGGTTCTTTTCATCTTTTAAATCCCCCACCCCACCCCCAAATCTTACTGTTTCTCCTTTTCCTTAGCATTCACAAGAGGCATTCAGTTAATCATACCGAGGTCTCTCCCTTAGCACTGTAGTAGCTGATTACCCAGCAGGAGGTGCAGTTCCAGCAGGGTAAGTCAGAATGGTGTTGCCAGTTCCCTGGAGAGGGACATCCTGGAAAAATACCAAGGTTGAGAACTGTCATATTCACAGCAGTAGGTGCATTTTCCTCAGAAATTAATGGAGCAAGCTGGGCAAAAAAAAAAAAATGTTTTTAAACTACATCTTCCCTAGAGTAAGATGCAAATTCAAAGCCCCTTTTGAAGCACTGGAATGAAAGTTGAAGATAAGACTTTTTAGGGGTTTTTTGACATTGATAATATAGGCAACTCCAGCAGTACGAATATTAAATTGAAATGGAAGATAAGTGGGGCAGATGTTGCTCATGCTGGCTCAAAATACAATCATAACTCTTCTGAGAGCTAGATTGAAGCATTCACGAAATTTTACAGGCATAAAACATAACTAGGGTTTGATAAAATGAAATGAAAGCTGTCAGGGCCATTAAAATATGGACAAAGACATGATACCTCAAAACTACTCTCAGGACTCCTTTATGCCTGAGAGATCAAAACTGTCCCAAAACATTTCTCTGTAAGAAAGCCACAGCATAGCTAGATAAATCCCCAACTTTGAGTATAGACTCCATTGCAGATCGTGACCATGATGATGGCAATAATAGTTCAACAAACTCACTTTCTTCCCCTACTAATTCAGACAAGTTTAGACCACTACAGGAAAACATCTTTCATAAGCCTCTACAATCTGAGTTTTGAGGATTGATAAGTTTAGTGTCCATTGGAAACGGTTTTTACAACACTTGGAATAAGGAGATTCATAGATTTTAGGGTCAAAAGGGTCCAGTGAGATTAAGTGGTGTGACCTACATTGCAGAGGCCAACTTAATCTCCTCCATTTATTACTTTCTCAAACCCGGTATATCCTATTTGCTAAAGTATGGCTTTTAAAGTGGCACCTAAACTTTGCAGAAAATCCACTGTTATGATTACGGTAATAATAAAGTAACAGTTTGATCTATTTGTTAATCATCCATGCTTATTTGAAAGTATGCTTTATTTCTAATGTGAATTTGTTCACCAAGCCATTGGTTATATTTTGTATTCTTTCTGAATTTTAAAACACATATCACAGCTGTTGTATTGTCATTAGAAATAAATAAATAAATAAATAAATACTATACAACAGAGATTAAGGTAAGGCTGAGCTAAAAACTAAAGGTACCGTTCTTTTGATGGCAGTACTTTTAGCTTTTAGCTCAGCTTTATCGTAATCTTTGTTGCATAATATTTTTATATATAGAAGAAAACAAGTTTCTGAAATAGAATGTTTTTAAGGTTCTATTTGTCTGCCCCCCCAAAAAAAACCCCATGCATAGCAATTATCCAGTTGTGATCCAAGCTTTTCAGGCGCCACAGAACTTCATCCACACCTTACATTTAAAGCACTATTATACCACTTTATAAGAGTTATGACTTTCCCCTAAAGAATCCTGAGAACTGTCGTTTGTTAAGCATCCTAAGAGTTAGAAGACTCGTATTCTCATCACAGAACTACAATTTCCAGAAGGTGAAATCAATCCACCTCCGAATAGAACTTTGTGAACTAGAGGGACAGCCATGACTGTTTCAGTGGCATAATACTGCTTTAAATGTGTGGTGTAGATTTGACCGTACAAAGAGAAAGTCTCATGATGCCTAGCATAGGAGCCAACTCCTAGTGGCCGAGGTGGCTTCACCCTCCCAATAAAATATTTGACGGGGCCAGGGGGGAATGGTGTGTGTGATCAATTATGCAGGGTGGGGCTTAACTGCAGCCCGCCCCCCCCCCAATATTTTATTCAATGTGGCACCCCTGATGCCTAGGATTCCTAGCTTTCTCAAGATGTGATAGGGTGAGACTAGGGAAAACCTTTATCAGGCTGGAGTAAAACTACAAGGACAGCAACTGAGACCAGGCAGCCTAGACCCCAGCCTCAACATCCTGCATCTTCCATGAGTTGTAGCTTCACACCAGCCACACTTCCATCACAGAAAATACTTAATCTATTGTGTAGTGCTTCTTTAAGAGGTGAGCCCAGATGTGCTCAGCAAGAACAGTCAATGTAAGTGAACTGGATGAAGCTATCCTTGGCCTATAATAGACCAGCAACAAGGGACAATTTTAATAATAATAATAATAATAATAATAATAATAATAATAATAATAATAATAATAATTTATTTATACCCCGCCCATCTGGCTGGGTTTCCCCAGCCACTCTGGGCGGCTTCCAAAAGAATATTAAAATACTGTGATACATCAAACATTAAAAGCTTCCCTAAACAGGGCTGCCTTCAGATGTCTTCTAAAAGTCATGTTGCACTTGTTTGTTTCCCTGCAATCCAACTTATCTGCCCTGGGTATTCCCAATGAGTTGTAATAATAAATATCGAGAGTTTCCAGAAGAAGTCTGGTATGTGATCCTTTTCACTCACATTCAGTACGGACCTCCAGAACGAATTAAGTTCTTAACCAGAGGTACCACTGTAGTCTGTATTCATCTATAATTTCATCAGAAGCTGACCAGACTCAAGATTGTCTTGTGTTGGTGAAGCTGGAAAAACTGGGCTCTGACATAGATCATTGTGTGAAAATTAAGCATTGTGCAAATTGTGTCCTCCCTAAAAGAGGGCACGTGTTGTGGTGAGACCTGGAGACCTGGTTGTGGGTGGCTCTACTGGATAGCCACAACGCCCGATTGGTGGGTTCCTCGTTGCTGGGGTAATCTGGCCAATAGGTTGCAGACTAAAGGTTCGAGGGACCTATTTAATCCTTTGCACATGACCCAGAGATTCTCTTTCAGCTCGTGCAAACGGAACACCCACCTCTCCCTATATTTAGGGTATTTTGCGATTGACCTTGCTATGCCATCGTGTGTCGTCTGTCATTGAGTCAGGGGCATGACAGGAATTTCCCCCAGTTGGCTGATTGACTGTTGCCATTTGGGTTTCACCTGCCGCTTAGCAAATCGTCACAACTTGTAAGGTTGCGGATAGGCACTGGTTCATGTGATAGGGATGGGAGAATGGTCTCACCATCCCTATGTGAAGGGTATTCCGTTAAAGGAATCCAGGGACTCAACTTGGTTTGGTCAACCCCCGAGAGGGGGTTGTGCCCGTGCCTGAGTCCAGGGGAGCATCTGGGGAGTGAACAGAGTCTGTTCCCAGGCTTTTCACCTACCTCAGGTGTTCACGCTTGGCTGACCTATGCTGGAGCCCTGGGTCAGTGCTACCTGCAAGGGTGCAGGGAGCTAGTTGAACCAGAGCCTATGCAACCACTCACTTTTCTGTAATCAATAAAGTTGTGGCCTAAATTCTGCCAAAAACCAAAACTAAAATTTGAGTCAAGTGTGAATTTATTTAGGGGGGAGGTCTCTGGGTCTGAACATGCAAAACATTACAAAGCGGGTTTGGCTGTGACAAGAATCACTACAGCTCCGTGATCAAATGACTTTTGCAACTAGCTGATAGCACTTGTTCGTAATATCTCCATATTACAGTTGTCTGACTTAATGACAATTCATATACTGTACTAGGCTTCAAGTCCATTCATGTTTGTCAGTCTGTGTCTTTGGCTTACTTCCTGGGTTCATCAGAAGACTGGATCACAAATAAATATCTTGATCCTATTGTCCATTGTACCTTTTGAAACACAAGTGTTTACTTGGGTAATTCACTTGTACTAGAATGCTATCTTTTCAGTGTTATTCCCGACATGTCCAATCTTTAATCAGGTTACGCACATATGGGCAGTGCTTGACTTACTTTTCAATATTTGGGCCTTCATACTAAAGCAGGAAGAGGAAACCATAGGCCCAGGAGCCATGCTCATCTTTCCACAGGCTATGCTCATCCCTAGGTCACATCGGGTTGACAGGTTGTCAAGTGCTTCTGGCTGGCTGGAATGTGGTCCTTGAACTCCGATCATGCCTCTGGCTTGTCTGGATTTAGTATGGAGAATGTGTATGCATAGAACCCTCTGGTTTCTGCATAGCTGAAATGCAGCTATGTAAAAAGAGTCATGTCAATTGCTTCACCAGATTTTGGCATCTGACCCCACTCACCGTTGGAATTTGCGACCCCACCCCACACATAGAAGGTTGTCTAGAAGGAGACAAGACACTTGCGGCTTAAAAAGGTACTCCCCAACCCACCCCTGCTGCACTAAAGGATCAACTCTATGGTCCTAATTTCCCACCATGGTTTAGGTAGAAAGTATAGCTGCCTCTGTGCATTACTCCAGCACAGTGAGAGCAGCAGCTGTATCTATCTATCTATCCCTAGATTAGCCTGAACATGTAAGAGCCAAAAGTGTGAAGCAGGGACTGGTGTTTGTGTGTGTGTGTGTGTGTGTGTGTGTGTCCCAACCTGCCCCCACTATTTTCATACATACCACCCCTCCCCTCCCCAGTGGCAACCTCCATCTCCACTGTAGCTACCCAGGTAGAAGCCAACAGAAAGGAGAAGCAGCACTTCCTTGAGTCAGGGAGTTCTCTTTCAGAATTCACACTCTTCACGCTAGAGGTTGGGAAGGGAAGACTGGACAGAGTAATAAAAGTAGCAATTGTGTAGGAAAGACCAAAGTGATCAGCCCCTGCCCAGAGGGTTAGATCAGACGTGAAGGAACCACTGACAGAATTTTTTGAGATATGCTCAGAGATAAATCCTTCCCTACAAGTGCAGGAGCTCAACCACCACTCACTATACTCGTTTTCAAACTTACTGGTGTCACAGCATAATGTCCCAGATCCTTGATTCCTTACTAGTGACATCAGATGCTCTAGGAAATACAGGGCTCATTAACAACCTGATTGCTGTCATGAACACGTTCAGCAGCAACATGGATGCAAGGGAGAAAGCCGTTGCAGCCCTTCAGGACATAATGGAGAACCTGCTGCTAGCCTTCCTTGTTGTTGCTGCTGATATCTTAAATGGGGGAAAGGCAGCGATGCTCACAGTGCAAAAGGATGTCCATAGGATGTCAGAATGGGCTCAAGACGGTCAAAATACAATTCATAATCCATTTGACACCACTATTAGTGACCGTGTTTCTAGTTTTAGAACCAGTCAGTATTCATAGCTACACACATTACTACATGTGCACATTTGCGTAAATTCCTGCAGAGCAAGCTTTCCCCACCCCCAGCAATGTCTCCCTTAAATGTGCCGCAGTGTTTAAATTTAGATATTGGAGTCTCCCACTAGACAACAAGTTATTAAAACATCTGCCTTTCCATAAGCCATTCTGTTCTCTGCTTTTCCACATGTCCTTTTCTACTTCACCAGGCAAAATTGCCCAATCTAAATTTCAGCTCAAGTGTTTGATGGCTTTCATGCTGAGCTCAAACTGTTAGTGCATCCCTGAGAGAATAAAATTGAAACAGGATTTAATCTAAAATAACAAAATAGAATAAAGGTTTTTACATATAAATAAGTAATGTCCTGTATATTTTTATGCATATTATGCGTTTCCAGATTCCCCCCCCCATGAAGTTAAATGCTAAGATGCACAGATAACCAGCACTAGAAAAGGACCATGCTAATGTATCTGTCGCCTGCATGCCTGTAAAAAATACCGTCATTCACCTTTCAAGTAACCAATACAGCTGCTGTATATTGCCACGTTCTGTTTCTCTCTTATTGTCCAAACCTAATCATGGGAGTGAATTCAGTTAAAATTTGTAAGGCTTATTCCCATGATGTCTGTTTAGGATTAGGATCTTAGATTACAGCTTTAAATGGAACTAAAGGTGCTTTAAATGGAACTAAAGGTACCCCTGCCCGTACGGGCCAGTCGTGTCCGACTCTAGGGTTGTGCGCTCATCTCACTTAAGAGGCCGGGAGCCAGTGCTGTCCGCAGACACTTCCGGGTCACGTGGCCAGCGTGATGAAGCTGCTCTGGCGAGCCAGCACCAGCGCAGCACACGGAAACGCCGTTTACTTTCCCGCTATAAAGCGGTACCTATTTATCTACTCGCACTTGGGGGTGCTTTCGAACTGCTAGGTGGGCAGGAGCTGGGACCGAACGACGGGAGCTCACCCCGCCGTGCGGATTCGAACCGCCGACCATACGATCGGCAAGTCCTAGGCACTGAGGTTTTACCCACAGCGCCACCTGCGTCCCTTACAACCCACCTTCCTCATGTC
Organism: Podarcis vaucheri; assembly: GCF_965113315.1. Classification (NCBI taxonomy): domain Eukaryota; kingdom Metazoa; phylum Chordata; class Lepidosauria; order Squamata; family Lacertidae; genus Podarcis; species Podarcis vaucheri. Next base: position 50,814,813 of record NC_138767.1, read on the forward strand.
CTTGTAGTTGTGGTGCCTGAAGTCCAATTTGTCTGTGGTCACAGGTGCCGCGTCCCACGAGTAGATAAAAATAAGAACAAAAACAAACTAGCAACCCCGCCTCCACAAACACATTTAAAAGGGCATACAAGGTTAAGCATTCTTCCATGTGAGCCTACCTGGACTTTTAAAATCCTTCTCTGCCCCTGTTAAGTGACGTATGACTGGGAGGCTCTGGGAGAGTTGTCATTTCTCGTGGTGATACCCTAGCCCTCACCAGAGAGACTCACCTGGTCCCTACACTGATGTCGCTTTGGGGCAAGGCAAATACCTTTTAGTTTTCCCTGACCTTTGAGTGTTTTAGCTTGAAGCTTATTTTTATTTTCTACAACTTGTGTTGGTAATGCAGCATTGTACTTATTATTTATATGAGTGCTACTGAATTCCAAACAGTTTCATTTCTTGTCAGCTGTCCTGAAAACTTTGTTATAGGGTGATTTATGAATACTGTTAATAAATAATGATAAATAAACCATCCCATGGTGAGTCACTAAATATATATATTGTTAGACCAACGTCATATATATATATTATGACATCAGTTAAACATTTCTCAAGCATAGTTTACACCTCCTTAGCAACATAATAGAATTATGTGTCAATAGTTGTTACATGAGCTTCCAAAAGCCAAAGTCGTAGGGAGATAATTGGAATGTGTCAATCAAAATGAAAATGTGCAGTTTCTTAATGACCACTTGATTTGCAAAAACAAGATGAACAAGACATGTTAATTTCCCCTCCCCCTAGAATCTATAAAGCCAAGAGAAACAGTGCAGAATGGAGCCTAACTAATGCAATTAGTTGAACAATTATCCACATAAATAGCCACAGGGATGGAAAATTGTTAGTTTGATCATTTCATTTTTAGCCTTACATATTATGTCCACAGCTGCCTTAATGCTGGTGGTTTTGCATTTCTCTAGGTAAACACCATGGTCCTACTTCTTTGAACCAAAAGCTGAAATGCAGTCCACGAATGGTAAGGAAGCTGTAATAAATAACTATGAAAGGAATTTTACTACCACCAGATGAATTCGATATTTTTACAACAGTGTTTCTGCACCTGGTATGTAACCTTGTGCATCAGTTTCCTACCCCAAGGATGTTCTGGGTTTCTAGAGCAGGCATAAATTCACAGGTCTGTATCCAAGGAATAAAAATCCTGCAGTGAACATGTCACAAGCAGCAAAGAGAAAGCATTTGCTCTGCAGGCTAAAGTTTCGATTGCCATGGCACATGACACCCAGCAGATATCAAGAGCTATGTAGTTTGCTCATTTAAATGGGAGAGGGGAGGATCTTTCCCCAAGTAAGGTGATTTTGTCAGGTACAGTCAAATCACAAACATAGGAAAAGGATAGATACTATACATGAATGAGCTGGCAGAATATAACATAAAGGGAAACACAGGGTTATAGTTTATCAGAAATGGCCTCTGTTGCACTGTACTACATTTTGCAAAATAAATCTATACCTGATTATTTTCTCAGTATCATATAATTCTAATGTGGATGAAGTTTGGATATGTAATAAAAAGGTAAAGGGACCCCTGACCCTTAGGTCCAGTTGTAACAGACTCTGGGGTTGTGGCGCTCATCTCGCTTTATTGGCCGAGGGAGCCGGCGTACAGCTTCCGGGTCATGTGGCCAGCATGACTAAGCCGCTTCTGGTGAACCAGAGCAGTGCACGGTAATGCCGTTTACCTTCCCGCTGGAGCGGTACCTATTTATCTACTTGCACTTTGGCATGCTTTTGAACTGCTAGGTTGGCAGGAGCAGGGACCGAGCAACGGGAGCTCACCTCGTTACGGGGATTCGAACCGCCGACTTTCTGATCGGCAAGTCCTAGGCTCTGTGGTTTAACCCACAGCGCCACCCGCGTCCCAATTTGGATATGTAATACCAGGTATCAAAATGCAAACTCTGCCACTTGAAAAAATGCAAGCTGTTCCAACTTGGGTCCAGGCATATTTGACTCTGTATTTATCTTTTAAAAACTGATTCAGTTCCTGCTCCTGTTACCAGTCAGCTCCCCACTGCAAATTTAAAAACCACTGTCTTTTGTGAAGGAAAGGGGGGAGTAAAATGTAAAGGCAGGGATGGAATTTGACACCATTCCTATCTATTCACTAAGGTGAGGGTTTTGGTTTGCTTTTTGCCAGTGGGAATCAGGAAATACCATGGAAGAGAAGGAACCTGGAAAAATACATTTTTTGTGTGCACACCTCATAATGTTCACAAAGCTTCTGAAGACTTTTCAGATACTTTACAAGAATGCTTGCATACCCTAGATGATTTCTGAGGTGAGCTGTGAGTGGTGATTCACAAAGCACCATTGAGAAATGAAATATTAAGGGTTTATTTTATTTATTTTAACCCATTCCCTGGGGCAAGATAGAAAGTGCTGCACAATACTTAGGACACAGTATCTTCCACTCCTCCCCAACCATGAATACATAATTAACAATTTACAAGAAATTTCATATATATCTTTTCAGGGTATGGTGATGATACTGTTAGAAGCTACAAAAGTGTAAAGAATAAAAGCAGCTAACTCAAAAATGAATCAAGCAAGCTGAAACTGCACTTGCACATGGCTGTAATAAGATCCCACTCTTTGACTTTCTTTTTAAAGCACTATGTGGCAGGGACAGTATCAGGTTTCAGGAGGGTTGTCAGGCATCAGCATAGTGTCTGCTAGTACCCCTCCCCACCTCCACTAATTAGGCCCCAGAGCCACCAACCAATCTTCTGTTCTGGCAGGCTTATTTGGCAGTGGCCAATATACCCATGCTAGTGCATTCTGGGAAATTTAACACAGTGGCTACTCAGCCCTGCTGATCAATGACTGCTATGTAAGCCTGCCAATATGGGGACTGTATGAAAGTCATCACCGTGCCGGGAGGAGCAGCTTTTAAAACATGATGAACAAAACAAAAACTTCCAACAAAAACTTATTAGCCCAAGTAATAATGGGGCTGTTGACAGCTTGTTCCAAATACCTTTTTTTTATTTGTACCTCTAGACATCTTCTATCTGGTACGTGTTGAAGTAAGATGCAGGCTGTTGTGTATCCTGGCTAATATGAACGGAGAACTCAATCTTATCTGAATATCAATTTAGCTTTTATAACATCGCTTGAAAGATGTGCAGACCCCAATTTAGGAACGTTGAACTCTTGCCACTCTTCTGTGTCATGGCTCATTTATGGGGAAACTCACATAGATCTTGAGTTTAGGTGCAATTCGTATATCCGCCTCTGCGTGAAGAAATGTTAGAACTGCATTGGTTGTTTGACAGGTTTGAAGCTTTATTGTCTCCTGATGGCTTACTCAAGTGTGATTCTGATTTAAATTGGATCCCCAAATACTTGAAATCCTTGATCTGTTCTGAGTTGATAATGCTATCTGCTTTCCGCTTCTGCAGCTGGGCCTCCTGGCAGTCAGACTCCTGCAGGTTCTTAAACAACCAACCTTCCTTATTACCTTCTTTTCTATCTAGCCTGCTCTAATCCTTCCTCAGGTACAGTGTATGTTGGGGAGTCCCCTTAAGCCATTGTAGTTTATTTGACAAATTTATTAGCCACACCTGCTGCTTTAAAAAAAATGTTCAAAGGAACAGACAAAATGGTTGTTGCAGTTTTGTTTTTTGTTTGGTATAACTCTGTGTGTGTGTGTGTGTGTGTGTGTGCGCGCACACACACACACACACGTATTGGCAGTTTAAAAGGCAGCTACATCATTCTTTTTTCTCAATTCCAATCAAAGCTGGTTTGGGAGGGGTAGACACATCAAAATGCAGCATTCCGTAACAAATGACAGAATAAATACAGGATAAATATGGATACAGGATACAGATTGTGTCCCTGTATCCCGCTTTCCAAGCCGGCAGTGGGAGTGCAGTGGATGCAGAGTACATGCGAGCGTGTTTGCACAGCCAAGGCGTCTTTGAAAGAGCAAGGAAATGCAAACTGTGGCTAGAATTCAATCTCATCTACTTCTGTCAGATCTGTAGCCTGAAACCTTGGTGTGACAGACCTGAATCTTGCCATGCACTGGTAAGAAATCAAACCATAAATGCAGTTATGTAAAGTCCAGGGCAGAGCCCTTGAGCCATCCCTGTTCAGGATCATCCAGACACAGGAAGTCATCCCAATGGTGCAGAGAGGGAAAATTATGGGTGTGTAGTTGCTTGCACATAAGCAATGACAGGATTAGTATTTAGATATGCTCAAAGGCGCCAGCTTGCGAGGGCAGTTGGGTGAGGGATGTTGCGTGTGAAATGTCAGGATGTCAGGAGGAGCTGGGGTGGAGCCAAACATAGTGACTGTGTGGCTTCCATGTCTGGCAGCTCCACCTCCTCCACCTCATGGCGCTGCCACCAGCAGGAGGTTTTCTGCTCCGTGGTAAAAGGAGGAGCATCCAGCCACTGGAGACAGGCCACGCTCGGCTCTGTGCTCAGCCTCCTCTGCCCCGTCAACATTGGGGGCCCCAGCCCCCTCACAAAAGATATTGAGGGGGCCCCAAACAGCTCAGCCCCCAGGAACTGGGACTCCTGGATGTGCCTTTTGTATGGAGAGATGCACATCTATGGATGTGACATGCGTATTAACTTTGATTTTCCTTCTATTGCTGTAAATTGAGTCAGTAGGCGATACTATAGAAAGAATTAAGCTATTCCTTCACTAGGAATTCATTTGCAACACAATGATCATGTGCACGTTTGTCTACTCAAAAGTAAGTCCCACTGAGTTCGGTGATACTTACCCACAGGTAGCTGTGTTTAGGGCTGAAGCCGTAGAAATGCAAAATACTATTCACAATGGTTTTCTTTTTTTATTAAAAAAATACAGTTTTTGCTTGTAATGATAGCATATGTGACCCTTAATACAGGCACTTTTCAGATTTGTTACTTAACCTAACATAACCTACAATACAGTTCCCTCCCCACCCCCTTTTAATTAATATCCTGTGGATTCAATACTTGTTTGAAGCAAAACAAAAACCTCACAATCTTCCAATTATTTTCAATTTTATCTATGTTTGATTAAAATGCTATTGTCTGTGATTTCATAAGGTAATCTTTTTTTCTCTTTTTGAATCTTCAAAGTACATGATTTGTGCCTAGAAAACGGGTTATTTTGTGTTTCTCAGCACTTGGCTTTTTTCATCCCTGCCAGTTATAACCTGATAACCTGGTTTCACACTGTGCTTTAGCACAACAATATAGTCATCAAACTAAAGCAACACAGTAAGTGGGCACATTAGCCATCATTTTGCTTGATCACTTGGGAGAGATTAAATTTATTCATTTTCCGAACAGGTAATGAAATATTTAGAACATGGTAACATAAATGGGGACTGCATCCTCATGCCTTGACGTGCTAGTTGCAAAAACAGTGTATTAGATGCTACACGTACAAATCCTGCCAAGATGTTTGTGACATTGCAACAGGCCTTTTAGAGCATTTGCATTTGGTTTATCTAAAGCAAAATCCATTCAGTTTTATTGAACTGTAATTCTGGCAATTTACAATATTTACATGCTGTGGTTAGATTGAAAATCACTACTTAATTCAAATTCCAATCTAAATTTACTTCATAGTAATTAGGACTTTGTTACTGACACTGGGGGCCTATTGATTTAATGAAAAACGTAACCTTACTGTAAGTGCTTAATTAGTTGCTTCAGCAGAGGCTGTGCTTGTCCCAAATTATGGACTTGGAAATCGGGTGCTAATTTAAATTAGACCATCCACATAAAGTTCAGGACTATTTTTAACACAGAGCCACCTAACCATTGAATTTTTTGTTTATGTTATCTAAAAGCAAAAGATGTTACTCTCCAAAATTGCAGATTTTGACAAGTACATGTACTGTTCTCACATATCATGTTTATAGCATGATCAGCTGGTGTATCAATTTGCCAACTCATCCAATTGCATCTTGTTCCATAGCAGCCACTACAGGATCCTATTTGCTCATGGAAGACCCTGCATGGTCTAAACAAGCAGTTTGAGGGATTCAAAGAAGCGGATTTCCATATTGCCTTACTTGGGAATGAGCTATTCTTGCAAAATTTCTGAACTCTTGTATCTATCACTTTACTTGCATATCAAATATTCTTGTACAATTCTTGTACAATTGTAAGCACACTGTGATTTGGTGCTCATATCACTGGCTATGAAATGTGATATGGGCACATGGAAACTTTAAAGATATGTGTTTCCCCAGTAGCTCTTCTCCAGGATGTGCCAAGTCTTGGGATGAATTTCAGAGTACAGAGACTCCCCATACAATCAGCTATTCTTAGGGGAGAACGTCATAGAGTTGAGTGTATGGTGCTTCGGCTAGTGAACAGGCATCACTGTTTAAGTGAATACTTCCATGTCAACATAGCCAAGCCAGAAATGAATTCATAGTCAGAAGGGGTGTGGCGTGGCTGTGGTAGACAAGTCCAGACAGCCTGGTCTGGGATGGAGGAGTAGGCAGAGGTGTTGAACTATGGGTACAGCTATACCAGGCCTAATGTCAGAAGGGGCCCGATGATGATTAGCTGCTGCTGCCTGCCTATCCAGTGCTCACCCAGGCCCTGATGCTTGAGAGCCAGATGCCTGGTCCTTGTGGTGCTGAGTTGGTTCTTGGCTATGTTACTGGTGATACCATGGAAATAATTGCTGACATTATAGACTGCACTAGTGAACTCATCAAAGTTCTCAATTTAAGGAAACCAGCAACTTAACTAGAAATGGAAGCGAACTTTAGCCCTAGTCAAGAATTCACCTGAACACACAAGGGCTTAAAACATGGAAGGGGGCATTCAGCAGAAAGATCTAAAGAGGGTTTACATGTGGCTGGAAATACTTAGGAACCACATTTCATGCTGAATGTGTAAAGGTCTGAAGAACAGCCTGTAAACCTGGGAACAGTTGGTGCCTGGCTTGCTTGCACTCGTTCACTCTCTTCATATTTTAAATACTTGTATCTTCAGTCTAATGCCATTTCCTGGTTTGGTGTAATGTTCAATTTCATACATCAGTCTAATAGGCCATTGAAGAATGTCAGCTTCTCAAAATATGCATCTTCAATGTTCTGTCCAAATTACAGATTAGAAGAGAGGCAGTTACAGGACATTCTTTCCTCTTCCGCTTTACCAAGAGGTTTTATTTATTATTTTTATTTCAATTGCATTTTTTAAAGCATTCAACATAGTTTTTCTTGTTTCTAATTTGACATAATCATATATATGCATCTTAAGTAGCTTTGTGGTGGTGATGGGTTGTTGTTTTTTTACTAAGCAATCTTTATTGTCTCATCCATCCCATATTTTTTTCTTAATGGGGACAGACATTATGTTTTAGAAGCTAGAGCTGGTAATGTTTCTGCATGGGTTTACTATGCAAAAGCCACTGAAGCAAAGCATTCTGTCTATACAATATGTGTTAATGTACTGGAAAATTGTTATAGTATTCATTGTTATCCCTGTGTGTCTGCAAGAAATAGAAAGGCAAACAATATTGTTAGCTTTTATGCAGACAAATATCAACATCTGTATTTTGTGCATACTTTGAACATTTCTAATTACAATTTAATATTCCTCACTTAAAAAACATGGCAGATTCCAATTCTGGGTAATCATTACCTAAACCACATTTCCTTTAGTGCTGCATTTCAACTTGTAGTTTTTAGTATAGATCAATAATGCAACCATAAGAAGAGAGAGTATTTTCATACTAGAATGCTCTAAGCATTTTTTTAAATTATTTTTAAAGGCTCATTAGACCTGCTTCTAAGTTTGGGCATGGGGCGGGACAGGGAGTTACTATAGCAAGATACAGCTGCTGATGCCACCACCAATCACAACAAAAGGAAAGATAGCAATCAATGAAAACTCATGTTGTTGTGTGAGATGTGGGGTTTCCGTATTCTTTTGGTGTTTTAATGAACTCATTGTACAACTGGGATCTAGATACAAGAATAGTGTTCATGTCAGTAAAGCATGTTGGAAGGAAATGAATCTTATTAGTGGCCTTTGGCTATGATTGATCAGGGCATTCATGTCACAGGACCTGAGAAGCATTCACAGGACCCCTTTTGAGGGATTTAGCTATTACATTGCATAGAAAGTCTTGAAGGGTTGTGTGGGAGAGGAAGTAGAATCATAGAATCATAGAATCATAGAATCATAGAGTTGGAAGAGACCACAAGGGCCATCGAGTCCAACCCCCTGCCAAGCAGGAAACACCATCAGAGCACTCCTGACATATGGTTGTCAAGCCTCTGCTTAAAGACCTCCAAAGTAGGAGACTCCACCACACTCCTTGGCAGCAAATTCCACTGTCGAACAGCTCTTACTGTCAGGAAGTTCTTCCTAATGTTTAGGTGGAATCTTCTTTCTTGTAGTTTGGATCCATTGCTCCGTGTCCGCTTCTCTGGAGCAGTAGAAAACAACCTTTCTCCCTCCTCTATGTGACATCCTTTTATATATTTGAACATGGCTATCATATCACCCCTTAACCTCCTCTTCTCCAGGCTAAACATGCCCAGCTCCCTTAGCCGT